>NW_027223757.1:95740094-96436368 GCF_028538775.1 Myotis yumanensis | reverse complement strand
AAGAGAATATGAACAAATGGGACTACATCAAAATAAAAAGCTTCTGCACAGCAAAAGAAACCATCAACAAAACAACGAGAAAACCCACTGCGTGGGAAAACATATTTGCCAGTGTCATATCTGATAAGGGCCTAATCTCCAAAATTTATAGGGAATTCATACAACTTAACAAAAGGAAGATAAACAATCCAATCAAAAAATGGGCAAAGGACCTAAATAGACACCTTTCAAAAGAGGACAATCAGAAAGCCAAGAGACATATGAAAACATGCTCAAAGTCACTAATCATCTGAGAGATGCAAATCAAAACAACAATGAGGTACCATCTCACACCTGTCAGACTGGCTATCATCAACAAATCAACAAACGACAAGTGCTGGAGAGGATGTGGAGAAAAGGGAACACTCATGCACTGCTGGTGGGAATGCAGTCTGGTGCAGCCACTATGGAAGACAGTATGAGGTTTCCTCAAAAAACAAAAAATGGAACTCCCATTTGACCCTGTGATCCCACTTCTAGGAATATATCCCAAGAAACCAGAAACACCAATCAGAAAAGATATATGAACCCATATGTTCATAGCAGCACAATTCACCAAAGCTAAGATCTGGAAACAGCCTAAGTGCCCATCAGTAGATGAATGGATTAGAAAACTGTGGTACATCTACACGATGGAATACTATGCTGCTGTAAAAAAGAAGGAACTCTTACCATTTGCAACGGCATGGATGGAACTGGAGAGCATTATGCTAAGTGAAATAAGCCAGTCAATGAAGGAAAAATACCACATGATCTCACACATTCATGGATAATAGAGACCATTATAAACTTTTGAACAATAATATATACAGAGGCAGAACTGTCTCACACAGATTGTCAAACTGCAGCGGGAAGGCCGGGGAGGATTGGGGGGCAGGAGAGAGGGAGGTAAGAGATCAACCGAAGGACTTGTATGCATGCATATAAGCATAACCAATGGACATAAGACACTGGGGGGTAGGGGAGGCCAGGGGATTGTCAAGGGCGGGGGAAAAAAGGACACATATGTAATACCCTTTGTAATACTTTAAGCAATAAAAAAATTTTAAAAAAAAGTAACAGAAGAAAATAAATTTAAGGAGCTCAACCAAAAAAAAAAAAAAAGAGTGGTAAAATCAGACATCCCTGTCTTGTTCCTGTTCTTAGGGGAAATGATTTTAGTTTTTGTCCATTGAGTATGATAGTCACTGTAGGTTTGTCATGTATGGTCTTTCTATACTCCCTCTATTCCCACTTTGTTGATAGTTTTTATCAAAAATAGGTGTTGGATTTTGTCAAATGCTTTTTCTGCAACTATTGATACGATCATGTGATTTTTGCCTTTCAATTTTTTATGTAATATATCATTTTTATTGATTTGCAAATATTGTACCAGCCTTGCATCCCTGGAAGAATTCCCACTTAGTCATGGCGTATGATCTTTTTAATATATTGCTGGACTCAATTTGCTAATATTTTGTTGAGGATTTTAGCATCTACTAGTATGTTCATCAGGGATATTGGCCTGTAATTCTCTGTCTTTATCTGGTTTTGGAATTAGGATAATGAGGGCCTCATAAAAAGAGTTTGGAAGTATTCCTTCCTCTTGCATTTTTGGGAATAGTTTGAGGAGGATAGGTGTTAGCTGTTCTTTGAAGGTTTGGTAAAACTTCCCTGTAAAGCTGTCCAGACCTGAGCTTTTGATTGCTGGGAGTTTTTCTTTTGATTACTGCTTCTATTTCCTTAGTTGTTATTGGCCTATTCAAGTTTTCTGATTCTTTCTGATTCAATTTTGGAAGATTGTATTTTTCTAGGAATCTGTCCATTTCATCCACATTGTCCAGCTTGTTGGGCATATAGTTGTTCATAGTATTTTCTTACAATCCTTTGTGTTTCTGTGGTGTCAGTGGTTAATTCACCACTTTCGTTTCTGATTTTGAGTCCTCTCTCTTTGTTTCTTGATGAGTTTGGCTAATGATTCATCAATGTCGTTTATCCTTTCAAAAAACCAGCTCTTGGTGTCACTGATTTTTTTGTATTTTTTTTTTTTTTAGTCTCGATGTCATTTATTTCTGCTCTAATCTTTATTATTTCCTTCCTTCTACTTACTCTGGGTTTTTCTTGTTCTCTTTCTAGTTCCTTAAGTTGTAGGGTTAAATAGTTAATTGTTAAAATTTTTTTGAGGTAATCCTGTAGAGCTATGAATTTCCCTCTCGGGACTGCTTTTGCTGTGTCCCATGTCCCAGAGATTTCAAGTTGTTGTGTTCATTTTCATTTATTTCCAGGAATTTTTTTTTATTTCTTTCTTGAACTTGTTGGTAGCCCATTCATTGTTTAATAACATGCTATTTAGCCTCCATGTGTTTGAGTGTTTTTAATTGTTTTTACTGTCATTGATTTCTAATTGCATTCCACTATGATCTGAGAAGATGCTTGATGTGATTTCAGTCTTCTTGAACTTGTAGAGACTTGCTTTGTATCATAATATGTGGTCTATCTTTGTGAATGTTCCATGTGCACTTGAGAAGATTGTATATTCTGGAGCTTTGGGGTGAATTGTTCTATAAATGTCAATTAAATCCATCTGATCCAGTGTGTCCTTTAGAGTCACTGTTTCCTTGTTGATTTTTCGTCTGGAAGATCTATCCAGTGAAGTCAATGGGGTGTTAAAGTCCCCTACTATTATTGTATTGCTGTTGATCTCTCCCTTAAAGTCCGCTAGAAGCTCTTTTTTGTATATTTCGGTGCTCTTATATTTGGTGCATATATGTTTACCAGGGTTATATCCTTTTGTTGTATCAGTCCCTTTAGTATTATGTAGTGACCTTTGTTGTCTCTTGTGATGGCCTTCATTTTGAAGTCTATTTTGTCAGATATGAGTATTGCTACACAAGCTTTTTTTCACTTCCATTTGCATGGAAAAAAATTTCCATCCCTTCACTCTCATCCTGTGTGAGTCTTTTGTTCTGAAGTGGGTCTCTTGTAGACAGCATATAGTTGGGTCATGTTTTGATGGGCACATTTAATACATTTTCATTTAAGACTATTATCGATAGGTGCTTGTTTATGCCATTCTACTTCTGTATGCTTAGCGTTCTCTATTTCTTCTCATTACAGTAGTCCTTTTAGCATTTCTTTCTTTTTTATTTATTTCTTTTTTTTTTTTTTTACAGAGAAGAAGGGAGAGGGATAGAGAGTTAGAAACATCGATGAAAGAGAAACACCGATCAGCTGCCTCCTGCACACCCCCTACTGGGGATGTGCCCGCAACCAAGGTACATGCCCTTGATCGGAATTGAACCTGGGACCTTTCAGTCCGCAGGCCGATGCTCCATCCACTGAGCCAAACCGGTTAGGGCTTAGCATTTCTTTTAATGCTGGCTTGGTGGTGATGAACTCCTTTAGCCTTTTTTTTTTTGTCTGGGAAGCTTTTTTTTGACTATTTTGAATGAGAACCTTGCTGGATAGAGTAATCTTGGTCTCAGATCCTTGCTTTCTGTTACTTTGGGTACTTCATGCCATTCCCTTCTGGCCTATAGAGTTTCTGATGAGTAATTGGGTGTCAGCCTATGGGAACTCCTTTGTAGGTAACAGTTTTGTTTTTCTCTTGCTGCCTTTAAGATTCTCTCTTTATCTTTAATTTTTGGCATTTTAATTATGATGCAACTTTTTGAGTTATTCTTATTTGGGACTCTCTGTGCCTCCTGACTTGTGTGACTTTTTCCTTTACCAGATTAGAAAAGTTTTCTGACATTATTTCTTCAAACACCTTCTCTATCCCTTTCTCCCTTTCTGCCTCTTCTGGCACACCTACTAATTCAAATGTTGTTATGTTTCATGTTGTCCCACAGCTCCCTTAAGCTGTCCTCCTGTTTTTTGGTTGTTTCTTCTTTTTGGTTCTCTGATTGAGTGATTTTTTTCAACCCTGTCTTCTAATTCTCTGATTCAGTCCTCAGCTTCCCCTAATCTGCTGTGTATTCCTTCCAATGTGTTATTTGTGCTATGTCATTCTTTGTGTTTTCATAGTTACTATATCTTTTCTCATGCTTTTGAGCATCTTTACCATCATTATCCTGAACTTTATATCAGATAAATTTCTTATCTCCATTTCATTTCTCTCTTCTTTTGGAAACTTCTCTTGTTCTTTCATTTGGGGGTTTTTTCTTTGTCTCTTCATTTTGGCTACCTGTTTGGGTTTATGACTCTGTATTAGGTAGATCTGCTACGCCTCTCAATCTCTAGTGCAGGATGGTGTCAAGCTGTTTCTGACTAATTATCTTAGGCAAAGACTCGAAGTCTCCAGAGACCGCCTCTGTCTACAGACTGATAGGATTCGGTCTTGAATTGCCCTCAGGCAATTGTCCACAGGTGTGGCAAGAGTTTTTTCTATAGGATGGTGCAATTGCTTCTGCTTGGAGGCTAATTGTTATTCTCAGTCTCTTAATGGGTTTTCCAATATGGTGGGTCAACTGTCTTCCCCCCAGTCAAGGCCACCTGTATAGCAAATGTCTGCATGAGAAAGATCACCTTTACATAGTGAGGGAATGACTCAGCACAGTTATCTGGGGTGTCTGCCTTCTGAGCTCTAACCCCAGAGCCCCAAAGCTGGCTTCTGCTCACAGAGCTGCAGTCCACTCTGCCCTCCCTCTGCCAGAGCACAAGGTGAGTGGCTCCACAGGGAATTTTGTGCGTTGGCCCTTTAAGAGGGGTGCCTGAATTTTCCAGTCATCTCTCCCTGGCAGACAGCAACCCTGCTGCTTCTCCCAGCCAGATGTTATGTGGGTATTCTTCTCAGTTCTGGTGCTTTCTGCTGGGGAGCCCAGCTTGGGGATTTTACCCCAGAGTTCTCAGTGGCAAACCCCCACAGCTGAGATCTCTCTCCAGGACTTCAGCTGCTGTCTGTGGGAGCCCAGCCAGCCCTTTTGCGCCTCCGGCCCTTCCAATCAGTCTCTATGTTGTCTCCACTTTCCGTCCTCTATTAGCAGGGTTTCCTCCAGGGCGTCCTCCATTAATTATTCTGGAGGTTTTCCCGTATTTCAGTTGTAATTCCAGTTTGGTCCAGGGAGCATGTCTATACAACATCCACTTACTCCACCGCCATTTAAAATCCGCCTACCTGCCTTCTTTATTTAGACCAAATTTCAGCAACAAATTTGGAAAACAACAAATATGAAACAACCAGGAAACTGTAGCACTGACTGATACTTGAGGAAACTAAGGAATGACTGCTCATTTTTAAGGCACAATCATTCTCATGTGGTCATTTTTAAACAGCCTCCTTAAGGAGAGGACTGGAAATATGGTGATGAAGTGCAGTGTCTGGGATGAGTGTAAAAATACAGCAATGGTCTACCCTATAGGGAACACTGCCTGGCTGTACAAAGGAATAAGGTACTGCTTGATGCTACAGCATGGGTGGACCTCAAACATGTGCTCAGTGAAGAAGCCAGTGCAGAACATGGGCTGCGTGCTGCCATCGGTGTGCTGTTCAGATGCAGAGCACAGACGGGGCGGCCTGGGCCTGGCCTCGAAGTGGTGGAGAGGAGGCTTTTCCTTGGAGTGGTGGGAAGTTCTCAAACAAGACAGCGGTGAAGCACGCACACAGGAAACACACTGCAGACCCACAAGTATACTGAAACAGGTGACGTTTCTGGTACGTAAATTATGTCAATGAAGTGGTTAATAAAGAGGCATTCTATGACGAGCCGTCTGGCAGGAGTTGACAGAAGGTGGAAGCAGGTGATGACCCTGGGCCTTCAGTACCCAACTCTTCCTGCTTGTTTGAGATTGCATATATGAACACTTGTTGACTGCATTCACATGTCAAGGCCTATATCCCACTGCCCCCAAAGAGCTCTTTACAGAGCTCCAGGCCCAGCGGAGAGCCACACGGCCATGGCGTTTTTCACTTGAAGCCTCAGTACCCAAGGGCCTCTCAGACAGCCGGGCCCTGACACCTGCTTCCTGCCCCCCGACCACACGTCTCCTGAGCTGCTCAGTGGACAGGATATGGGTCAGAGGGCGAGCGGTTATGGTCTGAACTGATAGAGAATCTGAGACCCCAGTACAGTGGGGCGCTGACTTATGAGTTTAATTCGTTCCGAGACCGAGCTCGTTAAGGAGCTCGTTAACTCAAATTACTCTATCAACTCAAAGCAAAAAATCGGCAGAGAGACAGCTGGTATCTAAAAAAACTCGTTAGTCGGGACACTCGTGAGTCAAGGCCCCACTATATTGAGACCTTGCCGGAGCCCAACCCTGGGACCCTTCAGCTGCCACTCACCGGTCAGGCCCAGGGTGGACGCGGGGCCCACGCGCCGCCCCCCGTGCAGGCCGTACAGGTGCATCTTGTACTTGCGCCCCGGCTCCAGGCCCCGCACGGTGACCTCGCTCTCCTCACCCCCGACACGCACCACCTGGGGCCGCCCGTCCCTGTCCTTGTACTGGACGGTGAAGGCGTCGAAGTGGCCCCGGGGGACAGTCCAGGACAGGCTCAGTGAGTCCGGGGAGGATCCCGTCACCGTCAGCTCCCCCAGCAGGGGCTCCTCGGGGGGCTCGGGGGCCTCCGTGCTGGGTTCTGCAGGGCTGGGGGTCTCCTCCTCTGCAGCTGAGAAGCACAGACACAGGGCGGGTGAGGCAGGCTCCATGGATGTGCGGGTCTCCTCCCGAGCCCGGTCATGCCGGGCCCTGGTCACTTCAGGGAGCCCCTCGGGGCAGCCTCACTGACATGCCCAGAGCCTGGGGTCGGCTGTGGCCGCAGCCCCCGCACAGCCCAGGGGCCCTTCTCAGCCCAGGGCCCCGCTGGTGCTCAGGGAGCCCAGGGGCGGCGCAAGGGCACCACGGCTCAGCCTCGAGCAGAGGGGCCCCTGCACCCCCTCAGCCATCACGAGTGTCATCTCCCACAGGTCCCACCGGGGCTCCCACCACCCACTCACCTGTCACCCCGGTGGCAGTGGCGGGGCCCTGGCGCTGGCCGTCGTGGAAGCCATACAGGTGCATCTTGTACTTGTGGTCCGGCTCCAGGCCCGAGATGGTGACCCCGTCCTCGTGTCCCGGCACCCGGACCGCCTTGGGCTGGCCGTCCCCATTCTTGTACTGGACCAGGAAGTGGTCAAACTGGCCCTGGGGGACGGTCCAGGACAGGCTCAGCGAGTCCGGGGAGGATCCTGTCACTGTCAGCTCCCCCAGCAGGGGCTTCACGGGAGGCTCAGGGGTCGTGGTGGGTGGGACTTGGGTGGTCACAGTTTCGTAGTCGGGAGCTGGACGAGCTGGACAGAGACATGGGAGACAGGTGAGGTCCCCTCAGCCCTCAGCGCAGCACATACAGGGTCCATTGCAAACATAAGGCAATAAGGACCAGAATCTGCCGTCCACAGCGGCTCTAACTCCAATTCTTTCTGGTCCCTCTAATGTCTCCTTCAACCCCTCACAGTCAGCCTTCCTCCCCCGTCTCCCCACCACCCACCAGCAAACCTGTGACCCCCTCCTCCAGCACCCGCCTCCCCCCCACACCAGCACCCCTGCGACTCCCCCTCACACAGGCTCTGCTCTCCTTGAACACAGGCCCCGAGGTCCCTGTGCCCTGGGCTCCCTCCACTGGGCCTGGGTGGCATCTCACTCCCTTTGGCTCAGGACTTTGCTCCCAAACAGCTCAGACCAGACCAGAAACCTGCAGTCTTCCTGGCCCTGCTCCCTCCTCAGTCCTCAGCTGCCCCCAGGCCTCACTCTCTCTGAACTTCTCTCCCATCTCCCCGCCCCACACACCTGCAGCCTGGGCCACCCCCACCTCTCACCTGTGCTCCCCCCTCCCCCCTGCTGTCCCTGCCTCCCTCCCATCCCTCTGCGCAGCGTCCAGATGGGACCGGAAACGCACGGTGATGGAGTCGGTCTTACTTAAAGCTGCACAACCCTGTGCGCCCGGAGGAGCCCTGCTGCCTGAGCTGCCACCTCTGCACCCCTTCTCGGGACTGTCCCCCACTCAGAGCACTTCATCCAAACCCTCTCGGGTGCCCCGAGCTCCCAGTTCCCAGGCCTTTGCACCAGCTGTGGCATCGTGGATGTGACAACCTCTCCGTCCTATCGTGCTGTCACCATGCCGACACCTGCCTGACCGCAGGCCTCAGCTGTCCTGGGGGGGGGGGGGCCGTGGACAGGCTCCTAGGCCTCGAAGCCCAGGCCTGGCCTGACCCAGGGCTTCCTGTCGTATCCATCCCCCTTTGCCTGTTTTGTCGGTTCACAGCCTGTCTTCCCACAACCAGGAGCCCCATTAGGATAAGGCCTTGTCTCTCTGCCACGTTCAAGGTCGACCCCTGAACTCCTGCCGCTGGGCTCAGGGCGCCCCATCTGGCTGACCCACTGCAGTCCTAAGTCTGGTGATGTCTGAACCGTGAGGTTGGGGCGCTGGCAAGACGCCTGTCAGGGCTCCAGTCGCCCCCCGAGGCCCAGAGGGTGGGAAGGACCAGGTATACGGGTAGGACTCCCTCCCACAAGTTCTAAGGCTGTGATCCCTTGGCTGTGAGGTGCAGCCAAGGGCCCTGTGGGGGAAGTGACTCTCCAGCCCCAGGCCCCCTGCCCCAGCACCGCCCTCTACCAGACCCAGGCCAGTTGTGGAGCCTGCAGGGGTGGGGGGGGGTGGGGGGAGTGCGGGGGGTAAGGGGAGGGGATGCTGGTGTTTCCACGAAGATGGTAACAAAGGCAGAGTCTTCCAGGGCCCTCCTCCCTGCCCTGCGGCCCTGCCCCACTCACCGGTCAGGCCAAGGGTGGACGCGGGGCCCACGCGCCGCCCCCCGTGCAGGCCGTACAGGTGCATCTTGTACTTGCGCCCCGGCTCCAGGCCCCGCACGGTGACCTCGCTCTCCTCACCCCCGACACGCACCACCTGGGGCCGCCCGTCCCTGTCCTTGTACTGGACGGTGAAGGCGTCGAAGTGGCCCCGGGGGACGGTCCAGGACAGGCTCAGTGAGTCCGGGGAGGATCCCGTCACCGTCAGCTCCCCCAGCAGGGGCTCCTCGGGGGGCTCGGGGGCATCCGTGCTGGGTTCTGCGGGGCTGGGGGTCTCCTCCTCTGCAGCTGAGAAGCACAGACACAGGGCGGGTGAGGCAGGCTCCATGGATGTGCGGGTCTCCTCCCGAGCCCGGTCATGCCGGGCCCTGGTCACTTCAGGGAGCCCCTCGGGGCAGCCTCACTGACATGCCCAGAGCCTGGGGTCGGCTATGGCCGCAGCCCCCGCACAGCCCAGGGGCCCTTCTCAGCCCAGGGCCGGCTGGTGCTCAGGGAGCCCAGGGGCGGCACAAGGGCACCACGGCTCAGCCTCGAGCAGAGGGGCCCCTGCACCCCCTCAGCCATCACGAGTGTCATCTCCCGCAGGTCCCACCGGGGCTCCCACCACCCACTCACCTGTCACCCCGATGGCAGTGGCGGGGCCCTGGCGCTGGCCGTCGTGGAAGCCATACAGGTGCATCTTGTACTTGTGGTCCGGCTCCAGGCCCGAGATGGTGACCCCGTCCTCGTGTCCCGGCACCCGGACCGCCTTGGGCTGGCCGTCCCCGTTCTTGTACTGGACCAGGAAGTGGTCAAACTGGCCCTGGGGGACGGTCCAGGACAGGCTCAGCGAGTCCGGGGAGGATCCCGTCACCGTCAGCTCCCCCAGGCGAGGCTTCACGGGAGGCTCAGGGGTCGTGGTAGGAGGTTCTGACGGTTCCTCCTCCTCTTCCCTTGGGGCTGAAGAGACCGGGAGAGGAGAAGCACCTGAGAGAGGGCGGGTCGCGGGCCCCTGCTCTCCTGGGCCTCTCCTGCTGTGTGCAGGACGCAGGGTGGGCCGCTCCTGTCGCTCACCTGTCAGGGCCTCGACCTGGATGGGACCCAGGCGCTGCGGGCCCCGGACAGCGTACAGGTTCACCAGGTAGCTGTGGTTGGGTTCCAGGCCCGAGAGGGTGATGTCATTCTGGTCGCCCCCTAAACTGACAACTTGGAGTTGCCCATCCTGGTCTGTGTACTGGACCTCGAAAGAGTCCGGTTCCCCCTCCGTGACCGTCCAAGACAGGTGCAGGGTGTGCGGGGTGGCCTCGGCCACGGTCAGCTCCCCGAGCTGGAGCTCTGACTCTGGAGGGCTTGGGGCTGTGGTCTCAGCTCCATTGTCCTCCCTGGGGGCTGGTTCAGAGACACAGATAGAGGCGGGTGATGGGTCTGTCGCCGCCCCAGCTCCAAGGGGAGGGCAGGGGTGGAGGTAAGTGGTGACCAAGAGGGCCTATATTGCTACGCAGTGAGGCCTTTCAAATGCATGATGCTAAATGCAAGAAGCTAAACACAAAAGACTGTGTCGTGGGATCCTGCAAATGAAATCTCCAAAAGGCATAATGTGGCCGCAGCCGTGGGGCCCGAGGCTGGGCTAGTGGCACTGACTGCCAGGGGGCAGCAGCCTTAGGTTCAGAGAAATGTTTTACAGCTCAGTTGTGGTAATGCTTTGGCCCAAACTTATTGACTTATTCCCTTTAAGTGGGTGAACTTTACTGCATGTAAATTTATCCCTTTCCCCAAATAAAGGGATGTAGACAGTTCAGACATGGCGAGGCTGGGAGAGGGGGAGAGCCTGGAGGGGGCGGGATGGTCTGTTCGGCAGCCACACTCACCTGTCACAGCGAAGGCCGAGAGGGGCCCCACGCGCCTGCCCTGGTGCAGGCCGTAGAGCAGCAGCTTGTACCTGCGGGCGGGGTCCAGGCCCCAGACCCTGGCCTCCCTGAGGCCGCCCTCCACAGGCAGCACCTGGGGCCGCCCCTCCCTGTCCTTGTACTGGACCACGAAGGAGTCAAACTGGCCCTCGGGGACGGTCCATGCGAGGCCCACGGAGTCTGGTGTCACGCTGGTCACCTGCAGCTCCGCCCCCAGACGGGGCTTTGGGGGGCGCTTTGTTCCAGCGACACTCGCAGCGCTCTGCGCCTCTGAGAGGGAGACACGGAGGAGCCCGCTGAGGCATCGGGAAGGCTGGATGACCTCGAAGGGCAGGAGCGAGAGGCCCGGAGACTGGCTCTGCCAGGGCTGAGTCGCCAAGGGCTAAGCCAGGAGAAGGCGGGACCGATCCCAGCCCCAGTGTCTGGGACCAGGTCACAGCGGGGAAGGCAGCAGCAGGAGGAGCAGCGGCAGCCCGGCCTGCAGGGAGCCAGCCACCTTCCCGGCCGCCAGGGCAGCAGCAGCGGCCTCACCTGTAGTGCCGTCCGCGCTGAGGGGGCCGTGGCGTCTCTTGCCCAGGAGGCCATAGAGGAGAAATCTGTACGTGCGGCCGCTGTCCAGGGGGGTGATGGTGACCGAGCGCTCGTGGCCCCCCACAGGCACCATCCGGGGCCCGTCCCTGTCCTTGAACTGGACCACGAAGGAGTCGAAGTGGCCCTCGGGGACCGTCCAGGAGAGGCGCAGGGAGTCCAGGGTGGGCTCCGTCACCCACAGCTCCCCGAGGCGGGGCGGGGCCTGCGGGCTGGCGTCACCGTGGGCAGCTGGCAGAGAGGACGGTTCTGCGTTTATGTTCCAGAGTGACTCCTTCAGGCCTCTCATGGAGTGCAAACCCAGAACTGCCCAGATGAGCAGTGCGTCCCTCACCTCCCACCTCCCCCACACCATCCCGCTGCCTGCGCCTCCGCCCACTTGCGCCAGGAGGGGCTCTGTCCCCAGGCAGCTCTGGGCAAGGGCCCCCATGCTGCCCTCTGACTCCTCGTGCTGCCCGGCTCTTCCCACTGATCAGACTGGCAGGCGAGGCGTCTCTCTCCTCTGACCAAGGAGCCGCTCTCGCTGATCTGCCTGGCCTCTGGGGACATCAAAGGGCCCAGGACCCCTGACGGGGGGTGGGGGGGTGCACAATGTGAGGATGGAGGTGACCCTCACAGGCCCTGGTGGAGGGGCTTCCCTGAGTGAGGGTCGGGGAGAAGACGGGGAACTCAGACAGGGGACCGATCTGTGTGGCAGCAGGAAGCCACCCTGAGGCCTGGGAGGAGCTGGCGTGCTGCCTCCCAGATGACTGGCAACAGAGAGCCCCTGGGGCAAGGGGGGCCCAGACCGAACCCAGGAAAGGGGCAGGCAGGCCGCCAGCCCTGGGCTCCTGGGGTCCCATCTCCAGGCTCCGAGAGGAGGCCAGGGGAGGACAGAGGTCCTGGGGGCAGATATGGGACCCATGGGCCTGAGCCAACAGGGCGAGAACTCGGGTGAGAGTCGGAGGGGAGGGGGCCAGGCCCCCGCGCTGAGGCCCCCGGGCAGGGAGGCGGGGCTCTGCTCCTTTCTCCCCTCCCAGCACCTGTCCCAGGCCCCACGTCCTGGAGGGGGTTAGGGCCTCCCCTTCACAGGCGTAGGGTTGTGAGAAGACGGGGAAGTCCGGCCCGGCTGTCAGGGGCCTGGGCGGGTGGGGGGCTTGTCCAGTGAAACAGGAGCACAAAGGGGGGCCTGGCGGCAGGACAGGAGACCAGGAGGGTGAAGAGGGGCCTCGGCTAGTTTCAGGGGGTCCCTCTCACCTGTCTTTGCCTCCACAGAAATGGGGCTGCGTCGTTTCCCTTCCTGGATCCCAAAGAGCAGGAACCTGTACTTCCTGTTGGGCTCCAGGCCGGGGACAGTGACCGCACGCTGGTGTGCGGCCACAGGCACCACCCGGGGCTGCCCGTCCCTGTCCTTGTACTGGACCACGAAGGAGTCGAATTCACCCGCAGGAACCGTCCACGAGAGGCCCACGGAGCTCGGGGTCACATCTGTCACCGTCAGCTCCCCCAGGCGCGGCTCCTGGGGGGACTCTGTGGCTGGAGCTGGCGGGAGGGGAGCTGGGTGGGGGAGGACAGAGAACAGGGCTGAGCGCTCTGAGGGACAACTGCCCCCCAGGGCTCCGGGCTCCCAGGGCCAGGGAGGGGCCTGCGGTGGGAATCAGCCACCGCTGCACCGTGGCTGCCTCTATCTGAGCGGTGCATTTCCTTCCAGCGGACACAGGAAGCAGCCACGGTGGCGACAAAACGGGGCCGCGTGCTGACCTGAGGAGCTCATGGTGGGTGGTCATATCCTAGTCGGTCTCTCCCCTGACTAAGTCCCTCTGCACCTTAACTGAGCCGTCTATTGTCCTTTTGCATCTAGGATAACACAGCCGATAAACGTGCCTTCACAGTCACAAAGCAATGTCCCTGCTTCCTTTGGACCCCTCACAGCACAGCCACCGCACCAGAGCCGACCCACACTGCCACTGTTCTGTGCTCATCGGTGACTGCTAACTGCCTGCACCACCTGTGTGAAAGCAGCCTGTGTCTATCATTTCACTCCCTATCCAATCCCAGAGGTGTCCCCCATTCGCTTTCCCCACCCCTCACCTAGCACCAGTGGATTTCATGTCGCCCACTTACGGCTTCTCTTTGGATCGTAATGTGTAAAGCAGGGTGCGGAAGTGCCATTTTCCGGGGCATTTTCTCAATTCGTTGAGATTCTGCTTCCCAGCAATTGTCATCTGTTTGGTTCTGATAAACTCACAAAAATTCTCAACAGGTTTGAACATTTCTTACATGGACAATGGTGGTCCAGCAGCACCTGTGACTGTCTTCACATCACCTTAGAGTTACTGCCCAACCACGGGTTACGCGCGTCAGCACGTCTACAGGTGCCCAAGCCTTCTTATTTAACGGGCGGGTAAAGAAGTCCCTGCACTCCGAAACCTTACATTTGAATTTAAAAACATTTTGATAACTGTATATTGACATCGTTTTCCTTTGTAATTCCATGCATCTTATTTTACAGTTTTTACTTTTATTTCTTAATCCTCACCTGAGGATATGTTTTCCATTTATGAGAGAGAGAGAGAGAGAGAGAGAGAGAGAGAGAGAGGAAGAGAGAGGAAGGGAGAGGAAGAGAGAAACATCGATTGGCTGCCTCCTGCTTGCACCCAACGAGGGATCGAACTCACAGCCTGGGCATGTGCCCTGACTAGGAATCAAATCCACAACCCTGCGGTGCACAGGATGCCGCCAACCAGCAGAGCCACACCGGCAAGGGCTTATTTTACGGTGTTTTAAAATATATATTCTTATTGCTTTCAGAGAGGAAGGGAGAAGGAGAGAGAGTTAGAAGCATCAATGATAAGAGAGAAACATCGATCAGCTGCCTCCTGCACGCCCCACACTGGGGATTGAGCCTGCAACCTGGGCATATGCCCTTGACCTGAATCGAACCCAGGACCCTTCAGTCCGCAGGCCGACGCTCTATCCACTGAGCAACATTGGCTAGGGCTATTTTACGGTTTTTAAAACAATGCACACACATTGCAGACACGCTGGCACACACATGGTGGAAACCAGTCCAGGAAGTCATGAGGGCAGGAAGGCCTGGGCGCCAAGCATAGGGGCCACTTCTAGAAGGGCTGCGGGGGGGGTGTCCACTTGAATCCTGTCCACTTCCTGCGACAGGATTCAGGGGTGACTGCCACTTAACGCCAACAAAGTGGGCGGCAGGGGAGGTGGCAGCCACGTCCAAATCACAAAGGGCGTGCGAAGAGCGTGGAGGACACAGCTAGACACAGACAGGGAGAGGGGCATCTGCCCTGGAAGTGGGGCAGGTGAGAGGGAGACAGGCCATGGGGCTGCGGGGGGCGGAGGGGGGCAAGGTCCAGCCTGCAGAGGGAGGCGGGGGCAGGACCTGAGAGAGATGGTGTGGGGGCTCTGGAAAGCCATGGCTGGGGCCTGCCTGGCCCTCACTCACCTGTCACAGCTCCCACAGAGAGCGGGCCCAGGCGCTGCCCACCGTGGAGCCCATACACGAGCATCCTGTATCCGCGAGCGGGCTCCAGGCCGGGGACGGTGGCCTCACGCTGGTCTGCGGCCACAGGCACCACCTGGAGCTGCCCATCGCTGTCCTCGTACTGGACCATGAAGGAGTCAAACTGGCCCTCGGGGACGGTCCACGCGAGGCCCACAGAGTGGGGGGTCACGCCGGTCACAGTCAGCTCCCCCAGGCGCGGCCCCATGGGCGGCTCGGTGGCTGCAGGAGCGGCTCCCGGTGGTGGAGCTGAGAGAGTGGAGGCGGCTGTTAGGAAAGCCCTCCTCCCCTGGGTGGTGATCACGTCCACTGTCCTCATGGTGCCCGAGAGGTGGTCGGACATCAAACTCTGATGGGCCCAGAGCCCTTCCCTCATTCTTCCAGGCCCTGGGGCTTTGGGGGGCTGCCAGGCATCACTGAGACCTGGGAGAGCGGCCTTAGTGGCCCTGCCGCCTGGACTGTTTGCTCAGCACACTCAGCCGTCCACACCGAGCCCAGCCCCCTCAGCTGCTGCCCCTCGGCCTGCCCACCGCACCTCCAACCCCGCCAGGCCCAGGAGCAAGTCCTGGGGGCACTACCTGGGGAAGCTGCTGCTGCTCACCCACTCCGGGCCTTCGCCAGGCAGCGCCAGCTCTCACGGACCACCGGACCGTCCCCCAGATCGCCTGCCTCGCCCTCACCCTCCGCTGCTCCCACTGTTAGCAGGTGGTCAGAGGCGCCCATCTCATCCAGAGCAAAGCCACGCCCCGACGGCGGCCTCCAGGCTGCACGTCCACCTCGCACCCCCCCAATTCCGGAACATTCCTCGCCGGTCCTTCCCTCTGCCCCGAGTGCTGTCTCCAAGGGCCTGGGTGGCATGTGCTCATCCTCCTTCCTCAGCTGGGCCCTCCCACCACCTTCCCATCACTCGCCTCCCGGGCGCGGCTGGCTCCCCGCGCATGTCATGTGGCAGCGCTGACGGGCCTGTGCCCGGGTGCGGTCTCCCCCGCTGGCACGGCCTCAGCAGCAGGAGCCCCGGCTGTGCCCCCGCACCAGTGGGTCACCACCCGTTGGCTAAGTTAACGCGTGGTTGAGCGTCAACCGATGAACCAGGAGGTCGGGGTTCGATCCCCGTAGAGACGGGTAGGGGGCAGCCAATCAATGATTCTCTCTCATCACTGATGTTTCTATCCCTCCCTCCCTCTCCCTTCCTCTCTGAAATCAACAAAAATATATTAAAAATAAAATAAAAACGAGGCCTTGGGGAGAGATGAGCCAGAGTAGGGAGGGCAGGGGCCCGCTCCATTTCACGGCCTCGGCTCCGCTCGCTTCTCTCTGCGCTTCTTTCCATGAGAAAGGGACTGGCCCTCGCCTCAAGCCTCGCTGGTGGTTTGGCGTAACTGGGAAGGCGGCATTATACCCGCCGCTGGGGATGCAGTCCAAGGCTGCACTTGGCATAACATGTTCCCAAAGTAGAAATGTTTCCAACTCGCTACGCGCCTTTCTCCTGCTGGCACAGCACGGCGCCCTCGGTCAGCGCCGCCAGCACCGCCTGCTCGGACAGGGATTGCCCTGCGCCCTCACAGTTCAGTCCCGAGGCCGGAACGGATATCAGCTGGTGGATTCCAGAACTCGATGTCCTCTGCCGCCCCTCCTCAGCGCCCAGCCGGCCACCCTTCCCGGGGACCAGAGCCTGCCTGGCTGCCCAGGGCAGGGTCACCCAGAGAAACCTGCTGTGCGCCTGGGCCTGGCACGGCCTCCACCCTGCTATGTGCAGGACAGTAACTCAGGCTGGCTTCCCCCTCTCCACTCTCAGTGCCGACTAAAGAAAAGAAGCTGGAAGTGGAAGGTTCTGGAAACTAAGCCAACCACGTCATGGTGAGGGTGGGCTCTGTAGACATCAGCCTCCCTCAAACCTCTCAGTTCCTCTGCTTTCAACCCTGCTCATTCCCGATAGGAACAGTGGTTTTCAGAACTGTGTATCGTTCCCTCAGCGAACAAGAGGCCAGGGGACGCTCCTCGCTGGGCCCACGCTGGGCAGGTCAGCAGGAGGGTCCCAGAGGCCACCAGGGGCCCCGGCCTTTGTGCTGTCCGAGAGGAGGTGCCAGGCTGGGTCCCTCGCGGTGGCCAGGCAGCCAGGAGGGAGGCTTCTCCTGGCTGCAAAGGCGCTCACGGGGGTGAGAGCTTCCGCCCCACTGGTGGGGCCCGGGCCTCACGCACTGGCCAGCGAAGCAGCCAAGGGGCAGAGGAGGGTGTAACAGCCCAGAGGCAGCCGCTGACAGCATGCTCTCCACGTGCCAGGCCTCCTGCGGGCTTTCTGCTGCCAGCTCCCTGCACCCTGTGAGGTGGGCACGGTCCCCGTCTTACAGGCGAGGAAACAGAGGCACCGATGCTTAAAACTGGTCCAAGGCTGTGCAGCTAGTGGCAGCTCAGTCCCTATGAACTGCTCCTCCTCCTCTACCTCAAGATGGTGGGGCCACGGCAAGGACAGCCACCACCACAGAGAGGCTGGGGCACCAGTGGGAGGAAAACGAACCCGCCCCACTCACCGGTCAGGCCCAGGGTGGACGCGGGGCCCACGCGCCGCCCCCCGTGCAGGCCGTACAGGTGCATCTTGTACTTGCGCCCCGGCTCCAGGCCCCGCACGGTGACCTCGCTCTCCTCACCCCCAACACGCACCACCTGGGGCCGCCCGTCCCTGTCCTTGTACTGGACGGTGAAGGCGTCGAAGTGGCCCCGGGGGACGGTCCAGGACAGGCTCAGCGAGTCCGGTGAGGATCCCGTCACCGTCAGCTCCCCCAGCAGGGGCTCCTCGGGGGGCTCGGGGGCATCCGTGCTGGGTTCTGCGGGGCTGGGGGTCTCCTCCTCTGCAGCTGAGAAGCACAGACACAGGGCGGGTGAGGCAGGCTCCATGGATGTGCGGGTCTCCTCCCGAGCCTGGTCATGCCGGGCCCTGGTCACTTCAGGGAGCCCCTCGGGGCAGCCTCACTGACATGCCCAGAGCCTGGGGTCGGCTGTGGCCGCAGCCCCCGCACAGCCCAGGGGCCCTTCTCAGCCCAGGGCCGGCTGGTGCTCAGGGAGCCCAGGGGCGGCACAAGGGCACCACGGCTCAGCCTCGAGCAGAGGGGCCCCTGCACCCCCTCAGCCATCACGAGTGTCATCTCCCGCAGGTCCCACCGGGGCTCCCACCACCCACTCACCTGTCACCCCGGTGGCAGTGGCGGGGCCCTGGCGCTGACCGTCGTGGAAGCCATACAGGTGCATCTTGTACTTGTGGTCCGGCTCCAGGCCCGAGATGGTGACCCCGTCCTCGTGTCCCGGCACCCGGACCGCCTTGGGCTGGCCGTCCCCGTTCTTGTACTGGACCAGGAAGTGGTCAAACTGGCCCTGGGGGACGGTCCAGGACAGGCTCAGCGAGTCCGGGGAGGATCCCGTCACCGTCAGCTCCCCCAGCAGGGGCTCCTCGGGAGGCTGTGGGGCCTCGGTGCTGGGTTCTGTGGAGCTCGGGGTCGCCTCCACTACCTCCTGGGCAGCTGAGAAAACAGATGGGGGACAGGCTTTAAGGGCGACATGCTTTGCTGGTGACGTGAAACATGGTGATCAGGCCCATCCGGCAAACACTCTCTCGAGCTGTAGGCCAGTGGTTTGTGTGGCCTTTGTGAGCCACCCAGTGGCTGGGCCCTGAGACAGGCTGAGGTCCCCGGCTCCCACCCCGCAGTGCCGACAACTCGCTGGTGAGGCAGTGGGCTGGGTCCCTCGTGTCTGAGAAAGGAGCTGGTCGGGAAGAGACCCTCGGTCTGTCCCCAAGGTCACCGCCAGTGTTGACATCATGTACTGAGGGGCAGTGAGCCTCTCCCACCTGCCATCTCCCTTTCGGCTCCTGCGGTCCCAGTGCTGCCCGGGCCCACCCAGGAGCAGGCAAGAGATGGAATGTGCCCTGGCTGAGGGCTCCCAGGGGCCCTGCCCTCCCTCCCCTTTGACCCTTGGAATGAGTTGCTAGGCAGGACTTGAGGCAAAAGTGGGAGAGAGATTTGGGGCTGGTTGTGTCTAGAATCGCAGTCCCAAGGCACCGACCATGTCAGCTGCCCTTAGGTCTTTGCCGGGGCTCCATGGACTGGGGAGACTGGACAAGGGCAGCCAGCCCTTCTGTGACCCACGCCCAGTCCAAGGGGAACACTTAGGGGAAGTAGATGCAGGAGGGAGGAGGCAAGAATGGGAACCCAGGTGAGGACGGGGAAGGCATGGACGAGGAGCGGGGAAAGGATACTGGCAAGTCAGGGGTCAGGGAGACAGAGCAGCTGCCCCAAGACTCGGTCTCAGTTGCTCGCACTGTTCTGCATGCGGAATGGACCCTTACCACTATGTGAGCAGCTCCCGTTAGCATCCCCACCTGACAGGTGAGAAAGCGGAGGCACAGACTGCTCAGTAACCCGCACAGGGTCCCAGAGGTCATATGGGAGAGCTGGGGTCAAAAGCCATGCCCCAACCATGAGGCCCCAACCACAGAAATGCGCCAGCTGGGGAGGCTGGGCACGTGGGACCTGCTGGGGGCGAGTGGCCCTCCCCCGCTCCACGCTGGCTGGGGGTCAGGGGGCGTCCTCCCCATGCTGGCAGGCAGGCAGGCAGGCAGGGCGGTGCTCTCGTCCCTTGGATCTGCCAGCTCTGAACAGAGCAGCAGGGGCGTCCGGGTGTGGGCAGAAGTGAAAGCTCAGAGACACGGCCCAAGCAGGTCCTGGAGGAAGGGGAGGCCCTGCCCACACCCAGGGCAAGAACAGTGGCTGAGGACCAGGTGGGCAGGGGCAGGGGCTGGGAGAGGGGGCTGTTCTTGCAGGTGGAGAAGCAGGGCCACGCCAGGGGGCGGGGGGTGGGTGGGGGGCCCTGGGACGTGGGAGAGAAGAGGCAGAGGCTTGGCAGAACTGGAGCTGAGAAAAAGAAGGTGGAGGGAGGTGTGTAGGGCCCTGGGCCACGTCCCTGGTTCCGCTCAGAGAACGGGGCTGGGGTGGGGCGGGCTGGGGGCTGCAGCCCTGACTCACCCGTGGTGGCCACCACAGACACAGGCCCCACACGCTGCCGGCCATGGAGGCCATAGAGGGTCATTTTATACTTCCGGCCGGGTTCCAGGCCGGCGATGGTGGCCGCGCTCTCCTCTCCCTTGACAGGCACTGCCCGGGGCTGCCCCTGTGCATCCTTGTACTGGATCACGAAGGAGGAGAAGCGGCCCCGGGCCACGGTCCAGGACAGGCGCAGGGTGTCTGGGGTGGCGCCAGTCACTGTCAGCTCCCCCAGCAACGGCTGCTCAGGGGGCTCTGGGCGGGGCTCCTCTGTCCTCTCTGGGGCTGTAAGTTAGAGACCCAGCCAGGGCTGAAGGGGCAGCCGGCCGTCACCCCTGGAGGGTCAGACTGGGTTCGTGGGAGTGCCTGGGGAGCAGCGGAGGGTTGGACGGCCCAGCAGTTCGGGGGGCGGTGGGGGGGGACGGGGGCGGGCTGAGGAGAGGGGCAGGGTCTGGAGCCAGCCTTCCGGGGAGGCCCCGCCAGGGCCTGGCTGAGGGGAGTGTGTGGAAGGAGGGCTGGGAGGGTCGCAGGTGCTGCCACTCACCAGTGGTGCCCTCAGCTGAGAGGGGGCCGTGCCGCTTCTTGTTGGCAACCCCAAAGAGAGTGAATCTGTACTTGTGGTCGGCGTCCAGGGGGGAGACAGTGACGGAGCGCTCCGGCCCTTCCACGGGCACCACCTGGGGCCGCCCATCCCGGTCCCTGTACTGAACCACGAAGGAGTCGAAGTGGCCCTTGGGGACCGTCCAGGAGAGGCGCAGCGAGTGTGGGGTGGGCTCCGTCACCCACAGCGTGCCCAGGCGGGGCAGGGTCTCTGGGCTGGGATCGCTCCGAGGCACTGGGGGAGGGAGCACAGAGAATGGGGGACACAGAGGAGGGGCTGCGTGAGGCTGGGCCTGCTGGGGGCACACTGATGGGCAGGCCCGGCCACACTCTGCCTGCCAAGCTGTGTGCCGCCACGGGCTGTGCCCACCGGGAAGAAGGGCACCTTCTCCTGAACCAGGGGCCGGTGTGGCCCCAGCTGGGGAGGGGCCTCAGAGGCTGAGCGAGGGGGCCTGGGAGCACTTTGCCCGTCTCATGGCCAAGGGGGTGCTGCAGGGCTGCCCCCTGCTTCCAGCTTCACTACTATTCACTAGCTGGTTTCTCGGCGGGGGGGGGGGGGGGGGGGGGGGAGGGGGGCGCGGGGGGGCACCATTCGTGGAGCGAATGGATGTGGGAGAGCCTCCCACACCCATGCCCTGGGCCCCACATCCTCCTCTCCTGCCCTCCTCCACTGTCTGCCCCCCACTCCCCACCCCACGCTCTGTTCCCAGCACAGATTCCAGAAAGAGAGGTCTACCCTGGTGGTAGCCCTGCCTGCACCTC
Organism: Myotis yumanensis; assembly: GCF_028538775.1. NCBI lineage: Eukaryota > Metazoa > Chordata > Mammalia > Chiroptera > Vespertilionidae > Myotis > Myotis yumanensis. Next base: position 96,415,198 of record NW_027223757.1, on the reverse strand, counting down.
CAGCACCCCCAGCTCTCCCCAGGGCAGTGCTGAGCCCCTGCCACCCCCCCCCCAGCTCTCCCCAGGGCAGTGCTGAGCCCCCTCCACCCCCCCCCAGCTCTCCCCAGGGCAGTGCTGAGCCCCCCCCCACCCCCCCACCTCCCCCCAGCTCTCCCCAGGGCAGTGCTGAGCCCCCCCACCCCCCCCCACCTCCCCCCAGGGCAGTGCTGAGCCCCCCCCCACCCCCCCCCACCTCCCCCCAGCTCTCCCCAGGGCAGTGCTGAGCCCCCTCCCCCCCCCCCCGCAGCTCTCCCCAGGGCAGTGCTGAGCCCCCTCCACCCCCCCCCCCCCCACAGCTCTCCCCAGGGCAGTGCTGAGCTGGAACTGCGAAGTCCTGTGGACACTGTAGCTCTGAATGTGACATGTCTGGCCACACCCTCCTTTGGATCTAGGACGGCACTCTCGGGGGTTCTGCCCCTCTTCCAAGTCACCCCTCAGGCTACCCTGTGGGCTTCTTTCTCTGTGGGTGCCCGGAGTGCTGGCCATGCCCAGGGTTCTCACGGGCTCACCCTTGCTCCTGCCCGCTGGCACTGATGACCCCCACACCCCCTCTTCAGGTCTCCCCTCCACTGCCCACAACCATGAGGGCAGCAGCATAACCCCAGGCTCTCGCTTTCTGCTTGAGTGCCCTCTCTCTGTGCCTCCACTCTCCGCGTCTGTAGCACGGGCACGCCTCCCGCCCGGGCTGCTTGAGGATGGGGTGCGAGTCACCCAGCGCCCCCGGAGCACATGTGGCCTCAGCAAATGCTCGGGAGACGCTAAGCGCCCGCTGCTGTTCCTCACCTCTGCCCCCTGCCTCGGGGACGGGACTGTCTGACCCAGAAAAGCCGGGCGCCTGAGCCCCTCGCCTCCTTCACCTCCTACATCCAGACTCACTGCCCGCCCCACCAGGCACTGCCATTTCTTGCCGGTTCCCACGGAACTCACTTCTCCAGGGACCCTCCCCAGAGCCTCCGTGTACCTTGTAAGATACATGTAGAATCGCGTCTCTCCCCACTGAAACCCTCAGAGGCCCCCAGGGCCCTCAAGAAAGTTCCAAGCTCCTGTCAGACATGAGACCAGCACCCTCAGCTGCCCAGGCGCCCTGCTGCCCAGCGAGGAAACAGACAGGGGCCCTCCTACAGAATCGCTCTCCCTGCCTCCCTGTGCACTGCTCCCTGTCTGCACTGCCCTCATCAGCCTCTCTGCCTGACTGTTTTCCCTTCAGGATTCCTCTCAGGGACCCCTGCCTCCAGGAAGCCCTCCTGGAGTTTCCAAAGCACCGAGAACCCTGGAGGACCATGCAAGGGCAGGGCAGGGCAGGCGGGTGATGTGCGCGACTGCTCTCACTTACAGATCTTGGCTTCAGCCACCAGGGGGCCGTGCCTCTTCTTGCCCACAAAGCCGTACAGGAGGAATTTGTACTTGCGGCCCACGTCCAAGTTGGCGATGAGGGCCGAGCGCTGGGGCCCCTCCACAGGCACCACCCGGGGCTGGTCCCTGTCTTTGTACTGGATCACGAAGGAGTCGAACTCGCCCTCCGGGACCGTCCAGTGCAGGAGCAGGGAGCTGGAGGTCACGTCGGTCACTGTCAGCTCGCCCAGGCGCGGTGGGGCCAAGGGCTTCCCGGGCTTTTCCCCGTCGCTGTCTAGAGGGGGAGGGGAGTAAAAGCAAAGCAGACTCAACCACCGCTTTACCCTCGTCTCCTCCCCTCCCATCTGCCCACCGGCTCACTCCAGGCCGGACGGCTCCCTCCCTCCCTCGAAGACTCCGCTGTGACCAGCCTTCCCGAGAAGGGGCATGTCCCCCTCAAGCTCCCCACCCTCACAAAGGTCCCAGTTCTCTCCACACCGAGGTTCATGGGGCAGTTTCAGGCCCCGGTGCTTCCTGGGGGTTTGGAAACGCCCTGCTGCTGCAGAGCAGTCTGAGGACTCCTCAGTCCACCTGCACGGCCCTCTCCCTGTCTCCCTCTCTCCCTGAGCTGGAGCTGGAGCTTCCGGGAGAATCAGCTTTCCTGGTCCCATAAGCGGGGCATGTGAGAGCCAGGGACCCCAGGCGCTGGCCTGCACTGGCTCTGCAGACCTCACCCATCTCTGCAGGCCTGCTGGCTACGGTGCTCACACCCCCAGGAACCCACACCCCCAGGAGAACCTGGCCGATGGGACCACAGGGCCAGAGCCACCATCCTAGCCTGCCCAGTGAGGGGGCGGGGCTGTGGGGAAGAGCAGGGGAGGAGGGGGTTGAGGGTCATGTCATCAGAGGCCTCCCCACACCCACCCAGAGAGATCTATGGGGTGGGGCAGAGGAGTGACCAGGATGTGGGAACAGGACTCAGGGAAAGAAAGCTGCAGGGAGAGCCCTGCCCCACCCTGACATTCCCCCATTTTCTCTTCCTGGAGAACTCCCCTCCCCGCCCACACCCACGAGGTCACTTCTCAGCTCACCCATCCCTCTTGCCTCTGACCCCTCAACTCCGTTCTTCTGCTTGTTTCCTCCCACCCAGACACAGCCCTGCCTCCACCCCACCCCCCGCTGAGTCCACGGCCCAGCCCTCCCCCAACCTCAGGACCCAGGTCTGAGCAGAAGCCAGAATGTACCCATAATGCCTTGGTAGATGAGAGGGGCAGAGGGCTCGCCCTCAGGGGGGACCCCACGAAGTGACAGCTCATAGGGGGCTCCAGGAGGGGGTGAGGGCAGCAGTGCCTGGCGGACATCCCCGGGCAGGAGTTGGTCATGCGACCCTGGCCCATTGGGCACGCGGAGGCGCAGCTGGAAGTGGGCAAAGGTGTCAGGCTGGGCCATCCAGGCCACGCGGAGGCGCCCGGTCTCGTCTCTGCCCAGCACTCGCAACTCCCCCAGCTCCTGGGGGCGCTGCTGCAGGCCGGGCGCCTGGGCTCCTTGAGTTGTTGAAGGGCCTGAGGGAGGAGGCTCATCAGTGGCCCCCAAGAGGCCGGAAGGGGAGGACCCTGGGAAAGGCAGAGCGAGAGAAACAGGAGAGTCCAGTGTGAGAGCCGGAAAGGAAGCCCAGCCTGCAGGTCTGCCCTCTGGCCTCTAAGAGCCCACACACCTTCCTGGCCGCCTCATCCTCCCAGAGGTCGGCCAGTCCCCCAGACAGCCTGTCCCCCTCACCTGAGCAGACAGGCCTGCAGGTAAAAACTGAATGGAGCAAAGCCTCCCTCCCCCAATACTCCTGTGACCTCCAGCCCCACACGCCCGAGCCCCTCCCACAGCAGCCCCCACCCCCCCCCCCCCAGCACCCAGCACCCCCCGCCCCCGGGTGGTGGCTGTGGCCTCCATTAGTGCTGCAGCAGAAGCCTGGAAGAAAGGAGGAAGGTGGTGTGAGCAGGGAGGGTGCCAGAGAGAACGGGCTGTGAGTGGAGTGAGAGGCTCAGCTCAGCGGCATCTGGGCCCTACGGGAAGAAAAGGTCCGCCACCCTCCCCCGCAGCCACGGTGCCGCCCGCTCCTGTGGAGAGACCAGCAGAGGTGAGCCGGGCGCTGAGGGTTCCCTCCCCAGACAGCGGTGCGAAGGCTTAAGGCCGCCCAGCAGGCCCGATGTGTCCCTGTGAGGTCAAGGCCAGATTGTGGGAAACAGCACCACTGACCACAGACTTCAGACACCCTCACCCTCACCGCACGATCAGGCTGGGCACTCGGGCTCACTCTGCCCGCCGGGCCGCCCTGAGCCCGCATCCACCAACCGCCCCTGCTGTGGCCTGAACAGCAGTCCGGGCAGCCGAGCCTCGGGGACCCCGAAGGCTGGGTCTCCTTGGCCTCGGGTGTCTGCCAGGACCCTGGGGGCGGAGGTGGTTTTAGGGACACGGGAGGGCTGTGCTTTGCTTGGGGGACCCGGGAGCTGGGCCAGGGAGGGCTTGGGCAGGAGGACTGGGGGGCGGCAGTCTGAGCGGGGAGCAGGAGGAACGGCGGGAAGCGGACCCCAGAGGCAGGCGAGCCCGGGAGGCCCGGCGGCCCACGCTACCTGTGGTGGTGATGAAGGCGTAGGACTTGGAGGTCTGCCCGGCCCGCACCCCGTGGACCTCCACGTGGTAGGTGGTGCCGGGCCGCAGGCGGGGCAGGCTGACGGTGCGCGCGGTGCCGGGCACGCTCAGCTCCCCGCGGGGGCCTTCTGCCGGCGGCTGCGGCTGCCAGCGCAGCACCACGCGCTCGAAGTGGCCGCGGAGCCCATCGAGGGACACGAGCAGCGAGCCGTCGGCGGCGCTGCCCAGCACCTCGGGCTTGGGGTGGCGCGGCCCCCGCCACGCCGTCGACGCCTTCAGGCGAGAGGCCGTAGATGCCCAGGTGGGAGTCCCGCTTCCAGGGGCCGGCGTCGGGGCCGGCGGTGGGCGGGGGGGCCGGCGGGGCGGGGGAGCCGGGCGCGCGGCGCCGCTGCAGGTAGTCGTGGATGCGGCGCGCCGCCGCCGCGTAGGTCTGGTTGGCCCGCAGCGGGAAGCCGCGCGCCCGCAGGTGGCGCTCCAGGTCCTGCACGGAGCCGCGGAAGCGGCCCAGCTCGGCCGTCAGGTTGCCCCACGGCCGGGAGGGCTGGGGCCGGCCGGGGCCCGGCCGAGGCTCCTCCTGCCCCTCCTCCGGGGGCCGCGGGCGCGGGGGCGGGGCGGGCCGGGGCCGCGGGGGCGGGGCGGGGGGCCGCACCTCCGGGTAACTGTAGTGGCCAGGTGCTGCCGGGGCAGAAAGGGGAAGCGGGGGAGCGGTCAGTGGCACCCCCTCCCCCCGGGCCTCCTCCCGCGGCTGCCCTGTCCCTCCCCGGAGCCGAGCCGAGGCCGGATCCCTGGCCCCAGCCCCACCTGGAAGGAACGAGAGAAAGGAGTTAGTGTCCCAGGGCCCTCACCCCTCGCCCTCCAGCCACTGCGGTGCCCTAGAGAGAAGAGAAGCCCGCGGCGGCGGGGCCGCGTCTGAAGGAGAGACGGGGAGCGGGGAGCGGGAGGAGAGCAGGGGCCACAGCAAGTCGTGTCCCTCTGCCGCAGGGAAAGAGGTGCAGGCATCTGTCAGGAGACCTTAGGTTAGTGGGAGCTGCTGCCATGAGACCTCACCCCCAACGCGGCCCTAAAGCCAACCCGAGGCTGGTCTCCGCGCTGCCTAATTCTAGTCCCCACACGTCTGACCACTACAGGAGGGTCCCCATTTCAGAGGGTGGCTCCCCGTCCGGAGGGTGGCTCCCCGTCCGGAGGGTGGCGGCAGCTCCTGCTCACTGCTGTCTCCAGGGGCGGCAGCCTGCCTCTGGGACCTGGCGCTGCCAGTGCCCTGCCAGGTGCACCCAGGGGAGCTGCGAGCCTTACGGGGCTCCCAAGGAAGGGGCTCCACACTCAGAAACCAGGCCTCCCGACGCCCTGGCGCCATACCTGTGTTGGCCCTGACAGAGGCCGGGTAGCTCACTGCCCGGCCGCGCTCCGCGGTGACGGTCACCACGTACTCCACGCCTGGCATCAGGTCAGTCAGCAGTGTCCCGTCCGCCTCGGCGGGCACTTCCAGCCGCACCCTCTGGTTGCCAGCACTGACGTAGGACACCACGAATCGGTCCACCTCGGCCTGGGGGCGCAGCCAGCTGAGCTCCAGTGTGGTTGGCGTCACGGCCACCACCCGGAGGTCCTGGGGGCCATCGATCACTAGCCGGGTGAGAGAGAGGGGGATCAGGCGGGGTCTGCTTCTTCAGTCCCCAGCTTTCCTTCTAAGAGCGTTGTCCCACCCCAGCCCGCCCCGAACCCATCCAAACCCTCCTGGAGGCAGAGTCCTGGCTACCCCCCTCATCTCTACATCTCCCCTCGGGACCCGCCCACAGCCCCTGCTCTCACTGGTGGTGATGGTCTTGGAGACAGGAGGGCCCCAGCTGGTCCCTCGAAGGGCGCGGACAGTGACCTGGTACTCCTGCCCGGGGGCCAGTCCTCTCTGGTCATAGGCGGAGGCAGAGCTGGGCACCCGCGCAGTGAACGGCGGGCTCGCGCCCTCTGGCTGCAGGAGAGAGAGCACCGGGTGGGTCAGGGCTGGCACTCTGCCCTGCCACTCAATCCCCCTTCTCCCGACTCCAGCTCCAAGCGGTGTCAGCTGGGCCTGTGCAGAACTGGGCCCTGACAGCAGGGAGCCCGGCCGGTGACAGCAACACGCCTGGGACACCTTCTCCAGGCATCTCCTGTCCAAGGCCCTGGATGTGCATGAGCTCACTGGGCCCTGGGCAGTGGCCTCAGAGGCCTGTCCATCAGCTGTCTGCCAGATGCCACCGCACAGCCCTGCAGCCCTGACTTCCTGGTGGACGGGCTTCTCAGCTCACTCTGGTCGGGACAGATGAAGGGGACAGGGATGCCCCTTCAGGCCTCACTTCCTCCTTAACCATCTGCCCAGCCTGAGCCGCCCGCAGACCCTGCCCCGCTGTGCAATGTGGGCGTGACCCCTGTCCTTCAGGCACTTCTCTTGTCTCCTCACAAAAAGGCCCGTCGGCTCAGAGTTCCACAAACGTCCCCCGGTTTCGTCCCTGCACCGTGCTGGGCATGGAGACACAAAAACAGAAGGTGCGGCCCCTGTCCTCAGACAGCTCATGCTCTGGAGGCGAAATGCATGGCCACGGGTTCAGTTTTACTGGAGCCTAAACCAAATTTCTACGTGTGGTCCCTGCCGGGGAAGAACAACCCTCCTCCAAGTGTACGTCTGAGGTCTCCCAAGATCCACGGGGACCCCACAGGAAAGCTGCCGGCCCCTGCGCAGACAGGGTGTCCTGGGGTGCCAGCCGCAGGGGACAAGGAACTGGACATCTGTGAGCAGCCCAACCGCCCCACATCTCCCGGGCCGTCCAGCTTGGACGGCCGAGGAGGACGCTCTGTTCCGCTGAGCTATGTTGGCTGTAATGGGGACACCTCCAGTCAGCCAAGTAGGATTGGAAATTTCAAAAGGTACTCTCCTAAACCAGCAGAACTGGTGGGGAACCAACACAGAAAACAGCAAAGTATCGAACCCCGTGAGAGGCCACGCAGAGATTTCTAGGTTGAGGGTGAATAAAGCTTTGTCAGAGTTTTCTTGGCTGAAAAGGTGTCCTGGGCGCATAGGACCCCGACCCGCTCCTGCTCACCCCGCCCTAGGGTACCCCACCTAGGAGCCCTGGGGTTGACCTCAACTAAAGGCCTATGAAATCCTCATCCTTCCCATGACTAACTCTGTCACCCTTTATTCCCCAACCCACCACACACACACGCTCACACTTACACACCTTCACTCACACACACATTCACACTCATATACACACCCTCACACACACATTCATACTCACACACACATGCTTTCACACACACATTCACACCCATATACACACACTCCCACTCATACACTCACTCACACACACCTTGGCTGCTCCCTAACGATGCCTGTAATGGCTTGTCCTTTCAGCGAGACAGGCCCATCCCAACATCTCCTTCTCCTTTCAGATCATCTACATGAACCTTTTTACACCTTAGTCCCCCCTGAGACCCACTCCGGAACAGTTCCCTGAGGGTCCCACCATCAGCACATCGGGCCGCCTGAGGCAGGCTCTCTAGCCAGACGCTGCCAGGTGGCGCTGCCCCTTTGTAAAAGCGAGGCTGCGTCACTGATTGTCCTTGGCTAGTTCCTAGCCCTATTCTTGAAATCAACCTTGTAGCCCCAGGTGGGGGACTCCACCTTGGCTGGTTCTTGGAGCTTCCATCCCCCTCATCCCCTTCTTCAGACCAAACTCAAATACAAACTTTCCTGAGGCTGCGAGGTCTTGCGTCCCAATGACAACTGGCGTAGCCCTTGTCCCCAGGCTGCAGAACACACCCAGACACGGACTACATGGGCCTCTTCCTGCTCCGGGTCACCGCCCTCAGCTTCCTCATGCTTTCTCTCACATTCATAGAGGAGCCAGCATTTTGCAAAATAGCAACATTCCTTAAGTTAGTGGTCCTCAGGTTTGGGGTGCATCAGAACCACCTGGAGGGCTGGTTGCAACATAGGTTGTGGGGCTCCATCTGCAGAGCTGCTGAGTCAGTAGATCTGGCACCACTATCAGATCTAACACTTGGCACATCTAACCAGCTCCCAGGTGGTGCCAATGCTGCAGATCCAGGGAACACACTTTGAGAACCACTAAGTCAGCATAACAATGCCACTATACAGAGAGAAGACTGCTCCTCTCTGGTGTTCCGAAAATCATCCCAATAGCGAGGCGTGTCCTTGGCCAGGATTAGCAGAGTGTGAGCTCCAAGAGGAAAGTGCTTCTGGGAAGGTAGAGACAGGCAGGCTTCTAGGAAGATGGCAGTGGCCAGGATATATCCTGTGCCAACAGAAATGGACAGAGAGCACTGGCCAAGGCGGGAGGTGCGACTCCAGGGGCCAGCCACAGAGGGTGCAGACAGTGTAGTGTGCAGGCCGGCAGCGCAGGCTACGGGGAGCCCAATAGGAGCACTTGGGGACCAAGTTTACAAGCGCGTTCCTCACACCCGGGCTCAGACAGAACCGGAATGTGACAGGACCGAACCCAGAGCAGAGCACATGAGCTGACAGCGTGGCCACGCCGGGCACAGCCAGCTCAGCGCCACCCAGCCCCGTGGTGAGGGAGGAAGCCAAGGGCTTCGCTGGGAAGCCCCGCTTCTTGAGAACACCCGGGAGTGGGCTGTATCTCCCCGCGACTGGGGGACTGTGCCGCCCTGCACGCTCCTTCCATCTCAAGTGCTTATTTTAATTCCACTTGCCCTCAAGTTTCTTTGGAAAGTTCCTTCTAAAAGTCCCACCCTCTCAAGATGAGAACTATGTAAATAATATACACAGAGAAGAGAGTGGGAGAAACACTTAAAAATGTTAACAGTGTTATTTTAGTGTGAAGCAGCCAGGAATTATTTGTGTTTTTTTCTAGTTGCCAAATTCTTGTCTTGTGATTAAATTATTTTTATACCAAGAAAAAATTGTCTAAAACAGAAGAAAAAAACGCCCAGCTATCCTGGTTCTACAGCAAAGGGCTTCTATCTCCACCATTCTCGGGGGTGAGGAGGGACAGAACACGGCAGGGGCTGGCCTGGGGGCAAGAATCGCCAGGCCAGTGGGGTGGGGTGGCAGCGGCACCTCGGCGCTGCCCTTTCCGTCCCCGAACCTTCCTTGGGTTTGGGCCCTGGGAGTTATTTATGCTTCCAGAGTCCTGGCTGGGCAGAGATGCGGGTGACATGGCCTACGCACCACGACGTTTGTGGGGCGGTGCAGGAGAACATGAGTTGGACAGTAGAAACGTCAGATGATTTGGGCTGGGAGACCAAACACATCATGAAAGGGCACGAAGGCGTGGGGGGAGGTGCTGATACGAGAGGCCGAAGGCGTTGTCCTTAGGGGGCCCCACACACTTTAAGAGCGAGTTGGAAGGAGACAGAGAAAGGCTGCTTTGCAAGGCACTGAGGCGGGAACCACTTCAGACTCCAAGTCATGCAGCAGCCTGGCAGCCTGGCCCAAACCGAAAAGATAACACTGAACAGAGCCAACTGCCAAGCTCTATATTTAGGCTAAAAAAGTGAATATAGTTCAATGCTGTCTTTTTTCCTTTCTCCTTTCTTTTTTCCTTATTTATCGACTAGAGCAGTGATGGTGAACCTAGGACACGTGTGTCAGAGGTGACACGCAAACTCATTTTTTTGGTTGATTTTTCTTTGTTAAATGGCATTTAAATATATATATATATATTTTTTATTTTATTGATTTTTTACAGAGAGGAAGGGAGAGAGACAGAGAGCCAGAAACATCGATGAGAGAGAAACATCGATCAGCTGCCTCCTGCACATCCCCCACTGGGGATGTGCCCGCAACCCAGGTACACGCCCTTGACCGGAATCGAACCCGGGACCCCTCAGTCCGAAGGCTGACGCTCCATCCACTGAGCCAAACCGGTTTCGGCGGCATTTAAATATATAAAATAAATATCAAAAATATAAATCTTTGTCTTACTATGGTTGCAAATATCAAAAAATTTCTATATGTGACACGGCACCAGAGTTAAGTTAGGGTTTTTCAAAATGCTGACACGCCGAGCTCAAAAGGTTCACCATCACTGTACTAGAGGCCCAGTGCACAAGATTCGTGCACTCGGGGCGGGGGGATGTCTGACTGATGGCCAACAGTCAGACATCCTTAGCGCTGCCTGTAGGCTGCTCCCGCCACCACCGCTGTGCATTGACCACCAGGGGGCAGCTCCTGCATTGAACGTCTGCCTCCTGGTGGTCAGTGCGCATCATAGCAATGGGTCATTCCCTGTTTGGTCAATTTGCATATTAGCTTTTTATTATATAGGATGTTTTCTAAAATTCCTACACTGTCTATATATGTTTTATAACAAAAAGTTTATTTGAAAAACAAATATGATCAAAACAGCTGACAGTCTGACCACAAGTTAACACATGTCAACTCTGAGAAAAATACCTGGGTCTCCAGAGTTAGCCAGTGAGCGACTGGGCTCTTCTCTGCTCTCATGTTTCAGCAACAAATGCACAAAGCGAGAGGCACTAGAAGAGGGAACTCTGGGAGTGCAGCATTCAAGACCAGAGTCCTAGGAACCAGCGGGATCTGCCCGTGAGAATGAAGGGCGACGTGATGCCCGCGTCTCCAGACCCCCGAAAGCCCGTGGCGCAGGGTGCAGGGCAGGCAGAGCAGGTCCCTAGCTGTGGTGAGGCCACTGGTGGGCGTGGAAGTGGGGCCGATTTGGACTCGGCGTCAGCCGGAAGACTGCCTAACAGTGATGCCCCACGCAGCACGGGACAGCCTCAGAGAACTGAGCTCTGTGGCCAGAGGTGTCCCAGCAGCAGTGGGCCAGCTGCTGGAAGGCTCTGCGCCCATGTGCGCTGGACCAGACCTCACAGCAGCTTCAGGGGCCCAGCTGTCTGCACTCAACCACTGATGACCTGGAAGGACCTGCACGGTGAGCCCCTCCCCGGCCTCCCTGCAGCCCCTCTTGGCCCCGCAGCCCCTCCTGGCGTGGCTCTCACCGTGGGGATGAACTGAATCTCATAGGCATCCACCGGGCCCGGAGCCCGGGTCCACTCTGTCCGAACCGTCGTCTCCTCCAGGAGATGCATCCTCATGCCCTCAATGGTTGGCACCTCTGCCCACGAGAATGGGATATAGACTCTGGTTAGCCCAAGGCAGCCCCACCTGACGTCCACATCACAGGCTGCATTGAGATCAGTCCCAGCTCACACTGCCCCGTGGGGGTGGGGCAGTTAGCAGAGGTCAGAGCAGGCCCTGCTTCCCCCAGCGCCAGGAACAGAGAATCTCCCTACTAGTAAAAGCAACCCAGGAGGCCCCGCCTGCTCATCAGGTACTGAAGCAGGTCCTGCTGCAGGCGTGCACCCTGGTTGCCCTGCCCCTGGTGGACCAGCTCCCCGCATATATGACCTCCCTCCACTCTTCCTCCAGCAGCTGGGCTCCTAGGCCCGGGGCCCAGCCTTCCCCCGGCTCAGGTCCCATCCCCAAGGAGCAAACTGGAAAGGCCGCGCTCACCTTCCCCGCAGTCCTCCCCCGCATAGCCCTCCAGGCAGACGCAGCTGCCCTCGAGACACTCTCCGCGGCCCCGGCAGTCCCCTGGGCACGTCTGGATGGCGCAGTCGGGGCCTCGGAAGCCCTCCACGCATACACACTGGCCGGCGCGGCACAGCTCCCGGGGCCCGCAGCCCCCGGGGCAGGCAGCGGCAGGAGGCTCTTCCTGCCCACAGTCCTCGCCGCTGTAGCCCGCGTGGCACACGCACACTCCCTGCACACAGCGCCCGTGGCCGCGGCAGTCGCCCGGGCAGGTGCGGGTGGAGCAGGAGGGGCCGGTGTAACCGGCGTCGCACACGCAGCGCCCATCCTCACAGCGGCCCCGCCGGTGGCAGTTGGAGGGGCAGGTCCGGAGGCTGCAGTCCTCTCCCGCGAAGCCCTCCCAGCAGGAGCACACCCCATCCTGGCACACGCCGCGCTGGCTACAGTCGTTCGGGCACCTCCGCGAGCCGCAGTCGTCGCCCGAGTAGCCGTCGTCGCACACACAGCGTCCGTCGAGGCACTGGCCGCGGCCTCGGCAACCTCCGGGGCAGCTCAGCGCGCCGCAGTCCTCTCCCTCGTAGCCCACGTCGCACGCGCACACGCCATCCTCGCAGCGGCCGCGGCCCCGGCAGTCCCCGGGGCACCGACGGCTCCCGCAGTCCTCGCCCGTGAAGCCCGGGTTGCACACGCAGCGGCCGTCCACGCAGCGCCCTCGCCCACGACAGTCGCCGGGGCAGGCGCGTAGGCTGCAGTCCCGGCCCGTGTAGCCGGGCCAACACACACAGCGGCCACTCTCGCAACGACCCCGGCCGCGACAGTCCCCGGGACAGCTGCGCACGCCGCAGTCCTCGCCGCTGTAGCCCGCATTGCACACGCACACGCCGTTCTCGCAGCGCCCGCGGCCCCGGCAGTCGCGCGGGCAGGCGCGCGCGCCGCAGTCGGGACCCGTGTACCCGGGCCAGCACACGCAGCGGCCGTCCTCACAGCGGCCCCTTTGGTTGCAGTCGCCCGGGCAGCTGCGCACGCCGCAGTCGTCCCCGCTGTAGCCCGCGTCGCAGATGCATTCGCCGTCTTCGCAGCGCCCGCGGCCATGGCAGTCGCGCGGGCACGTCCGCGTGCCGCAGTCCTCGCCCGCGTACCCGGGCCAGCACACGCAGCGGCCGTCCACGCAGCGCCCACCTTCGCCACAGTCCCCAGGGCAGGTCCGCGAGCCGCAGTCTTCGCCAGCGTAGCCCGGGTCACAGACGCAGCGCCCGTCCTCACAGCGCCCCCTCTGGCTGCAGCCCCGGGGGCAGCTCCGTGCCGCACAGTCCTCGCCAGTGTAGCCCGGGTGGCACACGCAGCGCCCGTTTTCGCAGCGCCCCCTCTGGCTGCAGCCTCGAGGGCAGGAGCGCTGGCTGCAGTCGGCGCCAGAGAAGCCCGGCCGGCACACGCACGCGCCCTGCACGCAGCGCCCGTGGCCGTGGCAGTCCCCGGGGCAGGAGGGCCAGCCACAGCTGGGGCCCGTGTAGCCAGAGAAGCACACGCAGCGACCACGGACACAGCGCCCCTGGTCGTTGCAGTCATCTGGGCAGGACCCGGAAGCAGAGGGTGGGGAGGAAGGGGACACTCGGGAGTCCATAGGGTCGGAGCAAGTGGGCCCACCCCAGCCAGGCTCGCAGGAGCAGGCGCAGCGGTTCAAGTCAAACACGCCGTGGAGGCTGCAGAGGGTACGAACGTCTGTCTGGCCTGGAGTAAGAGCGAGAGGAGGGCCTCAGTCTCTGCGCAAGAGGCTGGGTCCCTACAGTGTCCCCTGAGCTTCCCCTCCAGCAGGGCCATCTTAGCTTCCAGCTGCTCCTTATCTCTATGTGGGGGGAGGGGAGCTGACATCTAGCCAGATGGCTCCCCTCCCCAAGCTGTGCCCTGGGCTGCACTCACCACCCCAAGTGGTGAGGAAAAGGTGCCTTTTTCTAATTCATACCCGGGTCTTTTATACTGGCGATGCCCACCCAACTTCCCCACCTGCCCCTTTTCCTGTGCCCCCTCCTGTGGTCACCTGCTCACCTGTGCCAGCCTGGGCAGCAGCAGGACAGCATCCCCCAGTGCACTGTTCCTTGAGCCCCTTCACCAACTCCTCCAGAATCTCTAGCCGGACCCTCAAGGCCTGCACCTCTGAAGCAGGGACCGGGGGCTCAGTGCCTGGGGGACAGCCACAGCCAGCTGAAGGGGGCAGGTTAATGCGGTGGGTGAACACCACCTGCTTTTCCCCTCCTTCTACGATGTGCTCATAAAGCTGAGAAGAGGGGTTCCCCCCTCTTGGCTCCGCTGTGCGCCCCCCTGGCTGAGGAGGGGGCCGAGGGGCTGGAAGTGTCATATTGGATCGTGGAGAGAAAGGGCCTGCTCGGACTGCGCCCAACAGCAGCAGGAGGGCCAGGCTGGAGGCTAGGGAACATTGGGCTGGCATCATTCAGGAGGCTGCAGGGAGAGAGGGCAAGTGTGAGAGCAGTTTCACAAAGACAAGACGTCCCCAACACATACATTAACAACAGTCCTTCCACCCACAACTAACCCACCCAACTCACATGTACTAAAAACCCACAGTTAACCAACCCTAAGGAATGCCCTCCTTGGAGATTTGTTGGTCTCTAACTCACTTTCTGATGTCATTTGGTTTCCCTGCTCCCCATCTCTTTGCACTGTTGCACCCACACTAGTCCTTTGTTCCACCGACACCACAAGCTGGCATAGCCTAAGGGACTTTGCACTGTCTGTTCCCTCTGTCTGGGATGCTCTTCACTCAGCTCTCAAAGGTGGGCTCTTGCTTGTTCAGATCATAACTCCTGTGTCATTGACACCCAGAGGCCTTCCTTGCTGCCCAGTTGGAGCAGTCTTCCATTACTGTCCACTACAATATCCCACTTGTGTTCTTCGTGGCATTCACTGCTGCCTGAACCATCTGTTGGAGCTCCAGTGGTGGGAGCTCCATGAGAAGTGCACGGCTGTATGCACAGCTGTATGCCTGAGGCTGGCACACAGGAGCTGTCCAAAACATTGATGTTGAATGGATTAGTAGATGAGTATCTACCGCCAACCCTCCCACTAGCACCTGGGTCCCAGTTCCTCCTATCTTCTCAGGAAATTTCAGGGGTAGACTGTCCTCTCTCTTTTTTATTCAACTTCTCGCTCTCAACTAGATCCTTCCATTGGATTTTACATGAGCTCAAATATATCCCGTTTTTTAAAAAGCCCCTTTCCTCAGGACTTATATTACCAAGTATCAAAACCTCTTACAAAGATGCAAGAATAGACAGAACAGAATAGGGTCCAGAAACCGACAGACAACATCTATGGTCAGCTGATTGCTGGCAAAGGTGTTACTAAAATTAAGAGGGGACAAATGGTCTTTTTGATAAATTGTGCTTGGCCAACTGAAATTCCATATGGAAAACACACCTATCTCTACCTTTTGCCCACATATAAAAGTTAATTTGAAATGAAACTTAACCAGAAGGATTAAAAATGGTGGCAGAGTAAGTGGATGCTGCATGGGCATGCTCTCAGGACCAAGCTGGAATTACAACTAAAATACAGAAAAACTTCCTGAATAATCAACGGGAGACTCGCTGGAGAGGACCCTGGTAACCGAGGACGGAAAGTGGAGATTGCATAGGAACTAGGAGGAGGGACAGAGGCACGAGAGGGCTGGCTGGGCTCCCACATACAGCAACTGAAGTTCCGGAGAGATATCTCAGCTGTGAGGGGTGCCACTGAGAACTCTGGGGTCTATCCCCAAGATGGGCACTCCCCCCCCCCCAGCAGAAAGCACCAGAACTGAGAAGGGTACCCACATAACATCTGGCTGGGAAAAGCACAAGGGATGCTGTCTGCCAGGGAGAGACAGCTGGAAATTCAGGCACGCTCTTAAAGGGCCAATGCACAAAATTTCCTGTGGAGCCACCCACATTGTGCCTCAGATGGAGCTGTGTGAGCAGAAGCCAGGATTGGGGGCTCTGGGGTTAGAGTTTAGAAGGCAGACACCCTGGTTTCCTGTGCTGAGTCATTCCCTCATGCTGCAGAGGTAATCTTTCTTATGCAGACATTTGCTATACAGGAGGCCTTATCTGTGGGGAAGATAGTTGACCCACCCTATTGGAAAACACCTTGTCTCACTGTGCAGAGTTTCTGATGGTCACTAAGTGACTGAGAATAACAATTAGCCTCCAGGCAGAAGCAATTGCCACACCCTGTTGGGAAAAAAACTCTTGCCACACCTGGGGACAATTGCCTGAGGGCAATTCAAGATGGAATTCTATCTGTCTATAGACAGAGGCGGTTTCTGGAGGCTTTGAGTCTTTGCCTGATCTAATTAGTCAGAAACAGTGTTTGACACTGTCCTGCACTACAGCTTGAAAGGTGTAGCAGATCTACCTAATACAGAATAAACCACCAAAACAGGCAGCCAAAATGAGACACAAGGAAACAACCCAAAATGAAAGAACAAGAGAATTCTCCAAAAGAAGAGACAAAAGAATGGAGATAAAAAATTTATCTGATATAGAGTTCAGAATAATGATGGTAAAGATGCTCAAAAGCATGAGAAAAGATATAGTAACTATTGAAACACAAATAATGACATAGCACAAATAAAGAAAACATTGGAAGGAATACACAGCAAATTAAGGGAAGCTAAGGATCAAATCAGTGAATTAGAAGACAGGGTTGAAAAAGTCACTCAATCAGAGAACAGCTTAAGGGGTCACATGGTTTTAATTGACACTTATAGAACAATTCACCTCCAAAGCTGCAGAATATACATTCTTCTCAAGTGCACATAGGTCATTCACAAAAATAGATCACATGTTATGATGATACAAAACAAGTCTCTACAAGTTCAAGAAGATTGAAATCATATCAAGCATCTTCTCAGATCACAGTGGAATGAAATTAGAAATCAACTACAGTAAAAACAATTAAAAACACTCAAACACATGGAGGTTAAATAGCATGTTATTAAACAATGAATGGGTTACCAATAAGATCAATAAATAAAAAATAAAATAAAAAAACTTCCTGGAAACAAACGAAAATGAACACAGAACACCAGAAACCTCTGGGACACAGCAAACGCCTTCCTGAGAGGGAAGTTCATAGCACTACAGGCCTACCTCAAAAAACAAGAAAAATCAACAATAAACTATTTAACCCTATAACTTAAAGAACTAGAAAGAGAACAACAAGAAAAGCACATAGTAAGTAGAAGGAAGGAAATAATAAAGATTAGAGCAGAAATAAATGACATAGTGACTAAATAAATAAATAAATAAAATCAATGAAACCAAGAGCTGGTTTCCTTGAAAGGATGAACAACATTGATGAACCATTAGCCAGACTCATCAAGAAACAAACACAGAGGAGCCAAATAAATAAGAAACGAAAGTGGAGAAATAACCACCGACACAACAGAAATACAAAGGATTGTAAAGAAATTCTATGAACAACTACATGCCAACAAGCTGGACAATGTGGATGAAATGACAAATTCCTGGAAAAATACAATCTCCCAAAACGGAATCAGGAAGAATCAGAAAACCTGAATAGGCCAATAACAAATGATGAAATTGAAGGAGTAATAAAAAAAACTTCCAGCAAACAAAAGCCCGGATCTGGGCAGCTTCATAGGGGAGTTTTACCAAACATTCAAAGGAGAACTAACATCTATACTCCTCAAATATTCCAAAAAAAATCCAAGAGGAAGGAACACTTAAAAGCTCTTTTTTTTTTTAAATATATTTTTTTATTGATTTTTTACAGAGAGGAAGGGAGAGAGAGATAGAGAGTTAGAAACAGATGAGAGAGAAACATCGACCAGCCGCCTCCTGCACATCTCCCACTGGGGATGTGCCCGCAACCCAGGTACATGCCCTTGACCGGAATCGAACCTGGGACCCCTCAGTCCGCAGGCCGACGCTCTATCCACTGAGCCAAACCGGTTTCGGCCTTAAAAGCTCTTTTAATGAGGCCATCATTATCCTAATTCCAAAACCAGGTAAAGACAATACAAAGACAGAGAATTACAGGCCAGTATCCCTGATGAATATAGATGTTAAAATCCACAACAAAATATTAGCAAATTGCATCCAGCAATATATTAAAAAGATCATACACCATGATCAAGTGGGATTTATTCCAGGGATGCAAGGCTGGTACAATATTCGCAAATCAATAAACGTGATACATCACATAAACAAATTAAAAGACAAAAATCACATGATCAACTTAATAGATGCAGAAAAAGCATTTGACAAAATCCAACATCCTTTTGATAAAAACTCTCAACAACAAAGTGGGAATAGAGGGAGCATATCTCAAAATGATAAAGGCCATTTATGACAAACCTACAGCGAACATCATACTCAATGGGCAAAAGCTAAAACCATTTCCCCTAGAAACAGGAACAAGACAGGGATGTTCACTTTCACCACTTTTATTCAACATAGTACTGGATGTCCTAGTCACAGCAATCAGACAAGAAGAAGAAATAAAAGGCATCCAAATTGGAAAGGAGGAAGTAAAACTCTCATTATTCACAGATCACATGATATTGTACATAGAAAACCCTAAATACTCCATCAAAAAAACTACTAGATTTAATCAATGAATTTGGCAATGTAGCAGAATACAAAATCAACACCCAAAAATCAATGGCTTTTTTCTACACCAATAATGAATTCCTGCCGGAGGCTGGTCCATCCTTGTTGCTTGACACAGTCGATACAAGGAAGAAACATCTGCACAGCATATGTTTCAAGGGACCTGGCATACTGTTCTTAATATGTTTGCTCCCCTTCTTAGCGCTATGAGGGCCACCTCCCCGAGAAAGGTTGTTTTCCCAGGTGGGGATGTTTCCCTGGAGTTAGGGATTAACAGGACTAAGGAAGGGAATAAATCAGTAAAACCCCTTAACTAAGTGCCAGGAGGGTAGTTAATCACCTTAACTACGAACAATCACGCTTAAGCTACATAATCTTTAGTTAGGATAATCTCCTTCAGTTACTTCCTTGTAGCTTAACAGAACAGTAGAGTAGTGACCTTGGAATGGAGATAACTAGCCCTAACCTTTGGAATAGAATGGATAGGATTAAACTCAACAGAACTAGATGGAGATGGGATTTTTGGCAAGGGTCAGATAAACTATGGACATGAAACAAGGAACTGTAGAAGGTTAAGGGAGGACCCAAAACATACCATGATGTAACTACAGAGGCATACTTATAGGATCAAATGGTATAAATACAGATGTAACAGGAGAATAAAGTGAGAACTTGGCTATGATGATCAACTGAATGCTATCTCTGTGTCCTTCCTTCTTCGCCGACTCTGTCCACACCTTTAGGAACCCCTGGACCTGCTGGGGCTGGACCCCAACAAATTCCCAGGAAAAGAAACTCAACAAACAATTCCATTTTTGTAGGGCGCAGCTATAGGGTTAAGCCTTGGACTGACCTGTTGGCAAAGTCACAAACAAGTCCCTGCTTAGAGGGCACAGTCCTCTTAGCATAATTAGGCTTGACCTTATAATGCTCCCTAGATCTTATCTGGGAAGCTAATGGACTGAGGGAGGTGCAGCAAGTGCTGCCAAAACAAGTGAAACTCACAAGAACAGTGTAACTATGGTAACCACTACCTTGTTTACCTCTGACTATAAAATAAAGGCTCAGCTTGCCTCTGGATTTCTCTCTGTGGCCTTAGCCAGGCGCAGGAAGATCCACCTAGAATAAAGAGAGAACCTGGCTATGCTGATCATCTGAACGCTGTCTCCGTGTCCTTCATTCTTTGCCAACTCTGTCCACACCTTTGGGAACCCCTGGACTGCTGGGGCTGGACCCCGGCACATTTTTTCATTGCAACAAAAAAATTAATATACTTAGAAATACACTTAACCAAGGTGGCCAAAGACTTATACTCAGAAAACTACAGGACGTTGAAAAAAAAAGAGATAGAAAAAGATATAAGCAAGTGGAAGAATATACCATGTTCATGGGTTGGTAGAATCAACATCATTAAAATGTCCATACTACTCAAGTCAATCGACAGATTCAATGTAATCCCTATTAAAATACTAACAGCATAATTCACAGGTCTAGAAGAAATACTCTAAGGAATCAAAAAAGACCCCAAACAGCTGCAGCAATCTTGAGAAAGAAGAACAAAGTTGCAGGTATCACAATACCAGATTTCAAGTTATACTACAAAGCCACCCTAATCAAAACAGCCTGGTACTGGCACAAGAACAGGCATATAGAACAATGGAACAGAACAGAGACCCCAGAAATTGACCCAAGCCATTACGCTCAATTAATATTTGACAAAGGAGGCAAGAGCATAGAATGGAGTCAAGACAGTCTCTTCAATAAATGCTGCTGGGAAAATTAGACAGATACATGCAAAAACAAAACAAAAACAAAAACAAACTAGACCACCAACTTACAGCATACACAAGAATAAACTCAAAATGGATAAAAGACTGAAATGTAAGTTATGAAACCATAGAAATCCTAGAAGAAACCATAGGCAGCATAATCTCAGACATCTCTCCTAGTAATATGTTTTGGGATACCTCTCCTAGGGCAAAGGATATTAAGGAGAAATTAAACAAATGGGACTACATCAAAATAAAAAGGTCCTGCTCAGTAAAAGAAACCATCAACAAAATGAAAAGGGAGCCCACTGTATGGGAGAACATATTTGGCAATGATACATCTGATAAAGGGTTAATATCCAAAATCTATAAGGAACTCACACAACTTAATAAAAGGAAGACAAACAAACAATCCAATTAAAAAATGGGCAAAGGACCTACATAGTCACTTCTCCAAAGTGGACATACAGATGGCCAAGAGACATATGAAAAAATGCTCAAAGTCACTAATCATCAGAGAAATGCAAATTAAAATGACAATGAGGTATCACCTGGAACCTGCCAGAATGGCTACCATCAACAAATCAACAAATGTCAAGTGCTGGCGAGGATGTGGAGAAAAGGGAACCACAGTACACTGCTGGTGGGAATGCAGACTTGTGCAGCCACTGTGGAAAAAAGTATGGAGTTTCTTCAAAAAATTTAATACTGAACTGCCATTTGACCCAGTCATCCCACTTCTAGGAATATATCCCATGAAAACCCAAAACACCAATCAGAAAGAATGTGTGCACCCCTATGTTCATAGCAGCACAATTTACAATAACTGAGATCTGGAAACAGCCCAAATGCCCATCAGTAGACGAGTGGATAAAAAAGCTGTGGTACATTTATACCACGGAATACTATGCAGCAGTAAAAAAGAAGAATCTCTTACCCTTTGAGACAGCATGGAGGGACCTGGAGAGTTTCATGCTAAGTCAGAGAAAGACAAGTATCACATGATCTCACTCATATGGGGAATCTAAATAACAAAATAAACTGATGAACGGAGTGGATCCAGAGACATGGAAGCATTGAACAGAGTGGGGAACCTCAGAGGGAAGGCGGGGGAGGGTGGGTGGGTGGGAGGTAGTCAACCAGGGCCCCTGTATGCATATATGCATGGCCCACAGACAATGGGGCAGTGAGAGCCTGGGTTGGAGGGGGCGGGGAAGGGGGCAATGGTGAAAAAAAGGGGACATATGAAATACTTTCAACAATACAGAATTCTTAAAACAAAGCAAAATAAAAACTTAACCATAAATGATGGGATTGATATATTGGACCTCATTGAAATTGGTAACTTCTGGACCTCAAAGACACCGTTAACAGAATGAGAAGGTGAGCGGCACACGGGCGGAGTTACCACTGGGCCCTGGACGAAGGGGCTCATTATAAGCGGATTTTTTCAGGTGGCCCACGCTGCTCAACCCCACACCCTTCAAGGCTCAGCTGGTGTTCGGAAACGTGAGTACACAGAAGGACGACGATGGCTATACTAAGATGTTCAACTACGCGGGCCGTTAGCACCACTAACCCCATTGCACGTGATGTGTCAGAAAGAAACAGAGGAGGGGTAAAGTCTAAACTAAAACACTTCCAAACTAAGACAGCAAGTAAAAGGCCGGCAACCCAGTTTTTTAAAAATTGGCAAGAGACTTAAACAGTTACTCCAGTAGGAACACAGCATATCCAAATGGCTAACAAACATGAAAAGGCGTATCACATCACTAGAATTCAGGGAAATGCACATTAAAACCACAACAAGACGCCATCCAGTATCCACCAGAATGGCTACCATGAAAGGAACTGCCATTGCTCGACATTGGCAAGCATGTGTAGCAACTGGAACTCTCAACTGTTGAAAAAAAGGAGCATAAATTAGAGCAACCACTTTAGAAAAACTGGCAGTATGAGCACACGACCTACAACCTAGCAATTCTACTTCTTGGTAAATATCCAAAAGAAATGACTGCTCATCTCCTCCAAAATCGTGTACAAGAATGCTCATGAGCCCTAGCCTGTTGGGCTCAGTGGATAGAGCATCGGCCTGCAGACGGAGGAGTCCCTGGTTCGATTCTGGTCAAAGGCACATGCATGGGTTGCAGGCTCGATCCCCAGTAGGGGGCCTGCAGGAGGCAGCCAATCAATGATTCTCTCTCATCATTGATGTTTCTAGCTCTCCCTCTCCCTTCCTCTCTGAAATTTAAAAAAAAGTAAGAATGCTCATGAGATTTATTCAAAATAGCCCAAACTGGAAACAACTCGAAGTCCATTAATAGTAGAATGGAGAAATAAGGTGGGGCACTGTCATACAATGGAATATTACACAGCAATGAAAAACACCCTCTTGCTACATGGGTCAACATGAACAAATTTCACACACATACTAGTAATGCCGAGCAAAAGAAACCACACACACACACACACACACACACACCATTTGAAATGATGCTATTCATATGAGGTTCTTAGAGCATCAGCCCCTGGACTGAAGGGTCCCAGGTTTGATTCCAGTCAGGGGTACATACTTAGGTTGCATGCTCGATCCTGGCCCCGGTTGAGGGGTGTGCGGGAGACAATCAAACATCTCTTTCACCTCGATGTTTCTCTCTCTGTCTGTCCCCCTCCCCTCCACTCTCTCTAAAAAACAATGGAAAAGATCCTCTAGTGAGGGTTAGAAAGAGGATAGGATTACTTTCAGGGCTAGTATTGGCTGGGAGGAGTCACAAGGGGGGAGTCCTGAAAATGCTTTGCACCTTGATCCGGATGGGGTTACACAGATGTATGCATATCCAAAAATTAATTGAGCTACATGCTTACAATGTGTGCATGTCACTGTATGAAAGTTGTACCTTAAACTAAAAACACCTTCCCCAATCTCATCCTCCCTCAAGGCACCACTATCCCTAACCCCTCCTTCCGGCCACAGTTGTCAGATTTCCCTGCACTGCTTCTGTTTCCCTGGGTCCCGTGCGTGCCTCCCTCCACTCTCACCTGGCTGCTCCACACACAGCCTCCCCACCGCCTCCCAGCGAGCTCGGTGCCACAAAACCTAGGAGACATTCATCTTCGTCTTACTTGATCTCTCTCAAAATCACTAAACACTATTGGTCACATCTTCCATCTTAAATAGCATTCTAGCTCTGTGCTGTCCATATGGGAGCCAGCAGAACTGTGTGGCCTGGACACCTGAGATACGGCAAGAATGGTGGAGGCACTGGGTTTTACTCCGTCGTTTTTAAAAGCTCCCCAGGTGGTTGCTGAGACCTACTGCTCTCGTCACCGCCCCGGGTGCCTTCACCCAGACCCACGGCTTTAATTTCCAACATATGCGCCAACTCATCACACCAGCCTCGTCCTCTCTCAGCTCCGAGCCACATATCCAACTGCCCACTTGGCACCTCCTCTTGGGCACCCCGGAGTCAGGACGTCCAGAGCGGACTCTCAATCGTCCCTCCGGTACCACCCCCCTCAGCGCTAGTCTCTGCAGCTCAGGGCCCACCATGCTGCCAGCTTCCCAAGCCAGAAACCTAACCGCCCATTCAACACCAGGACGTCTCATCGCATGTGCCCGTGTTTTCTCACGAACATCGCTTTGGTTTGCTTAGTTCTCTCCCTCTCACCAACACGGTAGTCCAACCTCCCGTCTACCTTTGGCTTGACAACTGCAGTGGCCTCCTAGCTGGTCCCGCTGCTCCCACTTGCCCCTCACAATCTTGAAAAGGCAACTAGGATGTCCCTCTCCCCTAACGACGCTCTCGGTGTCTCCCTCCTGAATTTTCTTCCAATACTGACAGGCCTCTCCCGCCTCATCTCCCACAGCACTCGCCTCCCTCTCTCCACTCCAGGCCCCCTGGCCTAGGTAATACCTCATACTCTTGCTGATGTCAGACTTTTGTGTATGCGGTTCCCTCTATGACTATGTGGCCCACGCTTCCCTTTTCTCTTGGCCTCGTCACCCTTCAGGGCTCAGCCCACATCACTTCCTCAGGAAGCTTTCCTGCCCAGGTCAGGCCCCCCATCGCGTGACATCACAGCACCAGGCAACTGTGATGTGTAGCATTTATAACATTTTTCATCACGTATTTGTGAGATTGATTTATTACTTCTCACCCACATTTGATCTTGCCTGCCAGCCTGCAGGGCCCGTGTGTGGCAGCATGCACCGTGTTTATTTCTTGGCTGCTGTATTCTTGCATCTGTGCTCAATAAATATTTATTGACTGTATGATTGAATGAAAAGTTAAATTTAACCCCAGGACTAGCTTCAGAGCTGAAACCAAGGACAGAACCAAGGTCAGGGCTAGGACCTCAGACAGTCTCTGGGACTGGAAATTGGTTAGAAACAGCAACTGGGGCAGAGAGTGGGCCAGGTGTGGAGCCCGCAAGGGCCAGATGGCACGAGGACTGTGTGAACGGTGTGGGAGAATCTGCCACAGCTGTATGCAACCGCTATGACCGCTAGGAATTACCACCACAGCAGTGCTACTCGTAACGGTTTGGCTGCAAACCGGGAACCCGATGTCTCACGTCAGTAGACTGGGTTAAATAAAGTGGCTCATTCGCACAGCGGAATGAAGTAAAGCAATGAGAGCACATGCAACAACATGGACGGGTCTCCCTAACATGGGGCTAAGCAAATGCAGCCAGACACGAACGAGAACGTGCTGAAAAAGCCGGTTTGTGTGAAGTGTGAGGCCCCAAGGCCACACTGTAGAGTTCCAGGTCAGGAGGGGGCACTCGGGGTGTGGTGGGAATCTGGGGTGCCAAGACTGCCCTGTCTCCGGACCCAGGTGCTGGCTGTCTGTGGATTCACTGAGGCCAGGACTGGGGAGCACAGGGAGAGGAGGTCTAGAGGCGAGCGGTGGGGTGGGGCGCCCGCGCTGTGCAGGGCAGGGGCGGCCCAAGCTCTGTTCTGTTCAGGACAAGGGGTAAGGAGAGGCGAGGGCTGCGGCTCCTGCAGGCAGAGGGGCAGCGAAGGGCTGAGAGGGGAAATGCTGCCTGGGGAGGGGAAGGGGCAGTGACTGCGCCTCCCCCCACACACATTTCCTGGCTTCCCACCTTCCACTTCTCCTCTGGGCCTGCGGAAAAGGAGTTTTCAGGCCCTCGCAGGGCCACCAGCCCACAAAAGACGAGAGGGAGCTGGACAACAGGGACGGAGCTTGCACAGAGCCAGGCAGACAGCTGCCCTTCCGGGGCCCTGCGGCCGGCCTCTCGGCTTGGGGTGTAGCCGCGGGTATAAGGGGGGTACCTACCCTCAACTCCCGTCACCCTGTATCTAAGGCTGTGCAGATCACAGGGTGCACGCACACATTATTACAGGGACACATACACTTGCGTGTGTTCATCCACAAATACCGATAAAGCATGCTCGTACACATCCACACATCTATCCGACAAGCCTGCATCTGCGCACGCGCGCGCACACACACACACACACACACACACACACACCCCTCCCCTCGTCCTCCTCCACGCAGCCTTCAGTGATGCCTGAGAACGCTGATGTCTCCTTGGCTCAGTGGGCAGCTCTGTGACACAAAGGACTTTAACTGGAATGAGGGGACCCAAATGGGAGGCCCTTCTCCTGGGGGAATAGGCTCCCAGGGCCCACTCTCCTGGAGGCCTTTGGGAGGTGGGCCCCACAGACCCCCCTCCGTGGTGGGGAGGGGAGTCTGCAGCAGGAAGAGGCTGGAGGGAGCCCAGAGGAGGGACTCCTTCCCAGCCTCCTCTCCTGTCGCCACCACCCTGTCCGCACCTCCAGCTCCTGGAAGAAGCCTATTCTCTCTGCAGGAGGGAAGCGAGCAACATGGGTGTCTCTTGTGTCCCCCCTTTGAGCCCCCACTGCACATCTGGGCGCCTCTCTGCAGTGGGCGGGGACGCAGCTTCACCCTCTTGGCACCCTCCCCTGGCTGGAGGGCTGGCAGGGGTGGGGCCTCCCCAAGCTGTGACTCAGCGTGCTGGCTATTCTATCCGCTGTGGCCAACTCTGACACTTCGCTCATCAGGGACTGTGGGTCCCCAGAGGTGGGGAGAGAGGTGATGCTCTACCAGGGGCGAAGGTGGAGGATTGCAGGCTGTGAGAGGAAGGAGGTGGGGGGGCAGATATTGGGTTGGACCCAGATAGCAAAGAGGGCCAGGCAGGGATGCCGTGGGGACCAGATGTCCCACATTCGGGGGAGCTAATGGGCAGCGGGATGGAAACATTGAGACAGGATTTCCGAACCCCCATGTGGGGGGTCAGTGAGAGACAGGAAGGCAGGTTTTGGTCCTGCACCGAGTGACCAGGACTCAAGGGCAAGAAAGTTTGAGGAGTTGAGGTGCCAGATCCCCAGGATTTTGGAGGCTGAACTGGGAAAAGGGGGCGGAGACTGGACCCCGAAAGGCAGCAGCTGCGGGGTTTCCTACTTGCTTCCCAGTACCTCTCAGTTCACTTCCAGTTGTTTCCAAGCCATGAAATTCTTTCCAGGCAAGATAAGGGGCCCGCCCGCCCCACCCCGGGTGTGTCACGCGTATGGCGGGGGTAGGGGGGTGTTCAGACGGACAGAAGCAGGGGGAGTCCCTGGAGGCATCTGTCATCCCAGCCCCCTGGACCGGAGTCACGGGTGCAGAGCTCTCGGCCAAGAACAAGTTTTAGGACCTCTCTGCGGGCCTGGGAGTGCTGGCTGCTCTCCAGCATTTCCTACGGGCTCCCTCCCAGGCCCGCCACCCGCACGCTGTCACCTGGCAGTGCCCATCTGGATGCCCAAAGAAGCGTCCTCGCAACTTCCCGAGCGCGGCTCCGCCGCTCCAGCCAGAGCACGTGGGGCTCCGCCGGCTCCTGCCTCCCCGGGGCTCAGCGATGCCACCTGGTGCCACCACCTGGTCCATCCACCCTTACCCACTGCGCCCGCCACCGGCGTCCGGCCGGGCGCACGGTCCCGTTTCCTCTGCACCAGCAGAAAGTCCCCGTGAGCGGACAAGCATTTGAGGAAGTCCGGGGGCGGGGGCGGATTCCCGAGAGCGCGGCCCTGCCAGCCTTCGCCGGGCGTAGGGACACTCCCGCGCCCCCCAGACGCGCCCTTACCCGGCAGTGCGCGCGGTGCTCCCACCTGTGCTGCTCACCTCCGGCGCTCGGCGAGGCCAGGAAGGGCTCCTGTCGCCCGGCGCCCGGCAGCAGGGGCTCGCTGCGCCCGGTCTCGGCAGCCAGCACAGTGAGCGGAGGGAGGCTGCGGGGCAGGGAGAGAGGGGAGGACCCGCGTGAGGGCAGGGAGGGAGCGGAGATAGGGCAGGCCCGCCGCCCCTCCCACCCCGCCCGGCCCTCCCGTCACCACACGCCCCTCCTCTCCCCTGACCCCCCCTCTGGCTGGGATGACCGAGTCCCACAATCACCTCATCTTGCCCTCCACCCCTGGTCCCACTCCCGTGTTCTTCCCCCAGCCCACCCTACCTTCCCCGCAGCCTGACATCGTCCCGCCCGTGCGCTATTCGCGCCCCCACCATGTCTCCACCTGTCGCTCCTGCTCTCAGACCTGCTTTCTCCTCTACCAACACCCTTCCCCACCGCGACCCTCTCTCCCTTTCGCCTCCCTTGTCAGCTGCCACTGCTCCGCCTGGGGTGCCAGCTCCGCGGTCCCCCAGCAATTCTCGCCTGGGGTGTGGGGCAGGAGGAAAGCTCCCTCTCGAGCCCAGATCCCTCCCAGCGTGGGGCCTCCTCGGGACTCCTTGTCCCCCCCTGCCCCCTGTTCCCTCCTGCCCTCTGCCTGCTCGGCTCAGAGCACTGCTCTTCCAGCTCCCACCCCAGCAAATTCCTCCAGAAAAGGCAGCTGAGGCTTGGGCACTGGCTGAACACCAGGACATAAAAGCCTTGGGAAGGCAGTTGGGGTGTGGGGAGACAGGGAGGGAAGCCTGAAAGTTAGGTGGACGTTTAGCTGCAGAGCCAGAGGCAGGAGGTCTGGGTGAAGCTGTGGGGGGCAGTGCAGGGTGGGAGTGGGGGCTGGAGGCGGGACGAAGACCAGCATCACACACCCGCCTAGGCTGCTGGCTGCTTCTCTGGCCTCGGTTCCCATGTGCGGCTGCCCTGGCGAGGGGCTGAGCTGAGGACAGTTGCTGCTGCCCTGCTACACACCTCCCTGAGCCGGCCAGCCGCCCCCCCCCCCCCCCCCCCCCCGAGAAAGGGAGTGCAGGAGCCCGACTGCCGCTTGGGCTGGGGCACAGGTGTCCTGGGTCAGGGCTTGCTGGGCGGCACCAAGCTGGGCCAGGTCCCAGTGCGCTCCCTGGGGCCGGGGACAGGATCGCGTGGGTGTCCCCGTGTCTGGGTGTGTTTTTTTCCTGGCTTTGATAGGGAAGATGAAGTCAGAATCTTGGATGAAGCCGGGTGCAGCTTCCTTCCGCTGTCTTGGCCCAAAGCCCCCACAGCTTCCCAAGATCTCTGGGTGGGGGTCTGAGACACACGACGTGGCAGGGGGGCCGACACCCCAGGTTTCAGCACTGGTGTCCCATGGTCATGTCCGTTTTGGGGGTCCCCTGCCTTGTGGTTTTCTATATTGGCAGTATGGCCACCCCCCATAGAGCTGTCCTGGGAGGAGCCAGAGCTGGAGCGTGGCAGCGGCCTGAAGTCCAGGCCAGGGCTCTGAACACCTCGGGGCTCGACGAGGCCTCTCCAGGTTGAGACAATCGCTGAAACTCGCTCAATGCCGGGGTTGAAGCCCATGGAGCCTTGTGACAGCCCCGCGCCAGGCTGCTGGCATCTCATCAGAAAAGCACCAGGCCTCGCTAGAGCAGGTGCCCGACAGTGCTTGTCAACGGGGCTGTGAAGGGCCCCCAGCCTCGAATGAACCTCCCAGTCCTTGTCCCGGCCTCAGCCTCGAGGATAAGGGACAAAAGAGAAAGGGAAGCCAGGAAGCATCAGGGTAATTAAGGGCAAGGACCCGAAGGGGAAGGAGGGAAGCAGAGCTGTGGTCCAAGCAGGTCCCGAGAGGGAAAGACATTTGGACGCGGGCTTCCCAGCACAAAGCGCTTTCCCACAGTGGGGCTCTGTGAACGGAGGCGAGGAGCCGGCAGTGACTTGTCCAAGGGACTCCAAAGGTGGGAGGGAGGTGGCCTCAGTGCAGGCTCTCTGGTCCCAAAGCCTGTGCTCTCCCGCCCCAGACAGGAGCCCTGGGAAGATGAAGACTTAGGCAGACACAAGGGAAGGGCCCGGAAGGACTCTCTGAGGAGGATGGGCCATCTGGGTCTCTGAACCTTCTTTCTGCATCGCTGTTCCGTAGACTCAGAAGAAATTGCCAAGTTAAGACGGGGTCGACAGTTCATCAGTGAGAAGTGGGCTGGGAGGTGGAGAGGAAGAGGAACATGGAGAGAAGAGATGAAGAGACCGAGTCTGAGATGAAGATGGGAGAGAACTAAGAGGCTGGGGGGTGGGGGAGCCATAGAAAGAGTTGGACCCTCAGAACTTCCTTTGCCTGGAGACATGGGTGTGGGGAGAAGGGAGGAGGGAGGACATTTCTATCTCGTGACAAAAGAAGTCACACAGTTGTTTTGTTCTTTGCTCTGGGGCGGGTGGGCGCTGTATTTACCAGAGGGACTGAGGTCGCCGTGGCAACCACACATCTGGGCCCCGGAATCCAGATGTGCTGCATCCAGGGCCATAGCAGAACGATGAGGCAAACACTAGGCTCTCCAGTCCTGGCCCCCACAGCTGGGGAGAACACAGCGGCCGGAGTGGGACGTGGAGGGGAGGAGGGCTGAGCGGGAGAAGAGGAAGTCATGGAGAGTGACAGGAATGTAGACAAAGCGGTGGGAAGGGAAATGGGGACAGGCAGGGTGGCGTGAAAAGGCGGAGGCAGCACGGGCTCAGCAGCAGGAGGAGTGAGAAGAGGAAGAACAAGAAGGAGGAAAGAGAAAGAGTGAAGCAGAGGGGGAGGAAGGGGAAAGCACCAAAGCAGCCAGGAACAAAAAGAAGAACAAAGAATAATGGGTCAAAAGGAGAAGGTGATGGGCCTGCGGTGGTAAGAACCAGGCAGGCTCCCACGGGAGGAAAGCAGACCAGAAAGACAAAGCGGGCCTGGGACAGGGGCCCACAGGGTGCGCGGTGACGGGCCGGGGGCCTCGGTGGGGGCTGTGGCTGCAGATCCGCCTGGACCCAGGGCAGCAGCCCAGAGACGGCCCGCCTCAACCCCCATGGCATGCCCACTCTGCACCCTCCGACCCTTCCTACCACCACTCTCCCAGCCAAGGGTCTGACTCCCAGTTCACACCCAAGTGCCGCTGTCCCTTGCCACTCAGCCAGGAGCTGCGTGCAGCCCAGAGCCCAGTCAGGATACGCAGCAGGGAGCGGGGAGGAGGGAAAGGTGTCTACTGCGGACCAGACCAGACCCCGTGCTCGGCACTTCTCCCTCACACCAACCCTGAGCAGTAGGTGCAGGCATCCTACTAAACAGATGAGGAGACCCCGGCTTAGTGTTCCACAGCAAGGACATCACTGAGAAAAGCCAGCTCAGGTGGCCTTGTTCTGGCCGCCTGGATAAGGCTGCACAGGCTCGAGGGGCCTCGGACAGGAAGTGCTGGCCGAGGAGCAGGGCTGCCCTTGAGGGGGAGAGCCTAGTTCCAGGTTGCCACAGTTACTCTGTTTTCTCCCCAAACACAGTAATGGGGGAGGGGGCTGGCTGGACACGTGAGGTTCTTCCTCCCCCTTCAGGCCTGGGCTTGTGGCCCAGGTGGCCCCTGTCCAGTCATCTGGGCATGGAGCCCAGGCCCAGCTCACACCCTCCTGCTGACCCAGGGCACTCCTACAGGCGTCAGAGGCGCGCTGCAAGGAGCCGCTGACGGGGATCCCCACAAGTTGGGTGAGACTTGCCCCTTACCCTTTGCCCTGCTCCCCTTCCTCCTAATAGAAAGCCTTTTCTGCACCCCCGCCCCACCCCTGCCCCCGGTCCTTTTCTTTCAACCGGACCCTCAAGTCTCAGGCTCCTCCAGCTCAGGGCCAAGACCATGCTCCTCAACACCCCTCCCTGCTCCCGCCCCAGCCCTTCTCCCCGGGGCCCTTTCTGGGCACAGCCCTGGGCCCCAGCTCAGTTGTTTGTCCAGGAAAGTGAGGGGAGGGAGGGGATCCTGCTAGAATGCAGGGGACCCAGGAAGACACTCACCCCAAAGGGCGTGGGCCCTGTCCTTCCTGTTTACTCAGACACATTCCAGGATCTGTGTCCTCTGGGCGGTGACACCACAGGGCATCCCTCCCCCCACCAGCCCACAGGGCAAGGGGGTCCCGGCCTGTGACCCCACCCAGCCCAACCCAGAGCCAGCTGTCTCCAGCACTTGACTCAGGCACCCTGGCCTGGAGAAGCCTTTCCCCCAAACGCTTGTCATGAGCCAGGAAGGCAGCCACAATTCCTTTAACTCCCTCCAAGTTGTTTATTTAATAATAATAATAATAATTAAAAAAAGATGCACACACACACACACATAAATTTGATCTTCTTCACCACCCTTCCTTTATACCCAGAAACAAGCTCCTAACGTAAAATGGCCTTTGTCCCGCTCTCCAACTAGAGTCCCACCTCTACCCCCAAAAGAGGAGCCAAAGAGTCCAGAGCCCACCCACCCCAGCCTCACCCTCACTCAGTCCCCTCAAGAGAGGCAGGGGCTGCGTGTTTAGGGAAATGAGAGGAGCCCTACATTCCAAAAAGGGGCGAAGAGAGGTGAGCCCCCTCACCACCAAATAACTGCTTAACCCCACACCCTGTCCTTCCATTACCAATTGCCCAAGCCCAGGGATCAGGAAAATAAGAAACGGTCCCACTTGGTGACTCCTCTCCCGCCCCCTAGTCCTAAGTCCGTGTGAGAGGCAGAGGTCAGGGGTGATTGAGGTAGAGGGGCCGATGGGTGGCCTGGTGGGCCTGGCCGGCTGCAGAAGCTGGCAAGGGGCCACCTGTGGCATTGCCCGGGGTGGAAGGCTGTTTTCGGAGCGAGGGGGGCACCGTGGAGGTCTTGATGTGAATCACCCTGGTGTCCATGACCTCACACTCGATCTGCATCATCTCCTCATAGTCCCCAGGGGCACCCCGCCCTGACAGGGTCTCTGTGAGAAGGGGAGTAAGAAAGAGAAGGGGGAGGCAAACAGAGAGGAGGGTGGGAAAAGCAGCAGTGGACAGGGAGGAAAGGGAACGGTGACCAGGCGGGTCCAGCGCGGGAGTGAACAAGTCAGTGCAGGGGAGGGGAGGGGAGGGGAGGGGAGGGGAGGGGAGGAAAAGGCCATTGCGAGTGTGAGGTCAGAGGGAGGGCATCGAGAGAAAACGGAGGTGAGGCCAGCAGGTTCCCAGCCACCCCTTCTGCCCGGCACCGACCCCGCCCCGTCTTCCTCCCTTCAGTCTCCTGCATCTTGTCCTGCTCTGCACCCATTTCCTGCTGCTTCTCACCCAGGACCTAGCATCTCTCTGGAACGCCCCACTCCCCTCTGATCCCACCTCAGCTCCTCATGCTGGATACCCCTATCAGAATGTCCCCCTTCCTCAATTCCAGGACCCCTCCCCACACCGGGAAGGAATTACCATTGGGGGCCATGGCGGGCATCACCAGGGACATCTTGGGCCGAGAGGTCTTATTGTGGCTGATGGCTGGGAGCAGCAGGTGGTCCTGGGAAACACAGGGGCCAGGCCCGGAGGGTGGAGGTGCTGCTCTCCGGCCTTGACCTGAGCACACACTGCTGGGACCCCAGGGGGATGGGGAGGGGTCGGAAGGAGGAGCTCACCCGCCGGAAGGAGACAACATAAAACGTGTCTTCCCGTCGGTCAATTGCATCCAGGAACTCCGGCTGTGAACGGTCCGGGTGGCGATACAGCTGCAGCTGGCCCACGGAATCCCTAGGCAGGTGGGAAAACAGGATTTGGAACTGGGGGAAGTGGGGAGAAGATGAGGGAAAAAAGACAGGAGACCCCGGTAGATGAGGGAGGCGTAAGGCCACTGGTGGCAGTGGTGACAGCGCAGGCCAGCTCTTGGGGGTATAGCTCTTCAGAATGGAACCCCACTTCATAAGGAAGCACAGCCCCCAGACTCACCTTTCTGGGGGCCCGGGGGGCTGAGTGGGAACTGCCTTAACTGGAGGCAACTTCCGTCGCTGAGACTTCTGGAAGGAGAAGTGTCTAAGGATTTGAAGAGGGTGAAGGGAGCAGGGAGAGAGAGACGCCCCGGAAGCTGGTACCAGCTCACACCCACCCTGCCACTTCCTCAGCACTCCCTCAAACCTCCACAAGGACATGTCCCTCAGAACCCAGGACACGTAGCCCTGCCCACCTGTCTCTCCTGGGCCCTGCGGGGCGCCTTCCGCCGGCCTCTCTGGTGGCGCTGCACCCAGCCGCTCAGCTCGTCAGCAAGCCTGGGAAGCGGAGCAGGAAGGAGAGAAGGGGCTCCAGAACACATCGCATGATCGGCAGGGGAGGTGCCCCGGCCCTGGCCCCCCCGCCGCACCTGAGGGACTCGGTTCTGTTGAAGTGCCGGCAATCCGAGGAGAGGAAGAGCTGGTCCAGGCCTGGCAGCAGCAGCTCCGCGGCGCCCCCAGGGAGCGCCGTCAGGTTCCTGAGTGCGGCACGGAGGAGGCAGTGGTCGCAGCTGCCCAGTCCGCCACCAGGAGGCCCTGATGACGGAGCACCTGTGGCTTCCCTCAAAAAGCAAAGGTGAACTTGGGGAAGAAGACACCCCCGAAAGTAAGAAGGCTCACCTGAAACTTGGCTGGCCCTCGAGGCTGGGCTGGGGCTCCTGGGGGCCCTGGGAGGGGTCCTGGAGGGACTGGACTCCACGGACGGGCAGCTGCGCTGAGAACTCCAGCAGGTGTCTCCGGGGCCGAGGCTCCTCTCCGCTCATGCTCATCCGAGGAGAGACGGGAGCCGCAGGAGGCTCACTGATGCTGTGGGCGGGGAGGACAGGGCGCGGGGAGAAGTCCAGCTTACCGAGGGCAGGTGAGGGCAAGGGCTCTGTTATACATGACTGGCGCCCTTCACCAGTGAGGGAATGAGAACAGTCCCTACGTCGTGGGGCCAGGAAACGAGAGAAAAGGAGCGGCCTAACCTAGGAGCGGCCTAACCTAGGGCCCAGATCTGGGGAAACACCTGCGTCTGTTTTCATCACCGCCGTCAGCACCACCTGCCCAGCACTGCCATTCGTCAGATTAATGACAGCTAGAAGGGAGCGCCGGGCACATCCTGCACCCAGACACCACGGCTGTCTGTGAGTGGGGCGATGGGGGGAGGGCGCCACAGCAGCAACCAGGTGGCCAAGGGGGGGCTCCATTCTGAAGGTTCTGGGGAGCAAGGAGGGTCTCACCTGACAGGCCCAAAGTTGAAGGCAATGAAGAGAAGGAAGACCACGATGCAGACCACCTTCCTGTTCCCAGACCCTAACTTGAGTTCGCTGTTCTGAGGCGCAGAGGAGACAGAGAGGAGGGTGAGTCCTCCCAAGGGGCCTGTATTTCATCCCCCAAGGACAGAAGTCTCACCTCAGTCCACAGGGCCTCCAGCCGCCGCCGGAGGGCAGCGTTCTCCCGGCGCAGCTGCTGGTTGTCCGCCAGCACGGCCTGCAGCCGCGCCTCCAGTCCCTGCAGGTACTCCTTCTTCTTCCTCCGGGACTGGCAAGCCGACTCCCGGTTCTTGATCATTCGCTGCTGCCGCTTCAGCAGCTTTGCCTAGGCACCCAGAGGGTCCACAAGAGAATGAAAGAGGGGAGGGGAGGGGAGCCCTGGCCCCCAATCCAGGGGCTGCCCTCCTGACCTGACTTACAGCACCAGAGAAGGGGGCTCTCCTCTATAAGACACCCTGCTTCTGCTCCTCAGAGCGGAGAGAAGTTAGACTTAGACAGAGCGTCCTCTACCCGGTCCCCGTGGAAGCTCGGTCCCTCTCCTTGGTGGCTGCTTCTCCTCACAAGTCTCCTTTTTAGGCCCCACGTTAACCTTGCTAACTGGTTTCCCAGGAGGAAGAGCCTGCCTCTTCCAACTACTGCTACAGCCGTAGCAGCATGACTCCCCTGCCAGTGGCTTACTGAGACACCCCACTTCCCCACCTGCAGGCTGGTAACAAACCTACGGATCCTGAAACTACATAGAGTTGATACTCATATATAAGCAGGAGTCCACTCTGACCTTCAGGATCATCTTAAGGGTCTGCTTCCTCACTTTCTGCTCTCTCCTCATCCCAGTTCACTCCAGTGACAGACCTTCCTCTTCAGTTCCCATTACCAGCCCTGCCCCCCGCGCCCCAATAATTACGTCCACTTCAGGTGGGCAGGAGTTCCCAGGCATAGGAGCTGGAACAATGCTCTTCCTCTCAGGCCGAGGAGCAGGGGGGGCTGGCCCCTCAGGCTGGACTCGAATAGCACCTTGGATAAGGACAACTGGGGACACTGGGCAAGTGAGCAGGAGAAAGAGGTCAGAGAGCTGTGAGTCAGGCGGGGACTGTGCTCACACTTGAGCACCCAAGGGCTCAGTGGCTGTGAGCTCCCTTAGGTCAGTCAGCAGACGCAGTACCTGGGGGTGGCTGGGCAAGGGGCTGCAGAAGGACGGTGGTGCTGGGGGGCACCGTGCTGGGTGGCACTGGGACAGTGGTTATCACCACAGGTTTCGGCTGCAGTGGTGGCTTCCGGGCAGGCAGGGCTTTGCCTGAAGGAGGGAGAAAGGAAGGAAGGAAGAAATGTCAGGACTGCAGGCCTTTGGCCAGAGACCCCAATGTCAGGAGGCCCCATTACCTGAGGAGCCCTCGGGGGGTGGGCCCATGCTGATCTGGACAGCTCCAAGTGGCGGGCCAGGGACATCCCGTAGGAGACACCCTTGAGGGGCTGGAGACTCGGTCTTCACTTCCAGTGCCTCCTTTCCTACAAAAGCCTATGGAGGCATTCCAGAAAATGCACGTCAGGAGTGTCAAGGAGAGGAGCTGAAGAAGAAAAGCTCTCCTCCCTCGGAGAGCGAGAAAGAAGGAATTCACTGCAGCACCCAGAGGGGGGCAGGCTGATGCTCACCTGGCTGGGGGACTCTGTGGAGAGCAAGGAAGCCTCAGAGTTGATGGAGGAAGGAGAGATGGGTTCTGTCTTCGTCTGGACCCCTGTGGGTGGCAGGGTGAGACAAACAGCTGGATGTCAGCTAAACACTGAAGGAGAAGAAAGTTAAGATGGGGAAATGGGGACAGGGTCATTTCTCCTTGCACCCACAGATAAAGCTACTCTGGCCCCAGGCAGGCAATCCGGAGGCACAGGTGGCCTGGGGCTGCTGGCGGTAGGCGCTCCTCCCACCTCCACCCAGCACTGCCCCTCTGTGGGGCTCCTTCCTCTTCTCACCACCTCGGCTTTCCTCAGGGCCATCCTTGCCCTCCCGCTGTCCCTGGCTTCCTCACAGGCCTGGTCCATTCATGCAGAGACCCAAGCAGCGAGAGACGCAGCATTCCCACGGGCCCACTCTCCTGTCTGCCTGGATTCTCATCTCTCCCTGGCCTAACGCTAGCACACAGCTCCATGCTGACCACTGCCAAGCCTGAATCTCTGCCCATGACGGCTCCCCGTGCCCTGACCCTGATGCCCAAGCTCCTTGCTCGTCACTTCCATTCTCATGCCCCACCATTTACACAAATTCAACTGGACTTACACAAAGCTCACTGCTTGTCCCTTTGCACAAATTCCCTCCCTACGTCTGGCAGCCTCCCAGACACATCACCAAGCCACAGTCACCTCTGCGCCTTCGGGGCCTGTTAAATCTGCAAGACCTGCCGACTGCCCCCGGAGGTGAACTGAAACCCTCCCAAGGGCCAGAGGCAGCCCCAAGGTCACCAGTGTGCCACCACCTCTGGTCCATACCACTCATTTTGGTACTTAATTATATGATCACCAATATTTCTAATCTAAATTTTAAAATCAATTTCTATTCTTGAACAGGCAATACAGTCATGTGATTAAAAAATCCCAGAGGAACAACGGGGAATTCGGTGACAAGTGACTCCCCTTCCTTGTCCACCAGCCACGCAGAACCCACCCTCCCTCAGAGGTACCCACTAGCTGAGCTACTAACCACCTGTTACAACCCTCAGGAGACCCTCCGAAGGCAAGGACCATGCCGTATGCCTCATGTCTATCAAAGTGACGAGTAAAGTACAAGTCAAAAAACACAAGTTGCCCTAACCGCTTTGGCTCAGTGGATAGAGCATCGGCCTGCGGACTGAATGGTCCCAGGTTCGATTCTGGTCAAGGGCATGTACCTTGGTTGCAGGCACATCCCCAGTAGGGAGTGTGCAGGAGGCAGCTGATCGATGTTTCTAACTCTCTATCCCTCTCCCTTCTTCTCTGTAAAAAATCAATAAAATATACTTAAAAAACACAAGTCGTAGGGGAGAATCTAACTCCAGTAACACTACTCTTTGTAAAGTCATCAACAATGTTTTTGCTGTTCAAGGCTTTTCGATCTTTGTCCTCTTTGAAATTTTTAATAATGTGCTGGATACGATGTTTGTTCTTCCAAATCCTCCCTCCATCCTTCCCTGCCCCGTGAATCCCAGGAGGAAACATGAGTGCATTCCATTACCGGCTCCCTCGCCCTCTTGCTTCTGGTTGGGAGGCAGTGCCAGGAAACCCTGAAGGCACTTTGAGATGAACAATCAGCCTGGCCAACCCTGGATTCCTCGTGCCCCCTGAGCAGAGGGCTCCTGCTCTCACACCGCTATCCAGGGGACAGCACCATCACCCGCTGGACAGCTGCCCAGCCAGAAGGCCAGGCTTCCTCTTTGACCCCTGCTCAATGCCCAGGAGGTCACTGCAGCTCATCCATTCTACTTTATTCTTTTTGCTTTCTTCGAGGCATCCAAATACCTTACTTGATTAACTGCGGGAGCCTCTTCCTTGGTTCTCTACCTCCGGCTTCCAGTCCCGCCTCTGCAGTCCATTCTCTACTCTGCCACCAGAGCTGTTTCCTGGTCACACTGCGCTCCTGCCTGATTCTTCAGAGGGTCCCAACTGCCCACAGGACACCAACGAAGAGTCCTTCAGCAGGGTTTCCCCCGGCCCTACAACCTCTACGGCGCCTTGCCATCCCCATCCCTGCTCCTATCCACTCTAAAGACACACGTGCCCGCTCCCTCGGTCTCCTCTGGCTAATTGCCACGCGTCCTTCCCAGCTCAGCCAGGAAGCCCTCCTCTGCAGCACATCCTGATGCAGCCCCGGGTGAAGGGCCCAGCGCTCCGAGAGCGACGCCACAGCGGGCACACCGGTGTGCACTGCTACTCGTCTTCCGCCCCCACCACTCTACAGGAGTCTCCTGTCAGCGTGTTGGTCATGTCTTTGTCATCTTTGCATCCCCAGCACCCTGTCCAGTACCTGGTATGGAGTAGGTGCTCAATAAATGTTTACTGAATAAACAGAAGGGTACCTAAACTTGGTAACACTTAAAAACAGCACAAATAATGTTGGTTATAGGATCTAGGAGTTGGGTCTATATTCCAACTTTTCTGTATGTTTAGGATTTTTTAAAAAAATATATTTTATTAATTTTCCACAGAGAGGAAGGGAGAGGGATAGAGAGTTAGAAACATCGATGAGAGAGAAACATCAATCAGCTGCCTCCTGCACACCCCTCAATGGGGATGTGCCCGCAACCAAGGCACATGCCCTTGACCAGGAATCAAACCTGGGACCCCTCAGTCCGCAGGCTGACGCTCTATCCACTGAGCCAAACCGGTTACGGCTGTTTAGGATTTTTTATAATAAAACGTTAGAGTGAAAAAAATAATATAAATAATTATGCCATAAACTGTCCAAAGTCTTTAAAACATGCAAAGCAACAGGAAGTTAAATCACACAGCAGTAACTAGGAACAAGAAAAAGAAAGAAAAATCACACCCATCTCATCAGTGCTGCCCTTGCTATGGTTTCCTAAAATTCTCCCGGCCGCTCCCGGCCTTTCTCCTGATTATCTGTCATTTCCGCCCACCTTTTCCTCCTTGTCCTGTCCCCCCACCACACATACCCGTCCTCCCTGGTAAAGCCTGGGGGGGGGGGGGGGGGCGCTGTGAGTACCTGAGGGGTCATCAGCGGTGGGGCCCACATTGATCTGGACTGTTTCACTCAGGGATGTTGGATCATCTCCCAGCAGGCAGAGCGGTGGTGCCAAGGACTCTATCTTCACAACCAGCACCTCCCCTACCCCAGGGGCCTGGGTGAAAGTAAGGGGGGGGGGGGGGCGCAGAAAGAAGGAAACAAAAAAGGGGAAGTGTTGAGAGTAAGAGCAGAACAAAGGCTTTGCAGCTCACAAACCCCTATGCTCTGACATTCGGTTTGAATGGCACAGCAGCTCCCTAAGCTGCCGCTGGCCCGGTTCTCTCCTGCTTGACTCCTGGGAGGGTGACCACATCTCACGGTTTCAAATACTTAGAGGGG
This sequence comes from Myotis yumanensis, assembly GCF_028538775.1. Classification (NCBI taxonomy): domain Eukaryota; kingdom Metazoa; phylum Chordata; class Mammalia; order Chiroptera; family Vespertilionidae; genus Myotis; species Myotis yumanensis. Next base: position 96,375,863 of record NW_027223757.1, on the reverse strand, counting down.
AACCTGGGCAGGAAGTTCCGGAAGTCCCCGCCCCCGCACGCTGCCACGCACCTCTATGTATTAAAAAGGTTCCCCTTTCCCTGGCCAGTTTTGCTCAGTGGATAGAGCGTGGGCCTGCGGACTTAAGGGTCCCCGGTTCGATTCTAGGCAAGGGCACATGCCTGGGTTGCAGGCTCGATCCCCAGTGTGGGGCGTGCAGGAGGCAGCCGATCAGTGATTCTCTCTCATCATTGATGTTTCTACCTCTCTCTCCCTCTCCCTTCCTCTCTGGAACCAATATATATACATATATATATTACAGCAAGTGAGAATGTGGAGAATGACAGGGAGGGAGAGAAAGCCCACCCCACACACATCCCCCTCAGCACCTAGGGCGCCAGGACGGGGAGAGGGGCGGGGGGGGGCGGGGGGGAGTCCTCGCCGGGCCCAGTGGGGGGTTCTCACCTGGGGGGAGGGCTCCGTGGAAAGGCCTGACGACTCGGAGCTGAGAGAGGAGGAGGAGCAGGGAGAGGACGGCTCAGACTTCACCTGAAGATCTGGAGGAAGAGGGGGTAGGAAATAACCAGGAGGCGGAGCCCGAGAAGAGTCCACAAAGTGTCCACGGACGCGTGGGCGAGGGCCCCCCCGCTGGGCAAGGGTGTCGGGTGTGAGGACCCGGGGAAGAGAAGGGACGCTGAGGGTGGAGGAGGCACATGGTCTCCTACCTGGAAAGAGAGGCAGGGGGTCCCACGGAGGCTCGGGGGGGCTGACATCCATCCCTACGTCCAGCATGCCGCTGCCGAACTGAAGAGGGGGGGGATGATGGGGGGGGCTGTGAGACACGGCTGGGGCCGAGCCCGGGCTCCGGGGCCGCCGCCACCCACCGGGGGGCGGGTGCTGGGGGCAATACCGGGTCATCCTGCTCTGGGCAGCGGAAGAGCTGCGCCGGCTCCTCGGCCACCTGCTCCAGGCCGGCGTACAGCGTGCAGTCTGCAAGAGGCGCGGCGTCGGCGGGCGCGGGGGGCGGGGGGCGGCCGGCGCACAGCCCGCGTCCAGCCGCACTGGGCCCGCCGGCCGGACCCACCGCCCGCCCCCTAGGAAGGCGATACCGCCGAACGCCAGCTCCTCCTCCCCGACCTCGGCGCTCCCGCAGCGAGCAGCGGCCTCCCCAGCTCCCGCGCCCCCAAGCACCGCCGGACCCCCGCTCCGCCCTCCTCCGGAAGGTGGGTTCCGTCTTGGCCCGGCCTCCCCCCTGGGGCTCGCTTCCTCGCGGCGTGCTCGGGGCACCGCCGCCGCAGCCCTCCCCGCCGCCAGGCCGCCCTCCACGCACCCCAGTCCTCCGGGCCCAGCAAGTTGTCGGTGAAAAACCGCGTCGGGTCCGCAATCTCGCTGAGGAGCATTAGCTCCGCCATCTTCCCCCGCCCCCCAACCACGAGCCGGGTCCGAGGCCCGCCTCTCTCCTCAGCAACTAAGGAGTTGACTCTTCAAAAAAGGGGGCGGTCCCGGAAGCTATTCCGACCAGTAAGACAGCTGGATGCTGAGCACAGGCCTCCGAGGAAGAGGCGGCCCCACAGGCCGGGCCAATGGGAGCTCGGCAGGACCGGCCTAGCACTTGCGCATGCGCGGAAGGGGACCCAGCGCGAAAGCGCCTGGGAGGTGTAGTTTCCAGGGTTTAAAGGTCCGCCGGCTCCCGCGGCCGGTACTAAACTTAGAACTTCGCTTCTACTCCTCTTCGGAAATGGGTAAGCCTCCTAAAATATAGTGCACGTGGCCATGGCTTTTTATGGTAAAAAAAGGAAAGAGGTGCACTGAGACCACTGCCACCTCCCTTAGGAAGGCAAACACTGGGAATGGGATATGGGCTGAAACCCTCCCTCAGGGCCCCACGCCCCCAGATCTCACAGCACAGACCACGATTCACAGGTTTCTGTCCCTTTTAAGGGTTCACTTTTAATCAGCCAAACATCTTGCGGAGACCCTGAGCCAGTCCTGCATCTTGTTTCTTCCCCTGAAAGATCACCTTTCCCAGCTCCTCCTGGGCTGCCCGGTTTTTTGGATCGACTGCCAGCACCTTCTTGAGGTCAGCAGTTGCTTTTTCCAGGTTTCCAAGGGCAGCCTGAGCAACCCCCCTTCGGTACAAGGCCTTCACATGCCCAGGCTCCCGCTCCAGCACCCGGTCACAGCTCTGGGCTGCCAGGAGGGGCTGTCCCAGCACCAACTGACAGGCAGCCAGGTTGGCATGAAGGACAGTGCGCTCTGGAGAGCCAGGTGGAGGTAAAGTCAGCAGCAGCCGAAGAGCCCGTCCGTAGCATCGGGCAGCCCCTTCTGGGTCCCCAGCTCGAAATAACTCTGTTCCCCGCGCACGTTCTTGCCTAGCCAGGGCCTCCTTCTCGCTGGCCTCCAGCTCCCAGGAGTCCTGGCCCTGAGTGAAGGAAGCCAGTGTGAGCCGGACAGGAGGTCCAGAGTGCCCAGGGAGCTGCAGCTCCGCCTCCTCACCCTGACACATGGACTCCAAACATTTCTCTATGAGCTCCCCCCAGGTTCCCTCCCTCCACGAGCCTAAGCCCATAGTTAGCTCTGTCCAGCCCTCTGGCAGCCCTGACCCAAAAGGAAACCCAAAAGCCAGTACACGGCAGCGGGAGCCCAGCTTGGGTTTGTCCAAGCCGTGGCCACGGATTACGATCTTCTTGACAAAGCTCCCATCCGGACAGTCCCAGAGATCCGGAGCGCGGAGGGGCTCTGGCATCTCACTAGCCGATCCATGGGGCTTCTCGGCGTCTCCTTCGAGCGCAGCAGCCAGTTTTCCAGCCCCTTGAGGAACCTCTAGAAGTTGGCTGGGAGCTGGGCTCATTCTCAGCTCGAGAACTCCAGGCTCTTGGGGCTGCTGCCTAGTTTGAGTAGTTGGATGAAGGCTCTTCTTGGGGTTCCCTCCCCATTGTTGTTGCGGTTCAGAGGTGCTTTTCTCTCCCACTGGATTGATTGGTAGCGTCTCCATTTCGCTGTCTGCTCCCCTCCCCCGTGGGTAAACAGTTTGGGTCGGAAAGGGATGGACCAGATTCAGGTCAGCACCTGAAAAAAAATCAAAACAATGCTAACGGCAGATTCTTATTTAGACTCCTTTCCTTCCGGGACCTGGGCCTCAAAGTTCTTGTTTCCTCCAAAAATCCTTGTGGGGCTCCAGCCTGGGTTCCACGCAGAATCCGGAACTACAAAGTCCACAATTCCCTGCGGTCCTGTGGCCACCCCAACGACGGAAACCGATCGAGTCCAAAAGTCCTTGGGCGACCGAAGCGTCCCGCCGGGTGGCGCTGTCCGGATCACTCGGGTCACCTGCGCTTCCGACGCTACGAGCTTACTGAGTGCTGTCCTCCGCGTCCTGCCGCAGGCGGAGAGCCGGCCCGGGCCGGAGCCGAGGCAGGAACCTACAGCTAACCTGGAGCCCGCGAGGCGGCGAGTCCGGTGACGCCGCGCCCAGAAGGCGGGCAACCAGCCTCCCGCCTCCCGATTGGCTGCCCGCTCCCAGGAAGCTCCAGGCCTTAGCAGCCGAACTAGGCCCGTCGAACCCAATCGGGCACGGCCGGTGGCCGGCCAGAAGCCCCGCACTGGCCGATTGGGGCGGACGCGGGAGAAGGGAAGGTGCGTGGCAGCGGCGGCAGACCAGCGCCCTCTCTTCGGGCGACCTCAAGCCCTGCGCGGTCGATTTTGTCCCTTTGTTCGGGGCTGCCCGGCAGAGGCCACCTTGCGCTCCTTGCCCGCGCTGTCCGGGCGCTCCAAGAGAATCCTCAGGCCCCTTCTCCGCGTCCGGCCCTCCTCCTTCACTCATCGTGGCCTTCAAGCTCGTCCTCCTCAAGAAATCTTAGTGCTTTTCAAATTTTGATGTTCATAGAAAGCACTTGGGAAACTTTAATTCCAGGTTCTGCTTTAGGAAGGCTGGGATGGGGCCTGCAATTCTGCATTTCTAACAAGCACGTGGGCGCTGCTGCTACTGGTCCACGGACCACACTTTGTTTTTTAAAAATGTATTTGTTATTGATTCAGAGATAAAGGGAGAGGAAGAGAGAGAGAAATATCAGTGAGAGAGAATCACTGATCAGCTGCCTCCTGCACGCCCCACACCGGGATCAAGGCCACCACCTGGGCAAGTGCCCTGATGGGGAATCAGACCGTGACTTCCTGGTTCATAGGTGGACGTGCAATCATTGAGCCTCGCCAGCTGGCCATGAATAGCATGCTTCTAGAATAACCTCACCCCATTCCCTTCATCCCTTGCTCCGTGCCCCTTTAGTGTGTCCTATATCTTGTGCATATAACTAGTATAACCTGCTCCACTGGGTGTATCAGTGGAAAACTGGGCCTCTTCCTCCTAATAGAAGATGTAGGTCCCTTTGTGGTTCAACCTTGCTTGTCCAGCAACCTGCACGGTTGGGCCAACAGAGCTCTTCAGGAAAGGAGAGTTGCACTTCCATACCTCACCTTGGCCCGTTTACTTGCTTTTTAACGCCTACCATTGTGCCTGTCTACAAGGACCATGCCAGGACAGTCAGGAGGGAAAACTTTCGTCATTATCCACAGGTGTGAGTCAAAACAGTCCACTTCCTGTTTTGTGTTGAAACTCACTAACCTAGACTTTTTTTTCAAGTTTTATTCCTGGGTTCTGTGCCAGAGTGACCTTAGTACACTGTACACTGCCACCTCCTTCCCTCTATGGCTACATACTCTTGATTCTTGGAATCCCTGGGCTCTTGTTGCAAATTAATCTATCTTTTCTTCCTCCCTCTTCCTCTTTCCATTTCAGAGACTTCTGGGAAAGGCAGGAAGTCTAGAATGAGTCACAAAAGATTTTATTAGGTCATAATCCCTGTACAAAGGTTGCTAATTTGTAGTATGTGTGCCTTAATTGAGAGGGCCACTCCAATGACCCTTTAAAGATCAGCTTCTTTCAATAAAAATAAACTATACTCTCCTAGAAATGTATTGCTTTGTAATTTCTCTTATTGGTATATGTGTGTATATATTTATCAAGCACCTGCTGTGTTCCAGGCAGCATGCTAAGAACTGGGGATGGATACCTAGGTGAATGAGCCAGACACAGTCCTGCTCTCATGGAATGCAAGTCTGGCCAAGGAGAAGAAGCATGAGGTGCTATGAGAGTAAATGAGGGATGAGGGAATATTCCTTGAGGGCGAGACATTTTTACTGGCATCTAAAGAATTAGTTATTTTTCTAAAGCCTGAACAGAGAGAATAAAAATGACAGTGGAGCTACACAGACATGCTCCCAGGACCAAAATAAATTACAACTAAAATACAAAAAGCATCCTGAACAATCAACTGAAGGATAGATGGAGAGCATCCTGATAACCAAGGATGGAAAGTGGATACAACATAGAGACTGGTAGGAAAGGTGGAGGCATGAAGGGGCTGGCTGGGCTCCCACAGACATAACTGAAGTTCTGGAGAGAGATCTCAGCTGTGGGGGTTGCCACTGAGAACTCAGGGGTCTAATCCCCAAGCTGGGCCCCCAGGCAAAGAACACCAGAACTGAGAAAAGTGCCCACATGACATCTGGCTGTGAAAAGCAGCAGGGTTGCTGTCTGCCAGGGACAGGCAGCTGGAAAATTCAGGTACCCACTTAAAGGGCCAATGCACAAAATTCCCTGTGGAGCCACTCACCTTGTGCTCTGGCAGAGGGAGGGCAGAGTGGACTGGAGCTGTGTGAGCAGAAGCCAGGGTTGGGGGCTCTGTGGTTAGAGCTCAGAAGGCAAACACCCCAGTTTCTTGTGCTGAGTCATTCCCTCATGCTGCGGAGGTCATCTTTCTCAGGCAGACATTTGCTATACCGGTGGTTTCAACAGTTGACCCACCCTATTGGAAAACACTTTGCTCCATGCTGTGGAGTTTCTGAGGCTCATTAAGGGACTGAGAATGGGTTTTTGTATGCACCATCTCTAATTCCTTGACTTGGTGGAGCTATCCCTTTGCTTGTTGGGACTCAACTGGTTTTCTTTGGGAGAGGAGGAATAAATGGGAAACTAGCAGAAACATGGAGGCAAAGTAAGAGCAGAAAGGATGACCCCAGGGATGAACTAACATTCAGATTGTATTCTAGGATAAAGTAAAGCATTTACAGAAGGCTTTTGCTTCAAGAGTAGATAAATCCACACAGACTGAAGTTCTAGGCTATGATGTGAATCTTAGCTAAGATAAGAATTCTCTGAGGAGAACCAAGATGGTGCGTAAGGTACAGACCTGTGCCTGCTGCCTCCCACAACAACATCGAGACTACCAACTATAAGACAAACAGTTGTCATTCAGAACCATGGGAAAGCTGGCCCAGTGGAAGCTCTTCAACTGGAAGGAAAGAAAGAAGAGCATTGAGACTGAGTAGGTTGTGCAGAGGCTCCAAGAATGGAGGTACGGAGTCGCGTGCCAGGCTGGCTGCAACTGGATGCGTGGTTTTTTTTCAACCAGAAGGGGATGCAGACTATCGAACCCACTGAGCGTGTTTGGGGCGGGATCCTAAGGTCCCAGACCCCTACGGGGAGAAGCGGGAAGGCCTTGCAACGACCTGGAGAGCGAGAGTGGCTGTCTCACGGAACTGCTTGCTGGCACTCGGGGACGCAAGTCGCTGAGTCGCTGAGTCGCTGAGTCGCTGAGTCGCTGAGTCGCTGAGTCGCTGAGTCGCTGAGTCGCTGAGTCGCTGAGTCGCGGAGAGGTGAGTAGACAAGGAGACACCATTGCCCTTGGCCCCGCCCTGGTGATTCCCGGGGACCCCGCCCTACTCAAATTACATCCCCAATCAAGCTGTGCTAGTGGCACAAAGAGAACCACCGGCGCTTTTGCAGCCCAGCCCAGCAGAATGCAGATTTCAACTCCTCGCATACATAAGGGGCACAATAAAGAAGCAGAATCAGGTTCGGAGGAAGCCGGAGCCGGAGCCAGCTGGGCCAGCAACGTGGAACCGCTGTACCAGCAAACGCACAGGCAGGCCCACCAGATCCAGTCTCACATGGGACGCTGGGAGACGGCAGACAGGCAGTCTGTGCACTTGGTAGAAAACGAAATCCAAGCAAGCATACCAGATATTCAGCCACCAGGAACGCCTGGAGATTTTGTCCTGCAAGGAGCCACCCAACAAAGGACAGAATGCCAAACTTCGTGTTGCTGAGACGGCCCCCGTGAGGCCGAGGCAGCCCCCATGGGGCCGAGGCGGCCCCCGAGAGGCTGGGACGGCCCCGGTGAGGCTGAGGTGGCCCTGGTGAGGCTGGGACGGCCCCGGTGGGGGTGGGACGGCCCCAGTGGGGTTGAGACGCCCCGGTGAGGTTGAAATAGCCCCGGTGAGGTTGAAACGGGCCCGGTGAGGCTGAAACGGCCCCGGTGAGGCTGAAACGACCCTGGTGAGGCTGAAACGGCCCCAGTGAGGCAGAAATGGCCCAGGTGAGGCTGAAACGGCCCTGGCGAGGTTGCAACTGCCCCGGCGAGGTTGAAATGGCCCCGGTGAGGTCGAGACGGCCCCTGTGAGGCCAGGATGGACCCGGTGAGGCCGGGACGGCCCCGGTGGGGTTGCAACGGCCCCGGTGAGGTTTAAACGGCCCTTGTGAGGTTGAGACGGCCCTGGTGAGGTTGAATTGGCCCCGGTGGGGTTGAAATGGCCCTGGTGAGGTTGAGGCAGCCCCTGTGAGGCTGAAACCGCCCCCATGAGGCTGGGATGGCCCCTGTGAGGCGGGGACGGCCCCTGTGAAGCTGAGATGGCCCCTGTGAAACTGAGATGGCCCCTGGGAAGCTGAGAAAAATACCACATGAACTCACTCATTTATGGATAATAAGAAACATAGACTGATGAACGAAAATGGATACAGAGGCAGAGCAGCATTGAGCAGAATGTCAAACTACAGTGGGAACCCTGGGGAGAGTTGGGGGGAGTAGGAGATCAACTGAAGGACTTATATGCATGCATATGAGAATAACTAATGGACACAAGACACTGGGGGGTGGGGGAAGCTGGGGGAATGTCAAGGGGGAGAGAAAAGGAGACATGTGTAATACTCTTTGTGATACTTTAAGAAATTAAAAAAAAGAGAGAGACTGAGAATGACCATTAGCCTCCTGGCAGAAGCAATTGCCCCACCCTGTTGAAAAGATAGGACACACTAAAGGGGCACGGAGCAAGGGATGAAGGGAATGGGGTGAAGTTATTCTAGAATCATGCTATTCAAAGTGTGGCCCGTGGCCCAGCTGGTGTGGCTCAATGGTTGCACGTCCACCTATGAACCAGGAGGTCACAGTCTGATTCCCCATCAGGGCACTTGCCCAGGTGGTGGGCTTAAGGGAGCTGTGGGACAATATGAAATGTAACAATATTCATACAGTAACCATGCCAGAAGAGGCAGAAAGGGAGCAAAAAATAGAGAACATGTATGAAGAAATAATGGCAGAAAACATCCCTAACCAAGTGAAGGAAAAAGTCACAAAAGTTCAGGAGGCACAGAAAACCCCAAGCAAGAAGAACCCAAACAGGCCCACACCCAGACACATCATAATTAAAATGCCAAAAATTAAAGACAAAGAGAGAATCTTAAAGGCAGCAAGAGAAAAGCAAACTGTTACCTGCAAAGGAGCTCCCATAAGGCTAAAATTCATCAGAAATTCTACAGGACAGAAGGGAAAGGTATGAAGTACTCAAGGTAATGGAAACCAAGGATCTGAAACCAAGATATACCCAACAAGGCTTTCATTCAAAATAGATAGTGAAATAGCTTCTCAGACCAAAAAAAAAGACTAAAGGAGTTCATCACCACCAATCCAGCACTACAAGAAATGCTAAAGGGACTGCTGAAATGAGAAGAAAAAATAGAGAAACCTAGGCATACTGAATCAAAATGGCAATAAATAAGTACTTATCAATAATAACCTTAAATGTAAATGAACTAAATGCTCCTATCAAAAGACATAGGGTGATCTGAGAAACCAAGATGGCGGCATAGGTTAACGCCAGAGTTTGCTGCCTCGAACAACCACTTCAAAAATACAACTAAAAGACGGAACGGACATCATCCAGAACCACAGGAAGGCTGGCTGAGTGGAAGTTCTACAACTAGGAGGAACCGAGAATCAGAGGAGGCGCAGTGCAGAAGTAAAATACTAAGGTGCGGAGTGCGCGCGGTGTGGGCTGGTGGCTGAGGGCGTGGTTGTCTGTTTCAATCCGGAGGGAGCCTCAGACTCAGAGCTCCAGATCCGGGTGAGTCTCTAGAGACCCAGACTCAAATGGGAGAAGCAGGACTGTCTGGCTACGGTCCCTCCGAGGTTTGCAGCTATTGCTGGGACAGAGAGGCAGAGCCTCTGGGGACGGACTGAGAGCAGCCATAACTGCTCCCTCCTCCGCCCTGTTGATCCATGGGACCCACCCCGCCCAAGCCCTGCACAGAGCCATTTGCCGGATAGCCTCAGGCAAAGGCTAGATTAGCACCTCCCTAGAGGACACAAGTTCTTCCACTGCAAACACAGCTGATTATCACAGCCAGTCGGCCTGGAGGTCAAATCCCTCTAGTATTAACTATAACAATCAAGGCTTAACTACAACAAGACTGCGCACAAATACCACTAGGGGGTGTACCAAGAAAGCGTAAAAAATGCGGAGACAGCCGAAACCGGTTTGGCTCAGTGGATAGAGCGTCGGCCTGCGGATTGAAGGGTCCCGGGTTCGATTCCGGTCAGGGGCATGTACCTGGGTTGTGGGCACATCCCCAGTGGGGGGTGTGCAGGAGGCAGCTGGTCGATGTTTCTCTCTCATCGATGTTTCTAGCTCTCTATCTCTCTCCCTTCCTCTCTGTAAAAAATCAATAAAATATATTTAAAAAAAAATGCGGAGACAAAGAAACAGGACAAAACTATCAAGGGAGGATATTGAGTTCAGAACCACACTTTTGAGGTCTCTTGAGAGGCTTCTAGAGTCTGTCGATAAACTTGATGAGATATACAGGAAATCTAATGAGACCCTCAATGGTGTGATAAAGGACCATCTAGAAAGTAAGCATACACTGACTGAAATAAAGAATATTATACAGACTCCCAACAGCAGACCAGAGGAGTGCAAGAATCAAGTCAAAGATTTGAAATGCGAAGAAGCGAGAAACACCCAACCGGAAAAGCAAAATGAAAAAAGAATCCGAAAATACGAAGATAGTGTAAGGAGCCTCTGGGACAGCTTCAAACGTACCAACATCAGAATTATAGGGGTGCCAGAAGAAGAGAGAGAGCAAGATATTGAAAACCTATTTGAAGAAATAATGACAGAAAACTTCCCCCACCTGGTGAAAGAAATAGACTTACAGGTCCAGGAAGCGCAGAGAACCCCAAACAAATGGAATCCAAAGAGGACCACACCGAGACACATCATCATTAAAATGCCAAGAGCAAAAGACAAAGAGAGAATCTTAAAAGCAGCAAGAGAAAGACAGTCAGTTACCTACAAGGGAATACCCATAAGACTGTCAGCTGATTTCTCAACAGAAACTTTGCAGGCCAGAAGGGAATGGCAAGAAATATTCCAAGTGATGAATAGCAAGAACCTACAACCAAGATTACTTTATCCAGCAAAGCTATCATTCAGAATTGAAGGTCAGATAAAGAGCTTCACAGATAAGGAAAAGCCAAAGGAGTTCATCACCACCAAACCAGTATTATATGAAATGCTGAAAGGTATCCTTTAAGAAGAGGAAGAAGAAGAAAAAGGTAAAGATACAAATTATGAACAACAAATATGCATCTATCAACAAATGAATCTAAGAATCAAGTGAATAAATAACCTGATGTACAGAATGAACTGGTGATTATAATAGAATCAGGGACATAGAAAGGGAATGGACTGACTATTCTTGGGGGGGAAAGGGGTGTGGGAGATGCGGGAAGAGACTGGACAAAAATCGTGCACCTATGGATGAGGACAGTGGGTGGGGAGTGAGGGCGGAGGGTGGGGTGGGAGCTGGAAGGAGGGGAGTTATGGGGGGAAAAATAGGAACAAATGTAATAATCTGAACAATAAAGATTAATAAAAAAAAAAAAGACATAGGGTAGCTGAATAGATATAACAACACAACCCACCTATATGCTGTCTACAAGAGACCCATCTCAGAACAAAAGACTCACACAGGGTGAGAGTGAAGGGATGGAAAAAATTTTCCATGGAAATGGAAAAGAAAAAAAAAGCTGGGGTAGCAATACTCATATCTGACAAAAATAGACTTCAAAATGAAGGCCATCACAAGAGGCAACAAAGGTCACTACATAATACTAAAGGGATTGATCCAGCCGAAACCGGTTTGGCTCAGTGGATAGAGCGTCGGCCTGCGGACTGAAGGGTCCCGGGTTCGATTCCGGTCAAGGGCATGTACCTGGGTTGCGGGCACATCCCCAGTGGGAGATGTGCAGGGGACAGCTGGTCGATGTTTCTCTCTCATCGATGTTTCTAGCTTTCTATCTCTCCCTTCCTCTCTGTAAAAAATCAATGAAATATATTTAAAAATAAAAAAATAAAAAAAATAAAGGGATTGATCCAACAAGAGGATATAACCTTGGTAAACATATATGTTCCAATATAGGAACACCTAAATATATAAAAAAAACTTTTAGAGGACTTTAAGGGAGAGATCAACAACAATACAGTCATAGTAAGGGACTTTAACACCCTGCTAACTTCACTGGATAGCTCTTCCAGACAAAAAATTAACAAGGAAACAGTGACACACTGTATCACATGGTTTTAATGGATATTTATAGAACATTTCATCACAAAGCTGCAGCATATACATTCTTCTCAAGTGCACATGGGTCATTCACAAAGATAGACCACATGTTAGGACACAAAATAAGTCTCTATAAGTTCAAGAAGATTGAAATCATATCAAGCATCTTCTCAGATAATAATGGAATGAAATTAGAAATCAACACCCTAAAATATTCAAACACATGGATTCTGAATAACATGTTATTAAACAATGAATGAGTTACCAGTGAGATCAAGAAACATATAAAAAACTTCCTGGAAACAAATGAAAATGAACATACAACAACCCAAAGTCTCTAGGACACTGCAAAAGCAGTCCTGAGAGGGAAATTCATAACAATATAGGCATACGTCAAAAAAACAAGAAAAATTAATAATAAATGATTTAAGCTTACAACTTAAAGAATTAGAAAGAGAACAAGAAAAGGCCAGAGTAAGTAGAAGGAAGGAAATAATAAAGATTAAAGCAGAAATAAATGACACAAAAACTTAAAAAATAATACAAAAAAATCAATGAAACCAAGATCTGGTTCTTTGAAAGGATAAACAACATTGATGAACCTTTAGCCAGACTCATCAAGAAACAAAAAGAGAGGACCCAAATAAATAAAGTCAGAAACACAAGAGGATAAGTAACCACTGACACCACAGAAATACAAAGGATTGTAAGAAAATACTATGAACAACTATATGCCACCAAACTGGACAATGTGGATGAAATGGACAGATTCCTAGAAAAATACAATCTCCCAAAACTAAATCAGGAAGAATCAGAAAACCTGAATAGGCCAATAACAACTGAGGAAATAGAAGAAGTAAAAAAAACCAACAACAACAAAAAAACACCACAAAACAAAACAAAACACAAAACTCCCAGCAAACAAAAGTGGGGTCTGAATGGCTTCACAGGGGAGTTTTACCAAACATTTAAAGAAGAACATCTATACTCCTCAAACTATTCCAAAAAATCCAAGAGGAAGGAACACTTCCAAGATCTTTTTATGAGGCCATCATTATCTTAATTCCAAAACCAGATAAGGTCACCACAAAGAAAGAGAATTACAGGCCAATATCCCTGATAAACATGGATGCTATAACCCTCAAGAAAATATTAGCAAATTGCATCCAGCAATATATTAAAAAGATCATACACCATGATCAAGTGGGATTAATTCCAGGAATGCAAGGCTGGTACAATATTCGCAAATCAATAAATGTGATAAATCACATAAATAAATTGAAAGACAATAAACACATGTTCATATCGATAGACACAGAAAAAGCATTGGACAAAATCCAACACCCATTTTTGATAAAAACTCTCAGCAAAGTGGGAATAGAGGGAGCATATCTCAATATGATAAAGACCATATATGACAAACCTACAACAAACATCATACTCAATGGGCAAAAACTAAAACCATTTTTTCTAAGAACAGGAACAAGACAGGAAAGTCCACTGTCACTTCTCTTTTTTTTTTTTTTAAATATATTTTATTGATTTTTCACAGAGAGGAAGGGAGAGAGACAGAGAGCCAGAAACATCGATGAGAGAGAAACATCGACCAGCTGCCTCCTGCACATCTCCTACTGGGGATGTGCCCGCAACCCAGGTACATGCCCTTGACCGGAATCGAACCTGGGACCCTTCAATCCGCAGACCGACGCTCTATCCACTGAGCCAAACCGGTCCCGGCTGTCACTTCTCTTATTCGACGTAATACTGGATGTCCTGGCCACAGCGATCAGACAAGAAGAAGAAATAAAAGGCATCCAAATTGGAAAGGAGGAAGTAAAACTCTCATTTGCAGATCACATGATATTATACATAGAACATCCTAAAAACTCCACCAAAAATCTATTAGATTTAATAAGTGAATTTGGCAAAGTTGCAGGATACAAAATCGACACCCAAAAATCAATGGCTTTTTTTATAAACCAATAATGAATTCCCAGGAAAAGAAACTAAACAAACTATCCCATTTACCATTGCAACAACAACAACAACAAAAATTAGATACTTAGGAATAAACTCAACCAAGGAGGCAAAAGACCTATACTCAGAAAACTATAGTACATTGAAAAAAGAGATAGAAGAAGATATAAACAAGTGGAAGAAACTAATGTGTTCATGGAATTGTAAAGTCAACATCAGTAAAATGTCCATGCTACTCAAGGCAATCTACAGATTCAATGCAATCTCTATTATAATACCAACAGCATAATTCACAGATCTAGAAGAACTACTCCAAAAATTTATATGGAATCAAAAAAGACCCTGAATAGCTGCAACAATCTTGAGAAAGAAAAACAAAAGTTGTAAGATTCCCAATACAGAATTCAAGTTATACTACAAAGCCACCATAATCAAAACAGCCTGGTACTGGCACAAAAACAGGCATATAGACCAATGGAACACAACAGGGAACCCAGACATTGACCCAAGCCATTATGCTCAATTAATATTTGACAAAGGAGGCAAGAGCATACAATGGAGTTAAGATGGTCTCTTCAATAAATGGTGTTGGGAAAATTGGACAGATACATGCAAGAAAATGAAACTAGATCACCAACGTACATCATACACAAGAATAAACTCAAAATGGATAAAAGATTTATATGTAAGTTGGGAAACTATAAATATCATAGGCATCAAAATCTCAGACATCTCAAGTAACAATATGTTTACTGATGTATCTCCTAGGGCAAAAGAAAGTAAGGAGAAAATAAACAAATGGGACTACATCAAAATAAAAGACTTCTGCACAGCAAAAGAAACCATCAACAAAATGAAAAGGGAGCCCACTGTATGGGAGAATATATTTAGCAATGATACATCTGATAAAGGTTAATATCTAAAATATATAAGTAACTCATACAACTTAACAAAAGTAAGACAAACAATCCAATTAAAAAGTGGGCAAAGGACCTAAATAGACACTTCTCCAAAGTGGACATACAGATGGCCAAGAAACATATGAAAGAATGCTCAAAGTCACTGATCATCAGAGATGCAAATTAAAATGACAATGAGGTATCACCTCACACCTCTCAGAATGACTACCACCAACAAATCAACAAATGACATGTGCTGGTGAGGATGTGGAGAAAAAGAAACCCTAGTACACTGCTGGTGGGAATGCAGACTTCTGTAGCCATTATGGAAAACAGTATGGAGTTTCCTCAAAAAATTAAATATGGCTCTGATTGGTTTGGCTCAGTGGATGGAGCATCAGCCTGCAGACTGAGGGGTCCCAGGTTCGATTCCGGACAAGGGCATGTACCTTGGTTGTGGGCACATTCCCAGTAGGAGATGTGCAGAAGGCAGCTGATCGATGTTTCTCTCTCATCGATGTTTCTAACTCTCTATCCCTCTCTCTTTCTCTCTGTAAAAAATCAATAAAATATATATTTTTAAAAATTTATTAAAAATTAAATATGGAACTGCCATTTGACCCAGTGATACCACTTCTAGGAATATATCCCATGAAAACCCAAAACACCAACCAGAAAGAATGTAAGCACCCCTATGTTCATAGCAGCACAATTTACAATAACTAAGATCTGGAAACAGCCCAAGTGCCCATCAGTAGGTGAGTGGGTAAAAAAGCTGTGGTACATTTACACCATGGAATACTATGCAGCAGTAAAAAAGAAGGATCTCTTACCCTTTGAGACAGCATGGAGGGACCTGGAGAGTTTCATGCTAAGTGAAATAAGTCAGTCAGAGAAAGGCAAGTATCACATGATCTCACTCATATGGGGAATCTAAATAACAAAATAAACTGATGAATGGAATGGATGCAAAAACATGGAAGCATGGAACAGAGTGGGAATCTCAGAGGGAAGACAGGGGATGGTGGGTGGGTGCATACTAGTATATACATAACCTTGTATGCATATATACATAACACATGGGAGCAGATAGGGGGGTGGTGAGGGTCTGGGGAGGGCTGGGGAGGGCTGATGGGGGGAAAATGGGGACATATATAATACTTTCAACAATAAAGATTTTTTTAAAAAGAACTGAAGGTTCCACGAACATATCTATAGACCTTCATATTGAGAAACACTGAATTAAAGGGGCAACTTTGTCTCTTCAGGTCCTCTCTTATCACCATTGTGACTATAAAACCCAATACAAATATAGGTGCTGAAACTCCTTTAAAAAGTAATGCAAATTATCCCAAATGAATATTATTTTTTAATATATTTTTATTGATTTCAGATAGGAAGAGAGAGAGAGAGAGAGACATCAATCATAAGAGAGAACCATTGATTGGCTGCCTCCTGCACGCCCCCTACTGGGGATCAAGCCCACAACCCAGGCATGTGCCCTTGACCAGAATCGAACCTTGGATCCTTCAGTCCGCAGGCCGATGCTCTATCCACTGAGCCAAACCAGCTAGGGCTGACTTTTATTTTTTAAAAGATGACCCATCAAAATGAAAACACAAAATTTAAGTTTTATAAGAGGCCTCAGAAGTTCCCAGAGAGAAATCGTGGATGTGTAGATCCTCCGGGTCTCAGCTTGAGGAAAACACAGGACCCAGAAGGAGTCGGGGTGTGAAAACTCCAAAAAGGGGGAGCAGAGGCATCTCCCAGTGTCACTGCGTGAACGCTGACTGACAAAGAATGTGTTGCTCCTTCCCCGCTCCTTCCCCTGCTGCTGGGGCTCAGCTCTCTGAGAACAGTCACCAGGGAACCGGGAAGAAGAAGGGAGATAAGCCAGGAGGATTATGTCCCCAGACCTGGCTAAAGAACATGGGATCTGAAGAAGACACAAAAAGAGGGTGACAAATCAAAAACTGCTCACCTGTTAGGATAGAGGCGTGGACTGGGAGTGAGGAAGGAGCGATGTCTCTCTCCTCTTTTCCCTAAAGATTTGAGAATAAAATGGGAGAGCAGACTTGGGGGAAGAGATGAAAAGGAACCTTCTTCCCCAAGCGACTGTATTCAATCCCACCCTCTCATTACAAGTGTCCTCTGCCCTCTTTTTTTCTTCAATGGCCCAGGGACTAACCTCACAGCATCAAAGTTTATGGATGCAACTAAGACATTTCCCCAGTTTCAGGTAAGAAGGACAAGAGGGAGGAACACACAGGAACCTCCCAAAAGAGAATAAGATTATGGGAGACTCTGGGTTAAGAAGGTCAAAGACTTTTTTCCTCCCTGGCAACTTGAAGACTGGCCCCCATCATGAACAGCACAGTAACTATCTGGACTGCGAAGTTCATGACCAACAAACTATTCCAGAGGAAACAAGTGCTCACTGACCTCCTTCATCCTGGGAAGGCAACATACGTAAGACAAAAATTAGGAAAAACTAGCCAAAACAGACAAGACCACACCAGGTGCCATCTTTGTGTTTGGATTCAGCACCCATCTTGGCTCTGGCAGGATGTATGACTCCTGAATTACCCAAAGGAAAGTGAGCCCAAACATAGACTTTGAGAGACATGGCCTGTATGAGATGAAAGACCTCAAGGAAGCAGTGAAAGGAACCGAAGAACAGAACGAGGGAAGTCAGGGGACCGCAAAGGCCAGTGTTGGTGCTGCAGAGAGTGAGCTGGAGATGGGACGACAGAAGGAGTAAAGATTCTTCGGGGACTTGATCTGTGGTGACTGCTGATTTTTCATGAGAGGGTTATTTAAGAACTTAAAAAAAAGAAAGTCAAAGATACATCTGGGAGAAGGGAAGGACTTGCCAGGGAGGAGGGTCACTGGTTCTGCTGTGATTAAGGAGGCGAACCCCATTCTGGAACAATTCTTCCCTCTTCCCAGGGGGCCCTGCTGAAGATTGGCTGAGTGAAAAAGCCATACCTGACAAGTTTCTGAGGATTTACCTGAAATAACTGTTTTACACCCACCTGGAGTCCCTTCTTTCCGAGACCCCGCCTGCCAAGGTGGCTCAGAGGGTCTGGCGTATGCTGCCACTCTCTGCCTTCTCCCAGAAGGGCTTTTGCCTTCATTAACGTTGTAACCTGATGGCATAACCCCGTGGTCGGCAAACTGCGGCTCGCGAGCCACATGCGGCTCTTTGGCCCCTTGAGTGTGGCTCTTCCTAAGCCTTAGGAGTACCCTAATTAACTTAATAACAATGTACCTACCTATATAATTTAAGTTTAAAAAATTTGGCTCTCAAAAGAAATTTCAATCGTTGTACTGTTGATATTTGGTTCTGTTGACTAATGAGTTTGCCGACCACTGGCATAACCCAAGGCGAGGTCCAGGACCTGGTGGAGGTAATTTGTGAGCTGGTGGCTGTTCTGTGTTGTCACATGAGTGAAGTAAGGTTATTTTCTTATTCATGCAATAGCCTTTGCTGAGTACGCAGAAGTCACCAAAGAAACATGGAGGTAAACACAGAGATCTCCACCAGTAGTCTAATAAGGGTAGAGAGTCATTTAACCAAAGCTCCAGGTGCAAGGGCAAAAGAGGGAAGTTATGTCCAACTGGGGGTGATCTGTGAAGGAGTCCAGAGGATTGAGCCTTGGAAGAGGGCCATCACGTTGACATGCCGTGATTGAAGGGGCCCACTGCTGGTGGAGACAGCAGGCAAGGCAGGAGCTGTAAGGAAAGAGTGCCTCTTTACACCTGGCACTACTCGCCTCCAGCTTTGCCTCCAGCCTTCCCAGAGTACTCAACACCCGCTCCTGCTGCCCTGTCCCAGGCATCCAGCCAGCTGGACGTCTTGACAATCTTACGTCCCACTGTGTTCTGTACCCACCACATGGGACCATATGCTGCACTTGCTTTCTGCCATTTGCCTCAGCATGCGCACAAATATTCTAGCTTTCCAAAAGATAAATAAATTCCTTTCTGTTTAGCTTTGCTGGTTTCTGTGGTTTTTAGTTCTGCTGGGATTTATGTCAAAATTGTTCCTCCTGTTCGCTCCCAAAGCATTTGGCTTGTGCTTGTGTTCTAGGTGGGGCTTTGGGGCAGAGCGAGGCAGCCTTACCATGTGAAATGTTTAGTGATGAGAGCTGCTCTTTACCAAGCCCTGACCACACGGTGACCACAGCAGTGGGCCTTGTGCTAAGTCTCATGTAGACCACTTCTTTCTCCTCACACAGCTCCAGGAGCTACCCTTCCAATCACTCAGCATAATCTCAGCAGGCCCTCCTCTGGGCCAGGCACTGCGCTGGGAATAAGGCAGTGGGAAAAGCCCCGCATCTCTTGTAGCTTATATTCAAGTGAAGATATAATGTGCAAAGTGCCCCCTCGGGAATTCCACAGGAGACCAGGAGTTTCATCGCTCGCTATGACGTGTGCTGACCACAGGGGCGGAATGAAGGAAGGCCCTGGCTGGCAGCCAGAAGGCCCCGATCAGCCCTGATCGCCAGCCAGGCCTAGGGACCCTACCCGTGCATGAATTTCATGTGCTGGGCCTCTAGTAGTCTATAAAAATCCACCAGGAAAATGTGATGTCAATTCTGTACAACCAGGTGGTATTAGATAAATGAGCACAGTGAAGCAGGGTAAGGGAATGGCTGGGACGTGCTCCCAGGTGTGTGTAAGGCTGCTTTTAATCAAGTGACAAGCCAAGCCCCCTTGTGGTGGCGACATTGGTGCAGACATGAATGAAGGAAGGGAGCACACAGGCAGACGTCTGAAGGAATGTGTCCAGAGAGAGCACCCAGGACAGCCAAGGCCCTGAGGTAGGAAGATATTGGATTTTTATGCTAAATTCATAGCATCTAGCTAGAACAGCAAGGGGCCCAGAGTGGGTTGAGCAGAGGAAGGAAGGAAAAAAGTAGGAAGAGATGAAGTTAGAGACATGGGGAGGAACAAGACTAGGAAGGCTTCACAGACCAAAGTAAGGGTTTGGAATTTGTTCTTTTTTTTTTTTTTTTTTTTTTTTTTTCTTTTACTAAATAAAAAAATTCTTGCAGTTTTGCTCAGTGGATAGAGTGTGGCCTGTGGACTGAAGGTTCGATTCCGGCCAAGGGCACATGCCTGAGTTGCGGGCTCGATCCCCAGTAGGGGGCATGCAAGAGGCAGCCAATCAATGATTCTCTCTCATCATTGATGTTTCTATCTCTCTCTCCCTCTTCCTTCCTCTCTGAAATCAATAAAGAAATGTAAAAAAAAAAAAAATTCTTAATGTTTTTAATTGATTTTTTTTTTTTTAGAGAGAGAGAGACATTGATTTGTTGTTCCACTTGTTTATGCATCATTGGTTGTTTCTTGTGTGTGCCCTGACCAGGGATGGGAACCACAGCCTTGGCATGTTGGGAGGATGCTCTACCCAACTGAGCCACCAGCCACGGCAGACTTTGTTCTAAGTGGATTGAGAACCATCCAAGGGTTTAAGCAAGGTGAGTGGTGTCATCTGGCAATTTGAAAGCTCACCCTGGTTTCTCATGGAGGAAGGACTATATCAGTAAAAAAGAAGCAAAAAATCACAGGAGCTTGACTAGGGTAGAGGAGAGGGCCAAGGGCAGCGTCCCGGACCCTCTGAGACTTAGGAGTCCAGAGGAGCAATAGAAGCTGTCAGGGGAGACAAGGAGGAGTAGCAATATGGAAGGAGGGAAGACTTTCTTTAGGTGGATCCAGAAAGAGTATTTGAAGGGGAGAAAGCAGCATTTCAAGGAGGAGGGAGTGATCAACTTTCAAATGCTGCTGATGGGTCTAGTCCAGGGGTCTCAACCTTGGCACGTGTATAGCATATATTACAAAGGAACAGAACATCCTGCAGCTTAAGGAATAAAGCCTTCCTGCAGTTGTTGGAGCTCCCCGTGTCCCTCTCCATCAGAATTCCCCTCCCACCAAGGGGTAACCACTCTTCTGAATGCCATGCTTTTACTACTGAGGCCAGTAGCAAGCGAGATATTTTCTTCTCAGAGACAAGTTATATTATTATAATACTAGAGGCCCGGTGCACAAAATTCGTGCACACTGGGGGGGTCCCTCAGCCTGGCCTGTGCCCTCTCACAGTCCGAGAGCCCTTGGGGGATGTCCAACTAATGGCTTAGGCCCTCTCCCCTTGAGGAGAGGGCCTAAGCCATCAGAGGGACATCCTTAGTGCTGCCGCGGAGGTGGGAGAAGGTCCCACCCCCGCTGCTGCAGTCACCAGCTGTGAGCCCGGCTTCTGACTGAGCGGTGCTCCCCCTGTGGGAACGCACTGACCACCAGAGGGCAGCTCCTGCATTGAGCGCCTGCCCCCTGGTGGTCAGTGTGTGTCATAGCAACCGGTCGTTTCGCCATTGGGCCAAAACTGGCTCTCCAACATCTCCCAAGGGGTCCTGGATTGTGAGAGGGTACAGGCCAGGCCAAGGGACCCCACTGGTGTACGATCGGGGCCAGGGAGGGATGCAGGAGGTTGGCCAGCTGTGGAGGGACTGCGGGAAGGCTCCAAGGCGTATCCAGCATGTCTCACTCAGTCCCTATTGGCCAGATCCCAGCAGCAAGCTAACCTACCGGTCAGATCAACTGCCCCTTGGTGATCAGTGCACATCATAGCAAGCAGTTGAGTAGTCTTAGCATATCATTAGCATATTACGCTTTGATTGATTGAACGGCCAACCAGACTACTGGACACTTAGCATATTAGGATTTTATTGTAAAGGATGTTTGTATGATGACGAGAATGTTTCAGTCAGATGGGGGAACTGCTAATGTGGAAGAGACTGGGTACTTTCAAGAGTCTAATCCTGAGCAGGTGAAAGGAATGGGACCCCAGTGCCCACGCGGGTGGGGCCAGATCAGCGGCTCTGCAGTAACAAGGGGAAGGAGTGAGTATGGTGGAGATACAATGGCCTGGCAGATTTGGGACCATGAGGAAGTTTAAAGTTTCTATTTTCTCACTAAAGTAAGAAGGTAGGTTGTCATCTTATGTAATTGTGGTCTCAGATTTGGGAAATGTGAACCGACTGGGGTAATGTGGGCTGGCGGCCATGCTGAGGCCCACAGGAAGTGAGTCCAGGCCGTCTGACTGCGTTTTTCCCGATGATTCAGCTGTCGGGTGCCAGTGTGGAGCAGGCAGAGTCGGATTTAACCAGGAATAAAATGTTAGAGGAAGAGGGGCAAAGGCTGAGAGGTGATTATGATGTTGAGCCTGGGGACCCACACTTGGTAATGCAGGAAGTGAGAAGTGGAGGGGATCAAACATCAGAGAGGAGTGAGAGAGTCCATGGATGGGAGGTCCCGGTGGGGCCGAAGAGATTTTGGGATGGGGGTTCTGGGCAGAGGAGGGGGTGACAGGAAAGACTGAAGGATTTTGAAAGGGTGGCAGTTTGGCCCAGGGAGTGAGTGCCTGGGGAGATGGGGGGAACATCATTGTAGGTACTGATCTTCATAAAGAAAGAGCAGTGGTGACCCTGAATGGAATCATTGGGGAAATCAGAGCTCCAAGTAGAAGCCAGCATGGTCAGAACCTCTCCGAGAGGGCAGAATCGTTGATGATGGGGTGCAAAGCCAAGGGCACCATGTTGGGAGCGAGTGGAGGATGGCAGAAGGAGACGCAAATTGGAAGAGGCCTGCTGAGGGAGGAGTCGAGAGGTGAGATCTGGGGAAGTCATTTTCAATCACTTCTTTCTCTGCCTAATTCCTTTCCATTCAATTGAGTTCAAAGAGGTTTTATCTGATAAGAATCTGAAACCCAGTGATAAACCAGATGTGGCTCCCGCATTCACCAGGTAAGGTGAGCACAGCAAGCTCTCAGATGGGGAGAGATGGGGAAACAGTGCAGATAACATCAGTAGTGGGCAAGTTTTAGATCTGGTACCTTTCTCCTAGAGCAGTGGTTCTCAACCTTGGCTGCACATTAGAATCACCTGGGAATCTTTTTAAAATCCTGATTTTTGGGCCTCATCCTCCGGAAATTTTGTTTCTTTGTTATGGGGTGGGGCCACAACATTAGTAACAAAGAAACAGAATTTCCGGAGGATGAGGCCCAGAAATCAGGATTGTAAAAAGATTCCCAGGTGATTCTAATGTGCAGCCAAGGCTGAGAACCACTGTCCTAGAGAAAGTTACTCTGGTTGAAGCCGCACGCCTCTTGACCTCTCCCCTCCCCATTGGTGGTCCCTGAAGTGATTCCCAGCTTTGACTGACCATGGAAATCACCTGAGGATGTCTGAAAAAATACTAATGCCTGAGTACCACCTGCAGGGATTTGGA
The DNA here is from genome assembly GCF_028538775.1 of Myotis yumanensis. NCBI lineage: Eukaryota > Metazoa > Chordata > Mammalia > Chiroptera > Vespertilionidae > Myotis > Myotis yumanensis. The sequence continues at coordinate 96,352,979 of NW_027223757.1, read as the reverse complement.
TTTAATTGGTCTAGAATCCTTAGTGCTGTTGCAGAGGCAGGAGAGGCTCCCACCACCGCTGCTGTGTTCGCCAGCCGTGAGCCCAGCTTCTGGCTGAGCAGTGCTCCCCCTCTGGGAGCACACTGACCACCAGGGGTCAGCTCCTGCATTGTCTGCCCCCTGGAGGCCAGTGTGTGTCATAGCAACCGGTCGTTACCCTCTGATGGTCAGTGCACGTCATAGCAAACAGTTGAGTAGCCTTAGCATATCATTAGCAAATTTACGCTTTGATTGGTTGAATGGCTGACCAGACAATCAGACACTTAGCATATTAGGCTTTTATTATATAGGATTGTAAGAAAAGACACTGGCCAGAAGCTACTAACAGACAACAATTATTGCTATGTAACCAAGCAAGATACCCTGTTAAATAAATCAAAGCAAAGATTTTAAGGTTATTTGCCAGCTGATCAGGGCTCTTTACTGCACCCCATTAATCAGGGTGCTGTGTCTGTGTGCCAGTTGTGGAATAAATGGAATGAGGGATCTTCTTCACACACATACTCTAGGCTCTGATACCTAAATTTGGGACCCAAACACAATTTATTAAATATCATGAGAAGGTTGACAGGCACAGCAGGAAACGCTGGCTTTGTCCTACTGAACCTTAGCAAGCTTCAGGGGCTGTCAGTACATTAGCTGCTTAGATATGGACAAAGGAGGAGTTACCTACTCTACTCAGGCATCTGTTATGCATGGCCCCATGGGACTCATGAGATGGGGGAGTAGGCAGGAATGCAGGTTTTCAGCTGCTCCAGAGGACAAATGTATGGGACAGCAAACTTTTTAGAGGGAATGAGAAGATTGCAAGAACCTAGAAGGGTGCCATCTTTACAGTGGCTTGTAGGATTAGAAATACTGCAGTTCTTTTTCCAGCAGCGTCTTTGGCAGGAAAAATGGGTCAGTAACTGGTGGCATTGTTGCCTAAACAGAAGGTACTTGTAGTACAGGGGAGGAGGGGTCAGAGGGAAAGGAGGTTTTAAGTCAAATGAAAATAGAGACGTAAGCAGGGAAGACTCAGGAGACTGGCATGGAGGTGAGTGCCCTGTCTGAGTGGGACATCCTGGTCGTTGGTAAGGCCACCCTCAGGGCATGGGGTAAGCACATCCCTAGGTAACTGAGCCAGGAATTTGGGTTATACAGTAAGAAGAGTTAATTCTGGAAGCCTGTGCCTGAGAAAGGACGCCTTCTCCAGGCGGTAGAAACAGCATAGGAGATGGGGCACTCGGCCTCTCCTGTGAGCTCTACTCCCTTCCAGATGGGAAACCAGCGTTTCAACGCCACAGCACTCACCTCCTGGAAGCGTCCTAAAGAACTGCGGAAAGTTTGACCCTCAGACCTTAAAAAGAAAAAGATTAATTTTCTTTTGTAATGCAGCTTGTCCCCAATACAAACACAGGGACAGGAAAGTGTGGCCTGTAAATGGATCTCTAAATAACACTATTCTCCAATTAGATTCGTTTTGCATAAATTAATCAAATGGAATGAAAAACCTTACATTCAAATGTTTATAGCCCTTTACCAAGATAGGAATTTAAGGAAAACTTGCAGAATGTGTGTTGCCACCATATCAGATGAATGAAAGGACGCCTTCCTCACAGCCCCAGCAAGACGCCGGCCTCTGTCTCCAGAGCAGCAACCAGAAGCCGGGCCAAAGGCAGAGCAGCCTGCTTCTCAGCTCGCTCCTCCTCCCGCTGGGTAAGGCCTCCTTCTAAGGCCTCCTTCGCTGCAAACGGCAGACCTCGTTTGCAGAACTGCAGGCCCTTGCTCAACAGTCCTGCCACTACCCGGAGCAGAACTCATTTCCCCCGAACCCTAACAGCCGCCTCTGATGGAAGGAGCAAGGGGGGAGCCGGCTGAAAGAGTTGTTCGGGTACATGTTCCCTTTTCTATGTCTGACCTGGAACTTCGCAAAGAAAAACTCGGTTGGTTTTCCAAAAACCCTAGCAAATCACAGAGGGGTTTAATCACTTGGCATTGACGTATGACTTCACTTGAAATAATTTACCAATTGTTCTCTCCCACTACTGTACTGTAGATGAAAAGCAACACGTAGCCCAGCAGGTGTGGCTCAGTGGTTGAGCATCGACCCCTGAACCTGGAGGTTATGATGGTTTGATTCCGGGTCGGGCACACTCCCGGGGTTATGGGCTTGATCCCCAGTCGGGGGAGGGGCATGCAGGAGGCAGCCGATTGATTGATGAACCTCTCTCATCATTGATGTTTCTATTTCTCTCTCCCTTTCCCTTCCTCTCTCTGACATCAGTAAAAACATATATATTTTTTAAAAATAACACATAATAGAAGCTGCAAGGGTTTATGCTAATGAATCAGCTGGTCATCGCGCTCAGCATCACATATACCGACCACCTCAGGACCCGAACGGGGTGTGTCAAATGGGAACAAATGAAGGACAAAGGGAAAGGGACCTTCAGACCCATGTGGTTACTTGTATCATAAAAGGAATTTTAAAAATGTACTACTAAGCCTATTAATTATGACAAAATTTGGAAAGGTTACTCAAAAAAGGATGAAAACCCTGCTCTTTTTCAGGGGCAATTAACAGACTTTACAAAAACACACACAAAAATGCCCCAAGTCTGTGGAAGGCCAAGCACTTCAGGGATGCGTTTCACCCAGCAGGCACCCCCAGACGTCAGGAAAAAATTACCGAAAACTAGCCTTGGAACCCAGACACCCACTGAACAGCTGGTGAAAAACAACTTGCAGTGATTTTAACAACTGAGGCGGGGAAGAGGAAGAGCAAAAAGCCACCCAATGAAAATGAAAGGCTCATTCATTAGCCACAGTGTTAAGGCCTTAGGTCAGCTCAGCGTCACCCAGCTCCGGCTTACAATGGACATCAAAGGGGCAATGCTATTCCCACGGACAAGAAGGACACTGGAAAAGGGGGTGCCCTGGGAAGGGGCATCCTCAGTAACCGTGCCCCCTCTGCCGCAAGTTCAGCTGCTGGAAGAGGGACTGTCCTGGGGACCAGAAGGTCCCTGGACCAGAACCACCTACACAATGGCTTTGAACGGAAGGGGACCTGTGCCCCAGTTGACTCCCACTAAAAACATCATCACTGAAGGGAAGAGCCAAGGGCAGCCCTCGAGATGACAAGTAAGCCAGTGCATTTTTATTAGACACCAGGACTTCTTCCTCCACTCTGACTCACTCACCAGGGCCTCTTTCTTCCAAAACCTGTTTGATCACTGGGGTGAACAGACGTCCTCAATGCTACCACTTCACTCCACCCCCGGCTGCAGCCTTGGGAACCTCGCTTTTAATCAGGCCTTTCTTGTAGATCTGGGTCCCCTGCTCCCTTATTAGGGAGGGGCATCTTGCCTAGGCTTCTGGGTAATTATGATGTAAACAAGGCTAGGGTAATTGAAGGAAAATTTGTAAAAGTGAGTCTTTTCAAACATTCCAAATCCTCCTCCTGGAGGTCTAGGAGCTGCTGCGGTCCTGGGAACAAAGGGGAATTAATATCCTAAAAGCCTGTGCAGGCCGGGGAGCAGCAGGGCGGCTGGCCACCCCGATGTGAAGTAAAAAGATCCTTTTAAACTGAAGCTGCTGGAATGCCCAAGCCAGATATCCCCCCTGCCTCTTCTACAAGCACACTAAAGAAATGGTTCAGCCCTAGCTGGTTTGGCTCAGTGGATAGAGCGTCGGCCTGTGGGATGAAGGGTCCCAGGTTCGATTCTGGTCAAGTGCACATGCCCGGGATGCGGGCTCGATCCTCAGTAGGGGGCATGCAGGAGGCAGGTGATCAATGATTCTCTCTCATCATTGATGTTTCTCTCTCTCTCTCCTCCTTTCCTCTCTGAAATAAAAAAAATATATCTTAAAAAAATAAGTGGTAATACATTTCTTTGCATGAATTCAATAAGACCTGTTTCCAATTGTGGTTTTATTAACCAAGACTTGACTGGAATGTCATGTCTGAGAGAGTCATGCCTGGAGTCTGGATGTCACCAGAAAGCTTTAAGGAATGAAGCCAATAAGAGCACCTTGGAGAAAGCCTGCTACCTTGTTTGGTCACCTTGCTTGGTTCATAGCAGTCTTTCCAGGTAAGGAACTAAGGTTGCTTTCCTGAGAGATGGCAGGGAAAGCACCTCAGGATATCATTGGGGACCTGAGGAATTCAACCATATCTGCAGGTATTGCAGGCAAACCTGATGGCGGCTAGGTGGCTCAGCGTCTTTCCCCTGTGGGGCTAATTAAAGCTTGATTATGAAATTCCAAAGCACATCTTTTTAAAATAGTCTGTGTGATCAACTGTTATTCTTATTATGTTCATGCAAATAATCATGCCAAATTGTGACTAGACTTGATACAGTAAATAAATTGGTCTTAAGTTGGCTCTTTAATAAAAATGAGGGTGATTTTAGGGAGAAAAAATTGTGTTTCAATAGGAAATTATTAGAACTGAAGTGTTTTTCCTTCTACCAGACCATTTGTTGTAATTCTTGCTGTTCTAACTTTTGCCCAATAATACTAAATTTTATAACACAGTTTGTCTCCAGCAGGTTACAAGCCCTACTCACACTCAGGAATACCACCTCTAGACACCATTGCCACCTTCTTCCATGCCCAGGCCTCATTGTCCCTCTGACAGAAAGCAAGGATCGCTTGGCTCTGAAGGAAAACCTTCGCCCCTTCTCAGCAGGAAGCAGTTACAGAAGAGACAGTGCGCCCCTTTTCTCTGAAAGAATTCAGAGCCAAGACCCTTGAGGGGTTGTGGTAGGCAGTTAGATAGAGGTGAGAAGAGCAAGGATGATGGGCCAACCAGAGGAGAAGTGGATGGGACCCTGAGACAGGCTTCTCACCACTCCAACTGCTCTGAAGCTGGCAATGGAGGAACCTGTGTAGAACTGACCTTTACATTTGCTGAGTAGGAGTTGGATACCTATTGCTAATATACAGAATTATTCTATTCATTTTGGGAAGAAAGTCATAGATGGAGACCTTTTATATGTTGGGACCCACTGTCTGGGAAAAGGATGCAGGGATGTTTTCTCTAAAGGTTGCTGCAGTAGCTTCCTGTGGTGAATCTCTGACTTTCACTGCGTGTTCTAGTTATTGTCTTTCAGTATCTAACAACTACAATATGAGTTGTTCTGATGATTGCACCCTCCCTTATAGCAATGGGCATACTGAGCTGCTGGCTGGTTGGTTTCTGATATGTGGGGTAACAGCATGGGGGGTGCCTGTTCCTTAAGATGACTGACTGTCTTTATGCCTTAGAAACATCACAGGGTCTGAACCAAAAGAGACTTTCTTGAGGCCGTGGCACCAGACTGCAATGACGATCTCCACCTGGGAAGCCCTACTGGATATATTGCTGTAACCATTTTTGTTATGCTGGTAACGGTAGGATCCCTTAGTGTAGAAGTGCCCTGCTGGCTTGTAGCAGGGTAAAAGCCCTGGATGCCACCTCCAGGGCCGTACAGGGGATAAATCAAGAGCTGAGCCAGGTCAGGGAGGCAGTTCCAGAGAATCGGGCAGCAATAGATTATTTGCTGTTGCGGCATAACCCTGGTTGTGAGGAATTTAAAGGAATGTGCTGTTTTAATCTTTCTGACAATTCTCAGTTGTTAGAAAACATATCCAAGATCCTGCATTTGGTGTACTCCATCCCTGGGAACTGCTTTCAAGGCAGAAGCAGATACAGTTCAGCAGGATGAGACTTTTCTTCTAAAACTAATCTCATAGATATGAGATGATAGAAATAGCAGTGGGGAGTGTTAGGGGCAAATATAAAATATTGGGTACTAAGTGTGGTTATGGGAAATATTAATCATGTGCTGTTAACCATGATTGCCTTGTGTTGGTTAAAGAAAGGACATTGTAACCTGGTGTTGTAGAAGACCAAAGAAACCCAAGCGACGCTTAGAGAAATGGAGTTACACAGCTTTATTACGCCGGCAGTCTCAGAGGAGTCGCCTCCAGAGTCTGAGCAAACCAACATGGTGGAATCCCTTCTTTTATCCCCTTTGGTTCTTTATCCCCCAAATATGGATGGGGACTTCCTGACCTTTCGTGGGCGTTGCAAAAAGCCCCAGGTGTTGGAGGTCTTGAGACCATACCTAAGGGCCTGGCCTGGCGCCAGCACTGATAACCCCCCTCCGGGGGCTGTGTCATGGTTTATGGCCTCTGTAAAATGTGAGCATTTAGGTAACAGGTCTTGCAAGACCAGTTTGTGGAGAAAGGGGCAGTGACTTAATTCTAGGTTGTCAAGAAGAATGTACATTAGATTGCTGGCCCCCCCAAATATCAGGGTTACATTGGAATTAGCCTTTTAGCCTTCTCACTGGCTGGGAGTTATGTACCCCCAGGACTGGGAGTCAACCTTGGACAAGGGAGTCAACCTTGGACCTGGGAGTCAATCTTTCTTTCTTTTTTTTCTTTATTGATTAAGGTATTATTTATGTGTCCTTATCCCCCCATTGCACCCCCACCACTCATGCCCTCACCCCTCCACCCCCCGGTGTCTGTGTCCATTGGTTAGGCTTATATGCATGCATACAAATCCTTTGGTTGACATCTCCCCCTTACCCCCAGCCTCCCCTACCTTCCCTCTGAGGTTTGATGGTCTGTTCCATGCTTCTCTGTCTCTGGATCTGTTTTTGTCCATCAGTTTATGTTGTTCATTATATTCCACAAATGAGTGAGATCATGTGATATTTATCTTTCTCTGACTGGCTTATTTTGCTTAGCATAATGCTCTCCAGTTCCATCTATGCTGTTGCAAATGGTAAGAATTCCTTCTTTTTTTACAGCAGCGTATCTTTTTTCTTTAAAAAAAATTTTTTTTTTATTGATTTCAGAGATGAAGGGCGGGGGAAGAGAGATGGAAACATCAATGATGAGAGATAATCATTGATTGGCTGTCTCCTGCATGCCCCACACTGAGGATCGAGCCTGCAACCCAGGCATGTGCCCTAGATTGGAATCGAACCTAGAACCCTTCAGTCCTCAGACCTATGCTGTATCCACCGAGCAAAACCAGCTAGGGCATGGACCTGGGAGTCAATCTTTGAATTCGGTCCATTCTCATTCAAGAACTATTATTATGGAAAGATGAACAACCTTGTTGCCCAAACAATGGGGCCCACCCCAGCCTGCATAGCCTACTTTCCCAGGTCTGTAATCCCTACTTCCCCATGCAATCTTTGTTTTACCCTATATAAGCAGCTGGCTTATGGAGGCTGCAGAGCAGATTTTTGTGGATGACCTGCCGCTCTCCCATACTGCAGGCAGTATTGGAATAAATGCTCATATATTATTCAACCCTGTCTCTGCTTAATTGGCTCAAGTAGTTACAGGTAGCGTGGACCCAATTGATTGTCCAGTTACAAAGAAGTTATGTATGTTCTGTTATCTTACAGTGTAAGACTTACACCATTAATCTAGGACAGTACAGAAAGCATTACAGGTATAAGGAAACAAAATTCTACCTGCCCCAATAAAGACTACCAACAAGCTAAACCAGGGGGCCAGGAGAAGGCAAGAGGAAACAACTGCCCTGAGTCCCAACTCTATCCCAGATGGAAGGGCCACATCAAGTCCTAGTAAGCACCCCAATTATAGTAAAGCTCCCGGGGATACCCAGTGGGGTCCATTTATCTCAAGTGTAATCTATTTCCTGTGAGTCCCTACAGGAATCTCAACCTGAGACCTACTCTTGTGAACCTACTGAGGACCTCAAGCTCCTCATCAAGAAATAAAAGCCTGTTACAGAGAAGTAATGTCATGACTGGGCTTTAATATAATTGACTTCCCTCCACTAACCTTCTTGTCAAATGTGTCACTTCCAGAAAACAGTCATTTGACACAAGATGATGACACTTCAAGAATTCCAGCTCACCCCCACTTTAGAAGAATCAGTCAACGGCCTCTGTGTTCCAGTCTCAGATCCCATTCCCTGGTCTCCCTTAGCTCAGGCAGCGAAAGACTTCCACACTGACACAGTCAGGGACTATGGTCATTGTCAGCATGAAACGGTTGCAGAAAAAAAGAACATCCTCCCCCCGTGAGGTAGGGACGACCCCGGTCAGGTAGAAACGGCCCCGGTGTGGTAGGGACGACCCCGGTGAGGTTGAAACGGCCCTGGTGAGGTTGGGACGGCCCCGGTGAGGTTGAAACAGCCCCCGTGAGGTAGGGACGACCCCGGTCTGGTAGGGACAACCCCGGTCAGGTCGAAACGGCCCCAGTGTGGTAGGGACAACCCCAGTCAGGTTGAAACGGCCCCCGTGAGGTAGGGACGACCCCGGTGAGGTTGAAACGGCCCCCGTGAGGAAGGGACGGCCCCGGTGAGGTTGAAACGGCCCTGTGAGGCTCAGACGGCCCTGGTGAGGTTGAGACTACTCCAGTGAGGTTGGGACAAATAAAAGGGAACAGTATGGACTGATGAACAGGGGTAGATACAGAAGCAGAGCAACATTGAACAGAATGTTAAACTACAGTGGGAAGCCTGGGGAGGGTTGGGGGGGGGGATTAAGAGACCAACTGAAGGACTTATATGCATGCATATAAGATTAACCAATGGACACAAGACACGGGGCGGGGGGGGGGGGGCGGGGGGGGTAGGGGCCAGGGGAATGTCAAGGGGGGGAAAAAAGGAGACATATGTAATACTCTTTGTAACACTTTAAGAAATAAAAATTATTAAAATATTAAAAAAAAAAAAGAATAATGTTAGACCAAAAAAAAAAAAGACCATCCTCCCTCATGAACCCTAAAAGACTTTAGCAATGGAAGTCTCTGAGCAGGGAATGGGGCAGGATAGTAAGAAGCTAGGAAAATTCCTGGGCACATGGAAGGGGAAACTGAGACAAGAAAATGAAACAAGGCCAAACAGTTTGGGCAGCTTGCAGCTAACTTGTGAGTCGAGATCTTATCTTCCCCAACCAAGGACACTTGAGAGCAAATGGTTTATATCTCTCCTCCCTAACCAGAGACTATGGGAAAGCGGGGAGGGGGGAAGAGGGAGAGTTTTAACTCACCCAGTGAACTTAGAAGTCAGCAGTCTTGGAACTTGCCCAGATAAAATTGCCAGATGTTACCATAAATTCTGGAAAAAGCCACAACAAAGTAAAAGGGGGACCTTGAAATCTGGTCTGTTGCCTGAGATATCTGGCAACTTTAAACCTGTAGACAGAAAAGTATAAAACCCTTAAACTTCCACCAGGCAGGGCACTCAGACTAGCTGGGTGCCCACTTGTGCTATATGCCAAGTGTATTTTTAATAAATCTGCTTGCAGCCCTAACCGGTTTGGCTCAGTGGATAGAGCATCAGCCTGCGGACTGAAGGGTCCCAGGTTCGATTCCGGTCAAGGGCATGTACCTTGGTTGCCGGCACATCCCCAGTGGGGGGTGTGCAGGAGGCAGCTGATCAATGTTTCTCTCTCATCGATGTTTCTAACTCTCTATCCCTCTCCCTTCCTCTCTGTAAAAATCAATAAAATATATAAAAAAATAAAAATAAAAATAAATAAATCTGCTTGCTTTGCTACAATGCTGCTGTCGCCCATCTGAAATCTTATGAGATTGACAAGAGCCAAGGAGGGGACAGCCCTCCCCATCTAACTCAGGGAACTCTCTTCTAATAGCATCAAGTTTTCAGATAAGGGGGCTGGGAAAATGGTGCCATTAATAGAGACAGGGGAGCAGGTTTTCAGTGGCATTGCATCTATTTGGTTTGGAACATGCTGAGTTTAGAGGACCAGCAGCGTGGTCCATGTGGATGTGTTCCACAGGCCCTGAAAGAATGTCTGCATATAAACATATAGGTTGGAGAATGTCTTAATCAACTCGGGCTGCTGTAACAAAAGGCCATACACTGGATGGCTTATAAACAACAGACATTTACTTCTCACAGTCAGTTCTGGAGGCTGGAAAGTCTAAGATCAAGGCACCACCAGATCCAGTGTCTGCTGAGACACTTCTGACTCATATACAGCTGTCTTCTAACTTTGTCCTTACTTGGTGGACGGGGCAGGGAGCTCTCTGTAGTTTCTTATACTCATCCCATTCATAGCAGTCCCTCCTCATGACCTAAGCACCCCCCAAAGGCCCCACCATCACATTGGGGATCAAGTTTCAACATGAATTTGGGGGGAACACAAACATTCAGTCTATAGCAGAGAAGCATTATAAATTACTTCTGGGCAGCTCTTCATCTGGGAAGCACACCACACCTTTCCCTTCCCCCTCTTCTTGCCCCCAGGAACCTTACCTTCACTTTTTCCTCTCCCGAGCTCCAAGGGCCCTTCTTTTGGTTCTGTAACCTTTTTCCTGAGCACATTTCTTCTATGAGTCACTTCTATCTCTATGACTTTCTAAATAAACTTTCTCTTATAATTTGAAAAAAAGAAAGAAATGATTGAGAGTTTGGCGTGAATGAGATTTTCAAGGGAAGGTCTCAAAGAAGGGGGGAAAAATCCAGAATAGGCACTTAGGGGAAGGGAGAAGGAAAAAGAGTGGGAGGAAGATGATTAGAGGTGTGTCTGGAGGTAAAGGGGGGAGAGATGACTTGTCCCTGAACCCTGCCTGGGTGAGTGAGGAATCCAGGGTCAAGGAACAAACATGGGAGGGTTCAGGAAAATGCCATTGATTTTGGCTCCTGGTAACTTCTGGTCATTGGGTACTATTTGAGGGAGCAGTTTCAGTAAAGTAGGGAGTGGAAGCAGCTTTTAAAGGGCTAAGAAACAGTGGGCATGAAAGAAAGACAGACAGACACATCTGTGACAACCATGTTCCCTTTCTCAGGCTTGAGACTGAAAGGGGTACAAATGAGTAAGTGGTAAGGAAGTGAAGGTTGCAAATGTGGATTCTTTTTTCAAGGAGTTTGGTGAGGCCCTGGCCAGAGTGGCTCCGCTGGCTCAGTTGGTTGAGAGGCTACCGGTGCAGGTGCACCGAAAGGCCCCCGGTTAGATCCCTGGCCAGGGCACATACCCAGGCTACAGGTTCCTGTGCAGGACGCAACCAATTGATGCTTCTCTCTAACGTCAATGTTTCTCTCCCTCTCCCTTCCTCTCTAAAATAATCAATTAAAATTTTTTTAAAGAAGTTTGATGAGGAAGGCACATTCAACCCGAAATGTCTAAAAAAATGTTCCCCGTGATTTCCACACCCTCCTCCCATGTCTCATCCCGGTGCATGGCTTTCCTCCTAGGTAAACTCCACGAGGTCGGCAAATGTCTCGCCAGCACCCTGCGTGGTATCTGCATGTTGTATGAATGCATGGAGTCAGGGTAGGGTAATGTCCTGCAGGCATCCAACTGAAGAGACCGAGTCCACTACTTGTGCCCCTTCCCCTCCCCTAGAGGCCCCTGGCTGACCTCAGGGTAGGAAAGGACCACAAGCCCCACTTGGGTCTGAGAGGCTACTGACCTCCTCCCTGGGACCCTGCTGTAGCTTGACTATGTTCCTTGCAAACTTTATGCTAAAATCCTAATGTGCAGATTTGGGAGGTGATAGGTCCCCAGGGCGGAGCCTTCATGAATGGGGTGTGCCCTCGCCCCTTCTGCCGCTTGAGCATGCAATGGGAAGTCTGCAATCCACAGAGGGCCCTCACGGGCTCTCGGCGCTCTGATCTCAGACTTCCAGCCACCAGGACCTGAGAAATAAATTCTGTTGTTTATGAGCACCCGGCCTCTGGCATTTAGTGAGAGCAGCTGGAAGAGACTGAGACAGGTTTCCGCAGCCCTTTCCCTCTGCCTTCCCTGTGCTGGTACAACACACCACTTAGGGCTCTAATTCAAGTTGTCTGCCACCCTCCAGCCGCAGGCAGGAACACCTGCGGGCAGCTGGCACCTTTTCTCTGCCCCTGCCACCCGACCTCTGGCCAACTTCTTCAGAATGGTCTGCCCTCTCCTTCCCTCCTGACTTTCTGGGGTTCTGGGGAGAGAGCCCTGGGTCTCCTTGTACCTCTCCCTCTCCACAGCCTGAAGCCCAGTGGGGAGGGAGTGGAAAGATGTGCTGCGGAAAGAAATCCTCCCCGAGAATGGACCCCAAGGTCTTCCCGGGCAGGATCCCAGGGATCCTCCTCCCTGCGTGTGCGTGTCTCTCTCTGGTGTCCTGAGACCTGTCAGTCTCCTTCCCCACCACACCCCAAGGGGAAACGGGGAGAGATGAAAGGGGGGACCCAAAGGGCAGGGTCTTTGCTAGTCATCGGAATTCCGGGTGATAAATCCGCTTAGACTCTTTAATATTGGCTTTCAGAAATTCACACACACACTCACACACAGATCAGAACAAGGCGGGGCTGCCGGGGAGCGGGAGCGGGCTCCCTCCGGACACCGGCAGGCCCGCAGCCTGGGTTCCCTTCGCCCGGCTGCTCGGGAATATTTACAGGGACCGGCACGGTATCTTCTTCCCAGAGGGAAGGGTCCTAAACTGGGAGCCTTCCAAACTCCATCCCAAGAAACATAACAAAACAAAAATAGAGGTTCTGGGATTAGCAAGAAACTCGGCGGAGACGGGGTGGAGGAGACAAGAAACCGCCGGCAAAAACGGGAGCGCGCGGGAGCCGTGGCTGTGCCGCGGCTGGGTCCTCACGCCGCGAGAACGGGACGAGTCTGTCGGTCTGGGGGTGAGGCCCGGTGCCCCAAACCCAATCGCCGGCCCGAAGCACCCCGCGAGGAAGAGAAGAAGGCGGAGCCTGCCGACCTGGAGGCGGGGTTTTTCAGAGCCGGGGCGGAGCCTATGGAGGAGGCGGGGCTTGCGGGACCAGGCTCCCGGCTCCGCGAAGGACCCTCCCGCAGCTTCCCCCGGGGCGCTGCTTTTAGGGGGGAGGGGAGTCTGGGGCGCCTGGGGCCTGGTGTTTGGCTGGGACCCAGGGACGCGGCGTCCTTGGGAGTGTGGGCTTCGGCGCGGTTCCTGAGGAACTGGATTCGGAGCGTGCCCGCGCCGCGAGGGCTTCCGCGGAGGCCGAGCTTAGGGCGCATCCCAGTCCGGCAGCCCCGGGGGCGGGTGTGCAGGGCGCCCCGGGGGTCCGCGGCGGGAGCGCAGGCCGCGCTGAGGTGGAGGGGCGCAGGGCGGCGCCGGGCCGGGGGCGTCCTCACGGGTCCCAGTAGTTCTCGTGGTGCTGCGCGGCGATGATGATGACCACGGTGAGGATGGTGCAGAGCACCATGGCCGCGATGCCCACCGCCAGGGAGATGAAGGAGAAGTTCCGCGCCTCGCGCGAGGCGATCTCGGCCGACACCATGTCTCCGCGCGCCAGGGCCGTGCGCACCTGCGGGCGGCGGCGGGGAAGCGGGTCAGAGAACGGCCGCCCGCCCGCGCGCAGGCCGCAGCCCCCCTCCAGGTTGCTCCCCGACGCCCGGCTCCTGGGGATGAGAAGCCGAGTGAGCCTCCTCTCCGAACGCCCCATACACACCTGCACCGCCTTGAAAATAGCGATGATGCCCGTGGGCCAGAAGCAGCAGATGGTGGTCAGCACTGCGATGGGCATGTAGTCGTGCGGCGGGCGCCTGGGCTCCAGCAGGGCCAGCCCCGGGCCCTGCGGCGGCGCGGGCAGCGTGGAGGGGACTCCCGCGCCCCCCGGGGTCCCGCCTGCATAGGGCTGTGTAAGGAAGGGGGACGGCGTCATGCGGACCCTCTGGGCCCCACAATGGTCCGCTTTTGGAAGACTGATTCTTAAAGCACAATTCTTCACGTTGCTTCCAGAACACCCATACATTCCACCGAGGCCCGCTCCTCCCTCCATGGTTGCCATTAGCCCCATATCCTCGGGGTAACCCCATATCCTCGGGGTTCTCCAACTTCCCTCCCCCAAGGCATGCCCCTCCAGCGCTGCCCCGCCTCACTTCAAACCTTGTTTCTTCCCTCCAGATCCCTACCTGGCTTCCCCGCTCACTCAGTCCCAGGTTTCTGCTCCCTCCGCTGTTCTGTTCCCCTCCCAGGCCATGGTCTCTGACCTCACTGGCTGCCAGACCCCCTCCCCGCAGGCCTCTCCCTAGCCCCCTCCTCCCCCGCCTCTCCAGGCCTTACCCTAGGCCGCAGGTCGCCTGGCCCGGTTTCCCCATCCCACCAGCGCCCAGGGTGTCCCCATCGCGCCCTCCCCGCTCCCAGGCCCCGGTCGCCTCACTCACCGCGCCCACAGGGTAGACCGGCACGTAGGCGGTGCAGGGCTGCAGCTGCAGGGGGTACCCGGGGGCCACGTAGCCCCCCAGCGGCAGCGTGCCCACCGCCCCGGGGTGCGTCGGCACCACGAAGCCGGGGGCCTGGGCGGTGTGCGAGGGCGCCGGCGGGGGCGGGGCGGCGGCGGCGGGCGGCGGCGGGGGCAGCGGGCCCTCGAAGCGAGTCTCCTGCAGGTAAGGGTCGGGTGGCATGCGGGGCAAGGTGGCGCAGCCGGGCGGGGGCGCCCCGGAGGCCGCGCCGGGCGGGGCGTGGTGCGGGGGCCGCGGCAGAGTGGCGGAGAACGAGGGCCCGCGCGCGGCGGAAGCCCCGGACGCCGCCAGGCCGCCGGCCCCGAGGCGCGGGAGGGTGGCGGTGCCCGACTGGTGGTAGTGGTGGTGATGGTGGTGGTGCGCGGAGGGCGCCGCCTGCGGGGGCGGGGCGGGGGGCTCGGCGGGCGGCTGCGGGGCGTTGTAGGGCGGCGGAGAGGTGTGAGGGACTGAGTCCGGGAGGCCTGGGGCGGTGAGCCGAGGCGAGGGTCCAGGGGCAGATAAGAGCGAGATGGGGAGGGTTAGGGGGAGACACAGAGGGTCCGGGATGGAGAAAGACAGCGGGAGAGACAGAGGAGACAGGTGAGAAGCCATCTCGTTTTGGGGGCAGGAGTGGGCTTGTATCTAGGCCATCTGTGCTCCCCCACTTCTTTCTATCTAGTTTTGAGGTCACAACTCCCAGCTCTTCACAGCACGGGGCCCACAGCGTTCACCGCGGAGCCAGCGCCTGCTTGGCTGTGGCTGCCTCGGGCCTGCCTCTCTGAGCTCGTCCTGCGCGTGTACACGTAGCCATGCAACACGGCTTTAACGTGTGTCAGTTCAACACTGTGCAAGCCGTGCCGGCTGACACGGTCCACCCTGCCGTTCCTCCGGGGGTGGGGGGGTCGGGGGGAATCTCAGTGCTTCCTTCTTTTAGGGCTGACAAAGGAGGGTCTGCTGGATTTTACTCCCCTAACAACCCGCATCTGATGGTGTCTCCATACGTCCCCACTGGATGTCCCCATGCCAGCCAGTGCCATCTGTCCATCTGTCACTCCCCACGATGCTATCCCTGCAGCACCTGGCTGATGCTAAGCCACTCTCTCCTACTTCCCTTACTGCTTCAGCCTACCCCCTGCTGCCCACGTTGGCAGGGACAGAGGCTGAAACTGGAAGGAGGAAAGGAAGAGAAGGAAGAGGAGGGGGTCTAGGGGTGGCTGAGAGCTGGATAGACCTGCTAGGAAGAGGTAGGGAGGGGGTTGGAGCGGGCGGGGGGGGGGGGGGGGGGGTCAGGAGACCTTAGAGGGAGTGGGAGGTTTGGCTGTGGCGTTTTACCTGACTTTTCTGATGACATGCTTGCAGTCTCTGTCTCGCTGGGTCAGGGTCTCTGGAGCTGGAGTCGGGGGTCTCCAACTGGAGCTGGAGCTGGAGCCTGGGTGCAGGGATTGCGCAGCCAGCAGCGAGCGCAAGAGATGGAGAGAAGACAGCCGCGGAGGGTGGGGGTGGGGGGGCAGAGGGAGAACAGGGAGGGGGGAGAGCTTAAAGGGACCGAGGCGGGGTTGGGGGAGCTCTTCAGACGTACCCCCACTCGTCTCTCCTCCTCTCACCCCAGCATTCAAGCCCCCAGTTTGGGCTCCCTTGGAGTTGTCATGGAAACAGGGAGGCAAGCAAGACCAGGCAAAGTGGGTGGGACTAAGGAGAGGAAGGAGGGAGAGAGAACACTCTAGAGCCGGCCCCTCGGAGCCAGCTGTAGTGATCAGCTGTGGGAGGAATGGAGTAGGTGCTCCTCAGATTCAGTACCCAGCTCCCTGCAGGTCTGGCTCACTCCAGCGAGGCCGCCCCGCCCCCCCCCCCCCCCCCCCCCCCCGCCAGCTCCCCCAGCGCCCTCGCCCGGTCCCAGAATCTTCTCCCAAATTCTTGCCCCTCGTCTCCTCACTTTAGAAGAGACAACTGTGTATGAGAGAGGTGTGTATGCAGAGTTGAGACCTGCGATGGCCTGGAAAGTTCCCAGGGTTATAGCTCCAACCCGCCACCCAGGCCTGGGCGAATGGGGAAGTACAGTGGGAGGCTCGGGCTGTAACAGTTGGGAGAAAGCCCCCTCCCTTCCCCATGGGGAGGGGGCAGGATGGAGGGGAAGCTTGGGGCATGCACCCATACTTCCTTCCCCTAGGGTGAAGGAGTTAACGCACTCTGGGAGAGGGAGAGGTGAAGGGGCTGCCCATTTCTGGCAGCTGGCTTGGGAAGATGTACTTGATCCCCTGTTCTCCCTTTGCTTCTGGGCTTCTTAGAGTTCCTGGGCCTGCCAGGGTTCAGGTCCATTTCTTAACCCCCTCCACCCGCCAAGACACAGTCACTCTCCTGGGCTGTGTCCTTCCCCTTCATGTCTAAACAGAGACCCTCAGCTGGGCCAGTCCCAGGCTGCAGAGATGTAAATCATGGCTCCTCGTTCTGTTTTCTACGGTGTTTGTGGGAGCCCTAACCTGTACCACCACCTCATCCTCATTCTACACAACTCAGAGCTCAAATTGGTTCGATTGGGAACTACTTTAGACGAGCAAAGACCTTGTGAACAAGGGAGGGGTTCAGACAATCTGGAAAGTTCTTTTCTCAAGGGAAACACCTTTAAATGCTAAGTAAAAGCTCTAACTGGGGCTCCTGGTGTCCAAGGAACTCAGTAAGTGTCTGGAGGCTTTGATATAAAGAAATGGCAAAGATTTATCCAAGGATCTTAGGGTTGGCAAACTGGTAGCACAATTAAGCAATGCTTGGAGTGTTCCTGAGAAGGAGGAACGGCTTATAGGGTACATTTTTCAGAAGAATCAGTTCATTCTTAGCCTCTGGATGGGTAGTCCTCTAGCTGACCAGCGGTCTGCACACTGGATGTCAGGCGGTCTGGAAATCAGAGTAGTTTCTCAGTTGTCGGGAGGTCTGAGGTATATGCAGGCATTGACGCAGGACTAGAAAGTTCCAAAGTTTAAGTTAAAACAAGAATAGCCGAAACCGGTTTGGCTCAGTGGATGGAGCGTCAGCCTGTGGACTGAAGGGTCCCAGGTTCGATTCCGGTCAAGGGCATGTACCTTGGTTGCAGGCACATTCTCAGTGGGAGATGTGCAGGAAGCAGCTGATCGATGTTTCTCTCTCATCGATGTTTCTAACTCTCTATCTCTCTCCCTTCCTCTCTGTAAAAAATCAATAAAATATATTTAAAAAAAAAAACAAACAAAAAAAAACAAGAATAGAATCATTTCTTCATACCTCAGCCTGCTTACCTTTAGTTAACTTAGCAGCTTGGCCACAGTGAGTTCATTTTATTTCATTAACTTCTTCCTGGTTTGCCTGGGGCTGGGAGTCTGGACTGGTGGGAGGGTCTGGGTGGGGAGCCGCCCCAGGAGCTCCCAGCTAAGGGCCAGATTGTGGGGGTCGTTCTGGTTGAAAGTCTGGTCGAAACCACGCTAGCAAGCGTGAGTCAGAGCCGCCTCGGGAGCCCTCCACCCCTTCGGGGTGGATCCTTTCTGGGAGCTGCGGAGAGTAGGGCAGGAGAAACTGGGCCAGGCTGCTCTTAGCTCGAGGGGCCAGGAGGACTCTCCGCGCCTCGGGAGACAAGGCACTACACGCACTTCAGGATCAAGAGGTGTAAGAGGCCGAGCGGGCGGGCTGGCAGGGGCGGGTGGGGCTCGCCTGGACTGGCTCCAGCCCTCGGCAGCGACGGCGGAGCGCGGAGGACTGCCTTTCCCCGGGTGAGAATGTCGAGTTCCCTGCGGAGCCGGACCCCAGGACCCGGCACTGGAGCGAAGGCCTTCTCTCTGTTCCCAGGACCTCTCTGCTGCTTCTCCCTCTCCTCGCCGTCTAAATGGACCGCTTCGCCTCTGTCCTCCCCCGCTCCCAGGGCGCAATGGAAAGTTCCATGGTTCCTCCGGTCCCCGGCCTGCGTTGCCTGGGACGCTGGCACGGTTGCCAGGGAAAGCCCCGGATATGACGGCTGAGCGCGACCCCGAGCTGCCGCCCCGCTCCCCCCGTCACTCCCGGGCGCACGCCGTCCTCCCTCCCCTCCCCTCCCCCCCGGGCTCCCAGACCCGGGAGGAGTAAACAGCGGGCGGGGCGGGCTCCCGGAGCCGGGCCGGCGGGAGGGTGCGCCCTCCCTGGGACCTGGCTGCTGCTCAGAGGTCCTTCCTGCAGAAGCCCGCTGGTGCCTGGCGGGGACGACGCTTTCGGGAGGTCCCCGCCGGGGGACCCGGTCGCCGCCGAGCTGGGGGCGGGGCTTCGGGTGCGCGTCCTGCGTCTGCGCGGTAGGGGGTGTGTTTGCGGGCAGAGGACGGAGTAAGTTAAAAGTTGGCTGTTTTGTGACCCGGACCTGGGGGGCCCGGGCGGAGAGGCTTGATAGCGCGGAGTCTGCCCCGAGGGCAGGGGCCGTGGTCCGCCCTCACGAGCCCCCCCTCCCCAGGTGAGAGCATGCCGGGGCTCCGGGGGCCGCGGCTGCCCCCTGCGGGGATCCTGCTCGCGCTGCCCTTCCTGCCGCTGCTGCTGCTGCCGGCGGCCCCCGCGCCCCGTCGCGCTTCCTACAAGCCGGTCATCGTGGTGCACGGGCTCTTTGACAGCTCGTACAGCTTCCGCCACCTGCTGGACTACATCAACGAGGTCTGGCCGGGACACCCGGTTGCGGGGCGTTGGGGGCGTCTGCGGTGGCGAGGGAGGACGCGTGCGGAACTGAAAGCCGCCCCTCTGGCCTGCCGGTTCCTCGGGAGCTGGTGCCGGACTGGGGAGAGTTGGGTGGGGGACGAGACCCCCGGTTCTAGCGGGGCACAGTAGGCACTGGCGCAGCCAGGGGTGGAGTGGAGGGCTTCGCAGTCCACCCCCAGCTGCAGCATTGCCGCTTCCCACAGACACACCCTGGGACTGTGGTCACGGTGCTTGATCTCTTCGATGGGCGAGAGAGCTTGCGGCCCCTGTGGGAACAGGTGCAAGGGTTCCGAGAGGCCGTGGCCCCCATCATGGCAAAGGCCCCTCAAGGGGTGCATCTCATCTGCTACTCGCAGGGTAGGTGACCCCTCAATCCCAAGCACTATCTGAAGCTTGATCCTTACCTGAATGGCACTTCGTAGTGTCCCCTTTTCTGAACCACATTGTCCAGCAGGACCCCGGTGCCTGAGCCCTCCTTTCTGACTTCCCTCAGCCTCTGGGCCTCATCTCTGTGTCCTCAGTGGACACACTGCTACCCCCTTCCCTTCCCCATTACCCATGGTTCTTGGCCCTAAGAGAGAGTGAGAGGGGCAGTAAAAAACACCCTAGAGTTAGGGTCAGAAGACGCCTGGACCTAAGTCTGGCTCTTGGCTCTGTCACTTACGTGATAGGGACCTTTTGCCACAGGACGTGTCTGTTGTCTGGGCCTCAGTCTTCCTTCTGTACGTTGTGGTGGGGGAGGCAGTGTGGGGACTGTTGGGCTGGCTGTCCCTAAATCCCTGCCCATGTGGTGGTCTGCCCACAGGAGGCCTGGTGTGCCGGGCACTGCTCTCTGTGATGGACGAACACAATGTGGATTCTTTCATCTCTCTCTCCTCCCCACAGATGGGACAGTATGGAGGTCAGTGGGTACGGTGGGCTTCATAGGGGGTCCCGAGTTTGGGGGGGGTGCCACAAAGGTTTGGGTCTACTTGGCGCCGCTGTTCTCTTGCCAGACACGGACTACTTGAAGTGGCTGTTCCCTACCTCCATGAGGTCTAACCTCTACCGGATCTGCTATAGCCCCTGGGGGCAGGAGTTCTCCATATGCAACTACTGGCATGGTGAGTAGGGGATGCTAACCTGGACCTCCATGGAGGGGTACCCTGGAGGCTAGTGCCTGCTGCTTCCCCCTCTTCCATAGCCAATAGCAATAACGATAGCGATAACTTATATTTATTGAGCACAAAATGCTTTATGTGTATCAGCTATTGTCTCAGAAAGTACAGTGTGGTGCAGAGGTCAGCAAACTTTTTCTTTAAGGTGCCAAATGGAAAATAGTTTTAGTTTTGTAGGCTGTATAGTCTCTGTCACAGCTCCTCCGTTCTGGCACGCCTGTGTGAAAGCCGCCGTGTGTCTGTTCCAACGAAACTTCTTTTACAGAAACAAGCAGTGGGCCTAGTGCAAAAGCTTAAGGTGCTTTTCAAGACCATGGATGCTGGGTCCAGGCTGCTGGAGTTTGAAGTCTGACCCTGCTGGGTGCCTTTGGGTGTTCCTTAGCCTTCCTGTGACTCAGTTTTCCTCAGCTGTAAAAGAATAATATCATACTTACCTTACAGGGTGGTTGTAAGCATTACATACATTAATGAGGACAGTATACTTTGAACAGTATCTGGCTCACAGTAGGTGCTAGGTAAAGGTGTTTGCTACCATGTTCACAGTTATGATTGTTGCTGCGTTACATTGCTATTCACCTTGTCTATTACTGAAGCCTCCTGATGGGTCTTCCAGTCTCCGGTCCTGCCTCCTCTCCCTGCTCCTCTGACTGTTTCTAAATGCTGTTTGTGCCCAGATCCCCACCACGACGACTTGTACCTCAATGCCAGCAGCTTCCTGGCCCTGATCAATGGGGAAAGAGACCATCCCAATGCCACTGGTGAGGCCCCAGGCTTCTACTTGGGTGTCATTTTCTGCTTTTCTGACCCACTGTGTTCCCCCTCCAACCTGGCCTGGCCCCTGTGCTGACTCAGCTCTCTCCTCCCAAACTGCAGCATGGCGGAAGAACTTCCTGCGCGTGGGCCGCATGGTGCTGATCGGAGGCCCTGACGATGGTGTCATTACCCCTTGGCAGTCCAGGTAACAAGGGACTGCATGGCCTGAAGATTCGCTAAGGATACCCCCTAATCCCCATCAGTCTTCATCGCATACCTAACACTGGTCCCACTGTCCAGTTAATGCCTGTCAGCCAAGATCCAAACCTGGGAGTCATCCCCCAACCCCTTGTATGTAGCCAGGCACTACATCCTGCTGATTCTATTTCCTCTCCATCCCTACCACCCCTAGTTTTATAAAAAACTTTTAACTTTGAAATAATTGTAGATTCATAGGAAATTGCAAAGATGGTTTAGCGAGGTCCTGTGTACCCTTCACCCAGTTGCCCCAGTGGTTGCATCTGATGTAACTATAGCACAGTATCAAAAACAGGAACTTGACATTGGTACAACGTGTGCAAACATTCCATGCCCTTTTAATCCATGTCCTATCACCTCTTTTACTTACCTGGTCTGCTGTGATTGCCTCCTACTCATCCCTTCCACCCTCTTCCTCGGGAAATCCAGGTCCCCGTGGCACTGTGTGTGAGCCTCGGTTCCAGATCTCCATGAGTGCTCTGAAGTGTCCCTGACCTCTGTAGTCACTCATTGAGCACTGCGTGCCATGACGCTGTTCTGGGCCTGGGGAACGCAGCTGTCAGTGAAGAAGTCTCTGCTGTAATGTAGCTTACATGCTAGTGGGGGGACACATAACAGATGTAACTGTCTGTGTCAGGTGGGAGTGAAATAAGGCAGGGGACGGCTGTCAGGAGTGGAGCCTGTTTTAGGGAGTGGCCAGAGAAGTCCTCCGGGAAGAGTTGCCCTTTGCGCTGAGGCCGAGGCGGAAGGAAATCGGGGAAGGAGTTGTGCAACAATGTGGGGGAGTAGGGCCGGGAGAAGGACAGCACCTGCATAGGCCCTGGGGCCGTGTGAATAAGGGAGCTGGGAGAGAGTGGGAGAAGTTGAAAGAGGTAGCAGGGAGCCGTTATGTTGAGCCTTTGTAGGGCAAAGGCCCTTGACTTCTTTTTTTAAAAAATATACACAACATAAAATTTGCCATTTTTAATGTATATATGTATTTATTTATTTTTACAGAGAGAGAGAAAGAGAAGGGGAGACATCAATCTGTAGCCGAGAGAGAGAGAGAGAGAGAGAGAGAGAGAGAGAGATATCAATCCGTTGCCTCCAATATGTGCCCTGACCTGACCAGGGCTCAAACCCAAAATCTGGGTATGTACCCTGACTGGGAATTGAACCCCACCACCTTTCGGTATACCGATGACACTCCAACCAGCAGAGCCACACCAGCCAGGGCAAAATTTGCCATTCTTAAATGCACAGTTCAGTGGCATGAAGTACATTCCATTATAGTGTGACCATCATTACCATCCGTCTCCAGGACTTTTTTTCCTCCCAAACTGAAATTCCATATCCATTAAACACGAAATCCTCAGCCCAGCCTCCCCCAGCCTCCAGCAACCAGGACCCTTGACTGTACAGTCTGAGTAAAATGGGAAGACATTGGAGGGTTTTGAGTGAAAGAGTAACATCCCTTATATAATAATAGTAAGAGATGGGATTTATTTACATTTCATTTCAGATCTACAACCCTATAAAGATAGTGATAGCTTGCAGTTACGTAGCACCTTTAAATAAAGCTCAATTTAATCCTCAAAACAACCTTTTAGGAAACTTGGGTGCAAAGAGATGGAATTACTTGCTTATGCTCATAGAGTTGTAAGTGGTGAAGTCAGGCTTTCTCTCTGTTAACCACATGTTTTCCTTCCTCGCTGCGAAGGAGGTATTTCTTACATAGGACGCAGGGGAGCAGTAACATGCCCAGCTGCACACAGCGGGGAGTGTGGCAGAGCTGGAGTGCAGATCCAGGTCGATGTGTCCCTGCTGCTCTCCCACGCCTGGTGAAACCCAGCTTCTCCACATGGCCTCCAGGCCTCCAACCCAGCTCCCCGCGGGCCCAGCTGCGCCTCCCTCTGCGCCTTTGCTCTTGCATCCCATTGGCCTGCAGCAGCCTTCCCTAGTCCAGGGTCATGGCGGGGAAGCCTTTGTTGATGCTCTAAACCAGGGGTGCTCTAAAACGGGCAGGCCAGGTAAGGCCCCAGAAATCGTTTGGTCTGGCCTTGCCAAGGCATTAGGGGTGAATTAATTAAATGTTTGACCAAATACAGCAGGCTAATTTTTAAGTTGATAATTTGGTATGGCCATGGAATTATGTTATAAACTAGAGGCCCAGCGCGCAAAATCGTGTGAGACCCTAGACCCGCCACACCACGAGACCCATCAATGCACCTCTTGGTGACCGGCCTTTTGGTCGTTACGGCGTTACGGCCACTGGCCTTTTATAATATAGATATCCAGATCGCCCACAGCAGAAAAAAGGTTCCCCACCCCTGCTCTACACTAAACAGTGGCTTGTCTTTGCTCCTGTAGCCCATTGGACTTAGTGTTAGCATTCAGTTATTCATTGCCAGCATCCACTCAATGCTCGTGCCAGTTATATATTCTTAAAAAACATGTTCAGAACTTTTAAAAAAATTTTTAAATACATATTTTTATTGATTTCAGAGAGGAAGGGAGAGGGAGAGATAGAAACATCAATGAGAGAATCATTGATCGGCTGCCGCCTACATGCCCCCTACTGGGGATTGAGCCCCCAACCTGGGCATGTGCCCTTAACCGGAATTGAACCCGGGACCTTTCAGTCCGCAGGCTGACGCTCTATCCACTGAGCCAAACCAGCTAGGGCTTAAGACCTTTTTATTTTGAAACAATCTCATACTTAAGAAGTTACCAAAGTAGTACAAAGCAATCTCATATACTCGTCACGTAGTGTTTATAAATATATATTTCAGAGAGGGAAGGAGAGGGAGAGAGGTAGGTGCATCAGTGATGAGAATCATTGATCGGCTGCCTCCCACACGCCCCCTACTGGATGTGTGTGAGCCGTTTGAGAGTAGGTTGAAGACATAGTATCTCTTTATCCCTAAAACTTGAGTATGTTAGCGCATATTTCCTATATACAGGGCATTTTTTATAAGTCTGCAATACAATGATCAAAATCAGGAAATTAACATTGATATGGTACGCTATAGACCAGTGGTTCTCAACCTGTGGGTCGCGACCCCTTTGGCGGTCAAACGACTCTTTCACAGGGGTCGCCTAAGACCATCCTGCATATCAGATATTTACATTACAATTCATAATAGTAGCAACTTTACAGTTATGAAGTAGCAACGAAAATAATTTTATGGTTGGGTCACAACATGAGGAACTGTATTTAAAGGGCCAGAAGGTTGAGAACCACTGCTTTATAGACCTTATTCAAATTTTTCTAATTATCTTTTTTAAAAAAACGTTTCTATTGATTTTTTAGAGGAGGGGAGAGGGAGAGAAAGAAACATCGATGAGAAACATCCACCAGCTGCCTCCTGCACACCCCCTACTGGGGATTGAGCTGGTGACCTCTTGGTTCATGGATCGACACTCAACTACTGAGCCACACTGGCCTGGCTCTAATTGTCTTTTTTCTTTTTTTTAAATATATTTTTATTGGTTTCAGAGAGGAAGGGAGAGGGAGAAAGAGATAGAAACATCAGTGATGAAGCAAGAATCATTGATCAGCTGCCTCTTACCTGCCTCATATTGGGGATTGAGCTGGGTCCTGACCGGGACTGAGCATGTGCCTTGATTGGGAATCGAACCATGATCTCCTGGTTCATAGGTCAACACTCAAACCACTGAGCCATGCTGGCAGGGCTGTCTTTTTAGGGGGAAAAAAAATTCCAGTGTAAGATCAACCCCAGGATCATGTGTTAGTTTTCATATCTTTTTAGTTTCTCTTAATCTTGACTACTACCAAAGTCCTCTTGTCCGGGACATTGATATTTTTGAAGTGTATGGACCATCTATTTTGTAGAATGTCCCTCAGTTTGGGAATTCAGTGAAGTGATGCCCTATCTTCCATGCGTCACCTGTCACCTCACAGGGTGCATGATATCCAGATAAATATTTTGAGTGTTCTCCCTGCTGCCTGTCTCCCCAACAGGCTGTGAGTTCTTAAAGGATCCTACCCCACCTTGATTTTCTCCAACTTTCCTGATAATGGCCCACCCCCATCTCTTTGTAGCTTCTTTGGTTTCTATGACGCAAATGAGACGGTCTTGGAGATGGAGGAACAACTGGTGAGTCCCTGGGATTTCTTCATGCCCGTCCCAGCTGTCTGCAGCCCTCCCTACTGCTGACTCCTGAGCTCGGGGGTTCACCCTGGGAAGGGGCCTGAGACACCAGCAGGAGTTCACGGCGTCTCTCCTGTGTCTTTCTCCCATGCCCCTTTACCCTCCCAAAGGTTTATCTTCGGGATTCTTTTGGGCTGAAGACTCTCTTGGCCCGGGGGGCCATCGTGAGGTGTCCCATGGCCGGGATTGCCCACACGGCTTGGCACTCCAACCACACCCTTTACGAGACCTGCATCGAACCCTGGCTCTCCTGAGGACATGCCCAGGGGTCCTGAGGAACTCCCGGCCCAGAGACCAAGTGGTGGCCTTGGAATGCCAAGCGGATGTCAGGCTCCGTTGCGCCTGTGACCATGTCATTACTTGCACACCGCCCCCACCGACCAGGGCTCCCAGGACCCCCTCCTCTGCTCTGTGAATGACAAATCCGGGTCTCCCCCACCTCATGTCTTCATTTGGGGTGGCTCCATGCTCTCCCATCCTCCCAAGGCTGAGGTTGGGAAGTGAGAAACCAGGTTTTTAACTTGTGGCTGCTCCTCCATCTCTGGCTGTGCAGGAGGGGAACCCAGCCTGCCCACCACAGGGGTCTCCTCCCAGGCTGCTCAGGACATTGTTACTCTGTTCCCGCTGAACTCCCCCATTGTCAGCCCTCTCACCCCCAGGAAGGACTACCCATGAGAGCGGGGTCCAAGGCTCCCCTATGGGTACAGTTCCATTCTTGAAGTGTCAATGTTGGGGAATATCTGTGGCCTGCGAGGCCCATCTCAGGTTTGGGGATCCCCCAGTCCCTATGTTCAGTGTTGGGGTACTTCCTGGGAGCCTACTTTCTTTGAGGCCCCAGCCCCTCCTTTAGCTACCCTTAAATGGGCGTTACCCTGTATTTATGGAAATAAAATTCCATTTCCTCAGTGTGGCTTGGCTCATTTCCAGGTGAGGGGACCTGGCTCCCCAAAAAGGGTGGGAATGGAGAGCCTGAGGCCTGGGTGCCCGGATGCCTGGTCTGGGGTGGGAGCCCCTGGTGTTTCCGCTCTCTCAATGCCCATTCTGTGTGGGTTCCTGATTCTCTGTGGGTTCTTTCCTGCCGAGGACAATTCTCTTCCTGTCCCAGGCTGAGATTGGGGGGCTGAGCACAGGGCCTCAGTGGTCTGTGCCCCAGCTTCATGGAAGGAATGTCCTTGCCACCCCCAGGCCAGCCCAGGGGGCTCAGGGTCAGGGTAAGCATTTCTTGAGCCCCTTTCCAACCTTTGTAGACCAGAGCTGGTGAGGGGCCGGACAATGAGCCTCCTCTTCCTTGAAAGGAGGAATTTTGACAGAGACAATAGGGCCCTGTCTACTCTGGCAGAGGGGGCGGTGGCTGACTCAACTGTGCCCCCTCCCAGGCCCTGACAAATGTCATCAAGAAATGGGGTCCGTTTTCCCCTAGTGCCCTGGGTTGCCCCCTGCCCCTCTGTGATGACTTCCCTTCTTTCTTTCCTCAACTGATCTTGCCTCTTCTCCCATGACCTGACCCCACTTTGTTCTCTGCCAGCTCTTTCCCTGCCCCCCAGTTCTCCCCCAGTCTGTGTTGGGTTTAAGGGGGAGGCTAGGGCCAAGGGTACTGGTAGTTATATAGCAAGTAGCCTCTGCTGATTTGGGGGGTCCATTAAGAAGGGGCCTCAGAAAGTTGGGAAGATACTTTTAGGGGGCCCTTTGCCAGGGTGGGGAAAGTGGTGGGACTTGGACCCCACTGAACACACCAAGCTGGAGCTCTGGGGGGGCTGTGGGAGGGGGCAGGAATGGGAGGGCTCTGTGGCCAGCCCCTCCTCTCAGCAGCCAGCCTGCCCACCAGTCGAGCTGCTGCTGCTGAGGCTGGTGGGCCTGACTGTCCCAGAGAGAGGGAAAGGCAGGTGGGCATGGGATGTCAATGGGGAAAGTGGGGGTCACTTGGAGCCTTAGCGTGTGAGTTGGGGGTGCTGTCTGGGTGAGGGTGTATGTGATGGCATGGCATGGGGGTGTGAGGGTGGTAGGAATGTGTTTAGGGTGTGGAGTTTGTGTGTGAGGAGGGAGGGGTGTAGTGGTGAATACCTAAGGTTTTGAAGGTAGGAAGATTAAGGTGGAAGTGGGCATGTTAGAGCTCAGAGGGTCATGAAGGGCAGGTAAGTGTGTGTGTAGAGGGGAGGGAGAGGGTGTCGGGTGGGAGCCTGGTGCCGAAGGAAGGGTGCTGTTAGGTAAACATGCCCCCGTGTCCGACCCGGTGACTGGTGCAAGTGTGAGCAAATGAATGTGCTGTCGCCCTCAGAGGGCACCGCAGGCTGCCTGGGAGCGGCGGGACCGGCATCCTGAACCTCTCCTTCCTGCAGGCGGCAGTCTGGGGTCAGGAACGTCATGGGGTCCCGGGCTGAGCTGTGCACCCTCCTAAGCGGCCTCTCACTCCTCCTCCTCCTGATGTCAGGCCACGGGTCCAAGGGTGGATCCCCCAGAGAGAGGTGACAACCAGGGGACAGGGGCAGGGTGGGATGTTCAGGAAACGTGGGTGGGGCCTCACAGGTGGCCAGCGAAGTCTGGAAAGGGGGGGAGGCCGCCACCTGAAGGGGGCTCCCAGGCCTGGCCGGCTCAGTGCCCCCCACCTTCTCCGCCCGGGCGCAGTCAGGGGGTCTGCTCCCAGCAGACGCTGCTGGTCCCGCTCCGTTACAACGAGTCCTACAGCCAACCCGTGTACAAGCCCTACCTGACCCTGTGCCCGGGCAGGCGCATCTGCAGCACCTACAGGTGAGGGATTGGGGGCTTGCGTCCCGGGGTCTTTCAAGAGGAACCCCAAGAACCCCGACCAGGACCATACGTCAGGGTCCGAGCCGGGCACTGTGCTCCAGGACCACATACCGCGTGGCGTGGCGGGAGGTGCGGCGGGAGGTGCGGCAGACGCACGCCGTGTGCTGCCAGGGATGGAAGAAGCGGCACCCGGGGGCGCTCACCTGTGAGGAAGGTGAGCTGGCTCTCCCCGGGCCTCGGGGAGGGGCGCCGGGCGGCTGGGAGCCCGCGGCCCGGTCCGAACGGCCCTCCGCGCCCGCAGCCATCTGCGCTAAGCCCTGCCTCCACGGAGGCGCCTGCCTGCGGCCGGACCGGTGCGAGTGCGCCCCCGGCTGGGGGGGGAAGCACTGCCACGTGGGTGAGTCGGATCGCCGCCCCCTCCGGCGCCGGGCCCCCCCGCCCCCCCTCGGCGCCCGCCCGCCCCCCTCAGCCCTCCTCTCCCCGTGACCAGACGTGGATGAGTGCAGGGCCAGCGCCGCCCTCTGCTCGCACCGGTGCCTGAACACGGCCGGCAGCTTCACCTGCGGCTGCCCCCGCGGCCTGGTGCTGGGCCCGGACGGGCGCACCTGCCTGGAGGGGTCCCCGGAGCCCCCGACCGGCGCCAGCGTCCTCAGCGTGGCGGGTGAGCGGCGGGCGGGGTGGCGGGCGGCGGGGCGCGGGGCGCGGGCGGAGGTCACGCTCTCCTTGTCCCAGTTCGGGAAGCGGACCGGGAAGCGGACCGCGAAGAGCGCGCCCTGAGGCGAGAGATCCGGGAGTTGCGAGGGCGCCTCGAGCGGCTGGAGCAGGTGAGCCTGGGCCCTGGGGCCGAGCCGCGGGGCTGGGCGCGCCCCGCCCCCTCCACCCGCGGCGTCTCTTCCTTCGCAGTGGGCTGGGCAGGCCGGGGCCTGGGTCCGAGCGGTGCTGCCCGTGCCGCCCGAAGACCTGCGGCCGGAGCAGGTGGCAGAGCTGTGGGCCCGGGGCGACAGGATAGACTCTCTGAGCGACCAGGTGCTGCTGCTGGAGGAGCGGCTGGGCGCCTGTGAGTCCTCCCCCACCCCCCCACCTGCAGGCTCCCCAGCTCCCCGACAGCCCCCTTCACCCCCCCACCGGACCGGCGGCCTCGCTGGCTGGGGGAGCGCCAGTCTCCCAGGACTCACACCCGCTCCGCTGGGGCGGCCACAGACCCAGGTCTGCCTTCTCCTGCCATTGACCAGGCTCCTGTGAGGACAACAGCCTGAGCCCAGGCCCCAAGGGGCGGCCATGAGGACCTCTGCAGAGCCCTGCCCCGACTTCATACAGAAGCTGGACCCGCTAACCCTCTGGGACGCTCCCGCTGGGGAGCTGCAGCTAAGTCACCTGCCACTAAGGAGGACGAGGTCTCCGCACACTCCCTGGGGTGGGAACTGCTTCTGCAACTTAACCAAGGCAGCCAGTGTCCAGATCTCTCAATCTTTATTCTTGGTTCCTTGCTGTTATCCAGATATTAATAAAAACCAACCATGGAAAACTGAGTCCCACCCTCCTCCTCTGCTCCCAGCCCCTCCCTGTTGTAGGCACAGGTCTGGGATGGGAGGATGGGAGGCTAATGCCACAGGGAGGAAATGAAAACTGGCTCAAAGGGGGGAAACCTCCAAGGAAAGAGAAATAAATTAAAAGCCCTCCATCCCCTCCAGCCAGGGAGCCTGAGTGCAGCCCCTGCAGTGCACTTCCCATCTCTTCAGAATGTACCCCAGGGCTGAGGGGGTGGGTGGGGCCGCACGGGGGCAGGGGAAGCAGAAATGTGAAGACCAAACTGGCATCCAGGAGTTGCTCAGTCCTGGGCACCTGGGCCCGGCAGGAATGAGACCTCGGAGTGAGAAGAGTCCAGCCTCCCTGACGGAGGCTCCGGGGGAGGGAGGGTGGAGTTGCTGAGGAGTGTTCCCAGGAGGAGCCTGGGAGGTGTTCCAGGCACCAGCTTCCAGGCACAGCATGAGGAGTCCTCCTGGCAAACGGATGAGCCCGCTGAATCCACGGGCGTGGAGGTGGGGGGAATTGTTCCACAGAATGGATGAGTCCACTGGCCAATGTCGGGGGAGAGGGAGAGACCACGGGAAGGAGGTCCCCTGGGACAGGATGGAGTGCTCCCACCGAGTGGAGGCTGAGCACTGGAGATGAGGGGGAGGCGACCGTCCCACAGACTCATGGTGCAGGAGGCGGGGAGGGTCCGAGTGGAGACTGCACCGAGGCAAGAGAGTCCATGGGGGAGGCTGGGAAGGGGCAGACATTCACTTCAGAAGCTGAAGACTCCAAAGAGGAGGCTGAGTAGGGAGAGGGGGAACGAGGAAGAGGGCTTGGTCCTGCGTCAGAACCCACTGGCTGGCAGGTGTGTGGAGGGGAAGGTGGGGGGACTCAGAGCCGGGCCTCGCCGACTCCAGGCTTCTTCAGATAGTCGCCACCACCCCTGCCATCAGTGGAGATTTCCCGGAAAATGGTGAGCATGGAATGCCGGACTCTGTCGGCCAGAGCTGGGACGTCATCTGGTGTCAGCCCTTCTGTGGGCACTGGGGGCAGCACCCGGACCTGACATCGCCCTGGGAGGGGGGAGCAGTCAGGGCCTGTCCACCCAGGCCTTTGCCCGTGTGGGGCCCAGTTTCTGAGCTCCTGCTACTCCTCTCCGAACCTCTTAGGGCTCTTCTCCCGACCCTGGACAACTGCCCCTCTGCCTGCCAAATGCCACCTGGTCCTTGAGGCCCTCCTGCATGAAGCCTTCCTTAAACCGCAGTCCAGACTCGCCACCCCCCCCCCCACCCCCCCGTGTGGGTTTAGCACGTCCAGCCAAAGGTTCCAGCTCCGCACACACAGGCCTGATCTTTCCTGCCCGACAGTAACGGCCTCTCATGGTGGTGCTTCATCACCTCCTGGCAGGTGACCCTGTGGACATTTCCCAGCTCTGACACTCACTGCCCTGCCCTATGGGGACGTCCCTCTAGCCTCTGCCATGACCTTTCTGGTCCCCACCCCCAGGGCTGCTCAGAGCCTCACCCGAAGTGA
Organism: Myotis yumanensis; assembly: GCF_028538775.1. Taxonomy (NCBI): domain Eukaryota; kingdom Metazoa; phylum Chordata; class Mammalia; order Chiroptera; family Vespertilionidae; genus Myotis; species Myotis yumanensis. Next base: position 96,321,989 of record NW_027223757.1, on the reverse strand, counting down.
AGCGGCGCTCCTTTTTGCAGTAGAAGTCTTGATAGGAGGACATGACGATGGGGACAATGGGAACCTGGGGAAGGGAAAAGCCATCAGCCCTGGACTCCCTTCTGAGGCCCCGGTGGTGCTCCACCAGAGAGGAAGGGGGCGGGGCTTGGGCTCAGCAGCAGAGGGGAGGTGGCATCACCTGGGCCTGCACTGCCAGGTGGAAGGCGCCGCGTTTGAAGGGCAGCATGGAGCCATTGTGGTTTCTTGTGCCCTCAGGAAAAACCCAGACCCGCACCTGCCGAAGAAGACACATGCGTGGAGGGTCGCAGAACGGTTGTGTCCCCTTGACCCTGCCTAGCCGTTTCTTTACAACTGTTCTACTCCATACGCACCACCCCCTCGTCCCCGGGGTGACTCACGTCCTGGGAGAGCAGGGTCTGGGCGACCTCAGACATGACACTGATGGCATCCCCAGTGCGCTTCCGGTCGATGAAGATGACTCCGGCCAGCCAGCAGGCCAGCCCGGCAGAGCCAGCCCAAAGCAGCTCCCGCTTGGCGATGGGCACACATCGTCCGGGCAGTACCTCCATCATCCCTGGGGCAGGTAAGGGTGGGGTGAGCATCCGGGCGGAGGTGGCCCACTTCACCCAGGTCATCCCTATGCTACTAAGGCCTGGGTATAAAGGAAGAGGGAGACTGGGGGGCAGGGCCAGGAAGACCCAAGTGGAGGGAAGGGTGACTAAAGGCGTACCACCCTGCTGATGAGGGAAAGACAGTCATGACCCAGCTGAGGGGCAGGTGAGCACCTCCGGGAGAAGATTCTGGGGAAGGTTCCAAGAGGAAGGGCATGGCCGGGGAGGTGTGTTCTAGGAGGGTCTCACCAAGCAGGTCGAGGGAGCTCTGGTGGTTGGAGACCACGACGTAGGGCTGTGAGGGAGGGAAGTGGTGAGCCCCTCGGACCTCCACGCGGATCCCGTACAGGTACTTGATGTGGAGCAGCATCAGACGCAAGATCCTATGGGGTGTTACGGCAGGCGGTTCCAGGGGGATCCACTGACGCCAGCCTGCATGCCTCAGCTCCCCTCTTTCCTGCATCTTTGCAATCCTCCCCCTTCCCGTCCCTGGACTCTTTCAGTCTCTCCTACACACCCATGTCCTCCCCAAACACTGCTCCGACCCTTAGGTTCCCTCAGCACCCAGCACCCCTTGGCCCTCACTTCATGTTCTCGACATTGCGTCCTCGCACGGCACACACGGGGATGGCGAGCACAGCCAGGAAGAGGATCCAGCCATTGTAGAAGGCCATCTTGAAGAAGTACTTGGCACTGGGGCTGAAGAACCACAGGGCGGGCAGCAGGAAGAGCAGCAGCAGGAAGAGCAGCAGCAGCACCGTCCATGCCCCTGGCCACAGGTCCATTCTGGTCACCTGCAGGGATTGGGGCGAGGGACAGTGGGCCTGATTCCTAGAGGGGGGGCGGGGCGGGTGAGGTGCAGAAGGCAGGAGACAAGATGGGGCCAGGGCTCCCATCGAAACCCATTCAGGAAGCCTCTAGCTGGGGCAAGGGAGCTTGGGACTGGCCTCCCGCCCCTCTCTCTGAAGGCCCAGTTATCTTCAGATGCACAAGAGACATGAGGCATGTGCTTCCGCAAGAAGCAGATGTGTGATGATAAAAGGACAATAAAAGGAGAGCTAACACTAGTAGCTGGTGAGGGTCTACACCTGCGCTGTCCATCCAGCAGCCACCAGCCACATATGGCCACTGAGCACGTGCACTGTGCCTAGTCCAGACTGAGACGCCCGGAAATGTAAAATGCACATCAGATCTCAAAAAACTTCGAATGAAAAACAATGTAAAATATTCCATTAATAACCTTTTATATTGATTACATTTTGCAATTACAAACTTTTGTGTTCAATAGAATATATTGAAATTAATTTCACCGTGTTACTTTTTACCTTTCTCAATGTAGCTACCAAAAACTTAAAAATTACAGCCCTGGCTGGGTGCTCAGTGGTTAGAGCATCAGCCTGTGGACCAAAGGGTCATGAGTTTGATTCCCGGTCAGGGGCACATGCCTTGATTGCAGGCTTGAACCCTGGTTGGAGCATGTGCAGGAGGCAACCAATCGATGTGTCTCTCTCACATTGATGTTTCTCTCTCTCTCCTCCCTGCCTTCTCCTTCCCCTCCACTCTCTCTAAAAAAATAAATGGAAAAATATCCTCAGTGAGGATTAAAAAAGAAAAATTAAAGATTACATATGTGGCATGCATTATATTTGTGTTAGACAGGGCTGGTTTATATATACTATACACTATATTAAACCACACAATTTACATTTTATAGGAAACAGGCCTAGAAAAGTTAAGTAACTTATCTGAGGTAATATATGGCACCTAAGGTGCACTTCCCAGCCTCAACCTAAGCAGCCTCGTGCCCCTAACCCCTCAGCTCCACTGCCATCTGTGTGCATATCACAGAGGTGCACACACAGCAGATACAGCGAGAGTCACCAAACACCCACAGACATTCTCAAGGGCTGGCTGACAAGAATAAAGGCTCTGTCACGCAGGCAAACAGACACACAAGACGACCGGCACACACACACACAAATTTATAATCCTACCCAGTGACAGAGGAAGGACTGGAAATGCATACCTAGAATATTCCTCTCCACCCACACAGCCTCCCATTCCAGATAAAGCCATGGACGCACCAGGAGTAACTACACCCATCAATCCTACCTCCACAGACAGACAAATGAATCCCGTCACTCCTTCCCTCCCTTCCTGCAAGCAGTCTGGCCAGGCATGTACAGAGGTAAGGTCTCACCAAGTGAAAAAAGAGGGCAGAGTAAAAGGGACATCACGCCACCATCCCTAGAAGAGGAAGTCGGACATCCCTGGAAGAGGAAGTCGGACGGGCGCCCGGAACTTGCCTTCTAGGCTCTTCCTTCTTCCTCCACTCTGCCGTCCCACTGCTGGGGGCAGGGTCCTGTTGGGGTCCAAACCCCGCAGGTCCAGGGGTCCCCAAAGGTGTGGACGGAGTTGGCGAAGAAGGAATGACACGGAGATAGCCTTCAGTTGATCAGCAGCCTAGTCAAGACCTCTAGCCAGGATCTCCAGCGAAGGTTCTGGTCGGGATCTGATCAGGATCTGATCTTTATTGTCTTGTTACATCTGTATTTATACCAGTCGATTTCAATCCTGTCAATTTCTATTGCAAAGGTTAGGGCGTTTCTTATCTCCATTCCAGGGAGTAAAGATTATGTACATTAACTACCTGCCTGGCACTTAGTTAAGGGGTTGTATCCCCTCCCTAACCTCAGGGAAAAATCCCCACCTGGGGAAACAACCTTTCTCGAAGAGGTGACCTTGGTTAAAACACATGGCGCTAAGGAGAGCAAACATATTAAGAACAATATGCTATATATGCCAGGTCCCTTGAAACATATGCTGTGCAGATGTTTCTTTCCTGCAGCGACTGTGTCAAGCAGCAAGGATGGACCGGCTCCTGGCAGGGTCCCAATTCACAAAAACAGTGTTCAGGTAAATACTATCAAGGCCAATGACAGGAAGGGCTGTGCTCAAAGGCAAGCCCACTGCCAAGAGCGAAGGTAACAGGCCAGCTCTGAAGGGCAGGCTTCCGAGCCACCCGTCCCACCGCCCCGGCAGGTTTGGAGCAGCGTTTCTCATCCGTCCTTTTGCAACAGGCTCCTAACTCTTCCTCTTCAATCCCTCTTCCTCATGGCAACCAGAGATTCTTCTGTAACACAAATCTGGGCTTTTTCCTGTCTTGCCTAAAGGCCCTTCTTGACAAGTTGACTTCTGCTTACTTCTTCGACCACACACCCACAAATGCCTTTTATCCAAACTGATTTACTTCAGTTCCTCAGACACACCAGGACCTTTCCGGCTTCTGTGCCTTGTACATGCCGTTCCTTTTGGCTGGAACGCCCTTCCACCCCTTCACCCGCCTCACGCAGCTCAGTGTCACATTTTGGAGGTCTTTCTGAAGCCTAGGCCTGACTTTTTATTACACTTTGATCTTAATCACTGGTTCTCAAAGTGTGGAAATGCAACTTCTTGGCCTTCACCCCGTATCTCCTGGATCAGAAATGCTGGGTGTTGGGCCCATTAGTCTGTGTTTTAACAGGCCTTCCAGGTGAGTTTGAGAACCACTGATCTTGACACCACTGTGTCTAACTGCTCACTGGTATTTCTGTTTCCCTCTCTAGTGTATAAGCAGCTTGAGGACAGGGACTGTCTTATCTCCAATGCCCAGGACAGAAGGAACAGAGAAGGCACTCATAAACATTTGCCGAGCACACCGTTAGGCTGCACACACACCCACACAACCGTAATAATGACAGATGCCCGGCCTGAGCGCGAGGAAGCTAGCTACCCTCTTGAGGATATCAGCGACGACAAGACGTCACCGACAAAGCAGTGAACGCACCGAGCCTAACCGTAACCTACTCTGAGCATACACATGTGATGCACGGTCACAATGAAAGCACAGTAGCAACAATCAGGATGGCACATACCATCACACACACGAGACACATACAGAATGGGGATTCACAGGCTGCTGTCATCAAACACATGCCAACAGTGCAGAGCGCGGACAGGTAATGTGCACAGCAGGGCTGACCCAGGGCAGACACTGAGCTCCAAGGACCGACGCACACAGCCACTGGAGAGGTCATGTTCGGGAAGAGACACAGGTAAGGCACCTGGGCCTGGTTCTCTGGGGAGGTGGAGGCCCAGGTACCCGCTCTCGTATGTATTAGTAATATAAGTGATCCTCTCTGGAGCAGAAACGTCCAAGGATTTATAAACACAATAGAGTGCCAAATGGGTTAATGAGCACTCGACTCCCAAAACACAATGCCCATAAAATTAAGAAATAATGAACAGTATGTGTAACCATAAGCACGCTGGACATGTCAGTCACATCAGCGTATCTCGTGAAGGAGCACGCATATGTGTAGGGTGAACCCTGACTGGGAAAATATACTCAGCGAAGAGGCCAACCGAATCATGAAAAGAGCGTATGCTCATCCGGGAAGCCATGGACCCGGCACATGAAGACCGCTGCATGTGATGGGAACAAGGACGGAACACAGGAGCCCCCCAGAACAAGGTATCATCTCTACATGCAAAAGTTTATGTGCACGAAACAGGAAGCCAATAATAGATGCATATGGATATGAAAACTCACACACCTGAGCATGGCGGGACTAGATGGGAGACATGGACGGAAGATGAGAATGGGCAATTCTGATGGGAAATAACATTTCTTCACAGCCCGTGGGCAGCATAGGGCAACCTAGCTGCACACAAGCCATTATGTGCAAGGTACACAGATTCGACACAGAAAACAGCCGAGTGTCAGGAGGGCGAGCAGCGCGGAGGCCGCGGGAAACAAGAGGCCCTGTGCCTAGATGGAGGCCGAGCGGCGGGGCGTTCCTGGGAAGCGCATCCTGCCGTGAGCAGCCTCCTCCCGGCCCGGCCTCCCAGGATCAGGTGGGGCCAAAGGGCACGGAGAGGAGCCGGGGATGGGAAGGGGCAGGAATCCCCGCCCAGGAGTCCCCTCCACCCTTCCCCGCAGCTCGCGGGGTCTCCGTTCTCCCTCCAGTCTCCATCCTTCCTCCCCCGCAGGTCCCCTCTCCTTCCCCAGAACCCTCTCCCCAGCCCGCCCCCCAGCCCCGCACCCTCCCCTCCTCCTCCCACCCGTTCCTGCCCCACCTCAGCGGGGAGGAGAGCCTGGGGGGCTGGCCCCCTCCCCGGCCAGGCTGCGGCAGCGGTGGTGGCGGGTGGCTGTGTCTCTGCCTCGTTCGGGGTGTCGGTGCCAAGGGGGCGACAGGGCTTGGGGGTCTCCTAGCCCCGGCCGATGGAGGGGAGGTGCGAGTGGGAGGCAGGGCCCATGGCGGTAGGAACGCAGGGGGTTGTCCCCGGCTCCCTCCCACCCTTCCTGCCGTCTCGGAGGGCTGGGCTGCCGCTGCCGCTGCCCCCCGCCCCCCGCGCCCGCTGGCTTCCGGGGCTGGTCAGGAAGCGGGGGGCGGTGATGGGCGGCCCGGCCCGCCAATCGCCTCCCCAGCCCCCGGGCGGCTCCTCTCGCTCGCCGGCTCGGGGCTGGGCCGGGCCGGGCCGGGCGGGGCGCTGCCTGCAGCATCCCTTCCCTCAGTCCCCTCGGCACCGGCTGCCGGTCCTCCTCCCGCTCCCACAGCTCTCTTCCACCCTTTCTCGGCTGCTTCCTTCCTCTCAGCTCCCTTGTCTGCAGCTTATTCCCTCCAACTCCTAAGACCCCTCTTCCTGTCCCCCGTCCAGTTCCCACTGAGCTGGCGCCCACCAGATGCCAAGCACCCAGCCCCTCCCCCGGCCCTCCGGGCTCCACCTCGCCCTCCGGCCCGCAGTCCGGTCCCCCTTCGTCCCTCGCTCCCCCGGCGCCGCCTCCCCTCCCCCCACCTCGCCCCCTGCCCGGCCTCGCAGGCTCCTCAGCCTCCGCACCTTCCCTAGTGCCTCCCTGTCGGCCTCCTCGCCGCCCCGACACCCTCCGCAGCACAGAACCGGGCGCGCCTATTCCTAAAGCGGACACTGGGGCTGCTTTTTCGGGGGCGGGGGGGGATGCTGATCTCCCCGGGACAGGCACGCCTCCCGAGTTGTGAAGCCGTGTACCTAGCGCGGTCCCCGCCCGTGTTCCCCACAATCTCTTTACCAGGATCCTTCTATCCCTGCTTCTTCCTTGGCCTCCACCTCTTCTTTCCGGCAACCTTTCCCTAACCCGCTACCGAACTCTTGAACCGCCACCTCCCCGCCATTTATCAGATGCCCGCCCGCCCCGCCCCACCTTCGAGAGCGTTCACACGCCCGAGGACGATGTCCGGGCTTTGGCACCCGGTGTTCCCTACGGCTGCTCCTCGGCCGCAGGGGGTCACTGACTGCGGAACAAAGGCGCGCTCGCGCGAGGGGCCCCCGCTCGGAAGCCGCGTGCCCGGCCCCGGGGGTCCAGCCCGGGAAGACCCCAGCTCCCGGGGCATCGCACTCGGAGGAAGGGGCGGGCCTACGGTCGCCTTAAGGAGGGGTGGAGCTGGGCATGTTCGCTGCGGGGGTTTAAGAGGGAGTCGAGGTCAACTCTGTTCTACCGCTCACTTTAAACGGGTCTGGCTTAGTTCGGTTCTGCCCCGTAAGCACCTGCAGGGCGGGCTGCGTCCAGCCGCGGGGGGCGGTTAACACCAGCGCCGCAGATCGAGGTTCGCACCATCCCGGCGTCGGGCTAAGGCCAGTTCCCCATCCTTCACCAAGAGGGAGGGGCGGCCCCAAGTTTTGCTCCCTACGTCACCGAAGGAGGCCGGAGCCATTTTGAACCCTGCGACCCTAGTTTTGCCCTTTTTCCCCCAGCTCTTCGCCGTCTCTTCCGATCTCGGCCAATTAGGAGCTCAGGAAACGGGCCAATCGGGCGAGAGATGCCACAACCCGAGGACTCGGAGGAGGCTGAGCCGAATCCTTTGAACCCGAACCCAGCCAATTGTAGAGCAGTCACCATGACGACGAGCTAGAGGTGCAGGGTGGGCCCAGAGGAAGCTCAGCGCTCACGGGATTGGTCCACCCCTTCCCGCCGCCTGCTGCGCACGCGCACTGCCTAACCACCAGTCTGTCGAGTCCAGCCAGTCAATTGCTTTTGAGTCATACGCTCCAAAGCCCAATAGGAATCCGGACCTTCTGTGAAAGAGGAAGTAAAGGAAAGCAAGGGCAGTCCCGAACCAATTGCTTCTGGCCTTGGGATATGACTGGCAGCTGCCCAGACGAATAAAGCTTCCCTGGCCCGGCGACGGGCGAATGACAGAGCACGCCCGCGACGGCGACGGCGACTGCGAGAGCCAATAGTCATAGTGCAAGGGCAGGGCCACGCAAACCTCTTCCTCCCCCGCCTCTGGACCAATCCTTTATGGTGCATCCTGTGTGATTGGCAGGCGCTCAGACCAATCGTGATTAAAAAACCTTGAAGCCTCCCCAACGATCGTGAGCGGGAGGCGGTTTCTTGTTTGTTGGGGCTTGTATTTGTGTGTTTGCGGGCACTTCGGGGTTCGTGGGGGCGACACCGAACGGGCCATGGCAGCAGCGGAGGAGGAGCATGGGGGCCCCGAAGGGCCAAACTGCGAGCGGGGCGGGGCGGGCGCGACCTTCGAATGTAACATCTGTCTGGAGACGGCTCGGGAGGCTGTGATCAGTATGTGTGGCCACCTGTACTGGTGAGAGCCGGGAAGCGGGCGAGAGGAGTGGGGCTCACCACCGTGTGCGGGAGGCTGGGGGCGGGGGGTCACGCATCATACGGGTAATCGGAGGGCACAGCCCCATGGGTGAGCCCGGTCCTTCCGGGTGTGTGAGGGTGGGAGGGTCCGGAGGCACAGGAGTTGGGAGCTGGAGCGATGGTGTGTTTCGGAGAAACGGGGGGAGGGTGGACGGCGCCCATCTGTATAGGGGCGACCCGAGCCACCTTACCCTAGGTGAGAGAGGGGTCCTAGCCACGCAGGCGGGGACGCATTAGACCCAGCGGACAGGGGAGGCATTAGCTGAGTGGGGGGAGCTGGGGAATGTGGGACCACATTCGGGGGAGCTCTGTCAGGGGCGGGGTGCCCGGGGGACAAGGGCACCTGGAGGGACGGCCGTAAGAGGTGGAAGGATTATGGCAATCGGGGCTTGATGTGCCTGGAGGAGAGGAAAAGGAGTGGGGCGGGTGGTGCTAGTTAGGAGGTTAGGTTTGGGAGTGATGGATGTGGGACTGAAGGAGGAGACCTGGGAAGGGGTGGTTGGAAATAATTGAAAGTTAAGTCAAAAGGAGACGGGAGGGATGAGCGTGTGTGTGTGTGTGTGTTGGGGGGGAGGGTTAAGCGTTTTGAGGGTGGATGGAACTTTGTGTTGGGAGATTAGAAAAGCAGGAAGGCCAGGTTGGCTGGCATGGTGGAGGCGGCAGACAATATGAAAAGACACAGCTGGTGGTACCTGGGAATTGGGCGTTGGGGGGACCCTGAGGTCGGGTCTGTGTCTCCCTTTCCTGTAGCTAGTTTGACCTTTTTTTTCCCCCCATCCAGTTGGCCCTGTCTTCATCAGGTGCGTACTCGGAAGAGATGAAGAGGGAGTTGGGGAGGTCTGAGGAGCTGGAGGACCTGCTGTATACTGGCAACCACTTCATTTTTCCCCCCAGTGGCTGGAGACACGGCCAGAGCGGCAAGAGTGCCCAGTGTGTAAAGCTGGCATCAGCAGAGAAAAGGTTGTCCCCCTCTATGGGCGAGGGAGCCAGAAGCCCCAGGACCCCAGGTGAGAGAGAGGAGGTGCTGAGGGAAGGGGGAGCCTTCCTCCCTGGGAGGGGGTATGGAAGTGGAGACATTTCCTGGTGATGGCCCTCTCTTCTTCCTCAGATTGAAAACTCCACCCCGCCCGCAGGGCCAGCGACCAGCTCCCGAGAGCAGAGGGGTGAGTCTGGTCTGATGGTGTCCGTCCTTGCTAAGGCCTCGCGCAGCCCACCCTGACGTTCTCTGCCTCCGTAGGGCTTCCAGCCATTCGGCGATACCGGGGCCTTTCACTTCTCATTCGGTGTGGGTGCTTTTCCCTTTGGATTTTTCACCACTGTCTTCAATGCCCACGAGCCATTCCGCCGGGGTGCAGGTAAGAGCCATCCCTCAGCCCCTGCCAGGGAGCCCCCCCCCCCGCCCCCCGAATCGCCTCAAGCCCCTCCTGGCCCCAGAGTGGATGCTTCTGCCACAGCTTTCCTTTCTCCTCCAGGTGTGGATCTGGGACAGGGTCACCCGGCCTCCAGCTGGCAGGACTCCCTCTTCCTGTTTCTCGCCATTTTCTTCTTTTTCTGGCTGCTCAGTATTTGAGCCATGTCTCCTTTCTGCCCACCTCCAGCCAGAAGAGAATCAGTATTGGGGGGTCCCTGCTGACCCTTCCTCACTCCTGGGCCCTCCCCCCAGCCCCTCCACTTCTGCTGGCCACTCTCCCGGCGGGTGTGGGAGGCGTGCATCTGCGCACAGGGCCACAGGACGCATCCTCTGAGGGCGCTCGCATGCACTCGCACTCACTCCGCAGCAGCGCCTCCCAGCGCTGGGAGAGGAGGGGGCTGAAGAGAAGGTCTGTTTCTCTTTCCTCATCCTGTGCGTTCCCCCCATTTCTTGATTTGATTTTGAAAGGTGGGCAAGGCTCCCTCTGACTCTCCCTGACTTCTCCCTTGATTTAATTTAATTTTCTCTCCCCAGTACTCCCTTGATTTAATTTAATTTTCTCTCCCCAGTACCTACTGTGGGTTCTGACTAAATGCTCCCTTCTTCTCACTGACTCTTTTATCACAAACTCAATAAACAAGTTGAGATGTATTGATGGGAACTCTGCCCACCTTTGGCCTTCCTCCCCTTCCTCCCCTTCTGGAACATCCCCCACTTTGAGTGGGTGTTGGTGTGGTGTGGGGACGTCCTCAGGGCTGTAGGGAGTGAGGGTGTCACACACACACACACACACACACACACACACACACAAGAGCAAAGGGAGAAGGTTATGTCAGGTGTTTATTCATTGCTATTTGTGGGAGGTTGTGAAAGGGAGTTAGGTGAGGTGAGCAGAGGTTATACAAGGGAGAAATGGTCTGGGGCCAAAACAGGGTAGGGAAAAGAAAAGGGAGCCAAGGGATGGGGTGGCCAGGGGCTCCTCAAGGCCCTCCTGCACTGCTCTCGGCTGCATCCGGCTCCTGGGACTGATGGAGCTCTGCCCGCTCCTCCTCCTCCTCCTGGTTTTCTGGGGCCTTCCTGGGGAGGAGGCGTGGGGAGCGCTCTGCACGTGGCCCTGCACTTCCCCCACCCCTCTCCTGGCTGCCTGGAAGCACAAGACCAGGTGTCCAGCTTCCTCCACTCACCTCTCCTCTCCTTGGCGGCGGCGCCTTTGCCACACGATGGCCCCAATGAGCAGGGCGGCTGCCCCCAGGCCTCCCAGGATCCCCAGGGCCAGGGCTATAGTTCCCAGCCCAGGCCCTCCCACGGAGCCTGTAGGGAAAGGGGAGGTTGAGGGCCCAGCCCCACCCTCCTTTCTTGTTGATGGTCCCCCCACTCACATTGGGGTGTGTCTGCTCCTCTGACCTGCTCCAGCCCCTCACCTGCAGTTGGCCCCTCCTCGCCTGTTTCTGGAAACAAAGTCAGAGCAAGTCAGAAAGGAAGGCGTCAGGCTGGGAAGGCTCCGGGAGTGTTTCCTTTTTTTAGCTCAGAGTTGGGAAGGGACAGGCTGGGCTGCTCTCTTGGTAGGGTTTGGGGGCGTAGCAGAGGCCTGGGTGTGGGTGCACTGAGGGTGGAGTGTGGTGGCTCTTGGGGACAGTGCCAGAATGGGGTAGGTAACTGGAGCCTGCACAGGCCCCTGGGGTGTGGGTGGGGAGAGGTCTCACCGATGATGCTGATGCTGACAGCGCGGCTCTCCTGGGGCCCATGGCTGGGGTGGGTGGCCACACAGCTGTAGGTTCCTTGATCCTGAGGCCCTACCTCAGGGAGGAGCAGCACTGGGCTGGGGGGAAGGGGCAGGGGGGTGCCCTGGATGGGGGAGGGGGGCAGGAGGCTATTACAACCCAAGTCCATACATCTCCGAGCCTATCTCGGTCCACATCCTCAGATACCCTGTCTTCTTCCCCAGCTCCTTGCCAGCCTCTGCACGCGCTCCGTGCCCTCCCGGTTGCCAGTTACGTCTCTGCCTCCCAGCCCCTCCCCAGGTCACTCACGTCCTTGACCCAGTGGATTTGAGGAGGGGGCTGGGAGGAGGCTTCACAGGTCAGGGTCACGGTACCACCAGGAGCCACTGCTCCGCCTTCCGGCTCCACCACCAGTCGGACCTCTGGAGGCACAGGCTCCGGGGCTGGGGAGGCACGAGGCTGAGAGTTACTCCGCTGTGCAGCCCGGTGGCCATACTGTCAGAAGGTACTCACCCACCTCTGGGCTCGCCCTGGACACTGAGCTGGATGGGTGCTGTGTGCAGGGCTCTGCGCCGGGGACGGCCGGGGCTGAAGCTACAGGAGAAGGCGGGGTGGGGCGCTCCCCCCTGCGCTGGGGTCACCGTCAGCTCTGACTGGAGTGTGAAAAGCCCTGTCTCAGGGTGTCTCCTGGTCTCTTCCTTCACAGACACGCCTAAGGTGGAGGGAGAGGCAGGTGTCCCAGGGCGTGTGAGGGAGGGATCAGGAAAAGGCAGCTGGGAGGGGAAGCTTGGGACTCACCTTTGCCATCAGGTATCAGGGGCTTCCCGTCTAAGTGCCAGCTAAGAGTCCCTGCAGGGTAGCCCCCCTCAGACACACATGTCCCCACCTGGGGAAAGAGTGACCTCATCAGCTTTGAAAGTAAGAGACGCCACGCACACGTCCCCGGCTACCCGTCCCATTCTCAGGACCACTCTGCTCCCCTTTCTTCCACTACCTTATTGGGGACACCAGCCTTGAGTTCCGAGGCGGGATCGACAATTTCTGGCTTCCCAGGGATCTCTGAGGAGGGAAAACTCCAATCAAAAGCTGGGGCTTTGAAGACTCTCCCACCACCAGGGCCAGCCAAGGAGTCGAGGGCTGGGGGTGAAGGCTCTTCCTTAAACGAGGGGTGGGCCTTGGGGAAGGCCCTGGAGCCCTTACGGTAGACTCGGACTTGGTAGTTGGACTTGATCTCCTTTCCTTTCCGGCTCATGGCCCGGCAGCGGAAAGTCCCCTCATCCGGGATCCCCACAGCCGGCAGGAGGAGGGAGCCATTGGGGAGGACTCGAGCCACGCTATCCCAGGGGCTCCCCTGGGGAGACAGGACCTTCCAGGCTTCTGTCCTGCCTGTGTGCTGGGGACAGAGGAGAGGCCCGAGTCACGCACGCCCTTTGGGAAAGGATCCTGAGGCTGGAGCTGTGGAGGCTGTGCCCGGAGCCCCACTTACCAGTTTCCATTCCAGCTGCTGGGGTGGTTTCCTGGGAGCACCCTTACAGTTGAGCACCAGCGGCTTCCCGATCGGGGCTGTGACGTTCTGACAGCCTGCCACTGTCCCTGGGAGAGGGCAGCAAGGTGGAGGGGCTGGAGGGAGGCGGGCTGGTGAGACTGGCACAGGGTGGGCAAGGGAACTGGAGGAGCGTGAGGGTCCAGGGAAGACCTGGGAGGGGCCGAGTGCCTTCCACAGGTGGGGGCAGTGGCTCACCCCACAGACCGAGGACCAGCACCCAGGCTCCAGCCGTTGCCCCTGCCGCCATCCTGCCTCCTGTCCAGGCTCCTGGCTGTCTGCCTCTTGCTACTGTGGCCACTGCCCTAGGTGGGGCTTGTACCCTCTCCCCTGCCCCCATCTCCCGGTCCTGTCCTGGCACAGGGAATGCTAGGAATTCATGACTCTCGGATAAGAGTCCTTCAGATACTAGAAACAGTGATCACCCCACCCCTGGCACTGCCACACTTGTGGGGGTGGGGAGTGCATCTTCTAGGGCCTCTCAGGCCCTCGGACCCCCAACCTGACCATCAGTCTGCCGAGGGCTACCTGGTGGGCCACCGGAGCCCATCTTCGGACACAAGGTTGCCAGGCCAAAGGGTTCAGGCCAGGCTGTCTCCCATGGCAGAGGCCCGGCTGAAACATGGGGCCTGGGTGGTGAGGGCAAGGCGGGTAGACTCAGGGAAAATCCTTTTGGGCTTTTATGAAGAGAAAAGTATTTTCGTCCTGGGGTTTTTGATTTTGAAAATAATTCTCAACTAAACCCAGGGGAAAAATTTCTTTATTTAAAACTGCTTTTTTTTTTTTATTTCCTGTGAAACTATAAGTTTACAAGTGAGGAGAGAACTGCCCAAACCCGTGCCGGTGCCTCCCGCCCCCGCCAGCAGTCCCAACCTGCCCACAGTCCTGCTGGGTCTCTGACGGGAGGGCTTCCACGGTGACGACAGTCTGTGAAATCCTGGCGATGTTGGAGGGGTTCAGGGCCACATATGGGGCAGCAGTGACTTGACTTCCCTCTGTACCTGGCTTTTTGCAGCCTCTGTCCTCTCCCTACCCTCATGATTTTGGACTGAGAACAAAGATACCTCATTTCTGGGGAAACTGAGGGAGATACATACACACAAGCACCCCAACCCATTCTTATTTCACAATAACCCTTCCCCCTTCTCCCCTCCAACCTGCAGAGTTAAAAAAAAAAAAAGACATGTCACAGGGGAAGGTGGCACTGCCTCCAAGGGGTGAGAGAGGAGGGAGAACAGGCCACCAAGCAAGCGCCCAGCTGCCTCCCCACCGCGGGCAGCAGGAGCTGCCTCCGCGGCAGAGAACTCCCGGGGTTTTAAAGCAGAGGAGGGGACCTAAGTGATCTGGGGGACGGGCCTGGCGCCCTGCTAATGTACTTCTGTGGACAGGAGCCAGCCGGGCCTCTGCACCGGTTCTGCTGGCACCCCTTTCACTATCACCCCTAATATGGGAAAGCCAGTAATTAAGATAAAAAGAAATCAACATATAAAAACATCTACTTCCCCAAACTCAATTAAAAATGAAGAACCAACAACAACAAAACACCCCCAAAATACAGATGGATCCCAGGGATTTTTTCTTCCCTAAAAAAGAAGGTTCAAACCCCAAACCCAGTTAACAATTCCCAATTCCCTAAAGTAGCAGAAACTCCCTCCGAGGTAGATATCTGAGTCAGACACTCTCGTTCACCGAGCAATTCTATTGGTTTAAGATGAGCTGCATATGAGGTAATAAAGCCGTCTGGAGGGGGAGGGGTGGAGGCCTGGGGCGTGGCCAGGTCATCTGTCCAGAAGTTGTGTCCCCATTTTTGGCATCTCTGGTAGGTAGGGCAAGGCTGGCGTCTCCACAGATCCCAGAGCAGATAAGGGGTGGGGGAGGGAGAATGGGTGAACCCAGAGAGAGAGAGAGAGAAACAGAATAGTCATATATGTGTCCATGAGAGAGAGAAACAGAATAGTCGTGTATGTATCTATGAGTGAGAGTGAGAGAGAGAGAGAGAGAGAGAGAGAGAGAGAGAGAGAGAGAGAGAGAGGATCTGAAAGATAGGATTCTGGGTGTGTTTCTGTGTAAGAAATGGGGAGAAAAGGCTTGAAAAGAAGGGAAAAAAGGGGAGACAGACCCCACCTTCCCCTTAGGGGACCCCCTTCTCCGTTCCATGTAGTCAGCAACCCCAGCACTGAGTCGGCTGGGGTAGGGCGACCCCATTTGCCCTTCTCCATCTTGTGCTTCTCCTGTGTCTGGGGCTTGTCCTCTGGATGCCTTTGTCCTCTCGTCAAGAGTCACCTCTGAGCCCCCACCCTGTGGCCTGAGGGGTGAGATCAGTTGGAAGTGTCGGAATGAACGCTCCCTGGCCCCTCTGTTGGGGATGTCACTGAGGACGGGGTCACAGCCTCCTGCCAGCCGCCGTTCGCCTGGAAAGAAGACAGTTGGGGTGAGGCTCTGAACCTAGTGGGGGCAGTGCTGCCGGGAAGGCACTGGTGCTGGGGAGGTGGGGGGCTGCAGGGGTCCGCTCACCCTCATTTCCCGGGGGCTGTACATCTGGCCTCCCCCGAGGCTATCTCCGTAGCCCCCGGGGCCCATGGAGTGTCGGAGTGACTCCACCTACGGCACAAAGGCAGGCATGACAGACAGTGAGACGCCTCAGAAGGAACCACTGGCGTGCTGAAGGGGGAACCGAGTGTGGGGAACCTGCTCGGAGAGGGGCATCTGACCTGGGAGGCAGGGTACGAGTCTCCGTTGAGCCCGGGCATCCCCAGAAACATGTCTCCGGATCCTGAGAGGTTGAAAGAGCCGCCAGAGCCTTGCGGGAGCAGAGAAGGAATTAGGGACGAAAAGTCTGTGTGGCAGACAGACACACCACCGTTTCCCAAAAGCCCTCGGAACTAGCCCTGTGGGGGGTGCCGCTGTGCGCACACTCCACACGGCAACAGCAGCATCAAGGGCCAGCTCCCAGCCTCCCGGCCACTGGCTGGAAGAGAGGCAAGACGTAACTCGGCTGGAGTGGCCTGTGTCCCTGACATCCCCACCCCATCTCAGCTTGGTCTCTGTTACCCCCAGAAGCCGCCCCCCTATGATCCTGCCTAGATAGGAAGTGGGAACAAAAGCAGGAAGTGTGCAAAGCAGCCAGCCAGGCTGGCCGAGGGCTCCACCTGCGGAGGAAGGGGGTGTCGGGGAGCTGGTTCGGCTGTGGCCCCCCTGGGTGACAGACACGGCGGTCTTGACGGCATAGATGTTTGCCTCCTCTTGAAACTTCCCGATGTTTTTCTTATAGCGAATCCGCTTGTTGCCAAACCAGTTGGAGACCTGGGGGGTGTTGGGCAGAAAGGAGGGTCAGCTGGAGACCTTTCCCTCCGTATGACCCTCAGTCCACAGGGCCGGCGCTTCCTGCTGAAACTCCTCCGGGTACCTGAGAGACGGTGATGCCACACTTCTTGGCGAGCTCCTCCTTAGCCTCCTCACTGGGATACGGGTTACTCAGGTGGGAATAGAAATACTCATTTAGGACCTCGGTGGCCTGTTTGCTGAAGTTGCGGCGTTTCCGTCTACAGAGAAGGGAGAAGGGCGGTGAGGACTGCCGGGCCAGCAGGGTCTCTATGCTGCAGGCTCCTGGGGCTTGGGGGACGGGAAGGAGCCCGGGGCGGGCAGCCTGGGCCCCACCTGGCGTCCAGGAACCGGGAGCGCAGGATCATGACGGCCTCGCAGGTGCTCTGCTTGAGCTGCATCTGGATGGCGCTGAACTTGCGGTGGATGATGCTCACCATGCGCTCCATCTCCTTGGGTGCCACGGGCCGCGTGCGGCTCTGCTCCCTCAGCAGGTTCATGACGTGGGTCGTGAACTCGTTGCATGCCTGCGGGGGGGCCGGTGGGCTGTGAGGAGCCCTTTGGCCTTGGGGTCCCCCCTAAGGAAGCCCCGCCACCCACTCCAGCCTCCTTGCCTCACCTGCTCATACTTCTCCAGCTCCGAGTGGTAGATGTGGCGGATCTGGGCGAGCTTGCTGCGATAGTCCGAGTGTTCGATGGAGTTGTCAGGGGACACGCCGCCCCCGGAAGCTGCTGCGGCTGCAGCTGCCGCCGCCGAGCCCCCCCCTTTCTCAGGCCCAGCCACACCTTCTGCCAGAAGCATGTTGTCCAAGCGCATAAGCTGGGGGTCCACGGGCTCCTCCTCCTGGGAGCTTCGGATGCTGAGGCCTAGCGCGGGCGAGTGGACTTAGGGACCCGGGGACCCCCACACCCAGTCCTCTGCCCTCCTGAGACCTGAGTTTCTTTGGTTCCCTCCCCAGTACCCCCTGGACACCTCTCTGACCCCCACTCTCCGCAGGGCTCCACGCTGTCTAACTCTTGGCCTGAGCGTCTGGGGAACGGATCCCTGCGTACCGGTCTTCTCCTTGATCTCACACAGGACGCTAAAGAGCGCTGGCTTCATCCGGTGGCAGTTCAGGGCGTGTTTCCTTGGGGGAACAAGAGAGAAAAGTTTAGCTACAGGAACGTGCAGGGGGACCATGAGGTGAGAGGGAGCCTGGGAACAAGGAGGCGGGTAGAAAGGGGCTGGGGGTGGAAAGGGGTGGGGTTCATGGGGCGAGATCAGCTCCCACAATGGGGACGTGGGGAAGCTGCTTGGCACCTGCCACCCAGGGAAGGTAGGGGCAGCAGGCTGAAGGCCCCATGGGCAGCTGGGGGCTGTGGGAGACGGTCTAGAAGGGTGCAGAGGGGGAGTTTGGGGGTAACTGCAGATACGAAGGTGACTAGGTCGATTTCAGAAAAAGAGATGGAGACTGGGGAGAAGAGTCAGAGTTTGAGGTGCCAGAGAGGGGTTAGGGGTGCCGAGCTAAAGTGGAGGGATCGGCAGAGATGTGTGTGGAGGGTCCTGGGCTGAGCAGGGGTGGAGGGGGCTGAGGACACAGGGGGGCTGGGCCCTGGCCCAGAGGAGAGGCAGGAACTCTGGGGAGGGGTGTGGAGGCCCCCAGGTCTGCAGGGGAGGGGGCACTGAGTGGAGCGTCAGGGGAGGAGCCAGAGGGGGCTCTGGAGAGGGAAGGGTGGGTCAGGGGGTTAGGAGAGGGGGTGAGGCCACCTGGGGTTCCCCTCCTTAAGGTTTCAGGGCCTGGGGGTGAAGAAAGGTGTGAGAGGAGTCACTTATCTGGGGGTTCCGGGAGCAGGGAGGAGAGAGCTGTGGGATCCTGGAGTTGGGGGGTTCGGAGACCGAGCTGTGAATGGGCTTCTGCCGGTCTGTGGGGTGGGGGGCGGGGGCACTCACTTGGCCTGGGCCTCGTCCAGGCTCTGGTCCGTGATGGTCATTATCTGCTGCAGAATGTCCCCGATGTCCTGCTTCCCGCGGCCTCCCGGGACCCCCCCGCCACCCCCTCCGGGGTCTCCGCCACCGGGAGGCTCGCCAGGGCCCCCAGGCTCCGCACCCACCAGCCCCAGGCCCCCCCGGCCCCCGCCTGGAGGGGGCGGCCCCAGCAGCCGCTCGTCCATAGTGGGGGGGGCCCAGAGGCCCCCTCCCCGTCCCGCCCCTCCCCCGCCGGGTTACTTCCCCCCAAACTCGCCGGGGCCGCTGCTCCCTCCGCCCCGACCCCCGCCCGTCTCCCCGTCTCCTGGCTCCCCCGGGGGTTCACCCCGGCTCTGAAGGGAGACCTGGGGTACCGGCTGGGCCCCCCACAGGAGACCCCGGCCCCCGGCGGCGGAGAAAATGGAGCCGGAGAGAGAGGAGGCCCAGGCGGGGGTGTGTGTGAGCGAGAGGGAGGAGGGAGGAGGGCGAGGGAGCGGGGGGAGGGGAGGGAGCGGGAGGGCGGGGCGCGGGAGGAGCCGGGGGCGGAGACGCGGACGGCTCGGCGGGGAGGAGGGGAGGGAGGCGGGAGGAGGGGAGGAGGGAAGGGGGGAGGGAGGCGGGGGAGGGGGGGGAGAGCGGGAGGAGGGGACGCGGGTGCGGGGCCGGTCCGGGGCGTGGACTCTGGCCCCGGGTGCCGGGGTCCACCGACAGCCCCGTTCATATTTCTGGTGCTAATGGCTCCCCTCCCTGTTCTACTTAATTAACGCCCGGAGGGGCGGGGTAATTAGGGAGGCCTCCCGCCGCTGCTTAATGAGCCGCTAATTAACCAGCCGGGGCGGGAGCTGGCCTCGGGCCAGACCCGGAGGCGGCCTCCGGCCCCGCGGCCGCCCCCCGCCCGCAGCGCAGACACCAGTCCAGTCGGGAGGGAACGCGTTTATTCACAAACCAAACTTCGGGGCGGGGCGGGGCGGGCGCCGGGGAGCGCGCAGTCCGTCACCCCCTCTCGTTGGCCAGGAGGGCGGGCCTGCCCCCGGGTCGCAGCCTTGGGGGACGAGGCGTCTTCTGGGGAGGCGGGGGCCTCGGATCCTGCCGAGCGGCTTGACGTCTGGGGGTCCCCACAGCCGCTCCCTGGGACGACGGGAGGGACGGGTGCCCCTGGGCGCGGGGGTGCTCACTGCCTCCAGCTCCCGCTCGGGGAGGGTCCCCGAGGACCGTCCTACCTCGGCTATTCCCAGGTGCGAGGCCTTCAGCCCCTCAGTTCCCAGGCACATGGGCCAGGGCGACGGACAGTGAGATTTCTGCCGCGTCCAGTTCGGGTGCCCCTGCCCAGCAGGGTTGAGGGTATGCGGCCGGCTGCCCCGCTTGGAGCCCCCGCTTGGAGCCCGGGAGCGGGGCGGGCGGGCCGGTGGGGGCTCAAGTCTCAGCAGGTGTGAGTGGGGGGCTGAGACCTTTGTTCCTCCATTCGACCCCCACCCTGAACTCTCAGCAGCAACTCCAGGAGCTCCTGTCCCCCGGGGGGTAGGGGAGGCTCTGACCGCTGGGCTTCCATCCGCTGGCACTGGAGGAATGGAGGGGTGGGAGGGTGTTGGTGAGGTAGAGGAACAGGCCTGGAAAGGAGCCAGGGCTGGTATGCAGGGCATACAGGACACCTGGGACTGGGATGGGGGGCCAGGGCCTGGGGGGAAGGAGGGACAGGGCCCCAGAGAGGGCAGGGTCTGGAGACCAGGAAACCTGGGGCTGGCCTCCTGGCGGGTGGGGTGTCTCACCTGGTGACTGAGGATGGTGCTGTAGAGCTGTTCTTTGTCCTCCTGGGGCCGGGGTGGGGCTGGGGCTAGGTTTGGGGGACCCTGGGGGACGTGGAAGATGGCTCTCTGCTCCTCTAGGCGGCGGGACTGGGCCTCAGCCACTAGGTCCAGAAGGAGCTCAGTCTGCAGGGAGAGCAGGGAGGCCGAGCGCGGTCCTAGGGCTGGGAGAGTAGGGGGAGGGCTCAGAGAGGCTGGCAGGGCGGGGGCCTGGGGCAGGGACAGACAGGGGGAGGTGATGAGGGGCTGGTGGTCAGAGGTAAGGAGGTACCATGGGGAGTCCAGAGGATGTGGGGAAGGGGCCACGATGGAGGGACCCTGGTAACAGGATTAGGAAGGATGCAGGCACCAGGGTCAGGGAACTCCCTGGATGGGTGGGGTACCTGTGTGGCGGGTCCCTGGAGGAGGGGATGGAGGAGCAGATCGCCAAGGTCGAATGGTGGTGTTTACAGGGGGCCAGCCGTGCTCATCCTGACGGGGGCCCTGACGCCGAGACACCCATTCCAGTCAGGCAGGGCGGGCTAGGCCAGCGGCCGTTTCCTCTGTCTCTGTGCCTACCCAGTGTGCCCAAGCCCTTCCAAGTCCCGAGTCCACGGCCACTAGGTCTCTGCCTCAGGTCCTCTCACCTCCCTTTCTCCCAGGGCCAGCCTCCCCCACCGGGTGCCAGCTCACCTGCTCACCATCCTCTTCTGCCCGGGGTCTCTCAGCCTCCATGCCCTGGAGGGGAGAAACCGATGGGGGAGGGGAGCTGGGATTTGGAGGAGGGCCCGCACCCTGAGTTCCTGAGGGGAGTGGGGGCTGGAAGGGGTGGGGGTGAGCCAGGGGCTGGATGTCTGGGTACTAAGCAGGAAGCTGGGTTCCTGGTCAGCCCCCCATGGGCCCCGCCCATCCCTGTCAACTTCCTCCAGTTCTGTTTTCCCACCCAAACTGCTGCTCAACCTCTCTCCCCAGGGGAGCAGGGGCTGGGAAAAGCTCCTCCCGCAGTAGTGGAGGGGCTTCAAGGTGGGCAAGAACCCTTGGCCTTCCCCTCTCCAGAGCCTCGGTAGACCCCCACCCCCACCACTCTGTTCCCTCCCCCCGCCTCCCCTCCAGCTCTGTCAACACAGGAACTAGCTGCACAGGAAGTGGTTTCACTCCTCAGAACCCTCACCCCCAGGTCTCTCCTCTCCCTAAGATGTCCCCTGAGGGTAGGATTCAGCCCTCCCCTGCTTCCCAGCTTCCAGCCCCATTGGGATTGGGACAGGCATGGTTCCAGCAGGACTCAGATCCAGGGATGTCAGGCCCTCAAACATATACATACACCCCCAACACTGGGCCAACACAGCGAGTGTCAGTCCCCCCTGCCCTCTCGGTGCTTGGTCTGTTCAGTGGACAAGATGTGTCTCAAATGTGAGACATGGTCAGGGAAGGCTTTCCTCTGGTCATGAATGAGGGATGAAGGGAGAGGACCAACTCCCCGGCTTGGTCATTGATCTGTCTACACTGCTCACGCCAAGCTAGGACAGATAGACATTTGGAGCCTCGAAATGGAAACCTGTCATAATACGGGGTTTACAGCTGAGCGACATCAAACACGAAATGTGAAGAGCTCTGGTTCTGCCACTTAATGCCATGTCATCTTCGCCAGATAAAAATCTGTGCCTGTTTCTAAGAGTAAAATAGACCTAACAGTTTTGGTAGACCTCACAGTTGGTGTGAGGATTAGATGTGATAAAGCATTTGGTACAGTGAATGCTCAATAAATGGTAGTTATTACAAGGCATACTCAGAGATATTGCAGGATGGTTCCGGATCACTACAATAAAGTGAGTCAGATGTTTTGGCTCCCGGGTGCATGTTTACAACTATACTGTAGTCTATTAACTGTGCAATAGCATTGTCTTAAAAACAATAACCATACCTTAATTTAAAAATACTTTATTGCTAAGAAATTTCCAACCATCATCTGAGCCTTCAGTGAGTCATAATCTTTTTGTTGGTCTTTGCTTCAATGTTAATGAAAACACATATGCGAAGCGCAACAAAGTGAAGCCCACAAAGATGAGGTACGCTTGTATCCGCTTTCAAAATGCCCCAAGCCTCCATGTCTCAGGCCCATCAGCACCATGAGGTGTAACTACGCTGCTGAAAGGTGGGTCACACTGAGATGGTCTCTGTCTGCCTCTACCGAGCTTGGGCTCCTGGGAGTCTCCTACGTGGCTAGAACTGAATACGCTTGGAAGGTGGGCAAAGGGTCTAATGTGTGGCTTCTCTTCAGACTACTAGACTCTTTTTTCAGATGACACCCTAAATTAGCACAGGACCCCCAAGTCTTATTCTTGCTCTTAAACTATACTGAACGTCTCCATCCAAATATTGAATTTGGGCCCTAGCCTGTTTGGCTCAGTGGATAGAGTGTCGGCCTGCAGACTGAAGGGTCCCAGGTTCGATTCTGGTCAAGGGCATATGCCCAGGTTGTAGGCTTGATCCCCAGTGGGAGGCATGCAGGAGGCAGCTGATCAATGATTCTCATCATTGATGTTTCTATCTCTCCCTCTCCCTTCCTCTCTGAAATCAATAAAAATATATTAAAAAACAAAACAAAAAATATTGAATTTGGGACACAAAATTTGGAAGACAATGTAGTCATTCCCATATTTTCTTCATTGCACTCCTCAAACCCTCCAAAAGGAGGTAACACTTTATACCAGCTTTATTCTCTGATGACAGATTTGGGGTTCTTAAATAGAGAAAGTAGTGGCTAGACGAGTGGCACCTCATCCCTGCAGTGGTAAGAATGCAAGGAGTCATCAGCTGGAGTGGCCCTTGGTGCTCCCCCCGACCCAGCACCTGCGACGCCTGGCACATAGCTGGTGCTGAACAAATACTTGTCAACTGTTTGTAGGTAGTGGGGGGTGATATAAACGCTCCCTTCGGGAGCCACATCCTGTGCAGGAAGAACATCTTACATCCCATCTGTGGTTCTGGGTTCCAGTTCAGGGTACTAGCCCACTCCACCCCCCCTCCTGTGACCCCTCACCCTCACTTCCTGGGCCCACTCCATCTCAGCACCTAAACCCTCTGCAGGGCCGCATCTTCTCCACGTGGAAGACGGTGACGGTTGAGGGGCACGCACTCGTTTTGGGAGGGACGCTATATTCCCGACCCCCTACTTTTGGGGCCCGAGGACTTTAAAACCTGGAGGCTTCCAGGCGGACACTTAACGGAGTTCACTTTTGGAATCCCACCCGGCCACTAGCCGCCTACTTTTGACCTTCGTTTCCGGCATTTGAGGGTATTCCTGGGGGGGCTGGGGAGCCCCAGGCGAAGGGAGGAGACCCGCGTTCTGGGGACGGAGTCAGGCAAGGAGGCGGGCTCCGCGTGTTGGGGGCGGGGCCGCAGGCTCCCAGGGACAGCCAATCACAGGGCCCGCCAGCGGAGGTCGCGACCCCGGATCTTCCTGGCATGGCGGCGGGGCCGGGCCTCGGCCCACGCGTGCCTGCGGGGAACGTCGGGTCGCGGCGGGGCGGGCCTCCTCCAGCTCCTTTCGCAAGGCTTCGGCCCGGAGAGCGGGCCCCGCCCCCGTGCGCGGCCAAGTCCAAGGACAAAGTGCGGGTCTGCAGACCGGCTCCGCGCCCACGCGGGGCTGCCCCCACCGACTGCGTCCGGTGGCGCGGCACGGCCCCGCCCCGCCGCCCGCTTCCCGAGGCGGCCCGCGCACGCGCGAAGGCGCCCGCTCGGCCCGGCGGGGCTTGGTGACGCGCGTGCGCGGGCCCCGCCCCCTCCAGCAGCGCCAGCAGGTCCCAGTGGTGGCGCTGACGGGCGACGTCGCCGGGCGCCAGTCCCGCCTGGTCCCGCAGCGCTCGCGCCGCCCCCCGCCCCAGCAGCAGCCGGGCCACCTCCGCTGCCCCCTCGCGGGCGGCCAGGAACAGCGGCGTCTGCTCCTGCGAGGGGGGAAGCCGGGGGCGAGGTCAGGGGGCCACACCCCGGGACCGGCCCTTCGTGGCTCCACTGCCGGGCCGCCGGCCCCGCCCCTTCTGGCTTTGGGAGCTCCCGCGCTTCCCCCCTCTCCGCACCCCTTTTTTGTGTGGGGAGCCCTCTGCCCGGTCTAACCCTGCCGTCCTGGGCGTCTTTGTCGGCTCCGGCCTGGAGAAGGGAGCGGGCGGCCCGCGCGTTGTTGACAGCGGCGGCCCAGTGCAGAGCGGTTTTCCCTGGGGAACGACGTGGGGGGGGCGTCACCCTGAGGCGGGGGCCGGCGCCGGGTTCCGTTTCCCAGGGATCCCGGCCTTGGGGGAAGGGCTCTTCAGGCCCGTGGAGTCTGGGTCCCTCCGGGCGGAAGCGTTGCCCGGGTGACGGCGGCGGCAGGAAGCACTGCCGGTGACGTCACCGGCGCGCGGACGGGACAATGGGGCATTGTCTGGGGTCGGCGGGACCGGGACGACTCCCCCTCCCCCGCAGCCTCCCATCCTGGTGCACAGTGGGCGGGGGCGTGCGCGCTGCGGATCGGGGAGGCCGGTGCTCCTTCCAGCCAACGCCCGCGGACGTGCACCCCGAGAGGCTGCCAGGGAACCCCCGCCCCCAGTTCCTCTGCTGCCCCCCCCCCCCCACTTTTTACCTCACATCCCCACTGCTCAACTTCTCTGTGACACATCAACACGCCCAGATCCATACCCCATTTATCTCGGGCCCCCACATCTGCTTGAGCTGCAATCAGTTCTTCAACCAGGTCCTCCACTGCCAGCTTGGCGGCCAGCATCAGGGCCGTGGTCCCATCCACTGTCCTGGCGTCCACTGCGGTCTGTCTGTGGCGGAGTAGGAGCTGGGGGGCCAGAGAGGGCGGGCCACCCTGGTATGTCCTGGGCGGCAGCTCAGGCCCTCACACTACCCACCTCCCAATCCATCTGCTCTTTTCCCCTTTAGTCCCCAAGCTCACATCACCTTCCTCTTTGCCAAACCCTAGAGGAGGCTTTTGCCCAGCTTTCCTTGCACATTTGCTCCCTGTTCTCTCAGGGACCCCGGTGTGCACTGACCTGGCAGACCTCCCGGGCATCAGCAGCCACAGCGGTGTGAAGAGGGGTGCGCCCCGCTCTGTCTGGCTGGTTGGGGTTGGCTCCAGTCTCAAGGAGGCGGCGGGCAGCAGTCGGTCGGGAGAATCGGGCAGCCAGGTGCAGGGGGGTCTCCCCAGTGCCCGCGGTGTGAGCCTGGGGACAGGCCCCTCCATCTAACAGAGGTTCCCAGGGCTCAGGGCTTTCCAGGAAAGTCCTGTACTCCACTGCCCCACAGCACACTGCTGACATCAGGGGTGTCACCCCCTCTGTGGGTGGGAGAAAAGGAATGGGAAACATGTCCATCAAAAGGGTCTGGAGGCTCGGGAATCACAGCCCTGAGGTGTCAGGAGGCCCAGCTCTGGCTCTTGATTTTGTGTGGCTTAAGTCAAGCGACTTGTACTTTTCTCCAGGCTTCAGTTTCCCCCTCTGTACCAGGAGCCAGCCAGCAGGCCTAATTCCCTCACATTCTAGGGCAGTGGTTCTCAAACTTGGGTCTGGAGTACACTCACCTGGAGGGCTTGTTCAAACACATTCCCCAATAGCTTGACTATCTGAATCAGGAGCTCTGGAGCCCAGGAATTTGTGTCTCTACCCATTTCCCCAGGGGCACTGATTCTTCTGTCCTTGGGCCACACTCTGTTGTAAGGCACTCATTCTAACATTTGCTTCTTCAGGGCTGATAGCAAAGGATTTTCTGATTCTAAGGGTCAAAGGGATTCCTCCCGGCCCGGGTTGGCTCGAGTACCAGGCCCATGGGTGTCCACGCCGGGGATGTCCAGCTCGGCTTCCTGGGGAGGAGTCAGCATGGCTGCCTGGGGGAGTCCTCGACAGTCACCGCTCAGGGCCCAGAGCTGGCACTGGGCGGGCGAGGCCGTGTCTTCAGCCTTGGGATCAGAAAACAACCGGGGAAGGAAGGTTGGCTTGTCCCTTCGCCCTCCTGTCACCGCAGGACCATTCCCGCCCAGGGCTTTCACCTGGCCTACCTCCTCTCCTTCCTCAGGGCCTGAGCACATCACAACTCCATCCTCCTCAGCATTGGCCTCTGGTTTCAGTGCCCTGGAAGAGGAGGGTGGGTAGAGGACCTTCAGGGTCCACAAGGTTTGCAGCCGTCTTCCAATGCTAACCCTAACCCTAACCCCAACCCCAACCCTAACCCCAACCCCAACCCTAACCCTAACTCTAACCCCAATCCTAACCCCAACCCCCAACCCCAACCCTAACCCCAACCCTAACCCGAACCCCAACCCCAACCCTAACCCTAACCCTAACCCTAACCTTAACCCCAACCCCAACCCCAACCCCAACCCTAACCCTAACCCCAACCCTAACCCTAACTCTAACCCCAATCCTAACCCCAACCCCCAACCCCAACCCTAACCCCAACCCTAACCCGAACCCCAACCCCAACCCTAACCCTAACCCTAACCTTAACCCCAACCCCAACCCCAACCCCAACCCTAACCCCAACCCCAACCCCAACCCCAACCCTAACCCTAACCCTAACCCCAACCCCAACCCCAACCCCAACCCCAACCCTAAGCCTAACCCTAACCCTAACCCTAACCCCAACCCCAACCCCAACCCCAACCCCAACCCCAACCTTAACCTTAACCCCAACCCCAACCCCAACCTTAACCCTAACCCTAACCCTAACCCCAACCCCAACCCCAACCCCAACCCCAACCCTAACCCTAACCCTAACCCCAACCCCAACCCCAACCCTAACCTTAACTCTAACCCTAACCCTAGCCCCTTCCCCTTCCTCTGTCTCCCACTTCTGCAGTGGCATCTCTTGTTGCTTCTGATCATAAATGTCTTCACAGGCAAGAGTCCCCTCCCTGAGCCCCAGCTCCTCCTCATTCTCACTTGAGGCCGATGCTGTCCTCGCCCAGTGGGGGCCGGCGTCGGCGGGGAGCTGGCTGAGTCCGAGGCCTTCGAGTGAACCCCGGGGGCAGCCAGAGGGCCCCATGCTCTCGGCGCCTCCGCCGGATGAGCTGGAGGATGAGAAGAGCCCCAAGAGCCAGGAGAAGCACCCCGGCCACTGGCGAGCACAGCACAGGCCAGGGAAGCTGGTTGGCGGGGGGATCTGGTGGGAGAGACAAAAGGAGGCCATTCCAGGTGAGGCTGGGTACTACTGTGAGACCTGTGGGCCTCAGTTTCCTCATCCGTAAAATGGGAATAACAATAGCACCGACTCCAGGGGGTTGTTGGGAGGATAAGAGGAGTCAGTACTGGAAAGCGCTTAGAGCACAGCCGGGCACGGAGTGTGCGCCATGTGAGTTATTCTCTCCTGAGCTCTGCACTGTGTGACACAGGAGTGCCATGCACTCGGCCTAGCAGAGAGGATGGACCGAGACCCGAGGTTCGCGGGGAGCCTGTGAGAGAGGCTCGGACAAAGTCCTTAGGAAAATAAGGAAGGAGGTTGTAGAGCAAAGGGGCGCTGGGAGCCCCCAGTTAGAGAAAGACGGTGACAACGGTAAGTCCCCACAAGAGCATTGGGTCCCAGTGCTCCTGTTTCATTTGATCTTCATGCTGACTGCGGCATGAAGCCTGGCCTGGGAGCGAGGTCAGGGGAAAGGATGGGGTCACCTACCGGTGCCTGCACGAGGGTGGGCAGCCAGCAGGGGTCCCGGCAGTAGGGGCTCCAGGGCCTCCACTGCAGCCATGGCAGCAAGGAAGCGGAGCAGGAACCCAGGGTCCCAGGGACAGCGGGCTGCAGGGTGGTCAGGGCCGCAGCGGGACAAGTCCACACCCATCACCACCACAAACCTGCGGGCGAGGCACCTCAGGGACCTGTGTCGGCCCCGGCTCCCTTCCCCCACCCCTCGCCCAGCCTTACCCCGTGCTGAGGGAGTCTGGCTCCTGGCCCGCAGGCTGTGTTTGAGGGGCTGCTGTCTCTTGATGAGAGGGGCCTGGGCTTCCTCCCAGCTCCTCTTCGGCCCGGGCCCCAGGATAGGGGTACACCATGTCCCTGCCATCACTGCCCTTCCTTACCCAGAGCCCCACCCTCAGAGCCAGGGACAGCGCCCGGGCCAGGGCAAGCAGCTGCCGGTCCAGGGCTGGGCGGCTAAGCACCACCAGCAGGGCCAGGGAGGGCCCCCGCTCCGAGTTCCCATCTCGGGGCCTGCAGTCGCCTCCGTCCCAGCCGCACTCCGGAGCGTCGCAGCCTTTCTCACAGTGGCCGTTGTGGAAGTGATCGTGGCAGAACTGGTCATAGGCTGGGCTGGGGGCGAGGAGAGGGGGCTCAGGACCCCAAAGAAACTGGACTCCCTCCTTCATCCCAGAGAGGACTCCTGACCTCCCACCGCCTCCAGGGCACTCGCTATTGGGGCAGCTCCCGAGAAATGGGCTTAGGTAGGCCCTGGGGGTAGGTAGCTCAGACACCCTAATGTCTACTGACACCTGGTCCCTAAGACAGTCCCTTCTCCCTGCCCCCCAGCTCCCCCTCCCTGAAGGCGGGCCCGGGGCGCTTTCCCTGGGGTGCAGGTTGTAGGGGAGAGGCTCCAGGGCAGCAGCTTGGAGAAGGGCTGGGGCAGAGATGGTGCTGGTGTGGCTTTCGCTGCCCTGCTCACCTGGGGCCCTGCTCCTGGGTGGAGCCTAGGCCTCCGCCCCCATTGGCAATGCCGACAGTGAGAGGGTGCCAACTCCCTGGAGCTTGAGGCTGGGTGACATAACTCAGAAGCATCTATGGCCCTTCGCCCTCACTGTGGCCCCGCCCCAACTCACGTGCAGGCTGGAGGAGTCTCACAGTCATAGCCGTCAAACAGGCATTCTGCAGAGTCACACTGCGGGTGGCACTGCCCGTCGCCGAAGAGAAGCCAGCAGCGGGAGTGGGAGGGGCAGCCCTGCCAGGGGTCCAGGACCCCCAGCGAGCAGTCCCCGCCATCCCAGCTTCCTCCGGGGCCACTGCAGTCAGTGTCACAGGCCCCATCTCCCCCTCTGCCCTCACACCCCTTTGCTCTGGGGCTCTGACACCTGGGCCCTGGGGAGCCGGGAGGGCAGGAGCACCGAAAGCTCGGGCCCCCCAGCTTGGCGGTCTCTGAGCAGCTGCCGTTGTGGAGGCAAGGAGAGGGAGGGCCACAGCCTTGGACGGCTGGGGTCAGGCAGTCAGGGCCCCCGTAGCCATTGAGGCAGGCACAGCGGGGCAGGAAGCCAGCCTTGGGGGAGGGCAGACACAGCCCCCCGTGGTGGCAGTGATGGGGGCCACAGGAGGGGGCTCTCTGGCTGCAGGTGGGGCCTTCAAAACCCTGCAGAGAGGAGAGAGGTTGGCAAGGGGCCTTGTGTCATTCTTCCCACTTCCTCTCAAGACACTCCAGATAAGGTAACGGGGTTGGGGGTGGGGAGTAAGGGGGTGGGGGAATATGGGGGGGTTGAGTGTCCATCTGGAAGGGCCTCAGAGAACAAGAGGGATCATTTTATAGAGGTTGCAACCATGTCCCGTGTGTTTTCACACAATGACAGTACATGGTGGTGACAGTGGATGAACCACACAGCTCTGCAGCATCGCAGTGCAAGTCCCGGCAGACTAAAGAGCTAATAGAGTAGTAACTGCACTACTGTCTTAGTCCTTGGAAATAGGATTATATACGTTCTCTTCCTCTGCAAGGGGGACAGGACATAAGTGCCTGCAAGTTATTAATGTTGTCATTCTTGGATTTGGTTCATGGGTGTTATATTGTAAGAATAAAATACATAGAAGGCCAAGCACAAACCAATGGTGTTAGTGTATCACGAACCAATGTTATGCATTGCGCGCGTGCACACACACACACACACACACACACAGAGTTAAAAGAACTGAGCACTTACCCACAGTCACCCAGCTTGATTTTGGGGTCCTTCCCTCATGCATTCGTGCTACCCCCTGATCCTGCCTCCACCACCCCCTTTTGCTGCCAAGAGCCACTCCTGTGAGTGGGACGGCTTCTCCAATAGTTCCCACTGCAGGGCTCCCGGGCTCCCTCTGGGTCCCAGCTCAGGCTTTCGCCTGTGTCAGTGCTGGGGGCAATGAAGGCAGCTTTGCCGTCACTCACCGGGGGGCAGCGGCAGGTGAAGCCTGGGGGTGGTCCTGCCGAGGCCTCACAAGACCCTCCGTGGGAGCAGGGCTGGCTCTGGCAGGGGTCCATCTTCTCCTCACACCGCTGGCCTGCGGCGGGGGCGGGACTGGATGTCACACTGTCTGGTCACTGCCTCCTTTCTACTCATTCCTGGGAGTCGGCCCAGCGCTAGCCGCACAGGTAAAGGGACCCTGGCCATGTTCTCTGGGCGGGAAGGATGACTAGCGGCCTTGTGGAGGGGATTATCTGGTTTCCACGGCCAGCTCAGCTGTGCCCGATGCCTGTGCCCCCCCCCCCCCCCCCCGCGCCTCGCCTCACCCGTGTGCCCGGGCAGACACTGACAGTAGAAGGCATTGGCTAGAGGGTAGCAGGCTGCGGTGCCTCTGGGGTGGCAGGGCTGGTCCAGACACTCGTCCACGTCCCCCTCGCAGCGCAGCCCCACAAAGCCTGGCGGGCAGGCGCAGTGGAAGCCGCCAGGTTTGGGGGTGCAGGTCCCATGGTTGTGACAGGGCTGTGATTGACAAGTGTCCAGTTCCTTTGAGCAGTTCTGTCCTTCGTAGCCCGGGGCGCACTGCAGGCAAAGAGGGTCAGGCTGAGCCGACCAGGAAGCGAGCCCACCCAGCACCGCAGTCTGCCCAGGCTGCCTTCCGCTCGCCAGCCCCACTCACCAGCCCTCAGGCCCCTGCAGCTCATGGTGCACATTATCCCATGAGGCACGACTCACAGCCCTCCAGCCCCAACAGCCTCCCGGACCACGGGTTGGCGCCCGCTGCTCTGGGCACACTGCCACAAAAGATGGCTCCATTTTGGGTAGAACCCCTCTCACCAACCAGCGCCCCAGGCTGTGCCACGCTTCATAAACTTGCAAGCACCGACTGAACGCCCTTTGTGCGGCCACCATGTTAGGCAACAGGAATGCAAAGAGAACCAGAACTGGTCTCTCTTCCAGGAGGTTCGCAGGCAGCCAGGACGGAGACAGCTGACATTTCTTGCATGATTTTTACGCCTAACCTCCTGAGATCCCCCTAAAGACCCTTTGTGTGGATATTGCACTTGACTCTCACTTCCCAGAAATGGAGGCGATTCCTGGAAAGACTGACTTGTACAAGTCGCACAGCGGGGCCGGACGCAGTGCCACTACGGCTCCCTCCCTGGCGCCTGTCCCCACTGTTTCACATTCTGCTGGAGAGGGATCGCTGTGAGGCCTTTGCGTGTGCTGAGTTCTTGCGAGAGGAAGGCGAGCGTGCAAGAACGGGACCAGGAAGGCTTCGGGAGATGGAGAAGAGGGTTCACGGCTAGAGGGCTGCTGGAAGCAGGTGTGGGGCGTCGTGGGAACTTCTGGGGAGTTTCATGGAAGAGGAAGTCAAGCTGAGCACCAGGTGTGCGAGGTTGACGGTCAGTGTGCTGCCTCGGTGTCTCAGGGTGTGTGAAACGCTCACAATACGACGCTATGGGGGGGGGGGGGGCGCGGTGGGGAATAGGGGAGTGCATGTGCCCTCTCCCCAGGCCCCGGCTCTGATTACAGGGACCAGGCTGCTCAGGCTTGAGTCTCAACTTGGCCTCTAGCACCGTGAGCTGACCACCCAGGAGAGGCCCGACCCGGCCTGGGGGGCTGCTCAGGACTGCTCCTGAGGAAGGCACCTCCTGGGCACCATGCAGCGGAGGAGGGTGGGAGGGCGCCAGGGAGCCGGCGTGGGGTGTGCGGGGAGCCAGAAGCAGTTTGGGGTTGCTGGAGCTGGGGGGGGGGGGGGCGGAAACACAAGGCCTGAGAGCCAGGGCGGGTCTCGCAGGGCAGGGCTGTGGTGAAGGAGGGCAGCACTGCAGGGTTTTGATCAGGGAGTGACAGGTGAGCGCAATGCTTTCAACAGAGTAAAGGCTGGTAGCAGAGTAAGGGCTGGGCAGGGCCGATGGGAGGCTGATGCAGGTGTCCATGTGGACAGCAGCAAAGGCCTGGACTAAGCCAGTGGACGAAGGTGAAGGGACACGGACAAAACAGAGAAATATTCAGGAGATAAAATGGCCTGACTTGGAGGTTGGCTGGATGTGTGGGTCAGGGAAATGGATAGATCACGGCCCCCCACCATGCCGACCGTCTCCCATGTCCAGTCCACCCTGGCACCCTGACCCGCTCACCTGGCAGAGATAACCATTGGGCTGGGTCACGCAGGTGGCCCCGTGCTGGCAGGGTCTGGACTGGCATGGGTTCGCCCTGTCCTGGCACGTAGGGCCCTGGAATCCAGGGGGGCAGTGACAGAAGTAGGAGGGGCCACTGTCAACGCAGAGACCTCCATTCTGGCACAAGGAAGAGACTTCTGTGCCTGCGAGAGACAAACAGGATCAGTAAAGCTAAGTGGGGCGGAAGGGCGCCTGGGCCCAGACACTGAGCAGAGAGGCCGTGGGGACCACCAACATTCCTGGGGGAGGGGAGGCCTGAGGACCAGGCCCGCCTGACACAGAGGGGTTGAAGCATCCAGTTCCCCCGCTGTCTGCTGCCAGCTGGGGGGTTCCCTCTCCCCGGGCTGTAGAGCACAGTTCTGCGCCCTCCCATGTGCTCACTGTCACTGCCACCAGCCACCCCTGGTCCCCACGTCTCTCTCCTGAGGTCTTCTCATCTCAAACTCATCTGCACAAGGGCTATTCTTTTTATTTTTTAAAAATATGCATTTATTGATTTCTGAGAGGAAGGGAGAGAGAGCTAGAAACATCAGCGATGAGAGAGAATCATTGATCAGCTGCCTCCTGCACGTCTCCTACTGGGGATCGAGCCCGCAACCCGGGCATGTGCCCTTGACAGGAATTGAACCCGGGACCCTTCAGTAGCAGGCTGAGGCTCTATCCACTGAGCCACACCGGCCAGGGCCAGGGCTATTCTTTCACAGTGTGTGGGAAGTGAAATGTGCTGAGTGCAGTTGGGTTAAATGTGTCCACTCCAGAGATGATGATAGTGACAGAGTCAAGCTGCTTCACACTGATTAGGTCCCTGTTGGTTGTGTTAACCTGGAGTCTTATTGACGGGGCTGGCTGGTGGTTCTTGAGCTGCACTGAGGGTGGTGCTGGGAGCTGGGCCGTGTGGGGAGGCCCTGGGCGCTGAGGGTGGTGCTGGGGGCTGGGCCGTGTGGGGAGGCCCTGGGCGCTGAGGGTGGTGCTGGGGGCTGGGCCGTGTGGGGAGGCCCTGGGCGCTGAGGGTGGTGCTGGGGGCTGGGCCGTGTGGGGAGGCCCTGGGCGCTGAGGGTGGTGCTGGGGGCTGGGCCGTGTGGGGAGGCCCTGGGCGCTGAGGGTGGTGCTGGGGGCTGGGCCGTGTGGGGAGGCCCTGGGCGCTGGGCTGTGGAATCAGTCACTGGCTGGTCGTGTTGCTTGCCTCTGGGCCGAGTGTGTTGTGGTCGGATGTGTGACCCCTTAGGGCTGGGACAGCGGAGGGCACCTTTCTCCCCTTCATCGGCTCCCATCGGCCCCTGGTTGGTACCTTGGCTCAGGGCAGCCCTCTGGCAGGAGGACAGCGGGACTTCGCAGAGACGCCCGGTCCATCCCTGGAGGCACGGGCACTGGAAGGAGGGCCCGGTCTGGAGGCAGCGGGCATTTCGTGGGCAGGGCTTCTGGGCGCATAAGTCCATCAGAGTCTGAGGGTTTGCAGGGAGCGTGAGGCAGGACAGAGCACCAGGTCCCCAGCCCGGAGGTGGTGCTCTGCCGGCTGCAGCTCCTCAACATCCCCTCAGGCTGCCCCTGGTTTCCCTGCTGCCTCCATCCCGGGGAGTCCCCGAGGGAGGCACCCCGCAGCCCCTCTTCCCTGCAGACCCCAGAGCCTGGACTTCCAAAGCTCCCCGTGTGGGTGCCTTGTCCACACGCCCCCCGCTGCCACCTTTCAGTACCTGAGACCCTCTGACTGGCGCTCCCCCGCCCCCCCGCCCCCCGCCCCCAGCACACCTGGCTCAGAGCCTCACCTGACAGCTGCTTCCTGTGTAGCCAGCAGGGCAGAGGCAGCGGGCGCCCTGGGGCCCATCTTGGCAGGTAGCCTTGTTTCTGCAGGGGCTGGACAAGAGACGCATGGGAGGAGGCAGGTGCGGGACAGGGGGAGGGGCGGTCCCGGGGAGATGGGGCAGAGGGAAGGCCTCCCTCCGAGAAGGATGCGGGATGAGAGGCAGCTGGGCCCCAGAGGAGGTGGAGGAGAAGGGCCTTGCCCCTGCTCACCTGTCTGCGCAGCTGGGGCGGACCCTTCCCTCACAGCGTGGGCCCTGGAAGCCGGTGGCACAGAGGCAGGCAGGGGCGCCAGGCCTGTTCACACAGGTGCCCCCGTTGAGGCACGGGGCTGGAGAGAGGGGGCTGTGAGCCAGGGTCGGGTTTCTTGCCTGTAACCTAGCCTATGACCTCAGTCACACCACAGACAGGCCACCCCCCCCCCCCCCCCGCCCCCCATCAGAGCACCAGCTCACTGTGCCCAGGTTTTGACTTTGGCACAAGCACCCCTGACCGCCGCCTGCGCCAGCCCCAGGGCACGGTGGGCGCTCACCGGAGGCACAGAGGTCGGTGCTGGTCTCGCAGCGGGGCCCGGTGTGGCTTGGAGGACAGGTGCAGAGGTGGCCCCCGGGGTGGGGGCTGCAGGAGCCGCCATTGAGGCAGGGTCCCGAGTGACAAGCTGTCACCTCCTCAGTGCAGGCGGGCCCTGAGGAAGGGAGCCCTCGTCTCTCCTCTCCCCCTCCCCCCTCTCCCCTCAGCCCTCCCCCCACTCTTCCTTCCCAGCAGCTTTGCTCCTCACCACCTCCCAGCACCTGGCCCTGCAGCCCACGCGGCTCTCCTGGATGGGGACAGAGACTGAGGGCCTTTGTCACACGTCTCCACGGCCTTGCCCTTCATTAGAAGGTGGCCAGCCCAGGTGTACATGGTTTAGGGGAGCGTCTCACCTGTGTAGCCTGTGGGGCACGTGCAGTTGTAGCCAGAGGGCTGGGGGTGGCAGGTCCCCCCGTGGGCACAGGGCGTGGAGACACAGCCCCCCCAGCTCTGCCTCACACTCTGGTCCTGTCCAACCCGCGTCACACACGCACGAGGACCTGGCCATGGAGAGAGAGCGGAGGCTTCCTCCCGCCCCTCCCATTGGTTGGTCCCCTGTGACCTCCTGTGTTTGGCCGAGGCTCTGCCCTTTCCTCAGGGTCTTTGCCCTCAGCAGCCTGCCCTGTGCACGTCCCCTCTGCCCGCTGGCCCCACGCCCTCAGCAGCTTGCCCTGTGCACGTCCCCTCTGCCCGCCGGCCCCACGCCCTCAGCAGCTTGCCCTGTGCACGTCCCCTCTGCCCGCCGGCCCCACGCCCTCAGCAGCCTGCCCTGTGCACGTCCCCTCTGCCCGTGCCGGCCCCACGCCCTCAGCAGCCTGCCCTGTGCACGTCCCCTCTGCCCGTGCCGGCCCCACGCCCTCAGCAGCCTGCCCTGTGCACGTCCCCTCTGCCCGCCGGCCCCACGCCCTCAGCAGCCTGCCCTGTGCACGTCCCCTCTGCCCGCCGGCCCCACGCCCTCAGCAGCCTGCCCTGTGCACGTCCCCTCTGCCCGCCGGCCCCATGCCCTCAGCAGCGTGCCCTGTGCACGGCCTCCTCTGCCCGCCGGCCCCACGCCCTCAGCAGCCTGCCCTGTGCACGTCCCCTCTGCCCGCCGGCCCCACGCCCTCAGCAGCCTGCCCTGTGCACGTCCCCTCTGCCCGCCGGCCCCACGCCCTCAGCAGCCTGCCCTGTGCACGTCCCCTCTGCCCGCCGGCCCCACGCCCTCAGCAGCCTGCCCTGTGCACGGCCTCCTCTGCCCGCCGGCCCCACGCCCTCAGCAGAGTCCGCGCGGAGCAGGTGCTCAGTGAAGCTTGTCCGATGGACCGGCCCTGGGATTCAGGGCTCTTCTCTCGGCCTTCGTTCCCCGTTCTTTGTGATCTCCCTCCCTGGACCACACGCACAGGCCAGCCCCGCCGTGGCCGGGACCTCAGAACTCTGCCACCTCCTTGCTAGACCCCGGGGCCTCCCACAGACCTGCCGCTGTCTCCTGGCCTGAGGGCGAGGCGAGCGGAGGGCCTGCGGGCCTTACCTCTGGCAGTGCCCGTGCCGGCAGGTGCAGTTCTCCGCGGGGGCACAGCCAGGGCTGCCATCCGGGCAGAGGCAGCGGGCCTCGTCCTCCTGGCGCGGGCACTTCTGCTCGGGCTGGCACAGGTTGGGGGCACATAGGGGAACGTCACAGAGATGACCTGGGGTGGGGAGATGGGCAGAGAGACAGGGTCCCTCCATGTCCTCGATGGGGGCCAAAGGCCACTTACGTATGACACGCTCACTGCCCGTGAGCCCTGCGTGGCTCCCTGTTGCCAGGGCCCGGGGGCCAGGCACTTCTTGCCGCTGTCGCCCTGTTCCCCTCGCTCCTGAGGTGGTGTCCCCCGCCCCACCGTGCGGCCACCTGTCCTGACAAACGCCTGCTCATTCTGTGAGGCCGCCGGTGAGGCCTGCAGCTCTGCTCCGGGCTGGCGGGCCGGGGTCCCGGTCCTGCGGATGCGGCTCTCAGAGCCCCTCTCCGGTGTCAACCAGAGGCTTGTGTCTTTCCGCCCTAGACTAAGGCCCTCGGGGGAGGCAGCGCTCCTACAGCCGTGTCTGCGTGTCTGTCCCCGTCCGCACTGAAGTGCCTGCTACATAAGCAAGCGAATGGCGACCGTTGAACCCTGGCCCTGCTCCTACCCCGATCGCGCCATTCACCACGAGGCCTCGGTGAACAGCACCGTCTGTGCGTGTGCCGCGTGCAGGCTTGGCACTGAATGAGGGCTCACTCGTATTCTCCGTCTCACATCTCACATCACTCACTGAGGACCTCTGCCCCGCCCTGGAAGGACCCGGTACCCGCCGTCCTCGCCAGGGGCTCCTGCTGACCTGTGAAGCCGGAGGGGCAGAGGCAGAAGAAGGCTCCTGGGCGGTCCAGGCAGCTGGCGCCCGGGGGGCACGGGCCGCTCAGACACTCGTCCACCTCCGCCTGGCAGCGCGGGCCTGTGAAGCCTGGGCACAGGGCACAGGGCACAGGGCACAGGGCATGCTCAGGGGCTGCGGGCGTCTGCCCCCGCCCGCTCTCCCTCGGCGTCTGAGCCCCGTTTACCCGGGAGACATTCACAGTGGAAGGACCCAGGCTGGTCCTGGCACTGCCCGCCGTTGGCACAGGGAGAGCTGCCGCACTCGTTGAGGTCCTCCTCGCACCGGGAGCCTGCGAACCCTGCAGGGGCGGGGGGGGGGGGGGGGGCAGGGGGATGGCGAAGGGCATCTGTTCCTTACATGCATCAGGGAGTTTGTTAGTTACAGTGTTGGCTGAGCTTTGCAGGCAGGATTTCATGGGTTCAAAGAAGAAATGGAGTTTACACCGACCGCCTCTCTGCACGCACAGGAGTGACGGCCCACAGAGAAGGGCGGGGTGTGGGCGGGCTACAAGCTTTGCTGTGTAATGAGAGCTGCAATTGAGGGCTTCTTAGTGATTTGAGCTTCAGGACATGACAGAGCATAACGTGGTCACTTTATTCTTCATACAGATAAGGCGTCACTGGATATATGTACTGATGCTGGAAACACATTTTACCAAAAGCATAAGTCCCAGTCCTGGCCCTTCCCCTGGCCAGGAAGGGTGAACCTGGAGGGCTTCCCGGAGGAGACCCCTGGGGCAGGTGCGGCTGGGGGGGTAAGCAGGTGTCCCCTGCAGAAGATTAATAATGGAACCGACCTCAGGCTGCCGCTGAAAGGAGGAACAAGAGAATGCCTGAGACTAGAGCTAAGTGTGTGCGCAGTGAACCAGCTACCGTCACAGCAGAGGACGGAGGGTCCCGTGCCCCTGAGGAGTCCTGGGCGGCTGTCCCTGCGCTGGGCAGTGGCCCTGACTGACCGTGCAGGGTGCATCGGGGACTCGGGGGTTCGGAGAGGCGGGCTATTGGGGTGATGTGGCAGGACAGAGATGAGGCTGGGCCGGTAAGCAAGGGAAGGAAGATTTGGGGGATGTAACAGAAGAGAGTTTGGGGAGCAAAGCAGAGGCCTGGAGCCTGAATTGTGGAGGCTCAGAGGCCTGAGGCGAGAACGGGTGGAAGCGGCACTCACCCGAGGAAGGTGCAGGGGTCGAGGGCGGGGTGGGCAGGCAGGTGCAGGGGGGTGGGAGGGAGGCAGGGTGGAAGGGCAGGTGCGGGGTGGGGGGAGGATGGGGTGGAAGGGCAGGTGCAGGGGGGGAGGGTGGGTGGAAGGGCAGGTGCAGGGGGGAGGGCGGGGTGGGCAGGCAGGTGCGAGGGGGTGGGGGGTGGTAGGGAGGCAGGGTGGAAGGGCAGGTGCAGGGGGGGAGGATGGGGTGGAAGGGCAGGTGCAGGGGGGAGGGTGGGTGGAAGGGCAGGTGCAGGGGGGAGGGCGGGGTGGGCAGGCAGGTGCGAGGGGGTGGGGGGGTGGTAGGGAGGCAGGGTGGAAGGGCAGTTTCGGGGGGAGCGGGGGGAGGGCGGGTGGAAGGGCAGGTGCAGGGGGGAGGGCAGGTACAGGGGGGAGGATGGGGTGGAAGGGCAGGTATGGGGTGGGGAGGGCGGGTGAGGCACACTTACCGGGCGGGCAGGTGCAGGGGGGAGGATGGGGTGGAAGGGCAGGTGCAGGGGGGAGGGCAGGTACAGGGGGGAGGATGGGGTGGAAGGGCAGGTACGGGGTGGGGAGGGCGGGTGAGGCACACTCACCGGGCGGGCAGGTGCAGGGGGGAGAGGGCGGGTGGAAGGGCAGGTGCAGGGGGGGAGGGCAGGTACAGGGGGGAGGATGGGGTGGAAGGGCAGGTACGGGGTGGGGAGGGCGGGTGAGGCGCACTCACCGGGCGGGCAGGTGCAGAGGAAGCCGCTGAGCTGGTCCTGGCAGTGAGCCTGGTGCAGGCAGGGGGCAGAGGCACACTCGTCTGTCTCCAGCTCGCAGAGCCGCCCTTCGAAGCCTGAGGACGTGGAGCTGCGGTGAGGGCTGGGGCGCAGCCAGGCCTGCTGCCCAGGAGGCCCGGGTTCTAGAGCCGGCCTGCCCCAGCCCCAGGCTGCCCTCCCAGGCGGCCGTGTGCCTGCGGGCCGCAGGGATGAACTCTGAACTCGGGAGAAAGCCCAGGAGCAGGCGGGCTGTGGGAGGGCTGTGAGGACGTGCCTTTGGGGGCCTTTCCTCTGTGCCCAGAGGGCGGGCTGATGAGCCTAGAGGCCCGAAGGGCAAGTGAGACAAGTGGGCATCTGCTGGGAGGGCTCCACGTTGTTCTACCCGGGCAGGCTCTGTGCCAGGGAGACCGGCTCCCCATCGGGGCCTCTAGGGACCTGCCCTTCCACCTGGTTGGTCCAGACGGGTCCTGTTCCTCGGGCAGCCCCGGCCTCCCCTGTCTCGCCCTGCACCACCGCGGGGCCAGCCTCGGACCCGCTGCCTCCCCTCCTGCCTGGAGCCTACTTCTGCAGCTCCTCCTGCCCCAGCCTGGTCCCTCGGATGCTGGACGTTTCCTCAGCAGGTTCCCGGGAGCCGCTCAGCTTGAGGGGGGCCGGAGGTGCCGGGAGTGGCTGACCGAAGCCTGGGCTTGCGTCCTGGCTCTGCCCTTCCAAGCCGCTGACCTCGGGCAGGTCACAGCCTCTGTGCTTCCGTTCCTGCATTTGTCAAGCGGGCTCGGTAACGGCGCTGACCCCGTGGGTTATTGTAAGACTTATGGTGCGTGTAATGGGCTCAGGCAGCACCCGGCACAGCATAAGCTATTCTCGGTCCGTTTCTGTCCTCTCCTGGCACCGGTCATGACCTCCCGGGAGGCTAGCAGAGCTGGGGCCGCCTTGCAGCGTCCCCTTCCTGTTGCACCAAATTCAGGCCACAGCGCTCCGAGGGCTTTACTGCCGAGCTCTACGGAGGAGCGTCTCTGTGGAGGGAGGCGCATTCTGGGCTGGCATGACGTTTAGGAACGGCTGTTCTGCTCCCCGCGATGGGCCTGAGTGCGGGGCCAGGCGGCATCCTCTGCGAGGACTGAAACGAATGCGCCTCCCCCGAGCCTCTGCCTCTGTGGCCCAGGTTTTCATGGGGTGGGGCAGGGGGAGGTTCTCGGTGGCTGGCAGCTGGCCCCAGGCTCTCCTCGCTCTCGCTCTCGAGGCGAGAGGGCCTGTGTGGGGATCAGCCCTGTCCTCTACCCCAGGCCCCGCCCGCCGGTACCTGGGGGGCAGAGGCAGTGGAAGCTGGCGAGCAGGTCCAGGCAGGTGCTGCCCGGGCGGCAGGGCTGGGACAGGCACTCATTGTGGTCGGCCTCGCAGCGGGAGCCCGTGTAGCCAGGCGGACAGAGGCAGTCGAAGGAGCCAGGGGTGTTGAGGCAGGAGCCGCCGTGTTCACAGAGCCCCAGGCCTTGCTGGGCTGGGAGGAGGGAAGAGCCGCGTCCACAGGGGCCCAGGGCAGCCAGCGCTGGGGGCCGGGGCCGAGTGAGGCAGAGGAGACCATGTCAGGAAAGGGCAGTGCCTTTAAGGCGGAGTAGGGTGGGGAGAAGACGGGGGGGGGGGGGGGGGGGGGGAAGAGGTGCCCAGCCTGGACAGATGCAGGGAAAAGAGCTGTTTATGCTTTTTTTTTTTTAAAATATTTTATTGATTTTTTATAGAGAGGAAGGGAGAGGGATAGAGAGTTAGAAACATCAATGAGATAGAAACATCGATCAGCTGCCTCCTACACATCTCCTACTGGGGATGTGCCCGCAACCAAGGTACATGCCCTTGACCGGAATCGAACCTGGGACCTTTCGGTCCGCAGGCCGATGCTCGGTCCACTGAGCCAAACCGGTTAGGGCGAGCTGTTTATGCTTTTAGTGTGGAAAGCGATTGGCCTGTCTCCTGGGCAGCGGCTGCCCCGGGACGCAGAGAGGATCGGATGGGCGCCTCACCCAGCTGGCACTCGTCCAGGTCCTGGTGGCAGGTGGGGCCCGCGTAGCCGGGCTGGCACAGGCAGAGTGTGGCGCCCGTCAGGGGGTTGGTGCTGCACTGGGCTTCCCCGTGGCATGGCTGGCTCAGGCACCGGTCCTCCAGGTGACACAGGAGGCCTGCGGGGAGGGGGGGGGGGGCGGGGGGGCGGAGGGCAGGGTTGGGGGGGGGGAGAGAAGGCTCTCAGGGGCCCCTGGGGGCTTCTCTGGCAGCCCCCTCCCCCAGCCCCGGCCCCTCCGCCCCGCACCTGTGCGGCCAGGGGGGCAGAGGCAGGAGAAGGCGCCCACGCGGTCGATGCAGGTGGCTCCGGGGGCACAGGTGGCAGCGGCGCAGTCGTCCAGGTTCTCCTCGCAGCTTGTGCCGCCCCAGCCGCTGACGCACACGCAGTGGAAGCCGCCGGCCGCGTTGCGGCAGGTGCCGCCGTTTCTGCAGCGAGGGGCGCGCTGGGGCGCACACTCGTCCACGTCTTCAGAGCAATCCCGGCCTGCGGAGGGCGGAGGCCAGGCTGGAGCGGGGCCTGGGGAGACGGGGCTGACCATCTGCGCCGTTGGCGCCGTGAACTTGGCCTCAGGAACTCACCTGTCCAGGCCTCGGGGCAGAGGCAGGCGTAGGTGCCCAGCCCGTCCTGGCAGGTGCCGCCATTCTGACACGGGCGCCCGGCACAGTCATCGGGGTTCACCTCGCAGCGCGGGCCTGTGAGACCTGACAGGGCCCTGGGTCAGCGGAGGGGGGGACCGCCTCCTGCCCGGGGGGCGCAGGCTGGCCCTGTGAGCACACACCTGGGGGGCAGAGGCAGAGGTGGGAGGGGGAGTCCTCCCCTGGAACCAGCTGGCAGGTGCCCCCGTTGGGACAGCCCGCTGGGGGGCAGGGTCCTGCCCAGAGCGCGCAGCGTGGACCTGTCCGCCCAGCAGGGCAGACACACCGGAAGGACCCCAGGGTGTTATGGCAGGCGATGCCCTCGGGGCAGGGTCCCGGGTCTCCAAAACACTCGTTGACGTCGCGCTCGCAGGCATGGCCCTCGAAGCCCGGCGGGCAGCGGCACTGGATCTGGGGGTAGGTGGTCAGGCACACCCCTCCGTTCATGCAGGGGTTGGCTGAGCAGAAGTCCCGAAGCTGGCACTGCTCGCCTGCGGCCAGGGCAGAGGGCAGAGGGCAGAGGGCAGAGGGCAAGGCCGTCAGCTCCCAGGGCCTGGGAACAGCTCCCCGCCTCTCATCTCCCCATTTCTTCCCCTGCCCCCCCTCCCCTATTTGCCCTGTCCCATTGCCCTGCCTCAGTTTCCTGGAGGGTTATATCTGGAGTGAATATATTTCTAAGCTGAAAGTAGGACACGTGGTTGTTGGCGTGTTGCAGATGGGCCCTGCCTGGGGAGATGGGACACGGCCCCTCAGGTGACCTGGTGGGAGGTGGAACGCAACCCTGCCCGCCCCCAGGAGACTTAGCGCCTCTGGTCCCTCTCGCCCGGCTGCCTGGCCTTTGCGTGGGTGTAATCTTTGCAGCGATAAGAGACTCCCTTCCCAGCCACCACCCACTGGCAAAGGCGGCAGTGGTGGCAGCCACTCGTGTCCCCGTGCTGCGTGCCAGGGCGGGCTAAGTGAGCGTCTCCTGAGCAGCGCGGGCCTCTCCGCGCCAAGCGTCCGCTGCGGGCACAGTCTTGTCAGTGACAGAGCCGGACCTGGAGCTGGGGAAGGTGCTGCCCCAGGACCCCAACTCCACACACAGGCCTGGCAAGTTGCCAGTGACCATCCTGGTCACGTGTGCTGGTCCCTGACACCAGTCTCAGGCCCAGTTTCCTCAGAATTACCTGGGCGGCTCCAACATCTCATGCCCTGGGCCCCCCAGACCCACTAAATCTCTCTGGGATGGGCACTGGTCTTTTTAAGACACTGCAGGTAGCCCTAGCCAGTTTGGCTCACTGGATAGAGCGTCGGCCTGCGGACTGAAGGGTCCCAGGTTCGATTTCGGCCAAGGGCACATGCCCAAGTTGCGGGCTTAATCCCCAGTAGGAGGCGTGCAAGAGGCAGCCAATCAATGAATCTCTCTCCCTCTTCCTTCCTCTCTGAAATCAATAAAGAAATATATTAAAAAAAAAAAAAAAGACACTGCAGGTAATTGCTGTGCCAGGCCGGGGCTGAGAAGTCGCAACACCCGCGCCGCCCAGGCCTCCACATTCCAGGGACTTTCTCAGCCTCCCGGCCTTGGCCTGGCCCAGCCCCTCCATCCCCACCTGGTCCTCCCGTCCTGCTGTCCTGCCCCAGGGTTGCGCCCTCCTCCTGGGGGGACACCCACTCCTCTCCCTGGTCAGACCCTTTCCACCCTCTCACCCAGCACACCTCCCCCCACTGGAGTCTGCCTAGTGACCCCCTGGCATCCCCCAAGGCCAAGGCCACTCAGGTGCTCAGACACAGAGCCCCCTGCTGGGCCCACGGGCCCTCTGGCTATGGGAGGGGTGCAGGGCTGGGAGAGGCCCGGCTGGTACGTGGTGGGGACTGGCAGTAGCTGCCTACCGACTGCTTCCACCGCCGCTCACCTGTCCACCCGGGCAAGCAGGAGCACCGGGGGCGGCCCGAGGCCTGGATGTGGCAGTGGCCCATCTTGGAACAGAAGGAGGAGCAGGGGTCCTGGAGCTGGGCCTGGCACCTCTCGCCAGTGAAGTCCGAGGGGCAGGTGCAGAGGAAGCTGGGGGTTAAGGACGAGGGGGTGCTTGGGGAGCCCGGGGCGACAGGAAGCAGGGCCTGGCAGCTGCCCCCATTCTGGCAGAGCTGGGCGTTCCGGCAGGGATCAGGAAACTGGCATGTCTCACCCAGGAAGCCAGGAGCACACCTGGGGGGGGACCTCACATCACTGGCTGAGGTTGGCCTTCTGTCCCACCCCTCCTCCCTTACTCTCTCTCCCCCTTTCCAGTCTCCCACCCCCACAGGCACCTCACCGGCAGGTGCCTTGGCCCCGAGGCAGGCTCAGGCAGGTGCCTCCGTTGGCACAGGGTTCTGAGAGTTTCCCGCAGGGCAGCCCTAGGGATAGAGACGGATGAGCCGGGAGCTCCAGGGACCTGTTAGCCTCCTACCCCTGTTCCTCGTCCCCATGTGGCGCCCGCCCCACCCCCCAAATCCCAGGCCTCTCACTTACTAATCCCCACCCCCCTTCCTGTTTTTTCTCTGTCCTCCCAAGTGCAGCCTCCGTTCCTGGTCCCTCGGAAGCAAGACAACAGGGATCAGGAGGGGGGTTGAGGGGACTCCTGGGAGGTGAATGGCTGAGACAGAGAAGGGATTTCCTCCCGGAAGGGCCCAGCATTGAGCCATGGCGGGGGGGGGGGGGGGGGGGGGGGGGGGGGCGGTTGGGAGGGGAAGTGAGGGGGGGCTGAACCTGGAAAGGGACTTGGTGGACCCTCAACCTTGCCATGTCTCCATCTTGGTCACATCTCTTTCCCTACAAGGTGGTCAGTCTGTCCCTCTCCCCCCGCCCCCCAAATGAGCCCGCTGTCACCAAGCTCCGGGCTCACTGGGCTCTGCCTGGGGGTGGGCACCCTGTCACCCAACCCAACA
Organism: Myotis yumanensis; assembly: GCF_028538775.1. Taxonomy (NCBI): domain Eukaryota; kingdom Metazoa; phylum Chordata; class Mammalia; order Chiroptera; family Vespertilionidae; genus Myotis; species Myotis yumanensis. The sequence continues at coordinate 96,277,435 of NW_027223757.1, read as the reverse complement.
GACCCCCTGGCACCAGGCCCACGGCCTTGGTCTGCGCAGATCCGGCAGCAGAGCTCCCTCCACCCAGTGTCGCCTCAAAGCTCGAGGCTCAGCCCTTCGCCCCAACCCGCCAAAGGCCTCCTCAGGACGGTGGGCCCCCCTCTTCCACCCGGTACCGCACCCCTGGTCCTCACCTCCGGTCTTCACAGCCCAGGAGCCCAGCAGCCAGAGCAGCAGCAGCGAAGGGGGCTGCATTCCAGAGCCCAGCAGCCCTCAGCCCTCCCTGCCCGGAGCCACCTCCTGCGCCACAGCCCCTTCCTCCGCCGTCTTGGCCGCTGCAGGCCTCGCAGCTGAGTTGCTTCCTGAGTCGCACAATGTCCTGGACACCCAAGTGATGGGGGGAGGGAGGAGGAACATTGAGGGGATGAGGGAGGGGCCTTCCATCCCTGGCAACCCCTGCCCCCCCAGGACAGAGTGGCTGGAGGGCAGGTGAGGGAGGGGACAACAGGGGACAGTCCCAGCCCTTCTGCTGAGGTGGCCTCTGCCTTCCCGAGGTGGGGACTGCAAGGTGGCGCCCGTGCGGCAGGGCGGAGAGGCAGGGTGTGATGGGGCTCTCCTGCGCCTCTCCCAGGGGAGGTGCTTGTTTCTGGGGGTCACTCCAGATGCTTCTCAGAGAACCTGCAACTTGGCATAACTTGAAACGACCACCCTGGACAGAGGACCCAGGGGGCTTCCCGGCCTCATTCCGGCCCTTGCTAGGGCTTCTCCCCTTTGGGGGGAGGAGGGAGGTGTGGGCTGCTTTGGGGAAAGTACAAAACCGCCCTCAGTTTTGCCGTCTGGATTAGTCAGAGCAAACACTGCGTTTGGTCTTTCCCCTCCCCATGTCTCCCTTCCTCTACTGCAGAGTCCCTGGGAGCCAAGGCTAGTCATTGACTATTTATTTTTAAAATATGTTGTATTGATTTTTTTTAGAGAGAGAGGAAGGGAGATGGGGGAGCGGGGGGAGAGAGAGAGGGAGGGAAACAAGATGTGAGAGAGAACATCTGCTCCTTGCCTCCCGCATGCCCCCTACCAGGGATTCTGCATGTGCCCTGACCAGGAATTGAGGAATCAGACAGTGACGCATTAGGTGCAGGGACAGCGCTCAGCCAAGAGAGCCGCACCAGTCAGGCACCAGTCATTGACTTTTAAATCGGACTAAATAACATCACAAAAGAGAATTTGCTGCCCTGACTCACCTTACCTTCTTGAGTAAGCCCTGGCTGTTGGGCTCAGCATGTCTGGCCTTCCTCTGCTGGCACAGGGCTGAGTCAGGTGACTGGCACAGGTGTGGCAGCAAGCACCCTCTGCAGCCTGGGGCACCCTGAGCAATTTCCTCTGCCGAGGAATGCACCACATAAAAAAGCTTTTTGTTTTAAATATATTTTTATTGATTTCAGAGAGGAAGGGAGAGGGAGTGAGAGAGAGAAATATCAATGATGAGAATCATTGATGGACTGCCTCCTGCACGCCCCCCACTGGGGATGCAGCCCACAACCTGGGCATGTGCCCTTGACTGGAATCAAACCTGGGACCCTTCAGGCGTGCAAACATCCCCCAGCACACTGTCACCCTCCCATGCCTGCAACAGTTGCAAACCAAGGCGTGCACAAGTTACCCCCCCCCCCCTCCACCGCACTTCCATCAACCCAGCATGCCTAACGCCCCCACAGGATGTGCACACATCCCCTCTGATGCGCTCATGTCCTTTGGAGAGTGTCTGGGTGTTCTGGGTGCTGAGGGTGGGCGCCTGTGAGATGACAGTGAGAGGGCGGAGTGGTGATGCCCTGTTCCCACGGAGGCCAGTGCAGCTACGAGATCACCTCTGGGGGGTTAATGCCGGCCGCCATCTTTGTTGGCAGTTAATTTGCATATCTCGCTGATTAGCCAGTGGGAAGCGTAGCAGAGGTATGGTTAATTACCCTTTTTGTCTTTTATTAGACAGGACTAGAGGCCCGGTGCACAAAAATTTGTGCACTCGGGGGGCGGCGGGAGGGGGGTCCCCCAGCCCGGCCTGTGCCCTCTCGCAGTCTGGGACCCCTCGGGAGATAACGACCTGCTGGCTTAGGCAGGTGCTGAGGCGGGAGCAGATGCAGACAGACACAATCCAGGACTGCTGGCTCCTAACCGCTCACCTGCCTGCCTGCCTGATCACCCCCAACCGCTCCCCTGCAGGCCTGCTCCGGGGTGGCAGAGGGCAGGCCCAATCCCTAAGTGCAGCCCCTGGTCAGGCTCAGAGCAGGGCCGATTGGGGAGTTGGGGCGCCGCCCTGTCATGCACAGAGCAGGACGGATCAGGAGGTTGCGATGCCACCCTCAGTCATGCTCAGGGTAGGGCCGATTGGGGGGTTGGGGCACCGCCCCCTGTCACACTCAAGGCAGGGTCTATGGGGAGGTTGCGGCGCCACCCCCTGTCATGCACAGAGCAGGGCCGATCAGGGGGTTGGGGCACTGCCCCCTGTCACTCACAGAGCAGGGCCCATCAGGGGGGTTGGGGCTCCGTACCCTGTCACACACAGAGCAGGGTCGATCAAGGGGTTGGGGAGCTCCCCCCTGTCATGCACAGAGCAGGGCCAATCAGGGGGTTGAGGAGCTCCCCCCTGTCACTCACAGAGTAGGGCCGATAGGGGATCTGGGGCACCGCCCCCTGTCACACACAGAGCAGGGCGGATCAGGGGGTTGGGGCGCTGCACCCTGTCACACTCAGGGCAGGGCCGATGGAGAGGTTATGGCTCTACCCTGTCACACACAGAGCAGGGCCGATCAGGGGGTTGGTGCGCCGCACCCTGTCAAACACAGAGCCGCAGGGCAATCAGGGGATTGGGGAGCTCCCCCCTATCAGGCACAGAGCAGGGCTGATCAGGGGGTTTGGGCACTGCCCCCTGTCACGCTGATCCCAGTGCCAGGAGCCTCGCTGCTCCACTGATCCTGGTGCCGGGAGGCATATTACCCTTTTACTATATAGAATAGAGGCCTGGTGCATGGGTAGGGGCTGGCTGGTTTGCCCTGAAGGGTGTCCTGGATCAGGGTGGGGGTCCCCACTGGGGTGCCTCGCCAGTCTGGGTGAGGGGCTGAGGGCTGTTTTCCGGAAGCGGGTGACTGAAGCTCCCAACCACTCCTTTTTTTCTTTTCTTTTTTCTTTTTTATTCTGGGCCAGCTTTAGATCTGAGGCCTCGCTGCTGAAAACATCGATACAATGTTGCGGCCAGCTGGCTGAACCTGGCTGACTGACAGCCGGTTTCTGTGGTTTTGTTTAGCTTCTTATTTGCAACATAGTACATAGTTGCTTAGAGTTGCCCCTGAGAGGCCGGCAGCGGCAGGCGGGGAAAGTTGGAGTCCGCAGTCACTGGAGCAAGCAAGCCTCCCTGCTCGCCTAAGTGCATGGCTGCCGGCCGCCATCTTGGCTGACAGTTAATTTGCATAAGGATATGCTGATTAGCCAATGGGAAGGGTAGCGGTCGTACACTAATTACCATGTTTCTCTTTTATTAGTGTAGATTAGAGGCCCAGTGCATGGGAGGGAGTCCCTCAGCCTGACCTGCACCCTCTCCAATCTGGGACTCCTCGGGGGATGTCCAACTGTCTCTTGCAATCTGGGACTGCTGGCTCCTAACTGCTCGCCTGCTTCCCTGCCTGATCACCCCTAACCTCCCTGCCTGCCTGCCTGATTGCCCCTAACCATGTCTGCCTGCTTTCCTGATCACCCCTAAATGCTCCCCTGATGGCCTGATTGCTCCTAACAACCTCTGCCTTGCCCTCCCATCCAGGCCCTGGGCTTCCCTCCCTCTGGCTGGCTGCAAACACCCAGGACCTGGGCTGCAGCCACAGGTGCCCAGGACCGCGGGGCGGGCGGCTTGTACCTCTCCCAGGCCATAGCCTGGCTGATCCCCATTCCTCTCTTATGAGCTCATTTGTGCCTGGCTGGTCCCCATTCCTCTCTCCCTAGTGTTGAGTGTCTGAGCAGTTCTGGCACGAGGGTGCGAGGGCACGAGGGGGTGAGGGCATGATGCTTATTTGCATATTAACTCTTTATTATATACTAGAGGCCCAGTGCACAAAACTTGTGCACTTGGGGGTGGGGGGGTAGGGGTGTGGGGGCTGTGAGGGGTGTGGGAGGTGTCCCTCAGCCGGGATTGTGAGAGGGTGAAAGCCAGACTGAGGAACCCCACCAGTGCATGATCAGGACTGAGGAGGGATGTGGGGGGTTGGCCAACCGGGGAGGGACTGTGGAAGGGCTCCAGGGCATGTCCAGCCTGCCTCTTTCAGTCCTGATCAGCTGGACCCCAGCAGCAAGGTAACCTACCAGTTGGAGCATCTGCCCCCTGGTGGTCAGTGCACATCCTAGCAACTGGTCAACCGGTAGACTGTCTGCCCCTTGGCGGTCAGTGCACATCATAGCGAGCAGTTGAGCGGCCTTAGCATATCATTAGCATATTACACTTTGATTGGTTGAATGCCCGACTGGACGACCAGATACTTAGCATATTAGGCTTTTATTAAATAGGATATCCTCACCTGAGGATATATTCATTGATTCTAAAGAGAGAAAGGAAGAGAGAGAGAGAGAGAGACATTGATGCGAGAGATCTACTGACTCCTGTATGGCCCCCAAGACCATACCAGCAACCTAGGTATGTACCCTGACCTGGAATCAAACCCACAACCTTCTGAGTCACCCAGCCAGGACTGAAAGCCTTTTTTAAAAAAAGGGTTTAGCCCTGGCAGGGTAGCTCAGTTGGTTAGAGCATCATCCTGATACACCAAGGTTGCGGGTTCCATCTCCCATCAGGGCACATACAAGAAACAACCAATGATGTGTAAATAAATGGAACAATAAATCAATGTCTCTCTCTCTCTCTCTCTCTCTCTCTCTCTCTCTCTCTTCCAAACCAATGTATTTTTTAAAAATAATTTTATTGATTTTTTACAGAGAGATAGGGAGAGGGATAGAGAGTTAGAAACATCGATGAGAGAGAAGCATCGATCAGCTGCCTCCTGCACACCCCCTACTGGGGATGTGCCTGCAACCAAGGTACATGCCCTTGACTGGAATTGAACCTGGGACCCTTCAGTCCCCAGGCCGACGCTCTATCCAGTATGCCAAACCAGATAGGGCCCAATGTATTTTTAAGGGTTTATTAAGGCATTGATAACAAAAGACCAGCAAGGCCTAGAGCCTAAACCCTGGCAGCATGGTGAGGTGGGAAAGATGACATGTCTGCAGTCCTGAAGTTTTGGATGTTTTGCTACATCGGGTGGGGAAGAGAGAGGTAAGCCGTTCTGAAAGGATTTACATTAGCTATAGACAAAGGAGGCAGAGAAGGTGAAGCAGGCAGCTCTGGGACAGGCAGAGTCAGCAAGGGAGAGGCGTCTGCTCCTGTGGATGAGCTTGGAGCAGATGGGAGGTACACGTGTGAATGAGAGCAGACTGCTGGGGTCTGATGGTGCCTGTGTTGGGGGCAGAAATAGAATATTGGGGACCAACCACCATTATCCTATCTAATAAAGAGGTAATATGCAAATTGACCATCACTCCAACACACAAGATGGCCACCACAAGATGACCTGCAGGAAGGGTAGTTGGGAGGGACCAGGCCAGCAGGGGAGGGCAGTTGGGAGCAGCCAGGCCTGAAGGGGATGGCAGTTGGGGGGGACCTGGCCTCCAGGGGAGGACAGTTAGGGGAGACCAGGCTGGCAAGGGAGGAAAGTTAGGGGTGACCGGGCCAGCAGGGGAGGGCAGGGGAGCAGTTAGGCATCGATCAGGCTGGCAGGGGAGTGGTTAGGGGGTGATCAGGCTGGCAGGCAGAAGAGGTTAGGGGCAATCAGGCAGGCAGGCAGGCAGGCAGGCAGGCAGACAAGCAGTTGGGAGCCAGCAGTCCTGGATTGTGAGAGGGATGTCCGACTGCCCATTAGGCCTGATCCGAGAGGGATTGGGCCTAAATGGGCAGTCAGACGTCCCTCGAGGGGGTCCCAGATTGGAGAGGGTGCAGGCTGGGCTGAAGGAACTCCCCCTCCCCCTGCACAAATTTCATGCACAGGGCCTCTAGTAAGAAATAATAATCATGCTCTCTTAACCATGATGGCTCTGTTCTGATTAGAAAGCACATTCTCACCTGGCTGGGAGTTGCACGCCCTGGGACATGGGAGCTCACATGGGAATGCAGTCCATCCTCCTGTCCCGAGAACTGCCTGTTGTCCTGGAAAGATTTACAGCCTCGGGGCTGAGACAGTCTAGTCCTGGAGGCACCTGCCCTTTACACCCCCGAGTCCCCATTACCTGCAATCTGGTCCCGGGGTGCCCGGGGTGCCTGCCCTCTGTGACCCCCGCCCCCAGCCCACATGATTGTAACCGGTAATGATTATCCCGTGCCCACTTTCCCATATCTGTAATTCCCATTTCCCACGTGATCTGTGTCCCTCTACCCAGTACAAGCAGTGGCATATGGTGGGCAGAGCAAATGTCTGTGGCTGACCTGCTGCTCTCCACGCTGCCGGCAGGATTGGAATAAACGCTCACATACAATTCGACCTGTCTCTGCTGAATTGGCTCAGGTAGTGACAGGCAGCCCAGACCCTTGGTTGCCCAGTTACATATTCTGGTGACCCAGATGGGCCACAAGCGGGGAACTCCTTGGGGTGAGTACCAGGGATCCCGTTTGCTGCCTGGACTGGGGGTTCCCAGGCTGAGGCCTGGACTCTTATTCGCAGCTCTGCCAGGAACTTTCCTTTTTGAGTTCCAGCTGCAGCCTCAGCAATCCCCGTCATCTCACCTGAGACCTAAGCTGAGTTGAGAGTTCAGGGGGTCTGTACCGGGGGAGTCAGTTGTCTGGTGCCCCCATCTGGGGAGAGCCTGACCAGCTCCTGGTTGCAAGCGGCCTCTCAAGGTCCTTGCCTGGTTATTCTGTCAGGCTGTGCAGGGTCAGGTCTGGCTGTGCAGGGTCAGGGCTGGCTGTGCAGGGTCAGGTCAGGCTATGCAGGGTCAGGTCAGGCTGTGCAGGGTCAGGTCAGGCTGTGCAGGGTCAGGGCTGGCTGTGCAGGGTCAGGTCAGGCTGTGCAGGGTCAGGTCAGGCTGTGCAGGGTCAGGTCTGGCTGTGCAGGGTCAGGGCTGGCTGTGCAGGGTCAGGTCAGGCTGTGCAGGGTCAGGTCAGGCTGTGCAGGGTCAGGGCTAGCTGTGCAGGGTCAGGTCAGGCTGTGCAGGGTCAGGGCTGGCTGTGCAGGGTCAGGTCAGGCTGTGCAGGGTCAGGGCTGGCTGTGCAGGGTCAGGTCAGGCTGTGCAGGGTCAGGGCTGGCTGTGCAGGGTCAGGTCAGGCTGTGCAGGATAAGCCACACGTTTGTCTGTCAGCTGTGCGCACTTGTAAATATTGTAGTTGGGGTGGTTTAGCCTGGTGTAATTTTGACTCTAATCTTGCTTAAATTGTTCAATGATGGGTGCTGGTGGCTTGCTCCCAAAAGATACTCCATTGGGATGGATCTTGGCTGGACTGCAGGCCTGGGGACACCACGGTTTGGGAGTTGTCCCACCAGAGCCTTAGAGGCCCTGGGCTGCTTCTGGGCTGTCCCTGGGGTCCACATCTTCGTGCAGGGAGGGCTGTTGTCTGGCAGAAGCAATAGTGGGGTAACCTGGGAAGGTGCTCCCAGTAGAGATGGATGTGGGGGTGGAGGTCTCATTTTATTATTAGTTTTTTAAAAAAAATATATTTTATTGATTTTTACAGAGAGGAAGGGAGAGGGACAGAGTTAGAAACATCAATGAGAGAGAAACATCGATCAGCTGCCTCCTGCACACTTCCTACTGGGGATGTGCCCGCAACCAGGGCACATGCCCTTGACCGGAATCTAACCTGGGACCCTTGAGTCCACAGGCCAGTGCTCTATCCACTGAGCCAAACCGGTTAGGGTGGAGTTCTCATTTTAAACCTCCCCGGTCCATTTCTCCTTGGATGTGATTCTCTGTTGTCCCCTCCAACCCCAAACTTTCTTACTTTGTTTCACCCGAATGTCCTCCTGGGAGACAGACCTCTGAGGAGTAATATGGGCTTCCTCTCCATGGCAGCTCCTCAGCGGGTGAGGCCCATGGAGGCCGCTGCCATGGGAGGGGGAAGGGCTCTTCTCCTCCGCTGCCTGCCTCACTCCCTGCCAGTGTCTGGCCAAGGGAGCTACAAGCCTCATCCTGCTGCTCCTCCTCTTCTAGGCCCTTCCTGCCTGGGGGTCCCCCAGCCTCAGATCCCTGCTGCTCCTCCTCCTCTAGGCCCTTCCTGCCTGGGGGTCCCCCAGCCTCAGATCCCTGCTGCTCCTCCTCCTCTAGGCCCTTCCTGCCTGGGGGTCCCCCAGCCTCAGATCCCTGCTGCTCCTCCTCCTCTAGGCCCTTCCTGCCTGGGGGTCCCCCAGCCTCAGATCCCTGCTGCTCCTCCTCCTCTAGGCCCTTCCTGCCTGGGGGTCCCCCAGCCTCAGATTTCTCCTGCTCTTCCACCTGTAGGCCCTTCCTGACCCTAAGGGGGAAGGGAGTTACTATCTCAGGTCCCTGCTGTCCTGGTGAGTCCTGCCTCCTGCTGGCAGCTTCCTCTCCCCGTCCGCTCTCCTCATTCTCAGGGGCTGGGTTCTCCTCACTGGGGACTCTTGTCTGTTGGCAGAATCTGCAGGGCAGAGTCTGGGCTCTTTCCCGCCCTGTCCTGGGCTTAGCCTCGCACCCTCCCTCTGTCTTGAACCTCTGGCCCAGCTCTGTCAGTTCCTGGGTTTTCGCAGAGGCCAGGTTCTCACCCGCATCTGGGCTTCTGGCCAGCGGGTTCCGAGTCTCCCCAGGGAGTCCAAGCTGGAAACGGAGGCCACTACCCAAGCAGCTCTCCCAGGCGCAGCCCCTCCCCCTTTCTCTCCGTACCCCCCACCCCTCAGGGCGTGGTGGCTCTCTGCTGCTGGGGGTCTGCCTTCCCGTCCACGTTGTTGTGTGATTTCTCCACTTCTTCACCTGCCCTGTCAGTGGGCCCCCTTGTGAGGCTGCTCAGAGCAAGAGACTTGGTGTTCCCTGTTAGAAGCAGGACCAGAGAGGTGTTAGGAGAGACCTTGACTCACTATGAAAAGCCAATTCATTCAAGCAATGAAAGCATGCACCTTTATTGAGAAAGCAAAGCCAGCAACTTATGCATCTGGCTCAGAAGGGCAGCCAGGCGCTCAGCTGATCTGAAGAGCAAGTTGGGTGGGGTCCGGGGCGTTACACACCCTCCTGTCTACAGGTCTTACAATTCCCCTGCGGACCATACTGGTGCAGAGTAATTCTCAAGGTCCCTTTTGACTTTGTCGTGTTCTTCCCGGAATTCATGAGAGTCACCTGGTAACTTTATCCTGAGAAACCTGAGGCTGCCGGCTTCTCTGCTCAGGGAGTAAAAATACTCTTTTTCCCTTTCCCCTCCCCCTCCCTTTCCCCATTCTCTCATCATCAGGGAGGTTTTTAACCATTTGCCCTCCAGGGTCCTTGGCTGGGGAAGATGATGGCTTGTTAGTTACAAGCTGGCTGCAAATTGCCCACACCGTCGGGCCTTGTTTTACTTTCCCGTCTCAGTTTCCCTATCCCCCTGCCCTGGAATCCGGTAACATCCCCAGGTGCACGCGGCCCATGGACATGTGTGCAGGGAGTGTGTCCTCTGGCCTTTCATTAGGGGAGGGGCAGGTGAGGAGAGAAGCTTTGGGTTTGGGGAAATGGCAGCGACAAGGTATGGTGTGGGCCCTTTTCAAAGAGAGGGTGCCTGTGTGCACGCATGTGCACGAGTGTGTGCGTGTGTGTGCGTGTGTATGTGCGTGCGTGTGTGCGTGTGTACGCGCGTATGTGTGTGTACGCGCGTGTGTGTATATGTGTGCGTGCGTGTGTACGTGTGTGTGCGTATGTGTGTGTGCGTGTGTGCGTGTGTGCGGTCCGTGACAGGAGAGACCCCTGCCCTGTCAGGCCTGGGGCAGCAGTGAGACTGGGGAGCAAGGTGGGGCCGACCAATGCGTGGGGACATGTTTGCCCAGAGACCCTGACATTGTCCCAGGGTTCCCTGTGGGAACTCAGTTTTGTTAAAAAATGAGTAACAGTTTATTAAAATAAATATAAAATTAATAGGAGGAATAACAGTAAAGCGTCGGTGAGTGAGTAGGTGGTGAACTCGTCCCACCCCGGAGCACTCCCTGGCGTCCTCCCCCGTCCTGCCTGCCCTCAGCTTTCCGAGTAATCCTTGCCTGGCTCCTGCCGCTCAGCCTGCTTTGCCCGTGGGCTCCATCTGTCAGGAAACCTGCAGGGAGCGGCCGTCCGTCCGTCCGTCCATCTGGTTTCCTGGGTCCCCTGCAGCTTCTAAGATCCCTTAGAGGCACCGCCCACCCTCCTGCAGGGAAGAGCCCTTTCTGTCCGCCACGTGCTGGCCACAGGGGGGCAGCAGAGCCTGACGGACCCTGGTGCGACCTGGCGGTGCTGGTCCACTGTTCCCTGGGCTCCCGCCCCACACCCCACCCCCGCCCCCAAGCACCCTTTTATGGGCGCCTCCCAGGCAGGGTGTTCCTGCTTCCCCCTTGGAGACCTGCTGCTTTAGAGAAGATTCTGGAGCAGAGGTTTGGAGCGAGCCGGCTCCACACTCTTGTGATCTCACTCTCCTTCCAGTGGCGCGCTGGTGTTGGAGGAGGTATTTAGGTGGGTCCAGGGCAGAATGAACGGGCCAGAGACCAGGCTGGAATAAACTGGGGAAACGGGGCGGGATGATGAGCGATCCAGGTCCGACAAAGGCAGGAAGGAGGGGCAAATCTTACAGAACACCTGCAAACAAAACCCAGAGAAGCCCATCAGCCAGGAAACAAATGTATAGTAAGACCAAGACCAACGAGGAGGGGCAAGAACAAGTTAAAAAACCGGGGGCTGCCCCACTGGGGCCCTGGGCCCTCGCTCAAGCTGCCCCTCTCACTTCGGCTTTTAAGTGAATTTTGCCTCTTGCTGCAGTTCCCCGTCTCCCCTCTGGTGTGGAATTCCTTCCTCTGCCGCCAGAACGTGACCCTGCTGACCCCCAGCACCGCTGACACTTTGAACATCAGTTAACAATTATGTGCAAACATTACACAGATTATAAACACAAACACCAATAACACATCAAAAGAGACAAGAGTAAGCTTTTATAATAGAAACTCTAACTTTAAAAAAATAAATTTTTATTGGTTTTAGGGGAGGGAGGGAGAGGGAGATAGAAACATCAGTGATCAGCTGCCTCCTGCAGGAGCCCCCCCTCCCCCCCAGGACAGAGCCTGCAACCCTGGCCTGTCTTGACCAGAATCAAACTGTGACCTCCTGGTTCAGGTCGATGCCCAACCGCTGAGCCACCCCGCCAGGCCTAACTTTCTTTTTGGCTCCCCTTAGACTCCTGGAGCGCTGCTGAGGTTGGGGCGCCCAATCTGGTGGTCCCCACTGAGAGCTCTGCTGAGCTTTGGGGGGACCTGGCTCCTGTCAGTTTGGCCACACAACCACGTGCCTCCAGCAGGTCCCTCAAGGTGTTCAGCCTCTGTCTTCCGGCTGTAAAAGGCAACAGCAAGACTCCCCTCAGAGGATGTAGTGAACCACTCATGGCAATGAAGTAGGCAATTTTCAGAGCAAAGCAGCACTGGGGCAGGGCGGGCCTGAGGACTGGGAGACGCCCTGAGGGGCAGCCTGGCCCTGGGCTTCAGCCACAGCTCACTCGGGAGGGCCGCTGGCATTGGGGAGTGAGCATCAGTCTCAGGGTTTGCCTTGGCCTCTGGCCTCTGGTGCCCCGGGCGCCTCTCCCCTGAGCCTGTAGGTGCAGAGGTCAAGGTGCCAGGACTCCGGGCCCTTTCCTATGACTTGGAACTCAAACCCCGCCCTCCAGGGTTTGCCTGTTTCACCCCTGACCATGGATGTGTCTCACCTACCTGGGATCCAGGGTGAGAAAATCCTTCCCAGGTCACTGACTGGGCCACCCCAGGGGCAGTCCATGCTGTCACTCTCTGCAAATCATTCACCAACATCCTGGTGACTGAAAGACACTTGCCCATCCTGGGCACCCATTCCCAGATATGTCAGGGCTGAATGCTGGGAGGGCTCTCCTTCCCTCCCTCTCTCCCTCCCTCCCTCCCTCCCTCCCTCCCTCCCTCCCTCCTCCCTCCTTTCCTCTCCCCCTCCCTCCCTCCCTCCCTCCCTCCCTCCCTCTTTTCCTCCCTTCCTCCCTTCCTCCCTCCCTCCCTCCCCCTATTCCCTCCCTCCCTCCCACCTTCCCTTTCTCCCTCCTTCCCTCCTTCCCTCTCTCTCTCCATTCCTCCCTCCCTCCCTCCCCCTCCTTCCCTCCCTCCTTCTCTCTCCCCTCCCTCTCCCTTTCTTCCTTCTTTCCTTTTCTTTCTCAGGCCACCTTCTCTGTCTGCTTCCTTTCCTTTTACTTCCTTACTAGTATTTATCTGTGTAATAAAATGTATTATATTTTCTGTAAAAACATCTTTCCCCCTGGCCTCACTCTGCCCCCTCTCCTGCCCTGTGACTCAGACTTTGGAGGCAGAGAGGATGGCCCACCCAGAGCGTGTGGGGCCTTGCCCGGCCAGGGGGGCTCTGCAGCGGACCCCTGGGTGGACCTGGGCAGGCCCTATCCTGGGGTCCAGTGAGGCTCCTGGGATTCCCGGAGGCACTGAGGCTGGACAGGCCGGCTCTGGGGCAGCAGCCTGATGGGGGGCGGCTCAGGGAAGGTGAGTGCCCACCTGTGCCCAGGGGAATGGGCTGCCATCAGCCAGGGTCCCGCTGGTTGGAGGATGGAAGGACAACCTTTTATGTTCTTTTTTAACTGTATAATATGCTAATTTTATCCCGATAAAGTTTTTTTTCTGATAAAGTTTTTTAAAACACACCTTCATGCAACAGTTCTGATAAACACCGTTTTACTTCATTTTAATGTCCACTGTCGGTAGAAGAAAAAAAGAGACATTCTTAGGAATATATTTGACCGACAAAGCTTGCTTCCATTTACGTTTAGGCAGCCCATTGGATGTCACATATACAGACTTCACACCATCAGTTTGCAGTTTCATCGCAGGCTCACCCCCAATGCATCTTACATCACGATATCCGGGGAAGAAACAAACACGACACACGGGAGGAGCTGGAGCTGGAAGACCTGGGGTTCTGAACGCTCTGCTCACGACTCTGGCCCAAAGGTCACTTTTTAAAATTGAACTTATTGGGTGACATTGGTTGATGAAATTATACAGATTCCAGGCGTGTCATCTGCACATTGTACTGTGTTGACCGCGCCAAGCCAAGTGTCCTGGCCGGCACCGTCTCTAGTGGTTCCGGGTCCCGGGCGGCGGCCGCTGGGACCACGTCTGGGTGCCATTGCGGTGGCGGAGCGGGTCGACCAGCCGCCGGTGCTGCGGGAACTTGGCCTCCGGGCCGCCTGGATGGCGGGGGGACCCCGAGCTCGCGCGGCGCTGGGAAGGGAGAGCTCAGCCGCCTTGGTTCCCGCCCCCGCCTCCAGGGCGGACCGCGTTCTGCTTCGCCGGGAAGGACCCGGAGCGCGGCCGCCCCGCTTTCCGACCCGCGGCCGCCCCGCTTTCGGACCCGCGGCCGCCAGGGGTGCGATCGCGGCGCAGGACCCCGGTCAGGAAGCTGGCGCCAGGCCAGCGCCTCGGGAGCCCGCGTCCCTTCGCACCCCGAGTGCGTCGGCTCAGGAACGACAAGCTTTTAAAGTTGAAACAGGAGCCACCACCTTCTTGTGTGCATGTGTGTGTGTTTGTGATTCTTTCTGTTTTTAATTTTTTCAAAGAGTCAGCAGTCAATTTTGAAGTTTTTCCTGCAGAAGCTAATCCAGTGAACCCTCCCTCCTAACAGTGTCCAGATAAATTAAGTCCTACCGATGGCACGTTTTTAAAAAAGGGATTTAATCGTCCCACTCACTGTCACATTTTAAAAATCACAATTCGTTTGGCAATCCCCTTTAATGGCTTAGGCATTTATCAGAACGGTTGTGAAAGTACCGAAGCGACTAGGAGATAAGAGGTAATATCGGGCTGTTAGCGAGCAAGTCAGATGCTGACCTCAGCAGCCTTAGGGCAATTTATACTTGAGCCAGAAAAGTCCTTCCCGGCTAGTGAACAGCGTCCTCCGTCCTCGGCTGTGGAGGCAGCTGGACCCTGCCCCTGAGCAGCTGGGAGGGGCGGTTGGCCTGCTGCTCTGTCCTTCCAGGCTCTCCTGGGATGTCTGCCCGGCCTCCCCCCATCAAAGGGCCAGGATTCAGGGCGAGATAAGCTTCCAGGCCTACCATGGGGCAATTCTGAGTCCAAGGTCCCTTTCTGCCCCTCCTTCCCTGTCTTCGTGCAGCTGGGGGCTTGGCTTAAGGGCTGGGGTGGGGTGGGCAGGGGTCTCCTTGCAGCTCCTTGCACTTTAAGGTTCCTGGACTCCCGGTTACCTGATGTCTGTTTGCACGTGTGAGAACCAAGAGGCAGATATAATTTTTGTGGCCCAGTCCCCGGCAGTGCGTAGGTGTTCAATAAAACACTTTTTCCTCTGTCTTTTCATAAAATTTCCCCCTGCCTCTCAGGCCTGGAAAAGTCTCTCTGTTGGGCAGGGATTGGTGGTGGCCGTGGGGGTGAACCCTAAGCAACATTGGTTCTTGTCTTGTTAGTTCTTTTTGGCTCCAGATGGATGTTACAAGTATCCCAGGTGTGAGGGGCCTGGGAGAAACCAAGTTTTGGGAAAGGCAGCGTGGTATGCTCAGGGGTGTCCCGGAGTCCGGGGCCTAGAGTTTAATGTCTCAGGGGCTCCGGGCAGAAAGCAAGGGCTGGTGCACCAGGGTCAGGGAGCCCTGGCTGCCGGGCCATTCAGAGCTGCGGAGAGGGACCCGTGTGGCTGTCACACTCAGAGGCTTGGCTTCCTCTCTGAGGATGAGGATGAGGATGAGGATGAGGATGAGGATGAGGATGAGGATCGGCACCCAGAATCCAGACCCCTGGCCGCCCCCTCAGTGCCCCTGGGCTCCGCGGGCTGCTCTAATCTCTCATCGTGCAGCTTCCTGTACCTGGGATCACTGTCCAGAGGGCGGGGCAGAGTTGGGGCTGCGCCCCGGCGAGCTTTGTCTTTCTAAGGTGGAAGGAGCTGGGGAAGGGCCTGGCCTCAGCAGACGCCCCTGCAGCCCCCAGCTCTGCTTCTCCGCTTCCTGGGAACCAGCTCCTCTGCCCCAGGGAGCCCGGCACCCAGCCTGGGCGCGCAGCAGGGCCGGGCTCTGAGCGGCTGAGCGCAGGGGCAGACGCAGGGCGCAGATTGGGGCTCTGGGGCCCCTGGACCTTCTCCAGCTCGGTGCTGAGACGCTGGCTCCAGAAGCCCGGCCTTCCCCGCAGGCACGCTGGTTTGGGGGACACCGTGGTCAAGAGGAGGAAGCAGGGAGCAGTGCGGGGAGGAGGCGGCTGAGAGCAGGTGCGGAGGGTGGGACGTGGCTCCGGGAGGGGGATCCTTGACCCGGAGGCAGAGCTCTTGGCGGACAGAGGGAGGAAGAGTCCCCTGTCAGTGGGTGAATGGGCCCCGCTGGCCCCTGCAGGAAGCGGCGGTGGGTGGGAGTGAAGGTGAGTCCGCGAGCAGTCTGAGCAGGGGGGTGGCTGTGAGGGAGCCAGTCTCCTGGGGAGGGGTCCCTGTTCAGGTCCTTCCTGGCGAGGGGCGGGGCTGGCCTCTGTCCCGGGGTCAGTGTGGTGGGCGAACAAGGGAGAGGGAGGGGGATGGTCGCCCTGGGGCAGGTGCTGCGGGAGGAAGGCGGCTCTCTGGGCAGGCTGCCTGTGCCCTGGGTGCCGGGGGTGGGAAGGGCAGGAGTGGCTGCCCCCCCAGCGACCCTAAAGGTCCTCTAGCTGCACAGGTTTCCTAAGGCAGACGGGCCCAGGCGCAGTCCTCTCTGCATCCGCTGGGTGGGGCCCACAGCCCATGAGCATGAGGAGTCCAGGGAGGGCTGGGCTGGGCTGGGGCTGGCCCTCCACCGGCCTGCTGTCCCCTCTGAGGCCCAGCTCCCTCTGTGGGCCCTCACCCGCCTGCGCCCGTCTCTCCCCCGCGCAGAGGAATGGAGGGTCGCCCCAGCAGCTCTGAGCCCCACCGTCTCACCGCCCTGCTCCTCCTCATGCCGCTGCTGCTCCCTGCGGGGTCCGCAGGTGAGTGTGGCCCGACCCTCTTCCTGTGTCTCTCCCAGGAGGGCGGGACCCTGGCGGGTGGGGCCCAGGTCCTGTGCGGGCGCTCCCCTTCAGGAACGGGGAGGGGGGGCAGTTGAGGGAGGCCCTTCTCTAAGAGGCAACAGTTGTAGTTAACGTTCAAGAACAGTCCCCGAGCCAGGAAATAAGGATGCGGCCCGGACGATGGGCCACTGAGGAGCGTTCAGGTTTAAGGTCAGCTTCAGAAGTGTGGGGCGCCTGTCCGCTCTGCCGCGCTGCTGGCTGTATTGGGACCCTAAGCACCCCTCATCCGGGACCATTTCATCCCAAGAGTAGCTACAGGGTGCCGCCGTGTGTCAGCTGTTCTGTGAGCAACACAGAGGGGCTGTCTTCACAGAGCGGCATTCCCGCAGGAGGCGGCGAATGTGCAATGCAACTGCCCAGTCCCAGCGGAGGCAGAGAGAGGTGGGGGTGCAGTGGAGCAGGCGGGAGTGGCTGCGGGAAGGTGGGCAGTGTGGGCCGGGAGCTGGCAGGGGCTTGGAGGAGCAGGGCTGCGAGCCCCTGAGGGACCCTACAGACAGGACCAGCTGGTGCGGAGCTGGCACAAGCGGGGTTCAAGGCACAGAGGACACAGTGTGGCTGGAGGGAGTGGGCTTGAGGGATGGGAGCGGGGGTATGCCGGGAGTCTCTCTTTTCCGCGTCCAGCAGGGAAAGAGAAATGAACCAGTTCTTTGAGTAGAGGCGCTTGGGACTGAGAAATGAAATAAAGAGACAAGACACAGAAATAGAAAGGGAAGCTGGGACCGGGTGGGCTTCTGCCCTCTGATGGAGGGACAGACAGGGCGGCCAGCACTGCAACCATGAGTTTAATTTATACCCAAATACCAGGAAGTTACATCACATCTGGGTGGGCCTTGAGTTCCTGGCGACACAATGAGATGCACCCCTAGCACCTGGGCTGGAAAGGTCAGACTGAGTGGCTCCTCGCCTCTTGGCTAGGACCGCCCTCAGGGCGTGGCTCTGCCTGCGCCCGGGGTTCAGTTGACAATATTTTTAAGAACGCCCCGATGTGCTTGCACACGGGGGGAGGGGGAGGGGGTGGGCTCAGAGCGGTGCTGGCGGTCGTCCCTATGGAGCTGCGGCCACTGGGGAAAGTGGGAGGGTCGCAGGGCTCCGAGCGGAGCAGGGACACGGCAGGTGACAGGGTCACAGGCGGGAGGGTGGGGAGACGACAGATGAGCCTCGGCTGAGGCCACGCAGCCAGGTGAGGGGGCCCCTCGGATGTGCAGCGGCGGTGCTGCCGCAGACCCCGTCATGCCTGTCCACAGGCTGGGGCGGCTCTGCGGGGCGGCCTCCTCCTCTCCCCCAAGCAGTGCTTGGGCCCCGCGAGCAGGGCTGAGTCCCCACAGAAGCCGTCAGAGGAGAAAGGCGGGCCACCTGGGGTGCGGTGGGAGGGGGTCCCCGGGCGAGGCTGAGCGAGCAAGAGTTGGGACCGGCTCAGTTTCCAGTCCTGTCCTTGGAGGGGCCCGGTGGGCGCTGTGTTCTGGGGGGTCCCGAGCCTCAGTGTCAGCTGCGGGGACTCGCCAGCCATGCCCGTTCTCGGGCCACCCACCGAGTCAGAGCTGTGTTTACAAGCTCTGCTGGTGACTCCACCCCGAGTGACGGAAGGTGGAGGACAGGAGCCCAGGTGGAGAAAGGGGGTCGTTTGGACGTTCCCCCACAACTTTGTGAAGATCGTGCCCTGATTCCGAGCGGCTACACCCGCGCCCCTGCCTGGGCCTTCCCGCCTGAGGGTGTGTGCATCTCCGCCTTCCTCCCTCTTCCTGTGTCCACAGAGGAGTTCATGGTCCTGGGCCCCGCGGAGCCCCTGGTGGCCGTGCTGGGCGGGGACGTGGAGCTGCCCTGCCGCACCGCCCCGGCCAGGAGCGCGGAGAACATGCAGCTGCGCTGGTTCCGCTCCAAGTTCTCCGAGGCCGTGCTCATCTACGAGGACGGCGGGGAGCAGCCCGAGGAGCTGATGGCCCAGTACGCAGGGCGGACCTCGCTGGTGACGGAGCTCCTGGGCCAGGGGCAGGCTGCTGTGCTCATCCGCGACGTCCAGGCCTCCGACGATGGGCCGTACTCCTGCTTCTTCAGGGAGGGAGAATTCTATGAAGAGGCCAGCTTGGAGCTGAAGGTGGCAGGTGGGTGACTTGCTCTGCACTCTCCCGGGGCGCTGGGGTGGGGAGGGGCCTCCAGGACCGTGCAGTCCAGCCCCTCGCTTTATGGAGAGGAAAGGGCGGCTCATTCACTCCTTCATTTATTCACTGAAAATACAGAGAACCCCCACTCTGCGCCAGGCCTGTTCTGGGCGCCTGGGATACACCGTGAAGCAGAGAGCCCTGCCTGTGCAGTTACCTTCTAGACCAGGGGTGGGCAAACTTTTTAAACAGGGGGCCAGTTCACTGTCCCTCAGACGGTTGGAGGGCCGGACTACAGTTTAAAAAAAAACTATGAACAAATTCCTATGCACACTGCACATATCTTATTTTGAAGTAAAAAAACAAAACAGGAACAAATACAATATTTGTATTTGCATGTGGCCTGCAGGCCGTAGTTTGAGGACCCCTGTTCTAGACAGTAGCTAGGGAGACACACGGTGCGTGGGTTACGCAGGCAGGCGGTGGGCAGTGCTGAGGATACAAGGCCAAGTAGACAGGGAAGCAGGCCAGGCTGCGGGGTGGGGCGGGGGCAGGCTTCATGGTCACACAGGGCTCACCTGGGCTCTTCCTGACACTCTGAGCACAAGTTCCAAGGAGGGAGGGATGTAGCAAGTGGCTAGGGGGCCAGGAGGGTGCCCAGCAGAGGGGGCCCCCGTGAAGCCAGAGCTGGGGTGTGGCTGGCGCACTCCCGGGACCTGAGGAGGCCACAGTGGTTTGTCCGTGAGAGGAGTGAAGGGGAGGGCGGTAAGAGCTGAGGATCCTGGAAAAGGATGTTCCTGGTGCAGGGGGGGCCGATGGACAAGCCAGGACCTTCACAGGGAGTGTGCGCCCAGCAGGTGCCTGAGGCCACCAGCCCAGGTCACAGTTCCACTGAGCACTTGAGGCTGACGGCCTGGGATTGGATGAGGCAGGTGATGGTGTTTTGAGCAGCTACCGAACAGTCCTGTGACCCGAGTTGTGGCCCCTCGGGGCCCAGGTGGGGGGAGGAGGTCAGTGGGGAGAGCAGGTGGAGGAGGCAAGTGGGGGGAGGAGGTCAGTGGGGAGAGCAGGTGGAGGAGGCAGGTGGGGGGAGGGAGGCTGTGCTGGGGGAGCTGGACGCCCTGCTGAGGAAAGAGCACAAGGCAGTGCGGGACAGTCCCTCTGGCAGCTGAGAGGACGGATGGAGGGAGCATGGCTGGGACTCGGACGGACCCGGTTATGAGGGGGGAGGTGACGACCCGAGTGGCACTGGGCGGGCAGAAGGGATCGCACATCGTGAGGCTTCCAGAGTAGACACCCTGGGTGAGTAGGTTGGGGACACAGACAGTTTGCAGAGAGAGGGGACTGTGGCGCTGTGGCTGGTTAGAAAGAAAAGCCTTTTCTGACTGAGTAAGGGTCCCAGCCAGCACGACCCACTCAGGGCACCCAGCCTGCCCCCAGCCAGCGCGACCCACTCAGGGCACCCAGCCTGCCACCAGCCAAACACCTGCAGCGCCCTTCGTGCAGAGGCCACTAAGCCTCAGGAAGGAGAACAGGAAGGCCCGGGAGTCACAGGTAGTTTACCTGAACTCACCTGCTAACTGGGTGGCCATCTATGAGCTCATTGGAGGAAAAGCTCAGCCTTTGTGAAGGGAGGTGGTTGACAGCTCAGAGCGCGCCCACTGCAGCCGGCCTGCTGCCCCGGGTGGGAGGGAAGTCCGGGGGGAGGGAAGGCTGGAGGTTAACATATCAGAGGGGCCTCCATCTCCTCCATCTCCTGCGCAGGTGTGGGCTCTGCCCCCCGAGTGCGCATCACAGGGCCGGAGGAGGACGGGGTCCGCGTGGAGTGCGCGGCCTCTGGGTGGTTCCCGAAGCCCCAGGTGCACTGGCGAGGCGGCGGCGGAGTGCAGTTCCGGGCGTTCTCCGAGGCCCACGCCCAGGACGCCCGCGGGCTGTTCAGCGTGGAGGCCGCGCTGGTGGTGAGAGACCGCTCTGCGGGCAACGTGACCTGCTCCTTGCACAACCCCATCCTGGGCCAGGAGAAGGCTGTGGCCATTTTCATCCCAGGTCAGAGCTGCTCCCGCTCCCCAGCTGGAAGGAGGGCGGGCCTGTGCGCGCTGGGGGGCTGTCCCGGGGCGCTGGGGGGCTATCCCGGGGGCGCTGGGAGGCTGTCCTGGGCGCGCTGGGGGGCTGTCCCGGGGGCGCTGGGAGGCTGTCCCGGGCTGTCCCGGGGGCTCTGGGGGGCTGTCCCGGGGGCGCTGGGGGGCTGTCCCGGGGGCGCTGGGGGGCTGTCCCGGGATGTCCTGGGGATGCTGGGGGCTGTCCCGGGCGCGCTGGGGGGCTGTCCCGGGATGTCCTGGGGGTGCTGGGGGCTGTCCCGGGCGCGCTGGGGGACTGTCCCGGGGACTCTGGGGGGCTGTCCCGGGATGTCCTGGGGATGCTGGGGGCTGTCTGGGGCGCGCTGGGGGGCTGTCCCGGGCGCGCTGGGGGGCTGTCCCGGGGGCGCTGGGGGGCTGTCCTGGGGGCGCTGGGGGGCTGTCCCGGGCTGTCCTGGGGGCGCTGGGGGGCTGTCCCGGGCTGACCCGGGCTGGGCCCTGATGGGGTGCCTGCCGGGTGCAGAGCCCTTCTTCCCCCAGGGCCCGCTCTGGAAGCTGGCTTTCTGGGTGAGCCTGGCCGCGCTGGGGCTCCTGCTCCTGGGGGCTGGCTACTGCGCCCACAGAGAACATTCCACGAGACTGCGGGCGGTCAGGGACCGGGAGACTCTGCTCCGGGCTAAGGAGGAAGACCGGCAGGCAAAGGAGGCGGCGCTGACGGCCACAGGTGAGGCAGGACAGGCCCAGGCGGTGGGTGTGGCAGCCGTGCTGAGAGGGGCAGGCCCAGGGCGGCGCCAGCCCTCGGGAGACCTCCGCGGAGACCCAGAGAGGGCTCCGCAGGCTCGGGGTCTGCAGTGGGACCTCAGGCTAGAGCGGTTCTCTCCTGCTCGCTGTCGCTCCTCTCAGG
The DNA here is from genome assembly GCF_028538775.1 of Myotis yumanensis. Taxonomy (NCBI): domain Eukaryota; kingdom Metazoa; phylum Chordata; class Mammalia; order Chiroptera; family Vespertilionidae; genus Myotis; species Myotis yumanensis. Next base: position 96,256,131 of record NW_027223757.1, on the reverse strand, counting down.
GATGGCAGCTCATGCTGGTTCTCACTGTTTCAGGTGAACTGCAGGCCCAGCTCGGTAGGTTCTGCTCCCCCTGACCTCCCTGCCCCGTGGGAGACCCTCGGGGCTGGCTCACCTGTCCTGTGTTTTCTCTCAGAATGGAGGAGGAGCGTGTACCTGGCTGGTGAGTGACTCCACGGTCCTCGTTCTCCTGCCCCAGCTGGCCCAGTGTCCCTCTCCCGGCTTCTGTCTGGGCACACACCTGTGGACCCCTCCCCTGGGGCAGAAGTGGGAGCTGGTGGGAGGCAGCCCCCTGCTCCGCGGGCTCCCCTGACCGGGCTCCCCTGACCGACCTGGCTGCTGCTGTTCTCCACCCAGTGCGGGGGAACCGGGCGTGATGGCGGCTGGGGTCATTCCAGCCCTGACCACCCTGCACAGCCTTCAATGCGCGGAGCTGGGTCAGCACCTGGAAAGGGCCGTGTAAATAAGTGGGGTCATTAAGGGTAGGATTGTGAGCTCCTGCCTTCCCCCAAAACACCACCAGAGAGTCTGTTTTCTCCACTTCCTGCGGGTGCTGATCAAAAGCGATTGGGGGAGCCCTGGCCGGTGGGTTCAGTGGTTAGAACATTGGCTCTCCCACCAAAGGATCGCAGGTTCAATTCCCGATCAAGGGCGCCTACCTGGGTTGTCGGGTTGATCCCTGGCCCCGATTTGGGCGCATCTGGAGGCAACCAATGTCTCTCCTTCTCTCCCCCCCCTCTCCCTCCCTCCTTCCCTCCCTCCCTCCCTCCTTCCCACTTTCTCGAAAAATCAATGGGAAAAGATATCCTACAGTGAGGATTAACAGAAAAAGTCACTGAGCACTCAGGGGACGGTGCCGGATGGGTGTCCGCGCCCGGAAAGGGGCCGTGCTGGTTTCCTGTAGAAACTGTTTATGTGAGGAAGGCTGGCCACTTTAGCCCAGATCTCACCTCACATCCCCGTCCTTAAGTTAATTCCCATTTTGAGTTATTTTCCAACTAAACCTTTGTCAGAAAAAGATTGGATATGAAAGTGCTTTCTTACAATTACAGAATAATTTATATTTTATTTCCTAAAATATTTCCACACATAGTGTACCTTTTCATCCTGAATAGCAACGGTGAGTAGTAGCAAGTGAAACGGGAGTTTCTGAGGTTGTTTTGGCTCAGAGCAGCTAGGTGACTGGCCAGAGGCCGCACAGCAGCAGCCCACCTGCCAGGGGTTTCCCTCAACCCCTGCCGGGCACTCTCCCTGTAGGCTGTCTCCCCTGGGGAGCCGGGCAGCCAGAGGTTCCCGCTGTGCAGGGTGTTGTGGCTGAGGTCTCACCAGGTGTGTTCCCTTTCAGCCTGGAGGAAGGCCCAGCTGTACGCAGGTAAGTGACTCAGTTTCCTGTGGCTTCACCTCCCCAGCCTCGACCCTGCCCCCTTCTCTGTCAGTGGACCGCACCCCAGGGTGGGGTGGGCGAGCCTGCTCTCCTGTCACTTTTGTGGCCACCATCTGAAGGGTGCCAGGACTCCTCTCTGGGAACACACACCTGCCTCTGTCTGGCCCACCCTCCACCACAGGTCCCCCCAGGGCTAGCAGCACTGCTGAGCTCACCTTGTCCTGAGGGCGGAGGGGTGGTGAGGAGAGATCGCAGGCCGGGAACAGGGTGCCCATTCGCCGTCTGTCTCTCTAGGTTTCAGAAACCCTGCTTGCCTGGGTAGGACTCAGGTCTTCCTAAGGGGTCCTTGGTTTTGGATCCTTCTTGCCCTGAAATCCCTCCCCTTTTTGGATCTAGCTTTGTTTTCCATTTCTTCCTGGTCCTCTGAGAAATTGGTCTCGGCTTCCTGATGCTCTGAGCTCCGTCTATGCTGGTTCCTCCCTCTCAGCCTCCTTGGCTGTGAAGAGGTGATTGCTTTAAAGCAGGTGTACTCAGTCTGGGGGGCTGTCCCGGGCGCGCTGGAGGAAAAGCTCAGCCTTTGTGAAGGGAGGTGGTTTACAGCTCAGAGCGCTGCCACCAGAACCCTGCAGGTTCCTGGTACAGTTTTGCTTTTACTACCCATGAGAAGGGGAAGAAAATTTGTTAGTGTCTGTCCTCTTACTGAATGCATGTCTTTCCTGCTTTGAACCCCTCCCCCTTCCTTAGAAACCCCTGCATTGCCTCCGACTGGGCAAGATTTCTGTGATCTGTATCCCCAGTTCTCTTCACTCAGGGCTGGAGTCATCCTCCGAGTTCAGCCCAGCCAGTTGTATTCACTGTTCTTGTGGCTGAGGGGCAGCCTGAGTTCAGCTCAATCCGTTTTTCACTTGTAAATGGACATTCCGATCTCCCAGTTCTTAGAGGAAAACCTGGCTTTCAGGATGGCCGTGTGGCTTGGGACTTGGGAAAGCAACTTAGATACTGAGTCTGGGCCTTTCGGCCCAGGCCAGTCTCCAGACTTAGTCCTGAGTGTTAAGCTTTCACGGGAAGGTGGTAGCATGGTGGCTCCATGTGCATGTGTGTATGCATATGTGAATGCATGCATTTATGTGTGCATGTGTGTATGTGTGCATCTGTGTATGTGTGTGTGTGTGTGTTTGCATGTATAAAAGGAAATAAATGCATCAGCTGAATGTTCCAGAAACAATTTCCCCTGTATGCCTGCCTCTACGGTCCCTGACATGTGCCGTGTTCTCTTGCAGATTGGCGGCAGGAGAAGTTCCAGGCCTGTGAGTGAGTGTGTTTTTTCTGGGTGCGCCTCCTGCTGCCCCACGACTTCTGGCCTCTCCTACAGCTCTCTGGTGGGACAGATAATGGCCCCAGCAGTGGTGGTGGGCTGGGTGGCGAAGGTGATAGCACAGAGCTGGGCTGGGGGTGGCTGGTATTGGGTGCTGAATAGATATCCCTCACCCATCGAGTCCAGGCTGGGCCTCAAGGGCCCTGAGACATAACCAACCTGATTAGGTCCTGTGATTCCTTCTCCTGCTTGGAGGGCCATGGGCTTGCCTCACAAGGCGCTCAGCTCAGGAGGCTGCCCCCCCCCCCCCCCCAAGCTAAGTGTGGGGGTGGGGGAGGTGTGCCCTTGTTGGGGTGGGGGAGGCCTTGATGAGTGGCCCTCTCTCTGCAGGGCCTGTCACTCTGGACCCAGGCTCTGCGGATTCCAGCCTTGTTGTCTCTCATGAGAGGAGGAGCGTGACCCTGAAGGAGACCTGTGAGGATTCTGGCGGCGGCAGCGGCAGCGTGTTGGGCCTGGAGGGCATCACAGCAGGGCGCTGTCACTGGGAGGTGGAGGTCCCCTATGGGAAAGGAAGCGAGTGGGTTCTGGGGCTCTGCCGGGAAGATGTGAAAAGGACAGGCTGGTACACAGAGTCCCCAGAAAAGGGGTTCTGGGTTGTGGGGCAGTTTGAAGCTGGATTTTGTCCCTGCACTAAGGATCCCACTCCTTTACCCCTGAGGCAGCTTCCGCGCAGGGTGGGGGTTTTCCTGGACTACAGCGAAGGGGACGTCTCCTTCTACAACATGACTGATGGCTCCCACATTTTCTCCTTCCCTCGGGCTTCCTTCTCCGGGACCCTCTTTCCATACTTCAGGTTGAAGTCAGGAGTTGGGTCCTTGACCATCTGCCCCATGGTAGGTGCGCCCGAGGGGCTCCCTGTGCCCCTTAACAATTCTCCTTCTTGCGAGGAGCCTGTGAGCCCCCCAGGCTCTAGTGCTGATGGGGCTGAATCTCCATTACTTCCCAGCAACGGGGAGGCCCCGTCCCGCCACTGTCCCTGACCCCTCACTAAGGCGCTTCCTGGAGCTGCAGCCTCTCCTGGCAAAGCCTCCTAGGAAGACCTGAGTGCAGAGCCCCACCCCCTGCGATCAGAGCCCACCCCCTGTGAGCAGAGCCCACCCCCTGAGTGCAGAGCCCACCCCCTGTGAGCAGAGCCCACCCCCTGAGTGCAGAGCCCACCCCCTGAGTGCAGAGCCCACCCCCTGTGAGCAGAGCCCCACCCCCTGTGTGCAGAGCCCCACCCCCTGTGTGCAGAGCCCCACCCCCTGTGAGCAGAGCCCCACCCCCTACATGCAGAACCCACCCCCTTTGAGCAGAGCCCACCCCCTGCGTGCAGAGCCCACCCCCTGTGAGCAGAGCCCCACCCCCTGTGAGCAGAGCCCACCCCCTGCGTGCAGAGCCCACCCCCTGTGAGCAGAGCCCCACCCCCTGTGAGCAGAGCTCACCCCCTGCGTGCAGAGCCCACCCCCTGTGAGCAGAGCCCACCCCCTGCGTGCAGAGCCCACCCCCTGCGTGCAGAACCCACCCCCTGCGTGCAGAGCCCCACCCCCTGCGTGCAGAGCCCCACCCCCTGCGTGCAGAGCTCACCCCCTGCGTGCAGAACGCACCCCCTGCGTGCAGAGCCCACCCCCTGCGTGCAGAGCCCCACCCGCTGCGTGCAGGCTCCCAGGTGTGAGGCTGTGAACAGTCAGTTCCTGCTCCGCTCAGGCAGCAGGTTACAGAAGTTGACTGTACTGGGCTGGGACAGGGTGTTTTGATAGGGAAGTTGTTTTTCTTTGGTAATGAAAAATATTCCATGGGCTCGTTGTTCTGCTTGAATAAGCCAGGGGGCGGGGCTGAATTGCTCTGCAGCATTAAGGGGAGTTTCTTTTATCCAACTTGAGTTTGTGCAGAAGAACCAGGGGCTGAGGGTGGTCCCAGGTCTGTTTTGTGGGTCTTCACTATCTGACCAGAAAAGTTGGCCCCAAAATCTCCAGGGAAACAATGGCAGATGGACCGTCAGGGGGAGAGAGGTCTGATACCCCCTCTATGGTCCCTGCTCCGGGATGGCGGGAGCAGTCGGTTCCCAAACCGCGGCAAGTTTCTGTTCCCTGGGCAAGACCTGGGGTGTCAACTTAAGGAATCAAGGAAGCCCCGGGCCCCTCTTCAGGCTCCAACCGCAGGGAAAGAAGAGCGCTCTCCCGGCTGCCATGTGCACAGAGGAGACTTTTCAGATGCCGGGCGAGCCGCAGAAAGCCTGGGCTGGGCGTGGGACCCAGTCCTCAGTGTGTCGCGTCGGTGCTTCCAAGTCCAATGGCGAGGTTACTGGAAAACCACAGCAAAGAAAAGGAAGCTGGCCCTGGAGGACTCAGACCCACAGGAATGCAGTTCTCTACCAGAGGAGAACTCTGACTTGCTATGGTTCTCACGCGGGTGGAAGAGCCGAAGGGGAAGTGGAAGAAAAAAGTCAGATGATCAGTTCTCACCTGCGACCAATGACAAACAAGGGGTGAAGCGACAGCCTTGCATACGTTCTCTCTTGTGTGTGTGTTATTTGTGTACATGAACCATTTTCCTGCTTGCTCTTCTTACCCTTTTGCTTTCTGTAAGTCGTTGGGGGTTATGTGTAGTATAGTCTGCAGGTAACAGAACAGTCAGTGGGGTGTGGATTTCAGGAATTTGCAATGTAAATATAGCAGTGATCGATACAGGGACTGAGACTGTCTCCTCATTTTGGGGGAAGGGTGAGACTTTCTTCACGTGTGACGATAGCTTTGTCTTGATGTGTGAAAAAGTAGAGCTGTATTTTTATATGAAAGTTCAAATTTGGTAAATGGCTCATATTGAAGCTGAGTAGTCAAAGGTGTGGACTGTGTCCATTATCAATTTATTGCCTCTTGATTCTAAACCCACCTCACATTTGCCCTGTTTTGTGACCCTCCCAACTTCTGTGCCATGCAGCCCAATGCTGTGAGCCTTTGGCAGCCCCTGTGCTGCAGGGGGCGCTGTAGGGCACAGCAGGGGAAATGGGCTCTCTTCCCTGCTGGCCCTTTTCTTCTTGCCCCCACGGTGGACTGTCACTGGTCTGCAGAAGGCCCAGTGTCGCATCTTTTGGTGAATTTGCCTGGCGTTGCAGCAGTCTGTTTTCCAGAGGATGCTTCCGGGGGGCTAAGCAGAACCCCCGTGGGAGGTTTCCTGCCACCAGCTGTGGCCTGTGGCTTGTCAGTGTGCTCCTTCCAGGGGCCACGGTCCTCCCTTCACCAATAAGCTCTGAATGTGTCTTGTGGGGGTCCTCTCCCAAATTTCTTCCTTCCTGTGTACTCTGTCTTAACTCTAGACTTAGTGTCTGTTTCCTGTATCTGCTATTTCTGTATTCCTTAGAGCTTTCTTTTACTTGTTTCAGTAGTTAACCACTAAAACTACCTTTGGCTAGTTAGTAATTTTTTTTTATATAAAATAAATTTTTTTAATTTCTCCCTCGGGGGATGTCCGACTGCTGGTTTAGGCCCAATCCCAGAGATTTAGCCTAACCTAGCAGTGGGACATCCCTTTTGCAATCTGGGACCACTGGCTCCTAACTGCTTGCCTGCCTGCCTGCCTCATCACCCCTAACCACTGTCTGCCTGCCTGCTTGCCCCTAACCACTCTGTCTGCCTGCCTGATCGCCCCTAACCACTCTGTCTGCCTGCCTGATCGCCCCTAACCACTCTGTCTGCCTGCCTGATCACCCCTAACCACTCTGTCTGCCTGCCTGATCGCCCCTAACCACTCTGTCTGCCTGCCTGATCGCCCCTAACCACTCTGTCTGCCTGCCTGATCACCCCTAACTGCCTCTGCCTCAGCCCCCGCCCTGGCGGCTTCATCTGGAAGGACATCGGAATGATGTCTGGAAGGTTGTTCGGCTGTCTTGTCTAATTAGCATAGTAAGCTTTTATTATTATAGATTTCCCTGCTTTAGCCAGTTTGGCTCAGTGGATAGAGCAATGGCCTTCAGACTGAAAGGTACCAGGTTTGATTCTGGTCAAGGGCACATGCCTGGGTTGCGAACTCAATCCAAGTGAGGGGTGTGCAGGAGGCAGCTGATCAATGATTCTCTCTTATCATTGATGTTTCTCTCTCTCTCTCTCTCTCTCTCTCTCTCTCTCTTTTCTCTGAAAGCAATAATAATAATAAATATAAAATTTCCCTGTTTAGCCCAAGTGGTGTGGCCCAGTGGTTGACCATTGTCCCATGACCAGGAGGTCATTGTTTGATTCCCAGTCAGGGCACATGCCTGGGTTTCAGGCTTGATTTCCAGGAGGGTGTGTGCAGGAGGCACCTGACTGATTATTCTCTTTCATAATTGATGTTTTTACTTTCCCCTCTCCCTTCCTCTCTCTGAAATCAATAAAAACATATTAAAAAAATTACCCTGTTCAAATCACTGATGTGGCTTCTGTCTACTGACTGGACACTGAGTGTAAACATCTAAACCACAATGTGGCTTGGAGGGGGTCAGGGCACTGTTCCAGTGTGTGGGAAAGGGTAGTTGAGGCATTTGCAAATGCATTGAAATGGATTACCCCAGCAATAAGGTCATACAAATATACTCTACAGCAGTAATTCTCAACCTTCCTAATGCAGTTTAATACAGTTCCTCATGTTGTGGTGACCCCCAACCATAAAATTGTTTTCGTTGCTACTTCATAACTGTAATTTTGCTACTGTTATGAATAGTGATGTAAATATCTGATGTGCAGGATGTATTTTCATTGTTACAGACTGAACATAATTAAAGCATAGTGATTAATCACAAAAACAGATTCTAGGCGAATGTATTGTGTTTGACTTAGTTTTTTTTATTGCATCCCACATTGGGGGTGAAGGTGCGAGACAGAAGCACCTCTCGCTGTCTCTCCTGCTGTTCCCTTGTGTATCGCCGATGCTGGAAGTTTCTGAGAGCAGTCTGAAGGTGCTGGGCATCATACTTTAACTGGTCAACATGAAGTTTGGCATTCTGTCTTTTGTTGGGTGGCTCCTTGCTGGACAAAATCTCCAGGCGTTCTTGCTGGCTGAATATCTTGTATGCTTGCTTGGATTTCGTTTTCTACTAAGGGCACAGACTGCTTGTCTGCCATCTCCCAGCGTCCCATGTGAGACTGGATCTGGTGAACCTCTTTGTGCATTTGCTGGTACAGTGGTTCCATGTTGCCGGCCCAGCCGGGTCCGGCTCTGGCTTCCTCCAAACCTCATTCTGCTTCTTGAGTGTGTCCATTATGGTTGCAAGGAGTTGAAATCTGCAGTTTGTTGGGTTAAGCTGCAAAAGTGCAGGTGGTTTCTTTTGTGCCACTTGCATAACTTGGGTGGGGATGTAAATTGTGTAGGGCGGGGTCTAAGGGAATCACCAGGGCAGAGCAAACAGCAATGGTGTCTCCACGACTCCTCGCCACTCCGCGATTCCGCATCTCCATGTCCCCGAGTGCCGGCGAGGAGCTCTGCGAGAAAGCCACCCTCGCTCTCCAACCCGCTGCAAGGCCATCCCGCCTCTCCCCGTAGGGGTCTGGGACCTCAGGGTCCCGCCCCAAACAAGCTCAGTGGATTCGAGAGTTTGTAACCCCTTCCGATTGAAAAAGAACCGCTTCTTGAGTGTGTCCCTTATGGATGTGAGGAGTTGAAATCTGCAGTTTGTTGGGTTATGCTGTAAAAGCGCAGGTGGTTCCTTTTGTGCCTCTGGCACAGCTTGGATGGGGATGTAAATTGAGTAGGGCGGGGTCTCAGGGAGTCACCAGGGCAAACAGAATGGATTCAAGAGTTTGAAACCCCTTCCGATTGAAAAAAAACATGCATCCAGTTGCAGCCCGCTTGGCGCGCGCCTCCGTACCTCTGTTCTTGGTGCCTCTGCAAATCCTACTCAGTCTCAATGCTCTTCTTTCTTTCCAGTTGTAGAACTTCCGCTGGACCAGCTTTCCCATGGTTCTGAATGATAGCTGTTTTGTCTTATAGTTGGTATTTTCAATGTTGTTGTGGGAAGCAGCACGCACAGGTCTGTACCTTATGCCGCCATCTTGGTTCCTTATAGTATGAACATTTTAATGATGTTGATTCTACCAATCCATGAACATGGTATTTTCTTCCATCTGTTTATGTCTTCCTCTATCTCTTTTTTCAACATCCTGTGTTTTCTGAGTATAGGTCTTTTACCTCTTTAGTTAAGTTTATTCCTAGGTATCTTAATTTTTTTGGTGTGATGGTAAATGGGATTGCTTTTTAGTCTCTCTTTCTGTAAGTTCCCTATTGGTGTATAGAAATACCACAGATTTCTTGGTGTTAATTTTGTATCCTGCTACATTGTCAAATTTATTTATTAAGTCTGTTTTTTGATGGAGTCTTTAGGGTTTTTTATGTACAATATCATGTCATCTGCGAATAAGGACAATTTTACTTCTTCTTTTCCAATTTGGATGCCTTTTATTTTTTCTTCTTGTTTGATTGTAATGGCTAATACTTCCAGTACTATGTCAAACAGGAGCGTTGAGAGTGGGCATCCCTGTCTTGTTCCTGTTCTTAGGGGAAATGGTTTTAGTTTTTGCCCATTGAGTATGATGTTGGCTGTGGGTTTGTCATATATGGCTTTTATTATGTTGAGGTATGATCCTTCTATTCCCACCTTGCTGAGAGTTTTTTTTTTTTTTTAATCAAAAATGGGTGTTGGATTTTGTCAAATGCTTTTTCTGCATCAATTGATATGACCATGTGGTTTTTTCTCTCTCAATTTGTTTATGTGATGTATCACGTTTATTGATTTGTGGATATTGTACCATCCTTGCATCCCTGGGATAAATCCTACTTGGTCATGGTGTATGATCTTTCTGATGTACTGCTGGATCCTATTTGCTAGGACTTTGTTGAGGATTTTGGCATCTATGTTCATGAGGGATATTAGCCTGTAATTCTCTTTCATTGTGTTGTCTTTATCTGGTTTTGGTATTAGGGTGATGCTGGCTTCATAGAATGAGCTTGGAAGTGTTCCTTCCTCTTGAATTTTTTGTAGTAGTCTGAGGAGGATAGGTTTTAGTTCTTCCTTGAATGTTTGGTAAAACTCCCCTGTGAAGCTGTCTGGCCCCGAGCTTTTTTTGCTGGAAGGTTTTTGATGACTGCTTCAATTTCTTCCATAGTTATTGGCCTATTGAGATTTTTAGATTCTAACTGATTGAGTTTTGGAAGGTTGTATTTTTCTAGGAATGTGTCAATTTCCTTCAGGTTGTCTAGTTTGTTGGAGTAAAGTTGTTCATAGTAATTTTTTTTTAACAATCATTTGTATTTCTGTGATGTCTGTTGTTATTTCGCCTCTATCATTTCTGATTTTGTTTATTTGGGTCCTCTTTCTTTGCTTCTTGGTGAGCCTGGCTAGAGGTTCATCAATCTTATTTATCCTTTCAAAGAACCAGCTCTTGGTTTCATTGATTTTCTGTATTGTTTTTTTGGTCTCTATGTCATTTATTTCTGCTCTGATCTTTATTATCTCCTTTCTTCTGCTCACTCTGGGCTTTTCTTGTTGCTCTCTTTCTAATTCTTTGGGTTGTAGAGTTAGATGATTTGCTACCATTTTTTTCTTGTTTTTTTTGAGGAAGGCCTGTAGAGCTATAAACTTCCCTTTGACTTTGTTTTTTAATGATAAAGTAAAGGCTTGTTTTCTGTGCAATTACAGAGAAAAGATAACCCTAAAAGTTACAGTAATTCCTCCGCAGGACATCAACCACGTTTTCTTCTCTAACTCAGTATATTATTTCAAACTGCCTTCTCTGGTGAATAATAAATATCCTGTTCTCAGAATGCTGTTTGAACCCTACTTTACATTGTACTAGTTCCATTGATTTTAGAGAGAAGGAAGTGGTGAGGGGGAGAGAGACACATTGATTGGTTGTTTTTGCTTGTGTCCTGACTAGGGCTAGGGGTTGAAACTGCAACTGAGGTGCCCTTGACTGGGAATTGACCCCCTGACCCTTTGGTCCTGTGCTGGGCTGTATATCTGGCGCTTTGGCCAGACGGGGCATGCTGTACTTTCTGTTCCTAGAACACTTAGATAGGAAGGTAGTCACTGTACTGATACCGTACTGTGTTGGGAACAAATTGTGTAAACAAAGCTTTGTAACTAACTATGTGGTTTTTGCAAATAAAAACGCTATAACTCCTGTAGTCAGGACTGCAGTTCAACCTTTGCTTCGGCAGGGTGCTGTGACTGTAGTCGCTGGCCAGCTTAATAAAGGCTCCTAAATCTTGATCTGAGTCCCTGGTGGTTATCTCCACGGGTCACCCCATAACAGTCCAAGGGCTGACACTCTAACCACTGAGCAAACCGGCCAGGGCATGAGATGTCTGAGATTTTACTGCCTATGTTTTCTTCTAGGATTTTTATGGTTTTTCAACTTACATTTAAGTCCTTTATCCATTTTAAGTTTATTCTTAAGTATGGTGTAAGTTGGTGGTCTAGTTTCATTCTTTTTGTAAGTACCTGTTCAATTTTCCCAACACCATTGATTGAAGAGAGACTGGTGTTACTCCATTGTATGCTTTTACCTCCTTTGTCAAATATTAATTGACTATAAATATGTGGGTTGATTATTGGGCTCTCTGTTCTGTTCCATTGATCTATATGCCTGTTCTTGTGCCAGTAACAGGCTGTTTTGTGTATAGTGACTTTGTAGTGTAACTTGATATCTGCTTTTGTGATTCCCAACTTTGTTCTTCTTTCTCAAGATTGCTGAGGCTATTCAGGATCTTTTTTGGTTCCTTATCAACTTTTGCAATATTTGTTCCAGATATGTGAAATGCCATTGATATTTTAATAGGAATTGCATTGACTTGATAGATTTGCTTTGAGTAGTATGTACATTTTCATGATGCTAATTATTTCAGTCCATGAACATGGTATATGCTTCCACTTTAGACCTGCTTAGTGTAGTGAACAACCCCTTCCTCCAGGGCACACAGATACCCCTCCCCCAACCCCAAAGGATTGTCCGGGTGCCATTGCACGTGGCGCTCAGTCCCAAGAGTGTTGCCAGCATGAACATGGTGACCCTCCATTTTCTTGATGTCAAAGCATTTGCCTGGTGACTTTTTACCGAGGTTTTTGGAGCTGCCACTTGTCTTCTTGGATGCATATCTGATGGCAAGAGCTGCTGCCTGTGGGGGCCTCAGCAGGGCTGTAACAGCTATCTGCATCCTCAGCGCCAGCGCCGCCGATGCCATGTTTGCAGTGCACTTGCTTCTGGTCCTGGTGGAGTTTTTAGGGTTTCCTATGTATGATATCATGTCATCTGCTAATAATAACAGTTTTAGAGGAAAAGCTTTCAGTTTTCGCCATTGAGTATAATATTGGCTGAGGGTTTGTCATATATGGCCTTTATTATGTTGGGGTACTTTCCTTCTATTTCTATTTTATTGACTTTTAATCATAAATTGATGTTGTATCTTATCAAATGCTTTTTCTGCATCTGTTGATAAGATCATATGATTTTGATCCTTTCTTTTGTTAATGTGATGTATTACATTGATTGATTTGCATATGTTGAACTGTCATTGGTGCCCCTGGAATGAACCCTAATTGATCGTGATGTACAATTGTTTTCAATTTGCTAGTATTTTGTTTCAGATTTGTGCATCTGTATGCATCAGAGATACTGCTGTGTAGTTTTCTTTTTTTGTATTATCATTGCCAGGGTTTGGTATCAGGGTTATATTGGTCTAATAGAATGTGTTAGGAAGTATTACCTCTTCTTCAATTTTTTGGAAGAGTTTGAAAAGGATATAAGCTTTAATTCTTCTTTGGACAATTGATAGACTTCACTGGTGAAGCTATCTGGTCCTAGACTTTTGTTTTTTGATGGTTATTTCAATTTCCTTACTGCTGACTGGTCTATTTAGATTTTTCGATTCCTCATGATTTAGTCTAGGAAAGTTGTATATTTCTAGGAACTTATCCATTTCTTCTAGGTTATTGAATTTGGTGGCATAAAGTCTTTAATGTTCTAGTAAGATCCTTTGTATATCTGTGATGTTTGCGGTGACTTCTCTCTCATTCCTGATTTTGTTTATATGGGCCTTTCCCTTAGTGAGTCTAGCCAGGAGTTTGTCAATTTTATTAATATTTTTTTTTATATTTTTATTTTTTATTTTATTTTTTTAATATTTTAATAATTTTTATTTCTTAAAGTATTACAAAGAGTATTACATATGTCTCCTTTTCCCCCCCCCCTTGACATTCCCCCGGCCCCTTCCCCCTGCCCCCCCCGCCCCGTGTCTTGTGTCCATTGGTTAATCTTATATGCATGCATATAAGTCCTTCAGTTGGTCTCTTAATCCCCCCCGCCAACCCTCCCCAGGCTTCCCACTGTAGTTTAACATTCTGTTCAATGTTGCTCTGCTTCTGTATCTACCCCTGTTCATCAGTCCATACTGGTCCCCTTTATTTGTCCCAACCTCACTGGAGTAGTCTCAACCTCACCAGGGCCGTCTGAGCCTCACCAGGGCCGTTTCAACCTCACCGGGGTCGTCCCTACCTCACGGGGGCCGTTTCAACCTCACCGGGGTCGTCCCTACCTCACAGGGGCCGTTTCAACCTCACCGGGGTCGTCCCTACCTCACGGGGGCCGTTTCAACCTCACCGGGGTCGTCCCTACCTCACAGGGGCCGTTTCAACCTCACCGGGGTCGTCCCGACCTCACGGGGGCCGTTTCAAACTCACCGGGGTCGTCCCTACCAAACCGGGGCCGTTTCAACCTCACCGGGGTCGTCCCTACCAAACCGGGGCCGTTTCAACCTGACCGGGGTTGTCCCTACCACACCGGGGCTGTTTCGACCTGACCGGGGTTGTCCCTACCAAACCGGGGTCCTCCCTACCTCACGGGGGCTGTTTCAACCTCACCGGGGTGGTTCCTACCTCACGGGGGCCGTTTCAACCTCACCTGGGCCGTCCCGACTTCACCAGGGCCGTTTCAACCTCACTGGGGTTGTCACTACCACACCGGGGCCGTTTCAAACTGACCGGGGTTGTCCCTACCTCACGGGGGCTGTTTCAACCTCACCGGGGTTGTCCCTACCTCACAGGGGCCGTTTCAACCTCACCGGGGTCGTCCCTACCTCACGGGGGCCGTTTCAACCTCACCGGGGTCGTCCCTACCTCACGGTGGCCGTTTCAACCTCACCGGGGTCGTCCCTACCTCACGGGGGCCGTTTCAACCTCACCGGGGTCGTCCGTACCTCACGGGGGCCGTTTCAACCTCACCGGGGTTGTCCCTACCTCACCGGGGCCGTTTCAACCTGACTGGGGTTGTCCCTACCACACCGGGGCCGTTTCGACCTGACTGGGGTCGTCCCTACCTCACGGGGGCCGTTTCAACCTCACCGGGGTTGTCCCTACCTCACAGGGGCCGTTTCAACCTGACCGGGGTTGTCCCTACTACACCGGGGCCGTTTCAACCTCACCGGGGTCGTCCCTACCTCACGGGGGCCGTTTCAACCTCACTGGGGTCGTCCCTACCACACCAGGGCCGTTTCAACCTGACTGGGGTCGTCCCTTCCTCACGGGGGCCGTTGCAACCTCACCGGGGTCGTCCCTACCTCACGGGGGCCGTTTCAACCTCACTGGGGTTGTCCCTACCACACCGGGGCCGTTTCGGCCTGACCAGGGTCGTCCCTACATCATGGGGGCCGTTTCAACCTCCCCGGGGTCGTCCCTACCACACCGGGACCGTTTCGACCTGACCGGGGTCGTGCCTACCTCACGGGGGCCGTTTCAACCTCACGGGGGTCGTCCCTACCACACAGGGGCCGTTTCAACCTCACCGGGGTTGTCCCTACCACACTGGGGCTGTTTCAACCTGACCAGGGTTGTCCCTACCACACCGGGGCCGTTTCGACCTGACCAGGGTCGTCCCTACCTCACGGGGGCCGTTTCAACCTCACCGGGGTCGTCCCTACCACACAGGGGACATTTCAACCTGACCGGGGTTGTCCCTACCACACCGGGGCTGTTTCAACCTGACCGGGGTTGTCCCTACCACACCGGGGCCGTTTCGACCTGACTGGGGTCGTCCCTACTTCACGGGGGCCGTTTCAACCTCACCGGGGTCGTCCCTACCACACAGGGGCCGTTTCAACCTCACCGGGGTTGTCCCTACCACACTGGGGCTGTTTCAACCTGACCAGGGTTGTCCCTACCACACCGGGGCCGTTTCGACCTGACCAGGGTCGTCCCTACCTCACGGGGGCCGTTTCAACCTCACCGGGGTCGTCCCTACCACACAGGGGACATTTCAACCTGACCGGGGTTGTCCCTACCACACCGGGGCTGTTTCAACCTGACCGGGGTTGTCCCTACCACACCGGGGCCGTTTCGACCTGACTGGGGTCGTCCCTACTTCACGGGGGCCGTTTCAACCTCACCGGGGTCGTCCCTACCTCACGGGGGCCGTTTCAACCTCACCAGGGTTGTCCCTACCTCACAGGGGCCGTTTCAACCTGACCGGGGTTGTCCCTACCACACCGGGGCCGTTTCGACCTGACCAGGGTCGTCCATACATCACGGGGGCCGTTTCAACCTCACCGGGGTCGGCCCTACCACACCGGGGCCGTTTCGACCTGACCGGGGTCGTCCCTACCTCACGGGGGCCGTTTCAACCTCACCGGGGTGGTCCCTACCTCACGGGGGCCGTTTCAACCTCACCGGGGTTGTCCCTACCATACCGGGGCTGTTTCAACCTGACCAGGGTTGTCCCTACCACACCGGGGCCGTTTCGACCTGACCGGGGTCGTCCCTACCTCACGGGGGCCGTTTCAACCTCACCGGGGTCGTCCCTACCTCACGGGGGCCGTTTCAACCTCACCGGGGTTGTCCCTACCTCACGGGGGCCGTTTCAACCTGACCGGGGTTGTCCCTACCACACCGGGGCTGTTTCGACCTGACTGGGGTCGTCCCTACCTCACGGGGGCCGTTTCAACCTCACCGGGGTCGTCCCTACCTCACGGGGGCCGTTTCAACCTCACCGGGATTGTCCCTACCTCACGGGGGCCCTTTCAACCTGACCGGGGTTGTCCCTACCACACCGGGGCCGTTTCGACCTGACCAGGGTCGTCCCTACCTCATGGGGGCCGTTTCAACCTCACTGGGTCGTCCCTACCACACCGGGGCCGTTTCGACCTGACCGGGGTCGTCCCTACCTCACGGGGGCCGTTTCAACCTGACCGGGGTTGTCCCTACCACACCGGGGCTGTTTCAACCTCACCGGGGTCGTCCCTACCACACCGGGGCCGTTTCGACCTGACCGGGGTCGTCCCTACCTCACGGGGCCGTTTCAACCTCACCGGGGTCGTCCCTACCACACGGGGGCCGTTTCAACCTCACCGGGGTTGTCCCTACCACACCGGGGCTGTTTCAACCTGACCGGGGTTGTCCCTACCACACTGGGGCCGTTTCGACCTGACCGGGGTCGTCCCTACCTCACGGGGGCCGTTTCAACCTCACTGGGGTCGTCCCTACCACACCGGGGCTGTTTCAACCTGACCAGGGTTGTCCCTACCACACCGGGGCCGTTTCGACCTGACCGGGGTCGTCCCTACCTCACGGGGGCCGTTTCAACCTCACCGGGGTCGTCCCTACCTCACGGGGGCCGTTTCAACCTCACCGGGGTTGTCCCTACCTCACGGGGGCCGTTTCAACCTGACCGGGGTTGTCCCTACCACACCGGGGCTGTTTTGACCTGACTGGGGTCGTCCCTACCTCACGGGGGCCGTTTCAACCTCACCGGGGTCGTCCCTACCTCACGGGGGCCGTTTCAACCTCACCGGGATTGTCCCTACCTCACGGGGGCCCTTTCAACCTGACCGGGGTTGTCCCTACCACACCGGGGCCGTTTCGACCTGACCAGGGTCGTCCCTACCTCATGGGGGCCGTTTCAACCTCACTGGGTCGTCCCTACCACACCGGGGCCGTTTCGACCTGACCGGGGTCGTCCCTACCTCACGGGGGCCGTTTCAACCTGACCGGGGTTGTCCCTACCACACCGGGGCTGTTTCAACCTCACCGGGGTCGTCCCTACCACACCGGGGCCGTTTCGACCTGACCGGGGTCGTCCCTACCTCACGGGGCCGTTTCAACCTCACCGGGGTCGTCCCTACCACACGGGGGCCGTTTCAACCTCACCGGGGTTGTCCCTACCACACCGGGGCTGTTTCAACCTGACCGGGGTTGTCCCTACCACACCGGGGCCGTTTCGACCTGACCGGGGTCGTCCCTACCTCACGGGGGCCGTTTCAACCTCACTGGGGTCGTCCCTACCACACCGGGGCTGTTTCAACCTGACCGGGGTTGTCCCTACCACACCGGGGCCGTTTTGACCTGACTGGGGTCGTCCCTACCTCACGGGGACCGTTTCAACCTCACCGGGGTCGTCCCTACCTCACGGGGGCCGTTTCAACCTCACCGGGGTCGTCCCTACCACACCAGGGCCGTTTCGACCTGACTGGGGTGGTCCCTACCTCACGGGGGCCGTTTCAACCTCACCGGGGTCGTCCCTACCACAGCGGGGCCGTTTTGACCTGACCGGGTTTGTCCCTACCACACCGCGGCTGTTTCCACCTCACTGGGGTCGTCCCTACCTGACGGGGGCCGTTTCAACCTCACCGGGGTCGTCCCTACCACACGGGGGCCGTTTCAACCTCACCGGGGTTGTCCCTACCACACCGGGGCTGTTTCAACCTGACCGGGGTTGTCCCTACCACACCGGGGCCGTTTCGACCTGACCAGGGTCGTCCCTACCTCACGGGGGCCGTTTCAACCTCACCGGGTTCGTCCCTACCTCACGGGGGCCGTTTCAACCTCACCGGGTTCGTCCCTACCACACCGGGGCCGTTTCAACCTGACCGGGGTTGTCCCTACCACACCAGGGCCGTTTCGACCTGACTGGGGTCGTCCCTACCTCATGGGGGCCGTTTCAACCTCACCAGGGTCGTCCCTACCACACAGGGGCCGTTTCAACCTGACCGGGTTTGTCCCTACCACACCGCGGCTGTTTCGACCTCACTGGGGTCGTCCCTACCTGACGGGGGCCGTTTCAACCTCACCGGGGTCGTCCCTACCTCACGGGGGCCGTTTCGACCTGACCGGGGTCGACCCTACCACACCGGGACCGTTTCAACCTCACCGGGGGCATCCCGACCTCACCAGGGCCATCCCAGCCTTACCGGGGAAACAGGAAGTTTGCACCTCCGTCCCCTGCCGGCGGCTCCCCACCAGACAAAATCTCCAGTCGTTCCTGGTGGTTGAACATCCAGCACTCCTGCCCTCCACCAAGTGCACAGACTGCCTGTCTGCTGTCCCCCAGCGCCCCACAAGAGACTGGGACCAGTGGGCATGTTTGTGCACTTGCTGGTACAGCAGTTCCACAGTGCTCGCCGAGTCAGGCCCAGCCCTGGCCGGTCCTGGACCCGACTCTGCCCCCCGATTGCATCCCTCCCAGATGCAAGGAGCTGAAATCTGCAGCCTGCTGGGATGGGCTCTGTACTTGGTGCCTCTGCACATCCTACTCAGTCTCAATGCGCTTCTTTCTATGCGAGGAGTTGAAATCTGCAGTTTGTTGGGTTGGGCTCTGTACTTGGTGTCACATCCTACTCAGTCTCAATGTTCTTTCTCTCCTTCCAGTTGTAGAGCTTCCACTGGGCCAACTTTCCCATGGTTCTGTATGATAGGTGTTTGTCTGATATTTGGTAGTTTCGATGTTGTTGTGTGAGGTAGCACGCACAGGTCTCTTCCTTATGCCGCCATCCTGGTTCTCCTGGGTCTGCTTCTTGAGTGTGTCTCCCATGGCTGCGAGCAGTTGAAGTCTGCAATTTGTTGGGATAGGCTGCAAAAGGGCAGGTGGGTCTTTTTGTGCACCTGCCACAGCTTGGATGGGGATGTAAATTGATTAGGGCTGAGACTCAGGGAGTCGCCATGGCGGAGCAAATAGCACTGGCTGAGTCTCCGTGGCCCCTTGAATCTCTGCCAGGGCTTTGTGTCCCCCAGCGCCGGCGAGCAGCTGTGCAACAGAGTCTCCCTCGCTTTCTGATGGCTGCAAGGCCGTGCTGCCTCTCCCCGTAGGGTCTGGGGCCTCATGATCCCACCTGAACCAGCTCAGTGGATTTGAAAGTTTGCAGAAGCAAAGGCGTTTCTACTTGTGAGCCTGGCACAGCCCATATGGGAATGTAAATTGCGTAGGGCGGGGTCACAGGGAGTCGCCGGGGCGGAGACTCAGCGGCCCCTTGCCTATCCAGGACACCAGGACTTTGCGTCCCCCAGTGCCGGCGAGCAGCCGAGCGCCAGAGCCTCCCTCGCTTTCTGACCGCTGGAAGGCCGTGCCGTCTCTCGCCTTGGGGCCTGGGGCCTCAGAGACCCGCCCGAACCAGCTCAGTGGATTTGAGAGTTTGTAAAAGCACAGTCATTCCCTCTTGTGCCTCTGGCACAGCCCTGAGGGTAGGGCGGGGTCACAGGGAGTCGCCAGCCTGGAGGAAATAACGGTGGCGGTGTCTCCGCGCCCCTCGCCTCCCCGGGACACCAGGACTTCTTGTCCCTCAGTGCCCGCGAGCAGCCGCGTGTCAGAGCTTCCCTTGCTCTCCGACCACTGCAAGGCCGTGGCCGCCTCTCCCTGTGGTATCTGGGGCCTCAGAGACCCGCCCCGAGCAAGCCCAGAGGATTCGAGGGTTCGTAAAAAACCGAGAATCCATTTGCAGCCCGCGTGGCGTGTGACTGCGTACCTCTGGTTTTGGTGCCTCCGTAGCTCCCACTCAGTCTCACTGCGCTTCTTTCTTTTCCTCCAGTTGTAGATCTCCCACTGGGCCAACTTCCCCATGGTTCTGAGTGGCGGTTGTTTACTTCATAGTTGATAGTTTCAATGATGCTGTGAGAGAGCAGCACACACAGGTCCGCTCCCTACGTCGCCATCTTGGTTCTCCTCAATTTTATTAATATTTTTAAAGAACCAACTCTTTGTTGTATTTTTTTATATCATCTTTTTGTTCTCAATTTCATCCAATTCTGCTCTAATTTTTACTACTTCCTTTCTTCTGCTGACTTTGGGTTGCTTTTGTTCTTCTTTTTCTAGTACTTTAAGATGTGATGTTAGGTGGTTTACTTGGAATTTCTCATGTTCCTTGAGATAGCTCTGCAATAATATAAACTGTGCTCGTATTATTGCTTTTGCTGCCTCCCAGAGGTGTTATCATTCTTATTTGCCTCTATATATCTTTTGATCTCATCTTTTATTTCTTTTTTTAAAATATATTTTATTGATTTTTTACAGAGAGGAAGGGAGAGAGATAGAGAGAGTTAGAAACATCGATGAGAGAGAAACATCGATCAGCTGCTTCCTGCACATCTTTCACTGGGGATGTGCCCACAACCCAGGTACATGCCCTTGACCGGAATCGAACCTGAGACCTTTCAGTCCGCAGGCCGACGCTCTATCCACTGAGCCAAACCGGTTTCGGCTCATCTTTTATTTCTTATTTGACCCAGTCATTTTTCAGTAATGTGTTGTTTAATCTCCATGTATTTATAAATTTTTTTTTTTACTTCTTTTTTGCAGTTGATTTCTAATTTCAAAGCATTGTGGTCAGAGAATGTGCTTGGTATAATTTCAATCTTCTTGAACTTGTTGATGTTAGTTCTGTGACCCAACATATGGTCTATCTTGAGAATGTTCCGTGTGCACTTTATTTATTTATTTTTTTGCTTTTATTTTTTAAAAATAATTAAATCTTTATTGTTCAGATTATTACAGTTGTTTCTCTCCCTCCCCCGCCCATAGCTCCCCTCCACCCGGTTCCCATCCCGCCCTCTGCCCTCACCCCGCCCCCACCACTGTCCTCATCCATAGGTGCACGATTTTTGTTCAGTCTCTTCCCACATCCAACCCCACCCCTTTCCCCCCCAAGAATAGTTAGTCCACTCCCTTTCTATGTCCCTGATTCTATTATAATCACCAGTTTATTCTGTTCATCAGATTATTTATTCACTTGATTCTTAGATTCACTTGTTGATAGATGCATGTTTGTTGTTCATAATTTGTATCTTTACCTTTTTCTTCTTCCTCTTCTTAAAGGATACCTTTCAGCATTTCATATAATACTGGTTTGGTGGTGATGAACTCCTTTAGCTTTTCCTTATCTGTGAAGCTCTTTATCTGACCTTCAATTCTGAATGATAGTTTTGCTGGATAAAGTAATCTTGGTTGTAGGTTCTTGGTATTCATCACTTTGAATATTTCTTGCCACTCCCTTCTGGCCTGCAAAGTTTCTGTTGAGAAATCAGCTGACAGTCGAATGGGTACTCCCTTGTAGGCAATTCACTGTCTTTCTCCTGCTGCTTTTAAGATTCTCTCTTTGTCTTTTGCTCTTGGAATTTTAATTATGATGTGTCTTGGTGTGTTTCTCTTTGGATTCCCTTTGTTTGGGGTTCTCTGCTCTTGCTGGACTTGTAAGTCTATTTCTTTCACCAGGTAGGGGAAGTTTTCTGTCATTATTTCTTCAAATAGGTTTTCAATATCTTGCTCTCTCTCTTCTTCTGGCACCCCTATAATTTGGATGTTGGTACGCTTGAAGCTGTCCCAGAGGCTCCTTACACTATCTCCGTATTTTTGGATTATTTTTTCGTTTTGCTTTTCCGGTTGGGTGTTTTTTGCTTCTTTGTATTTCAAATCTTTTTTTTTTAGTAAATGTTTTTATTGAATCCAACATATCCACCATATTATCATTTCAGCATGTAATCAATCTTTTTAAATCGTAATATATTTTGTAATCTTAAAATCCAGTGGTTTTTTTTTTTTTTTTCGTATTTTAAATCTTTGGCTTGATTCTTGCGATCCTCTAGTCTGGTGTTGGAACTCTGCCTTTATTTCAGTCAGTGTATGCTTAATTTCTAGTTGGTCCTTTTTCATACCCTCGATGGTCTCACTAGATTTCTTGAGGATCTCACTACATTTATTGGCGGTCTCACCTGTCTTTTCGAGGGTCTTACTAAATTTGTTGGTGGTTTCTAGAAAGTTCTTGAAAAACCTTAAAAGTGTGGTTTTGAACTCTATATCCAATAGTTTGCTTTCCTCCATTTCTGTCATTTGTGACCTGTTTCTTTGTCTCTGCATTTTGGCTGCTTCCCTGTGTTGATGGAGTGGCTTTCTGTGCTAGGTGTCCTATAGGGCCCAGTGGCACAACCTCCCCAATTACCTGAGGTGGACACTCTTGGTGCACAACCTTGTGGGATTTGTGCACAGTCTTGTTGTAGTTAAGCCTTGATTGTTGTAGGTATTACTGGGAGGAATTGACCTCCAGGCTGTGAGAATCAGCTGTGTCTGCAGTGGGAGAACTTCTGTGCTGGAGACACCCTTCCGGGGCAAGACTTGCTTCAGTGGGGCTTTGGTGCTCACTGAGTCTGCTCCCTGCATGTGTCCTTTTTGGATCCGAGGAGAAGCAATCTGGATGGTCCCACTCTGACCACAGGGCACACTTGCTCCTGGATCTCCAAGGAGGTGCTAATCTAGCCTCTGCCTGAGGCTTCCAGCAGGAGCCAGGTGTGAAGCAATGCAAGTTGCCTGGGGCCTTGGTCCAGCTGCAATTTGTTAGGTAATTTGCAGATTGCAAAGGGCCAGGCCTTTCATATGCAAAAGCCTCCATGCTGGCTTTCGACTTGGGTGGGGCAGGTTCCCAGGGGATCAACAGGGCGGAGCAAGCAACTATGGCTGCCCTCAAAGGCCCCGCTTCTCAGAGTCCCGGCAATCGCTGCAAGCACCTCCGAGAGAAAGCTGCCCTCGAGTTCCGACCAATGCCAGACAGTCCAGTTTCTCCCGTATGAGTCTGGGTCCCCAGAGACTCTCCCGGAACTGGAGCTCAGAGCTTGAGACTCCCTCCCGATTGAAAAAGACAATCGTGTCCTCAGCCGCCAGCCCTCTCCGCATGCGCCTCCGTACCTCTGTACTTCTGTACCGCACCTCCTCTGAGTCTCGGTATGCTTTTCTCTTTCCTTCTAGTTGTAGAATTTCCACTCAGCTAGCCTTCCTGTGGTTTTGGATGATGTCTGTTCAGTCTTTTAGTTGTATTCTTGAAGTGGTTGTGCGAGGCAGCAATCTCTGGTGTTTACCTATGCTGCCATCTTGGTTTTTCTTCCATGTGCACTTTAGAAGAATGTGTAATCTGATGTTCTGGGATGAAATATTCTGTAAATGTCAATTATGTCTACTTGGATTAGTGTTTCATTTAATTCTGGTATTTCTTTATTGATTTTCTGTTTGGTTGATCTGCCTAGAGCTGTCAATGGAGTATTAAGGTCTCCAACTATGATTGTGTTTTTATCTATTTCTCCCTTTAGTCTGTGAGCAGCTGTTTAATATATTTCGGTGCTCCCTGGTTGGGTGCATATATATTAAGAAGTGTTATGCTTTCCTGATGTAATGCTCCATTTATCATTATAAAGTGTCCATCTTTGTTTCTTGTTATCTTAAGATCTATTTTATCAGATGTAAGTGTGGCTACACCTGCTTTTTTTGTGGGTGTTACTTGCTTAGAGAATCATTCTCCACCCTTTAACTTTGAATCTACCTTTGTCTTTGCTGCTTAGATGTGTCTCTGGTAGGCAGCATATGGTTGGATTTTGTTTTGGATCCACTCTGCTACTTTGTGCCTCTTTACTGGTGAATTCAAACCATCTACATTTAGGGTAATTATTGATGTATGAGGGTTTCCTACACCCATTTTAATCTTTTGTTTTCTGGTAGCTCTGTGCCTCCATTGGTTCTTTTCCTTTATGCTTCTGCCTGTTGTTTTTGTTTGGTGTTATTCCACACTTCTTTCCTCTGTTTCCTTAGATTTTAAGCTGTATGTCCCATTTTCGGGATTTCTGTGTGTGGTTGCCATTAAGTTTATAAAGAATGAAGTTGTATAAATATATACCGTATTTTTCCCCATATTGAGTGCATCTGATCTTCATCCTCCTTTTCCAGTTCAGACCTTTCCCCCTTCCCCTTGTATGTTTTTGTTGTCACAAATTATCCCTGTTTATGCTGTAAGTTTTTTGGTATCTTACTCTTTGTGTTGTGACCTTACATTCTTTGTTGCAGGTAGAATAACTCCCTTGAGTATTTCCTGCAATGGAATTTTTCTGGTGATAAAACCCCTCAGGTTCTGTATTCTGGGAATGTCCTTATTTTTCTGTCATATTAAAAGAATAATTTTGGTGGACATATTATTCATGGCTGGTAATTTCTCTCTTTCAGACATTTGAATATTTGGCTCCACTCTCTCTGGCTAGCAGAGTTTCTGCTGAGAAGTTGGGTGAAACTCTGATGGGTTTTCCTTTGTAGGTCACTTCCTTCTTTTCCCTGGCTGCTTTGAGAATTTTTCTTTGTTATTAATTTTGACAGCTTAATACCAAGTGCCTTGGAGAAGGCCTCTTTGGATTGGTGTTCTGTTTGCTTCTTGGATTCGAAGATCTAGTTCTTTCAATAGTTTTGGGAAGTTCTCATGCACTATTTGTTTGAATAGGCCCTCTGTCCCCTGCTCCCTCTCCTCCTCCTCTGGAATGCCTATATTTCTAATATTGCTCTTTCTGATGGAGTCAGATAAGTCTCATAGAGCTCCTTCATTTTTATTTATTCTCAGGTGTCTCTCTTCTCCCCTCTGCATCATTTCTAGATTCCTATCTTCAGTGTCACTAGTTCTTTCCTCTAACTCAGCGGTTCTCAACCTGTGGGTCGCGACTCCTTTCACAGGGGTCGCCTAAGACCATCCTGCATATCAGATATTTACATTACGATTCATAACAGTAGCAACATTACAGTTATGAAGTAGCAACGAAAATAATTTTATGGTTGGGTCACAACATGAGGAACTGTATGAAAGGGCCAGAAGGTTGAGAACCACTGCAACTGGTTGGTTCTGTTTTCTATGCTCAGTAGTTCACTCTTAATCTCCTTAATTGCCTGCTTCATTTCCAGGAGTTCTGATAGATTCATTTTTAAAGTTTAAATTTCCTTGGAGAAATACTCCTTTTGTTCATTGATTTGTTTTCTGAGTGCACTGGATTGCCTGTCAGTATTTTGTCGCACCTTGTTGAATATTTTCAGAACTGCTATTGTGAAGGCTCTGTCATTTATGTCACATAATTCCATGTGTGCCAGCCTGCTTTCTGGGGATTTTTCATTTTCTTTCTGGTCGTTGTCCTCCATGGTTTCTCCATTTATCTCTGAGGCGGTCTTTCTCCTATGTTCCAGCAGATGGCGCTGACTCACAAGATTTTTACCCTGTGCTCTCCCAGGTTTGAGCCTCCGCGGCTTCAGAGGCTTCCCTTGCTGCTTGCGGGGTGAGAGCTCGGGGTGAGGTTCCTTTTACCGTCACCGTAATGGCGACCCCCACCTCCTTGGGTGCAGCCAAGCACCCCTTCTGGGGGTTAGTTACAGAGGGAAACAGCGACTCGACTGCATCCATGAGCTCTTGGTTTGCAGACAATGTGCTCCTGAGCCAACTCCAGGGGCAACAGGAGGCGAGTTTTGGGAGTCTCCGCGGCGGGGCGCTGCGATCTCCTCGTCTTGTCTAAAGCACCTCCGCCAGGCGCAGCGGTGGGAGCCTCGCGGCAGCACGCGGTGCGGTGCTCTGACTGGGGGCATCTGCGGACGCAGCGTTAGCTCTTGCAGCTCCTGTGCAACTCAGACCCTGTTCGCTGCGCCCTCGGCTCAGATGCTGTTCTCTCGCCATCACACGCGACCAGCTCTCTCCTCTCTGGCGGCCGGCAGCGGGCTGTCCAGCTGTGTGTCTGCGCTTTCCTCCGTCTCCTCTCCCTGGCTAGCTCCCGGATGCGCACCGCAGGTGTTTCAGTGTGCGGTCTCTCAGGTGTGGTCTGTGTTGAGCAGGGACTGTTGTTGAATTACAGATGGCTAACTTGTTGAAATGTTAGTACTCAGGGGTCTTAAACGGACACCAGCCCCTCATACAAGAGCGCACCCTCGATGGCAGCCTGCAGAGTCACAGACAAATGCAAGTTCCGGAGGCGCCTTCCCCAGCAGTCTTCCCTGACGCCCAGGCCTGTAGCCTGAGGTGCCAAAGCGCTCTACCTACGGACCCTAACCAGGCCCTGTCTAGTCTCTGTGTTCCCGGAGAGTCACATTTCTCCATGGCTTGTGGGAGTGAGGCCCTTGGGGTCCCGCTGAAATAAGCATTTCAGAAGCCCCCGCAGGAGAATGAGATGTGGTAAAAGGCGTTATTTGCCTGGAGTTACACTCCTCGGATTGTAAGGTCCCCTGCCCCTTAAGCCAGTCCTGCAAGAGGTGCTGGGGTTCCAGGAGAGCCTAAAGCGTGTCCAGAGCTTCCGTCCACGTTGCAGCCCGGTCTGGTCCAGCATTAGGCTGATTACAGTCCATCAGTCCACGGTGCGGATCCCGCAGGGCTCTGAGCCACGTGGGCACGGGGAGGGCATCCTGGAACAGGAGAGGACCAGGTGCTGAAGGCTCGGAGAGCTGCTCCTTTGTCAGGAGGTTAAACATTCAGGTTTCCTGCCCTTGCAGTGGCCACGCCTATTCTGGCCACTGACTTGCTTCCAGGTATGATTGACAGACAGGTAAGCACCTCCCCATGTTGCCCAGACTTCACTGGGCACATCCAGACTGCCTCTGTCCAGTCCCTCCCCTGGCGATCAGCAGGGAACAGGCTTGGGGAGTGTTAAATTGGCCAAGCTGTATACCAGGTAAAGGCATGCCTCTAGGATCTAGTCTTCCCTCCACTCCTTTCCTGGTAAATAATAACCAGATTACTACGCGGCATCTCTGCATTCTGCCTTCACCTCCCCACATGGCCCCTCAAGGCAGTCCTGTGGCCTCCTCCCGGTCCGTGAGTATCCAAGCCACCAGCCTCCATTCAGCTCATCATCCCGGGCTGCACTTACCAAGGGTTAATTTAACAGCGGTTCTCAACCTGTGGGTCGAATGATCCTTTCACAGGGGTCGCCTAAGACATCGGAAAACACATATATAATTACATATTGTTTTTGTGATTAATCACTATGCTTTAATTATGTTCAATTTGTAACAATGAAATTGGAGGTCACCACTACATGAAGAACTGTATTAAAGGGTCGCGACACTAGGAAGGTTGAGAACCACTGATTTAACAAGTCATAGCAGTGCCACTCCTGCTCTTTGTGGTTTGGCCTCACACAGGAGACATCCCCCACCAATCAGCCTGGCTGGGAGTCCGTGGGCCTCTGTGGGCTCCTTCCCTCCACAGGCAGCTGCGGCGTTTGTGAGCTTGCTCTGAGCCTGGATGGGATGGAGGACCATCTTCTCTGTTAGCCCCGGCTGCGTCCCTTTCTCCCCAGGGCGTTGGGCTGCAGTGGACCCCACCAAGGTCCCCTGGCTCCACTGAGGTCCGTCTCCTGGGGATCCCACTGTGGAGAGTGTTGAGCCGGTCATTTGAACTCACGCCTTCCCTGGGAGAAGCTGGGGGAGAGGGGTTCTCTTTCTGATCCCATGGCCCTACGCCAGTGTAACTGGACAATCAGTGCGTCCGGCTGCCTGTCACTACCTGAGCCAGTTGAGCAGAGACAGGGTTGAATCATTATGAGCGTTTATTTCAATCCTGCTGGCAGCGTGGAGAGCAGCAGGTCAGCCTCAGAAATCCGCTCTGCCCACCATCAGCCGCTGCTAATATTGGGTAGAGGGACGAAGATTACTGGGGAAGTAGGCAAAGGGTGGGCCAAACGGGCAGTTTACAGGTAAGCAGGCTGGAGATTTGCAAAGGCCTGTGGGTATGCAAAAGGCTGGTGGTCTTCTAAGGACTTAGTGATAGCCCTGACCGGTTTGGCTCTGTGGATAGAGCGTCGGCCTGCGGACTGAGGGGTCCCAGGTTCCATTCCGGTCAAGGGCATGTACCTTGGTTGTGGGCACATCCCCAGTGGGGAGAGTGCAGGAGGCAGCTGATCGATGTTTCTCTCTCATTGATGTTTCTAACTCTATCCCTCTCCCTTCCTCTCTGTAAAAAATCAATAAAATATATTTTTTAAAAAAGGTCTTAGTGACATGGGAAGGCTGGGGGTCTTCAAAGGACTTAGTGATCTGCAAGGGCTGGGTCTTCCACGGGCTGGCGGCTCTGGTTTCTGCAACAAAGTTGTTAATCTTTCCATGAGAATAGGGAGGATGGGCTGCATCTCCAGGTGAGCTCCGAGGGCCGTGTGTGTAACTCCCAGCCAGGTTGGAATGCGCCTTCTTTAATCAGAACGACACAGTCACGGTCAACAGAGCATGATTCATATTTCTTACAGTTCTAGCTGGTTCCCCAGGGCAGGGACTACAGTGGACAACATCTGGAATCGGTTAGGCACATTCTTGCACTCCATTATGCCCTGGTGGGGCTGTCGCCCCTCCCTGCGATTTCCCTGTTGTCCTCATTGTAGGTTTCATGATTAACCGTCTGCGGCTTCCAGTAAACCGCCTCACCCAGTGACCCCACACCTGGCCCCACCTGCACCTGGTCCCACCAGTTACTCTGCCTGGCCCTGACGAGGAACATACATATCCCGCTCCCCCTTCTCTGCCCGCTGACACCGACACACTGGGCTCAGCCCGCTTAAACTCTCACAAGGTCTCTTGGCCTGGCCTCTGGCGGGGGCCTAACATGCCTCCTCACTGGTGGGCACAGAAAGGGTCACATACGAACCCGACAAGCTCGGGAAGGCTGCACGGCGGCCTTGCAAACTCAGAGATAAACAGTGGTCTGAGATGAAAACTTTTAAACTAAGAGCAGTTATGACAGTAGTCATGTCTTAGGCTAGAATCTTCCTTGACAAAGATCAATTTTCACCGTAATAAAGCCTGCCTATTGTCTTTTTGCCTTGATAGCAGCGGTTCTCAACCTGTGGGTCGCGACCCCTTTGGGGGTCGAACGACCCTTTCACAGGGGTCGCCTAAGACCATTGGAAAACACATATATCATTACATATTGTTTTTGTGATTAATCACTATGCTTTAATTATGTTCAATTTGTAACAATGAAAATATATCCTGCATATCAGATATTTACATTATGATTCATAATAGTAGCAAAATTACAGTTATGAAGTAGCAACGAAAATAATTTTATGGTTGGGGGTCACCACAACATGAGGAACTGTATTAAAGGGTCGTGGCATTAGGAAGGTTGAGAATCACTGATCTATGGTAACATACCTTTGGAATGTCAGAGTAAGTTCCTTCCCACCCCTCAAAGCACAGCCACCACTCCACTCTGCTCTGCGGACCTTAATTCCCCTCATTGTTATCCTGTTAATTGTCAGTTGTTAACTCTCCTGCACGCACCTTGTAAAAGAAGTGTGTGTCTATCATTTTGCTTTTTATCCAATCCTAGAGGTCCACCCCCTTGGCTCTCTCCCGCCTCCCTAATCCATCACCAATGAATTCCGTGTGACCCACTTACATCTTCTCTTGATTCTAATCCTATCTAATAAAAGAGAAACATGGTAATTAGCCATACAGCCGCTACCCTTCCCATTGGCTAATCATTGAGATATGCAAATTAACTGCCAGCCAAGATGGCGGCCGGCAGCCATGCACTGAAGCGAACAGGGAGGCTTGCTTGCTCCAGTGATGGGGACTCCAACATTCCCTGCCTGACTTGCTGGCCTCTCAGCTGCAACTCTAAGCAACTATGTTGCAAATATAGAAGCTAAACAAAACCCCAGAAACCTGCTTTAGTCAGCCGGGCTTCAGCCAGATGGACCACAACATTGTATCAAATACAGAAGGTAAACAAAGGCCAGAAACCTCCTTTCAGCAGCCGAGGCCTCAGAACTAAAGCTGGCCCAGAATAAAAAAAAAAGAAAGAAAAAAAGGAGCGGTTGGGAGTTTCAGTCACCCGCCAGCCTGAAAACGGCCCTCAGCCCCTCACCCAGACTGGCCAGGCACCCCAGTGGGGACTCCCACACTGAAGGGTGTGTGACCAGCTGCAAACAGCCATCATCCCCTCATCCAGGCTGGCCAGGCACCCCAGTGGGGACCCCCACCCTGATCCAGGACACCCTTCAGGGCAAACCAGCCGGCCCCCACCCATGCACCAGGCCTCTATTCTATATAGTAAAAGGGTAATATGCCTCCCAGCACCGGGATCAGCGTGACAGGGGGCAGCACCCAAACCCCCTGATCGCCCTGCGGCTCTGTGTGTGACAGGGTGCAGCGCCCCAACCCCCTGATCAGCCCTGCTTTGTGGGTGATAGAGGGCGGCGTCCTAACCCCACTCCCCCACTGGCCCTGCTCTGTGTGTGACGTGGTAGAGCCATAACCTCCCCATCAGCCCTGCCCTGAGTGTGACAGTGGCAGCGCCCCAACCCCCTGATCAGCCCTGCTTTGTGGGTGATAGAGGGCGGCACCCCAACCCCCCTATCGGCCCTGCTCTGTGTGTGACAAAGGGCGGTGCCCCAACCCCCTGATAGGCCTTGCTCTGTGAGTGACAGGGGGGAGCTCCCCAACCCCCTGATGGGCCCTGCTCTGTGCGTGATGGGGGGAGCTCCTCAACCCCCTGATCGGCCCTGCTCTGTGCATGACAGGGGGCAATGCCCAAACCCCCTGATCGGCTGTACCCTGAGCATGACTAGGGATGGCATCGCAACCTCCGGATCCGCCCTGCTCTGTGCATGACAGGGGCAGCATCCCAACTCCCCAGTCGGCCCTGCTCTGAGCCCGACCAGGGGCTGCACCTAGGGATTGGGCCTGCCCTCTGCCACCCAGGAGCAGGCCTAAGCCAGCAGGTCATTATCTCCTGAGGGGTCCCAGACTGCGAGAGGGCACATGGGCTGAGAGAGCCCCCTTCAGACTTTCCCAGGATTGGACCTGCCCTTGATGAAAAGCCCCCGCTCCACTGGAGTTCTTTAAGACCTCTGCCCCTAGTCCCTGGGGCCATTTGGGTTTCCAGATGACGTAATAAGTTTATATTTCTTACCACTCTCTGCCCTGTGCTTCCTAGCTTGGGAGCCTAACAGTAGCCAGCGGGGAGTGGGAGCAGGGAGGGGAGAGGGGAGAGCGGATGAGAGCCAGGCTGGGTGTGTGTGCAAGAGGGAGGCGAGCCGAGGGAGTGGGGTGGGGGGCGATGGAGTTGGTAGAGAAGGGTGAGGAGGCAGGGCAGGCGGGTTGAGGAGAGAAATGTGGAGGGAATGGAGGGGCAGGTGAGGGAGTCGGTGTTAGAGAGAAGGCCTGTAAGGAGGAAACAGAAATGGGGGGCACGTGGGCTGGGAGGGGCGCAGTGCAGGGGCTGGCCAGGGCCCCCAGCGCCAGCCGCTCTGCTCCCGGTTCCCACGTGGGGGGTCCTGTCCCCACCTGGCGGGTAGGAGGACGCCTGGGGACCTGGGCCCTTCGAGCCGCCACAGCAGAGGGATCCCGGGAGGATGAGGATGAGCTTCAGTCTCTGGGAGGAGAGGCGTTGCCTGGCCGCCTCCGTGGAGCTGAGGTCCCTGCCCCACCGTGTCCCTCCTCCTAGAAGCGGTTCTGCAGTTTAGCTGAAACCTGACCGCGTGCAGCGCCTTCGCTGGTGCTCTCTGTGGACCCGCAGGGACAAGGGATCCCTTTTGGAGCCTCCCTCCCTCTCCCCTCCCCTCTCTCCTTCCTAAGAACCTTTCACTTTGAATTAATTTAAGGCTCACAGGAAGTTGTAAAAATAGTGCAGCCGAAAAAGAAAAAGAGAAGGCTGCCCTTCACCCACGCCTTTCCCCAGCGATAGCATCTAGCAGCCCACGTGTCTGAAAACAGGACATGGCACATAATTAAACTGCAGCCGTACTCAGACCCACCAGTTCCACAGACGTTCTCTTCGGGCCTAGCGCTCGATGAGCCTTTGTCGCGCTTCTGAAATGACCACTGCTGTGGGGTACAAAGTGCTTCACCCCACCAGGAGCGCCCCCATGCTGCATCCTTCAGTTAGACCTTCCCTCGCCCCAACCCCTTCCGACCCCGACCTCCCCGCCACCACTATAATCCGGTCATTTCAGGAGCATCATAGGAGTAAGACCGTGCGGTGTGTCACCTCTTGAGATGGGCTTTTCAAGCTCACAATATCCTTGAGGTCCATCCGTGTTCTTCTATGAATCAGTGGATTTGTTCCTTTCTGTGGCTCAAGGAATCCATCAGGCGGATGTGTCACAGTTTGTTACCTGCTACCCAGCCAAGGCGTTTGGGTTATTTCCGGTTGTAGGCTGTTACAAATGAAGGGCCATGACTATGCCCATGCAGGCTTTTGTGCGGACGTGGCTTATCTGTCTGGGGTAAATATGTGGCTGTACTACATGGTAAGTGCACGTTTTATAAGAAGCGGACACTGTTTCCCACAGCTGCCCGCAGTGTGCATTCGGAAGCCGTGTCTACCATCCTCTTTTTCCCCCCATAACTCCCCTCCACCCAGTTCCCACCCCATCTTCCACCCTCAGTCCCCACCCACTGTCCTCACCCATAGGTGCACGATTTTTGTCCAGTCTCTTCCCGCATCCCCCACACCCCTTCCCCCCCCAAGAATAGTCAGTCCATTCCCTTTCTATGCCCCTGATTCTATTATAATCACCAGTTCATTCTGTTCATCAGATTATTCACCTGATTTTTAGATTCACTTGTTGATAGAGGTGTATTTGTTGTTCATAATTTGTATCTTTACCGTTTTCTTCTTCTTCCTCTTCTTAAAGGATACCTTTCAGCATTTCATATAATACTGGTTTAGTGGTGATGAACTCTTTTAGTTTTTCTTATCTGTGAAGCTCGTTATCTGACCTTCAATTCTGAATGAAAACTTTGCTGGATAAAGTATTCTTGGTTATAGGTTCTTGGCATTCATCACTTTGAATATTTCTTGCCACTCCCTTCTGGCCTGCATAGTTTCTGTTGAGAAATCAGCTGACAGTAGTATGGGTACTCCCTTGTAGGTAACTGACTGTTTTTCTCTTGCTGCTTTTAAGATTCTCGCTTTGTCTTTTGCTCTTGGCATTTTAATTATGATGTCTCTTGGTGTGTTTCTCTTTGGATTCCTTTTGTTTGGGGTTCTCTGCGCTTCCTAGGCTTGTAAGTCTATTTCTTTCAGCAGGTAGGGGAAGTTTTCTGTCATTATTTCTTCAAATAGGTTTTCAATATCTTGCTCTCTCTCTTCTTCTGGCACCCCTATAATTCGGATGTTGGTACGTTTGAAGCTGTCCCAGAGGCTCCTTACACTATCTTCGTATTTTTGGATTCTTTTTTCATTTTGCTTCTCTGGTTGGGTGTTTTTTGCTTCTTCGCATTGCACATCTTTGACTTGATTCTTGCGCTCCTCTGGTCTGCTGTTGGGAGTCTGTATAATATTCTTTATTTCAGTCAGTGTATGCTTAATTTCCAGTTGGTCCTTTATCATAACATCGAGGGTCTGACTAGATTTCTTGAGGATCTCACTACATTTATTGGCGGTCTCACCCGTCTTTCCGAGGGTCTTACTAAATTTATCGGCAGCTTCTAGACAGTTCTTGAAAAACCTTAAAAGTGTGGTTTTGAACTCTATATCCAGTCGTTTGCTTTCCTCCATTTCTGTCATTTGTGTCCTATTTCTTTGTTTCCGCATTTTTTGTGCTTCCCAGTGTTGATGGAGTGGCTTTCTGTGCTAGGTGTCTTATAGAGCCCAGTGGCTCAGCCTCTCCAATTACCTGAGTTTGTTAAGTAATTTTCAGCTTGCAAAAGCCTCCATGCACAGCTTGGGCAGGGCGGGGTCCCAGGGGATCAATAGGGCAGAGCAAACAGCTATGGCTGATCATCAGTCCTTCCCTAAGAGGCCCCGAGTCTCAGTGTCAGGGTAATCGCTGCAAGCACCTCTGAGAGAAAGCCGCCCTTGAGATGTGAACGATGCCAGACAGTCTAGCCTCTCCCCGTATCAGTCAGGGTCTCCAGAGATTCGCCCGGAACTGGAGTTCAGAGCAGTAGGGAGTTTGAGACTCCCTCTCGATTGAAAAAGCCAACCGTGTCCTCAGCCACCAGCCCTTTCCGTGTCCGCCTTCGTACCTGTGCACTTAACTTCCGCACTGCAGCTCCTCTGAGTCTCGGTATGCTTTTCTCTTTCCTTCTAGTTGTAGTATTTCCACTCAGCCAGCCTTCCTGTGATTCTGGATGATACCCGTTCTGTCTTTTAGTTGTATTCTTGAAGTGGTTGTGCGAGGCAGCAATCTCCGGTGTTTACCTATGTTGCCATCTTGGTTTTCTCCCTTGTCTCCTATCTCTTTTTTCAATGTCCTGTAGTTGTCTGAGCACAGGTCTTTTGCCTCCTTGGTTAAGTTTATTCCTAAGTATCTGAATTTTTGTTGCAATGGTTAATGGAATTGTTTCTTTAGTTTGTCTTTCTGAGAACTCATTATTGGTGTATAAAAAAAGCCATTGATTTTTGAGTGTTGATTTTGTATCCTACTAGATTGCCAAATTTATTTATTTATTTATTTATTTATTTATTTATTTATTTATAGAGGCTCAGTGCATGAAATTCGTGCACAGGGGCAGGGGGGCTGTGTCCCTCAGTCCAGTTTGCACCCTCTCCAATTTGGGATCCCTTGAGGGATGTCTGACTGCCCATTGAGGCCCAATCCCACCAAATGGGCAGTCGGACTTCCCTCTCACAATTCAGGACTGCTGGCTCCCAACCGCTCGCCTGCCTGCCTGCTTGATTGCCCCTAACCGCTTCTGCCTACCAGCCTGATCACCCCCTAACCACTCCCCTGCCAGCTTGATCGATGCCTAACTGCTCCCTTGCTGGCCCGATTGCCCCCAACTGCCCTCACTTGCAGGCCTGGTTGCCCCCAACTGCCCTCCCCTGCTGGCCTGGTCCCCCCAACTGCCCTCCCCTGCAGGTCTGGTCACCCCAACTGCCCTTCCCTGCAGGCCTGGTCACCCCCCAACTGCCCTCCCCTACAGGCCTGGTTGCTCCCAACTGCCCTCTTCTGCCAGCCCGGTATCCTCTAACTGTCCTCCCCTGCTGGCCATCTTGTGGTGGCCATCTTTGATCACATGGGGGCGACCATCTTTGTGTTGGAGTGACAGTCAATTTGCATATTACTCTTTTATTAGATAGGATTACTTTTTTGCATTTTCTCAAAAAATTCAAGTTTTATTTACTTATTCTTACATTGGTGAGAACTGATGTCAAAAACTTAACAAGCAGTAGCATTCCCCCCCTCCCCCCTTAGCTGAACAAAAATACACATAATATGGTATTTTCATTAGGCAAGTCTTGCCTAGGGAGGAGCCTGCAACTGAGGTACATGCCCTTGACCAGAATTGAATCTAGGACCCTTTGGTCTGCAGGCCAACATTCTATCCACTGACCAAATTCATTTATTAAATCTAGTAGTTTTTTGGTGGAGTCTTTAGGGTTTTTTATGTACAATATCATGTCATCTGTGAATAATGAGTTTTACTTCCTCCTTTCAAATTTGGATGCCTTTTATTTCTTCTTCTTGTCTGATTGCTGTGTCTAGGACTTCCAGTACTATGTTGAATAAGAGTGGTGAAAGCAGACATCCCTGTCTTGTTCCTGTTCTTAGGGGAAATGGTTTTAGTTTTTGCCCATTGAGTATGATGTTCACTGTAGGTTTGTTGTATATGGTCTTTATCATGTTGAGATATGTGCCCTCTATTCCCACTTTTTTGAGAGTTTTTATCAAAAGAAGGGTGTTGGGTTTTGTCACGTGATTTTTCTGCATCTATTGATATGATCATGTGATTTTTGTCTTTTAATTTCTTTATGTGATGTATCACATTTATTGATTTGCGAATATTATACCAGCCTTGCATCCCTGGAATAAATCCCCCTTGGTCATGGTGTATGATCTTTTTAATATATTGCTGGATGTGATTTGCTAATATTTTGTTGAGGATTTTTAGCATCTATATTCATCAGGGATATTGGCCTGTAATTCTCTGTGTTTGTAGTGTCTTTATCTGATTTTGGAATTAGGATAATGATGGTCTCATAAAAAGAGCTTGGAAATGTTCCTTCCTCTTGGATTTTTGGTAATAGTTTGAGGAGTATAGGTGTTAGTTCTTCTTTGAATGTTTGATAAAATTCCCTTGTAAAGCCATCCTGACTTGGGTTTTGTTTGCTGGGAGTTTTTTTATTGCTTAAAGTATTACAAAGGGTATTACATATGTGTCCTTCTTTCCCCCCCCCCCGCCCTTGACAATCCCCTGGCCTCCCCCCCCCCCCCCAGTGTCTTATGTCCATTGGTTATGCCTATATGCATGCATACAAGTCCTTTGGTTTGATCTCTTACCCCCCTCCCTCCTGCCCCACAACCCTCCCCGGCCTTCCCGCTGCAGTTTGACAATCTCTTTGAGGCAGCTCTGCCTCTGTATCTATTATTGTTCAAAAGTTTATAATGGTCTTAATTATCCATGAATGAGTGAGATCATGTGGTATTTTTCCTTCATTGACTGGCTTATTTCATTTAGCATAATGCTCTCCAGTTCCATCCATGCCGTTGCAAATGGTAAGAGTTCCTTCTTTTTTACAGCAGCATAGTATTCCATCGTGTAGATGTACCACAGTTTTCTAATCCATTCATCTACTGATGGGCATTTAGGCTGTTTCCAGATCTTCGCTATGGTGAATTGTGCTGCTATGAACATATGGGTGCATATATCCTTTCTGATTGGTGTTTCTGGAAATTAAAAACATCCTGGAAACTAATGACAATGAAAACACAACAATCCAAA
This sequence comes from Myotis yumanensis, assembly GCF_028538775.1. Taxonomy (NCBI): domain Eukaryota; kingdom Metazoa; phylum Chordata; class Mammalia; order Chiroptera; family Vespertilionidae; genus Myotis; species Myotis yumanensis. The sequence continues at coordinate 96,219,674 of NW_027223757.1, read as the reverse complement.
TTAAAATGCCTTTTCTGCATCTATTGATAGGATCATGAGGTTTTTATCTTTCAGTTTGTTTATGTGATGTATCACATCTATTGATTTGTGGATATTGTACAGCCTTGTGTCCCTGTATTAAATCCCATTTGGTCATGGGGTATGATTTTTCTAATATATTGCTGGATCTGATTTGCTAGAATTTGTTGAGGATTTTAGCATCTATATTCATCAGAGATATTGGCCTGTAATTCTTTCTTTGTAGTATCTTTTTAAAAAAAATATTTTTATTGATTTAAGAGAGGAAGGGAGTGGGGGAGAGAGATATAAAAATATCAATGATGAGAGACAATCATTGGTTGGCTGCCTCCTGCATGCCCCCTACTGGGGATCAAGCCCACAACCCAGACATGTGCCCTTGACTGGAATAGAACTCAGGACCCTTCAGTCTGCAGGCTGATGCTCTATCCACTGAGCCAAACTGGCTAGGGCTCTTTGTAGTGTCTTCATCTGGTTTTGGGATTAGGGTGATGCTGGTCTCATAGAAAGAGCTTGGATTCTTTCCTTTGTTTCCTCCATTTTAATCCATGAAAGGCTCCACTCACAGAGCTTTTGATTCAGTTATTAAATTTTTATATTCTAAACTTTACATTTTTAAATATATTTTATTGTTTGCTGAGACTCTTATTTCCTTGTTGAGACTATTTTTTCATTTGTTTCCAATGTGTTCATAATTTTCATTGAAGCATTTTATCATGGCATCTTTAAAACCTTTTTACATAATTCTACCTCCTTTGTCACCTTGGGGTTGGCATCTATCAATTGTATATTTTAATTCAATTTGAGATCTTCCTGGTTCTTGGTATGACAAGTGATTTTCATTTGAAACCTAGAGAGTTTTATGTGGTTATGGGAGTCTGGGTCCTATTTAAACCTTATCCTTTAGTAGGCTTTTACAAAATTCTGCTCTGGCAGAGGAAGTGAGGAGGCAGCTGTACCTCATTTCTGCCAGGTAAGGAAGAAGCCCAATTTCCCCACTTTGCCTCTACTGACCCTTGGGAGATGTTCCTTGTTACTACTGTGCAGGGGTAGTAGTTCTGGCTCCCCACCAGTTCTCCAGTCATATTGAAGTCCACTAGGGCTCCTCTGACACAATCCCAACAGGAAAGAGGAGCATTTCATTACCACCGGTTGTGAAATGCCTATTGGTCTATGCCTATTGGTGTTGCTGGGTTGCTAGCTTTTTCAGCTCAACGTCTGGGATATATAAGGCAAGAAGAAAACCCAGGGAACTCACCACTGTGCTGTTCCTTGGGTTCCAAGATCCCTAGCTGGTCTGCCTTTTTTCTCCATTTTTCAGAGCCTCCTCATGCTTGTTTTACAAATAACATCCAAGTTTTTAGTTGTATTTAGTGGGCAGAGTAGGGAAAAGTAAGTTTATCCCATATTTCTGAAAGCAGAAGTGCAACCTGCGAGCAATGTTTATTTCTCTTCCTTAACCTCAGTTATTTTCCTCTAAAGGCCCTTTAAATATGGTGCCAAGATCTCTACAGGAAATTTGGACATTTCAGACTAGAGAAGCATACCTCCTCTTTCCTTCTGCTGACTGTATTCCTAAAAACACATACTAAAATTGAACTATCTTAGACAGCCACTGCCATCTCATTTGCTGCCAATTTGCTCCTATTTGTTATCATCCACCATGCTCCTAAAATTTCTCCATGGGTTTAATGGCAATTGTTTTGGGCCTTCTTTGGTTTTTGTTCTCTTTATTCTTACTTTTTGTATACTGCTCAGTTTTTTTATTGGTCTTAATTCCTCTTCCTGTTTACTAAATTTTTTTTCTTTTGATTTTTAAAAAATTAAATCTTTATTGTTCAGATTACATTTGTTCCTCTTTTTTTCCCCCCCCATAACTCCCCTCTTCCCAGTTCCCGCCCCACCCTCCGCCCTCACTCCCCACCCACTGTCCTTATCCATAGGTGCACGATTTTTGTCCAGTCTCTTCCCGCATCTCCCATTCCCCTTTCCCCCCCAAGAATAGTCAGTCCATTCCCTTTCTATGTCCCTGATTCATTATAATCACCAGTTCATTCTGTACATCAGATTATCTATTCACTTGATTCTTAGATTCACTTGTTGATAGATGCATGTTTGTTGTTCACAATTTGTATCTTTATCTTTTTCTTCTTCCTCTTCTTAAAGGATACCTTTCAGCATTTCGTATAATACTGGTTTAGTGGTGATGAACTCCTTTAGCTTTTCCTTATCTGTGAAGCTCTTTATCTGACCTTCAATTCTGAATGATAGCTTTGCTGGATAAAGTAATCTTGGTTGTAGGTTCTTGCTATTCATCACTTTGAATATTTCTTGCCATTCCCTTCTGGCCTGCAAAGTTTCTGTTGAGAAATCAGCTGACAGTCGTATGGGTATTCCCTTGTAGGTAATTGAGTCTCTTTCTCTTGCTGCTTTTAAGATTCTCTCTTTGTCTTTTGCTCTTGGCATTTTAATGATGATGTGTCTTGGTGTGGTCCTCTTTGGATTCCTTTTGTTTGGGGTTCTCTGCGCTTCTTGGACTTGTAAGTCCATTTCTTTCACCAGGTGGGGGAAGTTTTCTGTCATTATTTCTTCAAATAGGTTTTCAATATCTTGCTGTCTCTCATCTTCTGGCACCCCTATTATTCCGATGTTTGTACGCTTGAAGCTGTCCCAGAGGCTCCTTACACTATCTTTGTATTTTCGGATTCTTTTTTCCTTTTGCTTTTCCAGTTGGGTGTTTTTTGCTTCTTCGCATTGCACATCTTTGACTTGATTCTTGCGCTCCTCTGGTCTGCTATTGGGTGTCTGTATAATATTCTTTATTTCAGTCCATGTATGCTTAATTTCTAGTTGGTTCTTTATCACAGCATCGAGGGTCTCATTAGTTTTCGTGAGTCTCTCATCAAGTTTTTTTTTTTTTTTTTAATATATTTTATTGATTTTTCACAGAGAAGAAGGGAGAGGGACAGAGAGCCAGAAACATCGATGAGAGAGAAACATCAATCAGCTGCCTCCTGCACACTCCCCACTGGGGACGTGCCCGCAACCAAGGTACATGCCCTTGACTGGAATCGAACCTGGGACCCCTGAGTCCGCAGGCTGACGCTCTATCCACTGAGCCAAACCGGTCAGGGCTCTCATCAAGTTTATTGGCTGCTTCTAGCACATTATTGCAAGCCCTTAAAATTGCGTTTTTTAGCTCCATATCCTCCATTTCTGTCATGTTTTTTTGTCTCCGCATCTTTTATGCTTTCTTGGTGCACCCCCTTGTGGTCTTTGTGCGCAGTCTTGTTCTAGTTAATACTAGAAGGATTTGACCACCAGGCCGACTGGCTGTGAGAATCAGCTGTGTGGAAAACTTCTGTCCTCTGGGGAGGTGCTAATCTAGCCTTTGCCTGAGGCGATCCGGCAAATGGCTCTGCGCAGGTCTTGGGCAGGTCGGGTCACACGGGCTCAACAGGGCGGGCGGAGGGAGCAGTTATGGCTGCTCTCAGTCCCGTTCCCAGAGGCTCTGCTTCTCAGAACCCCGGCAAAGGCTGCAAATCTCGAAGAGAAAGCTGCCCTCACATTTCAACTCATGCCAGACAATCCCGCTTCTCCCGTTTGAGTCTGAGTCCCTACAGACTCGCCCGGATCTGGAGCTCAGAGTCTGAGACTCCCTCCTGATTGAAAACGAGAACCACGCACTCAGCCACCAGCCCGCTTTTCACGCGCACCTCCGCACCTTTAAATTTTCCACACTGCGCCTCTTCTGAGCCTCGGTATACTGTTCTCTTTCCTTCTAGTTGAAGAGTCTGTCATCGGCCAGCCTTCCTGTGGTTCTGGGTGATGTCCATTCCGTCTTTTAGTTGTATTTTTGAAGTGGTTGTTTGCGGCAGCAATCTCAGGTGTTTACCTATGCCGCCATCTTGGTCTCTCCTCCTGTTTACTAAATTTCAACGAAGCTTATAGTCTCTCTCCTGGAGATCTGATCTAATCCTCATTGGTTGAATATTAGAAGCCCAGAGCATGAAATTGTGTGGCCCCACCCACCTGCATGGCCTCTCCATGCTCGCAGCCCCGCCCACAAATGCATGCTGCCCCACGCTTGCAGCCCTGTTCACCTGTGCCAGACTTTGGTTGTTACAGTGTTAGGGCCACAGGCCTTTTATTATATAGACTAGAGGCCTGTTACATGAAGAGATTCGTGCAATAGGCCTTCCTTCCTGTGGCTGCTGGCACTGATTTTCCTCCGACACCCAGGAACCAGGCCTTCACTCCAGCCACAGCGGAGAAGCCAAGCCTCTTCAGTCTTTAGTCATCTTCAGTCTTTGCTCAGTGTCTGCATATGCAAATTAACCGCCTTCTTTGTTGGGTTAATTTGCATACTCATCCTGATTGGCTGGTGGGCGTAGCAGAGTGACACCAATTTGCATGTTTCTCTTTTATTAGTGTAGATTCCTTATATAGAAATGACCCTTTAATCTGTACCCTTAAGTAGATCTCTTTTCCCTTCTGAGCTCTAGTTTATATCTAGAATTACATCTCTTCAAACAAACAACATATTATCTTACTCTGTTTTTCTTCTTCTATAAAAGGTGACTTCATTTATCCGTTACCAAGTGTCAAACCTTGGAGTCATCTCTGAGTTTCTCCATGTCACAAACATTCAGTGAGTCCATTTCTCTATCAAAATGATTCTCACATCTGTTCCTCTCATTTTATTCTCATTGCCTCCAAATTAGTGTAGGCTCTTGCCTTTATGGCTGTATCACTACAATAGTTTTCTAACTGATCTCTCAGCCTCCTTTCACTTGTACACCACCTGATTACTCTTTCTGAAAGACAGCCCACCTTACATCTACTGCTTACAAAATAAATGAAATCAAAGCTCAAGTCCACCCAGAACCCCTTTTTACTTCAACCTTATTGTTTCTAGTACCATTAGTGTTCGCCAAATTTCAATCATTCAGATACCACTATTTGTCATAATTTTTGCCACACCAAAATACAACCTGTACTATTTTTTACTTAATACTTTTCTTTAAATTGGCTCACCTTTTTACTTAGTCCTATTATAACCTAGAATAGCTCCAAAAAATGGGCTTGATGAGCTGGATACACCCCCTCTCCCATAATTCACAAAAGTATCAAATGTCACTATTAAAGTGTTTACTTGAGTATCACTTGAAATCACCTCACGCATTAGTGGCGGTCTGGAGACTACACTTTAGGAACTTTGCTGCACACAAATTCTCTACTCTACTCTGCTTTCAGAATACATTTCCCAGGTTCTAGCCTTTTCTTTTTTCTTTCTTTCTCTTTCTCTCTTTCTTTCTTTCTCTCCTTTCTCCTTTTCCTTCCTTCCTTTCCTTTCCTTTCCTTTCCTTCCTTCCTTCCTTCCTTCCTTCCTTCCTTCCTTCCTTCCTTCCTTCCTTCCTTTCTTTCTCTCTCTCTCTCTCTCTCTCTCTCTCTCTCTCTCTCTTTCTTTCTTTTCCCTCACTTTCTATCTCAGTCAGTTAAATTTAGTAAATATTGTGGTAGGCAATGAGGATGGTAAGAAACAGGTCTTTCTTCAAAGAGTTTATAATATAGTAGAGCAATTAAAAATTCAGGGGCCTCAAACAATGTACAAATCTTACCTGCCTTTTTCTGATGCCCAGCCTATAAAAGTCCTTCATGGATTATCCCTACCCAGAGAGATTTTCATCTTTGAATTTTTCTCATTGTATTTACTGCTTTCTATAATTTTTTGATGTTCATATTTTTAACACTGGCTTAGTGTTCTCATTTATAAAGGGTGTCCCAAAATTCACGCAAGGTTTGAATTTTATGCCATTTGTGCCGTAAAGTGTTGCCAATGGAAAAAAAGATAGCCTGACAGCTGACAGTTCAGGGTTATTAAAAATGTAGCCCTGACCGGTTTGGCTCATTGGATAGAGCATCGGCCTGCGGACTGAAGGGTCCCAGGTTAGATTCCAGTCAGTGGCATGTACCTTGGTTGCAGGCACATCCACGGTAGGGGGTGTGCAGGAGCCAGCTGATCGATGTTTCTCTCTCATCGATGTTTCTGGCTCTCTATCCCTCTCCCTTCATCTCTATAAAAAAATCAATAAAATATATTAAAAAAAATGGAGCGCTACTCGAAAGAACAACGCGTTTTCATTGTTGATCAATATTTTAAAAACAATGAAGGTTTGGCAGCTGCAGTTCGCAATTTTCGTGCAAAATATGGTCAGAATAGTAATTTAACTTCATCAACTGTGAAGAGATTAATTAAACAATTTAGGGAGACTGGCTCAATAAGTGATCTTAAACACTCTGGTCGTCCTTCAACAAGTCGTTCAACACAAAACATCGGAGCAGTTCGTGAGAGTGTTGCCGGGAGTCCAGGGACATCAATTCAGCACCGTGGTCAAGAATTGGACATTTCGAGAAGCTCTCTACAGCGTATTCTCACGAAAGATTTGCATCTTCCTGCTTACAAAGTTCAATTAACTCAAGAACTGAAGCCTACTGACCACGCACAGCGAATAGAGTTCGTTGAATGGATTATGGAACAAGTGGATGCTGATTTTTCGAACAAAATCATCTTCAGTGATGAGGCTCATTTTCATCTTGATGGCTTGATTAATCGACAAAATTGTCGCATTTGGGGTTCAGAAAATCCACGAGTGATTGTTGAGAAACAAATGCATCCACAACGTGTCACTATTTGGTGCGGATTTTGGGCTGGAGGCATCATCGGACCATTCTTCTTTGAAAATGCGGCTGCTCAGGCAATAACAGTTAATGGTGCTCGCTATCTCGACATGATAATCCATTTACCCGATATGCTATTCCATACATAACCATATACTGTATACTTTATGAATCAATAAAAAATGTACAATTTTTAATTATAAACCTGTGTTTTCTATCAAAATTACTTCTTGCGTGAATTTTGGGACATGCTTTATTTATCTCCTTGATAAAGATATTTTACATTCCTCTTTGGATGTTGCACTTGGGGACTGAAGATACTTGTTTGGTTAAACAGGGATATGGCATACTTCTTTGAGAAAAATAACTCCACATTGCTATAATCAGAGTTTTATTTCAGAAAAATTGTATTTCCTGACAAGACACATCACGAACATACATTTTGAAAAACACATTTGGAAGCTGAAATTTGAGACTAAGAGATCTAAAAAGATGAAATTTCTGAAGGGTATCTTGCCAGATTGCAAGCAAAGAAATAGAAACTTTGTGACTAAAGAGAATGTAAAGAGTCTATCAATTTAACTATACCACAAAGACTGCGAGCTGATTCTGAAGTTGATGTATTGGAGTAAAATTATTCAATTCTATTTTGTTTGTAAAATCTGTTGCTATTTTTCTTTAATGTTACCTTTTTTAATGTTCTTTTTCTTCCCAGCAACTCCACTCTGGTCTATGTCCTTCTTACCCACCTTTACTTTATCATTTTCCCCCATAGAATCTGCTTTTGTGTCCTTGACCTTCTTTTTGTCCTCATCTCCCTTCGTGTCCTTGTCCCCCGTCTTGCCTTCATCTCCCTTCGTGTCCTTGTCCCCTGTCTTGCCTTCATCTCCCTTCGTGTCCTTGTCCCCTGTCTTGCCTTCATCTCCCTTCGCGTCCTTGTCCCCTGTCTTGTCCTCATCTCCCTTCGCGTCCTTGTCCCCTGTCTTGCCTTCATCTCCCTTCGTGTCTCTACCCCCCTTCTCATCTTTATCCTTCTCCTCTTCTCCCCCTTTTGTCGTGTTCACCCTTTGTTCTCTTTTTTCACCATCTTCTTTCTTTGATTGGCCCTTATCTGTTTCCCTTCCCATGCCCATGTCATTCTCAACATCTTTCATTTTGTCTTTTTTCTCTCTCTTTTTTTTAATCTGAGTTTTCTCAGAAAGCTCTTCAACTTTCAATTCAGTTTTCTGTTTTTGTTCCTTTTCAAAGATTTCCTTAGGGCTGCTTAGCTGTTCCTTGTGTGGGTATTTAGGACCATTTTGGTTATTTTGTGATGGGTCTGCCTGAATTTCCAAATGATTATCCTGATTCTGTGTAGTTTTCTTTTCTTCTATAGTGACAACTTTTGCCTCTGTTTTTGAACCTTCTTTCAAATTATCTGAAAATATAACAAAGCATATGATAAAAGTACAGAAATTATATCTTAATTTTTTTTCTGTTGTAATTCTTTATCAGACACTTTCACTTTGCAGTTTGAGGCAAGACATTTGTTTTCCCAATAATATAAAATTTGTGAAGCTGTACTACTATACACACAAAGGATTAGATAAAAGGTCCTTGAAATACAGAGTTTTCAGAAATTAAAGTTGGAAAATTAAATTTACAATACATAGGAATGGGTCATTGCTCAGTAGGAAATGGCTAAAGTATGTGATTAAAATCAACAGAGATATGGATTGAAAAGAACTTTTTTCTGAGAAAATTATTAAAAGATAAATTGATCTTGAGTGTTTGCTTCTATCATATTTTAGTGCCCCTTTCCTTATTTAATCCAGAGCAAATAGCACCAGGAGTTACTGAAGTTGGAGAGAAATAGAATTTAAGCATGTAACAGGAGTGGTGAAAAGTTTCAGGAGAGCTCATGTTGGGCACCACAGTGGCACCCCTTGGTAAGAGTCCCAGAACCCCACTCTGTACACTCAGATTTATCCAGTTGGTTCTACACAGCTGTGGATGGCAATTACTCTCTAATTGGCTCTTGCCTTTGGCTGGAGTCTAGATGCATCTTTTGTGTTGGGGTGTTGCGTTATCTGTACTGGGCACCCTTATTCATATTTCTCCCATCTGTAGTATATTCTCAAAGAAAAGATAACATTTTTTTTGGGGGGAGGGAGGGCTGGAACACACCACAGCTTGAACATTGTGGTAATAAGCATAAGACAATTAATAATTTGTGAAACTGGACTGGTGATGTTTGGGGATAGAGAGATGGGGGAGGATCTCTACAGAGATTCTCAACAAGGTTTCAGTTTGGAATGTGAGCATTGTGAAATAGTCTTGTTTCTTGTTTTCAGAGGGTTTGTTAGACTGAATTCAAGATTTCGGAGAGATAATTGGATAAGAAGTGAAAAATATTTCAGTTCCATCACTTATTATATGGCCTTTGCCAATGACCCTTAATTTTTAGTCTATATAGGGAAGTTAATAATACGGACCATGTTTACCTCATAGAGTATGTGAGGACAAAATGAGATAAAGTACATTAATGGGCTTTTAAAAATTGACAAAATAGTATATGACAGATACATTTGAGGTTAACAATTTGCAGCACAAGAGGAAATTCTATTGTAACATGTAATTACTACGGTGGTCTTTAAATTTTAAAACATTTCATGGTTCTGTGCCAATAACATTAATTGATATGATCATTTAAATGTTTGCCTACCATTCCATTTAAATATTCTTATAATTTTTAAACCAACTTCCTATTGATTAGTATTATTCTCAAATTTTAATTATTATAAATAATGCTGTGATAAACCACCTAATACATATGCCTTGAAAAGCTGCCATTTCTTTTCTTGGAAAGCATTTCTAGAAGCATAATTTCTTAGTCTAAGGGTGTGCACATTTTGTTTTTTTAAACATATCGCCAAATGCAATCTGAATTAGAAATATGGCCAAAGTCTAAAAACATAAATTCTGTGAATCTTTCCGATCTTTTGCAAACTGATAGATTAGAAGTTCTTCTTTATCTGTCTTTCTTTGATGAATATTTTTGGATCTTTATTTCTCTCCCCTGCAAAGGGATTGATATGTATTGGAAATACAACATTTTTGCTGCTATAGTTTTGCATTCCAAATTTCCATTTGCTTTTCAAATTTGTTTATGGTAATTTTTTCACATAGAAGTAAAAAGAAAAAAAGTCAAATTAATCAAACTTTTAAATTACAGCTTCTGGCCCAGCCAGCATGGCTCAGAAGTTGAGAGTCGACTTATGAACAAGGAGGTCACAGTTTGATTCCCTGTCAGGGCACATGCCCAGGTTGTGGGCTCGATCCCCAGAGTGGGATGTGCAGGAAGCAGCCAATCAATGACTCTCCCTCATCATTGATGTTTCTGTCTCTCTCTCCCTCTCCCTTCCTTTCTGAAATCAATAAAAATATATTAAAAAAATAAATTACAGCTTCTGTATTTTACATCATTCTTTGAAAATAATCTTGTTTGTAAAGAGAGCACTGTAGGAGGTTAGTTTACAAAGTAAAAAATTATTTTTAATGCACATAAATAATGTAGTAATCATTTAAAAATAAGCCTAGTCTTGATAGAAGACACCTTAATAATAGAGCTTATTGAGCAATATTAAAGTCTTTCCAAAACATCCAAAATTTGGACTTGCATTTCCCAGAAAGCAGGCTAGTATCTAAGAAAGAAAACAAATATGAAGACCAAAGAGTGAAAAATGGTGGCGGAGTAAGTGGAAGCTACACTGACAGTCTCCCAGGACCAAACTGGAATTACAACTAAAATAAAGAAAAAACATTCTGATAGTCAACTGAGGACAAGCTGAAGAGAACTCTGATAACCAAGGACAGAAAGTGAAGACCACACAGAGGCTAGTAGGCAGTGCGGAGGTGAGAGAGGCTGGCAGGGCTCCCACAGGCAGCAGCCGAAGGTCCGGAGGGATATCTCAGCTGTGCATGTGTGGGGGAGTGGTGTTCCCATTGAGAACTTTGAGGTCTAAACCCCAAGCTGGGCTCCCCAGCCCAGAGCACCAGAGTTGAGAAAGGTACCCACATAACATCTGGCAGTAAAAAGCAGCCGGGTTGCTGTCTGCCAGGGAGAGACAGCTGGATAACGCAGTTACCCTCTTAAAGGGCCAACACACAAAATTTTGTGTACAGCCACTCATCTTGGGCTCCAGCAGAGGAAGGGCAGAGTGGACTAGTGGGGGCTCTGGGGTGAGCTCAGAGGCAGCCGCCTGATTTCCTGCGCTAAGTCATTCCCTTATACTGCAGAGGACGTCTTTCTCAGGCAGACATTTACCATCCAGGAAGCTTTTGCCCCATTCTGTTGGAAAACCTCTTGCTCCATCCTGTGGAGTCTGTGCCTTGCTGTGTTCTATAGTATGAGGCACATTAAGACTCCGAGAATAGCAATCAGACTGTAGGCAGAGGTGGATTGCTGGAGGCTTTGGGTCTTTGCCTGATCTCCTTCTGGACTTGGGGCTGGGAAAAGCAGGCCTTGGTGCACATCTTGGTCCTTTCCAAAGGCACTCAGCCTAAGCTGAGGGAGCCACAAGCTGTGGATTGCTGATATTTCCAAACAGGGTACAAAGGACCAGTAACAAACAGCGTCTGAAATTGTCCTGAACCACAGACTGGGAGTTGTAGCAGATCTACCTAATACATAGACATAAACTCAAACAGGCAACCAAAATTCAGAAACAAAATATAAGCCCGAAATGAAAAAACAAGAGAATTCTCTAGAAGAAGAGTTAAGTGAAATGGAGATGAGAAATTTATTAGATATAGAGTTCAGAATAATGGTTACAAGGATACTCAACAGCATGAGAAAAGGTATAATAACTATGAAAAAAGAACAGTCAGAAATGAAGAATGACATAGCACTAATAAAGAACACATTGGAAGGAATACATAGCAGATTAAGGGAAGCTGAGAACTGGATCAGTGAATTAAAAGACAGGGTAGAGCCCTAGCCAGTTTGGCTCAGTGGATAGAGCATCAGTCTGCAGACTCAAGGGTCCCAGGTTCGATTCCCAGGGCATGTGCCTTGGTTGCGGGCAAATCCCCAGTGGAGAGTGTGCAGGAGGCAGCTGATCGATGTTTCTCTCTCATCAATGTTTCTAATTCTCTGTCCCTCTCCCTTCCTCTCTGTAAAAAAAAAAAAAATCCAATAAAATATATTAAAAAAAAGACAGGGTAGAAAAAAATCACTCAATCAAAAAACCAAAAAGAAAAAAACCTTTAAAAAAATAGGAGGACAGCGTAAGGGAGCTGTGGGACAACCTGAAAAGTAACAATATTCGCATAATAGGGGTACCAGAAGAGGAAGAAAAATGAGCAAGGGATAGAGAACATGTTTAAAGAAATAATGGCAGAAAACTTCCCTACATAAGTACAGAAGACACAGAGTCCAAAGCAAGAAGAAGCCAAAGAGGCCCATGCACAGTCACATCATATTTTTAAAAAAACCAACAAGCTTTATTGTTGAGATTATTACAGATTCCTCACTCCACGCCTCCCCCCTCCCCATCACCCCCCACAGGTTCCCTCCCTGACCCAGGTCTTCACCGCTCTGTTTGTGTCCATAGATAATGCATTTATGCACATAAGTTCTTTGGTTAATCTCTTCCCACTCCTCCCCCCTTCCCTTTGAGATTTGTCAGTCTGTTCCATGTTTCCATGACTCTGGTTCTATTTTATTCATCAGTTTATTTTGTTCATTAAATTCCTTGTTTATTTATTTTTTAGATTTAATTGTTGATAGATATGTATTTATTACCATTTTATTATTTCTATTTTCTATCTTTTTCTTCTTTTTCTTGTCTGTGAATCTCTTCATCTGACATTCAATTCTAAATAATAGCTTTGCTGGGTAGAGGGTTGGAGGTCCCTGCTATTCATTACTTTGAATATTTCTTGCCACTTCCTTCTGGCCTGCATAGCTTCTATTGAGAAATCAGCTGACAGTCGAATGGGTACTCCCTTGTAGGTAACTGACTGTTTTTCTCTTGCTGCTTTTAAGATTCTCTCTTTGTCTTTTGCTCTTGGCATTTTAATTATGATGTGTCTTGGTGTGGTCCTCTTTGGATTCCTTTTGTTTGGGGTTCTCTGCGCTTCCTGGACCTGTAAGTCTATTTCTTTCAGCAGGTAGGGGAAGTTTTCTGTCATTATTTATTCAAATAGGTTTTCAATGTCTTGCTCTCTCTCTTCTTCTTGAACCCCCATAATTTGGATGTTGGTATGCTTGAAGTTGTCCCAGAAGCTCCTTACACTATCTTCATATTTTTAGATTCTTTTTTCTTTTTGTTTTTCCGGTTGGGTGTTTTTTGCTTCTTCGTATTTCAAGTCTTTGACTTGATTCTTGCGATCCTCTGGTCTGCTGTTGGAACTCTGTATAATATTCTTTATTTCAGTCAGTGTATGCTTAATTTCTAGTTGGTCCTTTTTCATATCCTCGAGGGTCTCACTAGATTTCTTGAGGGTCTCACTAAATTTGTCGGCGGCTTCTAGAAAATTTTTGAAAAACCTTATAAGTGTGGTTTTGAACTCTATATCTAGTAGTTTGCTTTCCTCCATTTCTGTCATTTGTGACCTGTTTCTTTGTCTTCGCATTTTGGCTGCTTCCCTGTGTTGATAGAGTGGCTTTGTGTGCTAGGTGTCCTATAGGGCCCAGTGGCTCAGCCTCCCCAATTACCTGAGGTGGACACTCTTGGTGCACGCCTTTGTGGGCTTTGTGCACAGTCTTGTTGTAGTTAAGCCTTGATTGTTGTAGGTATCACTGGGAGGAATTGACCTCCAGGCCAATTGGCTGTGAGAATCAGCTGTGTCTGCAGTGGGAGAACTTCTGTGCTGGAGACACCCTTCTGGGGTAAGACTTGCTTCAGTGGGGCTTTGGTGCTCACTGAGTCTGCCCCCTGAGTGTGTCCCTTATGGATCTGAGGAGTTGTAATCTGGATGGTCCCACTCTGACCACTGGGTACACTGGCTCTTGGATCTCTAAGGAGGTGCTAATTTAGCGTCTGCCTGAGGCTACTCAGCAGGAGCTATGGAGAGATCTGCAGATTCCTCTTCTTTGTTTGGGGTTTGGAGGTGCCCAGATGAGGCCCAGCTGTGAAGCAATGCAAGCTTCTGTGGGGCCTTGGGCCTTCTTTTGGAAGTTCTGGGTCTCTCTGACCCAGCTGCAGTTTGTTAGGTAATTTTCAGATTGCAAAGGGCCAGGCCTTTCATATGCAAAAGCCTCTGTGCACAGCTTGGGTGGGGTGGGGTCTCAGGGATTCAACAAGGTGGAGCAAGCAGCTATGGCTGCTATGAACATAGGGGTGCATATGTTATTTCTGATTGGTGTTTCTGATTTCTTAAGACATATTCCCAGAAGTGGGATCACTGGGTCAAATTGGAGTTCCATTTTTAATTTTTTAAAGAAACTCCATAGTGGTTTCCACAGAGACTGCCCTAGTCTGCATGCCTACTAGCAGTGTATGAGGGTTCCCTTTTCTCTGCATCCTTGCCAACACTGGTCATTTGTTGATTATTTATTTATTTATTTATTTATTTTTATTTTTAAATATATTTTATTGATTTTTTACAGAGAGAAAGGGAGAGGGATAGAGAGTTAGAAACATCAATGAGAGAGAAACATTGATCAACTGCCTCCTGCACACTCCCTACTGGGCATGTGCCTGCAACCAAGGTACATGCCCTTGACCGGAATCGAACCTGGGACCCTTGAGTCTGCAGGCGGACACTCTATCCACGGAGCCAAACTGGTTAGGGCATTGATTTATTGATAATAGCCATTCTGACAGGTGTGAGGTGGTACCTCATTGTTGTTTTACTTTGTATCTCTCAGATGATTAGTGACTTTGAGCATTTTTCCATATACCTCCTGGCCTTTTTTTTATGCCCACATTGGAGAAATGTCTATTTAGGTCTTTTGCCCATTTTTAATTAGATTGTTTGCCTTCCTTTTGTTAAGTTGTATGAGTTTCCTATATATTTTGGAGATTAACCCCTTATTGGCTATATCATTGGCAAATACGTTCTCCCATGCAGTGGGTTCTCTTGTTATTTTGTTGATGGTTTCTTTTGCTGTGCAGAAGCTTTTTCTTTTGATGTAGTCCCATTTGTTTATTTCCCCCTTAGATTTCTTTGCCCTAGGAGCTGTATCCATAACCACATTTCTATGAGAGATGTCTGAGATTTTGCTGCCTATGGTCTCTTCTAGGATTTTTATGGTTTCCTGACTTACATTTAGGTCTTTTTATCCATTTTGAGTTTATTCTTGTGTATGGTGTAATTTGGTGGTCTAGTTTCATTTTCTTGCATGTATCTGTCCAACTTTCCCAAAACATTTATAGAAGAGACTGTCTTGATTCCATTGTATGCTCTTGCCTCCTTTGAGCAGAATGTCTTGGGATGATTTCTGGGTTCTCTATTCTGTTCCATTGGTCAATATGCCTGTTCTTGTGCCAAGATTAGGCTGTTTTGAGTACAGTTCCTTTGTAGTATACAGTAACTTGATATCTGGTATTGTGATCCCTCCAACTTTTTTCTTCTTTCTCCAGATTGCTGTGGCTATTCGGGTCTTTTATTTTATTTTATTCCAGATGAATTTTTGGAGAGTTCCTTCTAGGTCTATGAAATATGCCATTGGTATTTTAATGGGAAGTGCGTTGAATTTATAGATTGCTTTGGGTAGTATGGACATTTTAATGATGTTGATTCTACCAATCCATGAACACAGTATGTTCTTCCATCTGTTTATTTCTTCCTCTATCTCTTTTTTCAACGTCCTGTAGTTTTCTGAGTAGAGGTCTTTTACCTCTTTAGTTAAGTTTATTCCTAGGTATCTTAATTTTTTTGGTGTGATGGTAAATGGGATTGTTTTTTTAGTCTCTCTTTCTGAAAGTTCGCTATTGGTGTATAGAAATGCCTCAAATTTCTTGGGGTTAATTTTGTATCCTGCTACATTGCCAAATTCATGTATTAAGTCTAGTAGTTTTTTGATGGAGTCTCTAGGGTTTTGTATGTATAATATCATGTCATCTGCAAATAAGGACAGTTTTACTTTCTCTTTTCCAATTTGGATGCCTTTTATTTCTTCTTCTTGTCTAATTGCAATGGCTAATACTTCCAGTACTATGTCGAACAGGAGTGGTGAGAGTGGGCATCCCTGTCTTGTTCCTGTTCTTAGGGGAAATGGTGTTAGCTTTTGTCCATTGAGTATGATGTTGGCTGTGGGCCTGTCATATATGGCTTTTATTATGTTGAGGTATGATCCTTCTATTCCCACCTTTCTGAGAGTTTTTATCAAAAATGGGTGTTGGATTTTGTCAAATGCTTTTTCTGCATCAATTGATATGACCATGTGGTTTTTTTCTTTCAATTTGTTTATGTGATGTATCGCGTTTATTGATTTGTTGATATTGTACCATCCTTGCATCCGTGGGATAAATCCTACTTGGTCATGGTGTATGATCTTTCTGATGTACTGCTGGATCCAATTTGCTAAGATTTTGTTGAGGATTTTGGCATCTATGTTCATGAGGGATATTAGCCTGGAATTCTCTTTCATTGTGTTGTCTTTACCTGGTTTTGGTATTAGGGTGATGCTGGCTTCATAGAATGAGCTTGGAAGTATTTCTTCCTCTTGAATTTTTTGTAGTAGTCTGAGGAGGATAGGTTTTAGTTCTTCCTTGAATGTTTGGTAAAACTCCCCTGTGAAGCCGTCTGGCCCTGGGCTTTTGTTTGCTGGAAGCTTTTTGATGACTGCTTCAATTTCTTCCATAGTTATTGGCCTATTGATATTTTTAGATTCTTCCTGATTGAGTTTTGGAATGTTGTATTTTTCTAGGAATTTGTCCATTTCCTCCAGGTTGTCTAGTTTGTTGGAGTAGAGCTCTCCATAGTATTTTTTAACAATCATTTGTATTTCTGTGGGGTCTGTTGTTATTTTGCCTCTATCGTTTCTGATTTTGTTTATTTGGCTCCTCTCTCTTTGCTTCTTGGTGAGCCTGGCTAGGGGTTTGTCAATCTTGTTTATCCTTTCAAAGAACCAGCTCTTGGTTTCATTGATTTTCTGTATTGTTTTTTTGGTCTCTATGTCATTTATTTTTGCTCTTATCTTTATTATCTCCTTTCTTCTGCTCACTCTGGGGTTTTCTTGTTGCTCTCTTTCTAATTCTTTGAGTTGTAGAGTTTGATGATTTACTACCATTTTTTCATGTTTTATGAGATAGGCCTGTAGAGCTATAAACTTCCCTCTCAGGACTGCTTTCATTGCGTCCCGTAGGTTTTGGATTGTTGTGTTTTCATTGTCATTAGTTTCCAGGATGTTTTTAATTTCTTCTTTGATCTCATTGGTAACCCAATCAATATTTAATAACATGCTATTCGGCTTCCAAGTGTTTGAGTATTTTGGGTAGTTTTTATTGTAGTTTATTTCTAATATTATGCCATCGTGGTCTGAGAAGATGCTTGGTATGATTTCAATCTTCTTGAATTTGGGGAGACTTTGTTTGTGACCCAATATGTGGTCTATTTTTGAATCTGTCCCATGAGCACTCGAGTAGAATGTATACTCCGTGGCTTTGGGGTGAAGTGTTCTGAAGATGTCAATTAAGTCCATCTGATCTAGTGAGTCATTTAGGATTGCTGTTTCCTTGCTGGTTTTTTTTTTTTTTTTTTTTTTTTTTTTTTTTTTTGACATTTTTTTTTTTTTTTTATTTTCCTCTTAAAGTATTACAAAGGGTATTACATAAGTATCCTTTCCCCCCCCCCCCCCCGCCCTTGACAAACCACTACCCTCCCTTACCCCCCAGTGTCTTATGTCCATTAGTTATGCTTATATGCATGCATACAAGTCCTTCGGTTGATCTCTTACTCCCCTCCCTCCTGCCCCCCAACTCTCTCTGGCCTTCCCACTGCAGTTTGACAATCAGTTTGAGGCAGCTCTGCCTCTGTATCTATTATTGTTCAAAAGTTTGTAATGGTCTTTATTATCCATGAATGAGTGAGATCATGTGGTATTTTTCCTTCATTGACTGGCTTGTTTCACTTAGCATAATGCTCTCCAGTTCCATCCATGATGTTGCAAATGGTAGGAGTTCCTTCTTTTTAACAGCAGCATAGTATTCCATCGTGTAGATGTACCACAGTTTTCTAATCCATTCATCTACTGATGGGCACTTAGGCTGTTTCCAGATCTTAGCTATGGTGAATTGTGCTGCTATGAACATCTGGGTGCATATATCCTTTCTGATAGGTGTTTCTGGTTTCTTGGGATATATTCCTAGTAGTGGGATCACAGGGTCAAATGGGAGTTCCATTTCCAATTTTTTGAGGAACCTCCATACTGCCTTCCATAGTGGCTGCACCAGTCTGCATTCCCACCAGCAGTGCACAAGTGTTCCTTTTTCTCCACATCCTCTCCAGCACTTGTCGTTTGTTGATTTGTTGATGATGGCCATTCTGACAGGTGTGAGATGGTACCTCATTGTTGTTTTGATTTGCATCTCTCGGATGATTAGTGACTTTGAGCATGTTTTCATATGTCTCTTGGCTTTCTGAATGTCCTCTTTTGAAAGGTGTCTATTTAGATCCTTTGCCCATTTTTTGATTGGATTGTTTATCTTCTTTTTGTTAAGTTGTATGAGTTCCCTATAAATTTTGGAGATTAAGCCCTTATCAGATATGACGTTGGCAAATATGTTTTCCCACGAGGTGGGTTTTCTTGTTGTTTTGTTGATGGTTTCTTTTGCTGTGCAGAAGCTTTTTATTTTGATGTAGTCCCATTTGTTCAGTTTCTCTTTAGTTTCAACTGCCCTAGGAGCTGTATCAGTGAAGAAATTGTTTTGGCATATGTCTGAGATTTTGTTGCCTTTGTATTCTTCTAGAATTTTTATGGTTTCCTGTCGTACATTTAAGTCCTTTATCCATTTTGAGTTTATTCTTGTGTATGGTGTAAGTTGGTGGTCTAGTTTCATTTTCTTGCATATGTCTGTCCAATTTTCCCAACACCATTTATTGAAGAGACTATCTTGGCTCCATTGTATGTTCATGCCTCCTTTGTCAAAAATTAATTGAGCATATTGGTTCGGGCTAATTTCTGGACTCTCTATTCTATTCCACTGATCTATATGTCTGTTCTTGTGCCAGTACCAGGCAGTTTTGAGAACAGTGGCTTTGTAATACAGCTTGATATCTGGCATTGAGATCCCACCTACTTTGTTCTTTCTCAGGATCGTTGCAGCTATTCGGGGTCTTTTTTTATTCCAGATGAATTTTTGGAGAGTTCGTTCTAGATCTTTGAAGAAGGCCATTGGTATTTTAATGGGAAGTGCGTTGAATGTATAGATTGCTTTGGGTAGTATGGACATTTTAATGATGTTGATTCTACCAATCCAAGAACATGGTATGTTCTTCCATCTGTTTATGTCTTCCTCTATCTCTTTTTTCAACGTCCTGTAGTTTTCTGAGTAGAGGTCTTTAACCTCTTTAGTTTTTTTTTTTTTTTTTTTTTTTTTTTTTTAATTAAATCTTTATTGTTCAGATTATTACATTTGTTCCTCTTTTTTCCCCCCATAACTCCCCTCCTTCCAGCTCCCACCCCACCCTCCACCCTCACTCCCCACCCCACTGTGTTCATCCATAGGTGCATGATTTTTGTCCAGTCACTTCCCGCATCTCCCACACCCCTTTTTCCCCCAAGAATAGTCAGTCCATTCCCTTTCTATGTCCCTGATTCTATTATAATCACCAGTTCATTCTGTACATCAGGTTATTTATTCACTTGATTCTTAGATTCATTTGTTGATAGATGCATGTTTGTTGTTCATAATTTGTATCTTTACCTTTTTCTTCTTCTTCCTCTTCTTAAAGGATACCTTTCAGCATTTCATATAATACTGGTTTGGCGGTGATGAACTCCTTTAGCTTTTCCTTATCTGTGAAGCTCTTTATCTGACCTTCAATTCTGAATGATAGCTTTGCTGGATAAAGTAATCTTGGTTGTAGGTTCTTGGTATTCAGCACTTTGAAAATTTCTTGCCATTCCCTTCTGGCCTGCAAAGTTTCTGTTGAGAAATCAGCTGACAGTCGTATGGGTATTCCCTTGTAGGTAATTGAGCCTCTTTCTCTTGCTGCTTTTAAGATTTTCTCTTTGTCTTTTGCTCTTGGCATTTTAATGATGATGTGTCTTGGTGTGGTCCTCTTTGGATTCCTTTTGTTTGGGGTTCTCTGCGCTTCTTGGACCTGTAAGTCCATTTCTTTCACCAGGTGGGGGAAGTTTTCTGCCATTATTTCTTGAAATAGGTTTTCAATATCTTGCTGTCTCTCATCTTCTGGCACTCCAA
Organism: Myotis yumanensis; assembly: GCF_028538775.1. Taxonomy (NCBI): domain Eukaryota; kingdom Metazoa; phylum Chordata; class Mammalia; order Chiroptera; family Vespertilionidae; genus Myotis; species Myotis yumanensis. The sequence goes on along the minus strand of NW_027223757.1, from coordinate 96,199,617 downwards.
TGACTCTGATATTAGACCGCTTAAAGCTGTCCCAGAGGCTCCTTACACTATCTTCACACTTTCGGATTCTTTTTTCATTTTGCTTTTCCAATTGGGTGTTTTTTGTCGAATCTTTGGTTTGATTATTGTACTCCTCTGGTCTGCTATTGGGTATAATATTCTTTATTTCAGTCCGTGTATGCTTACTTTCTAATTTCTTTATCGTAGCATCGAGGGTCTCATTAGTTTTCGTGAGGTTCTGCACAAATTTATGGCAAGCCCTCAAAATTGCGATTCTTAGCTCCATATCCTCCATTTCTGTCATGTTTTTTTGTCTCCGCATCTTTTATGCTTTCTTGGTGCACCCCCTTGTGGTCTCTGTGCGCAGTCTTGTTCTAGCCAAGCCTTAATTGTTGTAGTTAACACTAGGGGGATTTGACCCTCAGGCCGGCTGGCTATAGTAATCAGCTGTGCGGAAAGCTCTGTCTTCTGGGGAGGCGCTAATCCAGCCTTTGCCTGAGGCGATCAGCAAATGGCTGTGCGCAGGCTTTGGGCGGGGCGGGATCAACAGGGCGGGCGGAGGGAGCAGTTATGGCCACGCTCAGTCCCGTTCCCAGAGGCTCTGCTTCTCAGAACCCCGGCAGCCGCTGCAAACCTCGGAGAGAAAGTTGCCCTCAGGTTCCAACTGATGCCGGGTAATCCCGCTTCTCCCGTTTGAGTCTGGGTCCCTAGAGACTCGCCCGGATCTGGAGCCCAGAGTCTGAGACTCAGTCCCGACAGAAAACGACAACCGCGCCCTCAGCCACCAGCCCGCTTTCGCGCGCACCTCGGTACCTTTGTATTTTCCACACTGCGCCGCCTCTGAGCCTCGATTTGCTGTTCTCTTTCCTTCTAGTTGTAGAGTCTCTCTTCAGCCAGCCTTCCTGTGGTTCTGGGTGATGTCCGTTCAGTCTTTTAGTTGTATTTTTGAAATGGTTGTTTGCGGCAGCGGTCTCCGGTGTTTACCTACGCCGCCATCTTGGTCGACTCCTAACCTCTTTAGTTAAGTTTATTCCTAGGTATCTTAATTTTTTTGGTGCGATGGTAAATGGGATTGTTTCCTTGCTGGTTTTTTGTCTAGAGCAGCTGTGGGCAATCTACGGCCTGCGGGCTGGATCCGGCCCGTTTGAAATGAATAAAACTAAAAAAAAAAAGACCGTACCCTTTTATGTAAGGATGTTTACTTTGAATTTATATTAGTTCACACAAACACTCCATCCATGCTTTTGTTCTGGCCCTCTGGTCCAGTTTAAGAACCCATTGTGGCCCTCGAGTCAAAAAGTTTGCCCACCCCTGGTCTAGAGGATTTATCCAGTGATGTCAGTGGTGTATTAAAGTCCCCTACTATGATTTTATTGTTGTCGATCTCTCCTTTGATATCTTCCAGGAGTTTTTTTTTTTTAAAATATATTTTATTGATTTTTTACAGAGAGGAAAGGAGAGAGATAGATAGTTAGAAACATCGATGGGAGAGAAACATCGATCAGCTGCCTCCTGCACATCTCCCACTGGGGATGTGCCCACAACCCAGGTACATGCCCTTGACCGGAATCAAACCTGGGACCTTTCAGTCCGCAGGCCGACGCTCTATCCACTGAGCCTAACCGGTTTCGGCCCAGGAGTTTTTTTAATGTATTTGGGTGCTCCTGCATTGGGTGCATATATGTTTATCAGGGTTATATCTTCTTGTTGTATTGATTCCTTTAGTATTATGAAGTGGCCTCCTTATCTCTTGTTATGGCCTTCACTTTGAGGTCTATTTTGTCCGATATAAGTATTGCTACCCCAGCTTTCTTTTCCTTTCCATTTGCCTGAAAGATATTTTTCCATTGCTTAGGTTATCTCATACAAGCTTCCCTAGCTTGGTGCACTGATGGGTCTTTTTCTAGAATGGAATTGTAGTCTTCCAGGGCTTCGTTGATCTTGTCGGTGCTCTCGTACAGCTTCGCTCCTCAGCAGGGCCCTATAACTGGGGTTTAGCTGACTGGCTTTGCTGCAGTCACTGATGGTCATCTCTTTCTTGCCCTGTTTCATCCTTGCAGCAGCTCTATTTGAAAACAGATTGGACCTGTCTTTCTGGAAGCGGAACGGGCCCATTTGAAGGGCTTGGCTATAAGAACGTTCAGCTTCTATGTAATCTCCTTTCTTAAATTGCTCATTTCCCTCCTCCTTCAGTCTAGTGCCCTCATCTCTTCTTTTCTGTTTCTCTTCATCTGGCATGTTTTTTCCAGTTCTATTAGGTATTCTTCATTGAGTTTAGAGGAATTCACCTCATCATCAGGTTTTTTCTCAGCCTTGTCCACTCCTGGTTCCTCCTTCTCAAATGAGGCACTGCAGTCATGAAAGTGCTCCTCTTCTCCCTGGTCCTCCTGGGGGTCGGCCGCAACATCCTGGAGCAGCTTGCTCTGGGGCTGGTGATCTTTGGGATTTGAAACTGAAGGACTAGCACATTCTGCTTTCTGGGGATCTGTAACTTGCAAACCACTGAACAGGTCCTTGGAACCCTACAGTTTTCTGACTTCTCCCCCATGCTGAATCAGTGAGGGAGGAGAAGCTGGTTCGCTTCACAGTTCCTCTCTTCACCTTCCTAGCCTCCGTCTTTCATGTCTGCTTTTATTTATTTGGGCCCTCTCTCCGTTTTTCTTGGTGAGTTTGGTTAAAGGTTTGTCAAACTTGTTTATCCTTTCAAAGAACCAGCTCTTGGTTTCATTGACCTTTTGTATTTTTTAGGAGTCTATTTCATTTATTTCTGCTCTGCTCTTTATTATTTCTTTACATCTACTTACTCTGGGCTTTGATTGTTATTCTTTTTCTAGTTCCTTTAGGTGTAAAGTTAGATTATTTATTTGAGATTTTTCTTGTTTCTTGAAGTAATGCTATGATTTTCCCTCTTAGGACTGCCTTTATTGTGTCCCATAGATTTTGGGTTGTTGTGTTCTCATTTTAATTTCTTTTAAGGTATCTTTCAATATTTTAATTTGATTTGATTTCATTGTTAAGCCAGTTATTATTTAGTAACATGTTATATAGCCTTTTTGTGTGTGTGTGTGTGTTTTAATGTGACTGATTTCTAGTATTTTCCCATTATGGTCAGAGAATATGCTTGATTTGATTTCAACCTTCTTAAATTTATTGAGACTTGTGTCCTAATATGTGGTCTATCCTAGAATATGTCTCATGTGCATTTTAAAAGAATGTATATATTCTGCTGATTTGAAGTAAAATGCTCTGAAGATATAAATTAAATCCATCTGATTTAGCGTGTCATTTAAGGCCACTGTTTTCCTGTCCATTTTCTGTCTGGAAGTTCTATCCATTGTTGTCACTGTGGCATTGAAATGCCCATACTATCACTGTATTACTGTTGATTTCTCCTTTTGTTTATCAAGATTTCATTTATATAGTTAGGTGCTCTTATGTTGGGTGTATAAATATCTATGAGTTATATCCTCTTGTTGGATTGTTCCCTTTATCATTATGTATTGTGTGTGTGTGTGTGTGTGTGTGTGTGTGTGTGTGTTTTACTATAGCCTGTTTTAAAGTTCATTTGGTCAGATATAAGTATTGCCACCCTAGCTTTTTAAAAAATGTCCATTTCCATGAAATATCTTTTTTTCATCCCTTGACTTTTAGTCTGTGTGTATCTTTCATTCCCTACAAGGTGAGTCTCTTGTAGACAGCATATATATGGGTCTTGTTTTTTATCTGTTCTGCTACCTTATGTCTTTTATTTAAATTTTTAATTTAAAAATATATTTTTATTGATTTCAGAGAGGAAGGGAGAGGGAAATAGAAATAGAAACATCAATGATGAGAGAGAATCATTGATTGGCTGCTTTCTGCGCATCTCACACTGGGGATCAAGCCTGCAACCCAGCATGTGCCCTGACTGGGAATCAATCCATGACCTTCTGGTTCATGAGTTGACACTCAACCACTGAGCTATGCTGCCGGCTCCATATGTCTTTTGATAGGAGCATTTAGCCCATTTAAATTTAATGTGATTATTGGTAGGTACATATTTATTACCATCTTATTCTTTTGACTGTGTTCCTCTTCCTCCTCCTCCTCCTCCTCCTCCTCCTTCTTCTTCTTCTTCTTCTTCTTCTTCTTCTTCTTCTTCTTCTTCTTCTAGAAGAACTATTAACACTTCTTGTAATACTGGTTTGGTGGTAACAAACTCCTTTAGCTTTTTCTTTTCTGGGAAGCTCTTTATTTCTCCTTCAAATTTAAATGATAGCTTTGCTGTGTAGAGTAGTCTTGTTATAGACCATTGCTTTGAATATTTCATGCCAATCCCTTCTGGCTTGAAATGTATCTGTTGAGTAATCAATGTATCTGTTGAGTAATCAATGAGCTCCCTTGTAGGTAACTGTCTTTATCTTGCTGCTTTTCAGATTCTTTCTTTGTCTTTAACCTTTGCCATTTTAAAAAAAATTCATAAATTGCTTTATTTTTTAAATTAAATTTATAGAAGTGACATTGGTTAATAAGATCATATAGGTTTCAAATGTACATTCTACGATGCACAATCTGTATATTGCATTCATCATTTCAGATATTATATTCTTCATTTCTGACTGGTTCTTTTTTATGGTTTCTATGTCTTTTTGCATGCTGTTGTAGCACTCACTAAGTTCTTTATGACCATTTTTTTGAACTCCATGTCTGATAAATTGCTTGCCTCCATTTCATTTAGCTCCTTTTCTTGAAATTTCTCCTGTTCTTTCATTTGAGGGATGTTTGTCTCCCTATATTGATTACCTCTCTGTGTTTGCTTCTGTGTATTAGATAGATCTTCTATGTCTTCCAGTCTTAGTAGGGTGGCCTTTCTAGTAGATTTTCTATGGGACCCAATGGCACAGTCTCCTTGATCACCTGAGTTGGGTGCTCCAGGGATGCCCCTTGTGTGGGTTTTGTGGACCCTCCTGTTGTAATTGAGACTTGATTGCTATTGGCCAGTTCATGCATGGCGTTGACCCTCAGGCTGGCTGACTGTGTAGTTCAATTTCAACCATAGTGTATGAGCTTCTATGCAGGTGCCGATCACATGGAGCAAAATTTGCCTCAGAAAGGTCTGGAGCCTGCCAAAATATCCCTTTGGATGTGCTACTTGTGAAGCTAAATGGATCCTGCTTTGATATTGTCTGAAGCTAGACAATGAGTGTTGGTTCTGGGCTTATGGGAGAGATTCTGGGTGCAAGCCAGTGTCAGATGCTCCCTGTGATGGCCCTGGGCAATGTTTTGTGAGTTACAAAATAATCCAGTTTTTGGCTGCCTCTGCTGGGCCTGGGTGCCCATGGGAAGGACAAAGCTGCATACCAAGTCTGGCTTTACCAGCACCAGGTCTGGTTGCAAGTCAGCTAAAACTCCAAGGCACCTTGAGATCCACCTCTGCCTGTCTTCAGCTGCTGGCTGCTTGTTATACTCAATCACTGAAAGCTTCTGGTGGTGCTCAGGTTGCATGAGGTAGGTTCTCAGTGAGTTACCACGTAGGGATGAGTGGTGTTCACCAGATTGATACATGTTCAAACTTGGTACCAGTTGTGGTCTGAGGCCACTCAGCAAATGTCCCAGGGTATACCAAGTGTAGCTGCCACCCACTGCTCACATATCTTTGTAGTGGTACAGGTTCTTAGGGAGTTGTCAGGTTGAGGCCAAAAGAGTTTATCAGGCTCAAACAGACAAAGGTGTTTCTGGTGGAAGGGGGCACTTTGCTCTGGTTTGGCATGGGAGGAAAATGGCCCCCACCTAGAGCCACACAGCTCAGTCCGTGTCAGATTCTGCCAGAAGCCTGATCTCAGTGAGGCTGCCAGGAGTCAGGAGGATGAGGCTAGTGGATCTCTCATGAGGAGGAGGTGCTGGTCGGGCTCAGGGGAAGTTGATTAAAGTGTCCCCCACCCCAGAACCACACAACTCAGTCACTGACACCTCCTGAGTCCTTCCAGACTTCTACACCCCAGCCCAGCAGCTGACTCCTCCACACGGTGAAAGCTCTGCCGGGTGGAATGACAGGGAGTATTGCTTTCCCCAGGCTGACGTCATATCGAGGGGAGTGAGCCACCCAAAAAAGATGGCATCTGTAGTGTGGGAGAGTGACTCAGAACAGGGATCCTGGGTGCTGTCCCTTAGCTCTCTCACCCAGCCTTTCCTCATAGACTCTAGTCCACTCCATCCTCCCTCTGCTGGAGCTCAGGCTGGGTGTCTGTGAAGGAGGTTTTGTGCATTGGCCTTTCAAGAGTGCGTCTGTGTCTCTAGCATCTCTCCTTGGTGGACAGTATCTCCACTGATTTTCACAGCTACATGGTATGTGGGTACCTCTTCCTGACTCTGGTGTTCTGGGCTGGGGAGCCCGGCTTTGGGTTGAGACCCCATATTTGTCAGGGGGAACCTTTACAGCTAAGATATCTCTGGTATCTCAGCTGCTGCTTGTGGGAATGGGGCCAGGCCTTTTTGCGTCACTGCCCTTTCTACCAGTCTCAATGTGGATTCTTCTGTAAATCCTTGGTTTTAAGGCTTCTCTTCAGCTAGTCTTCAGTTAGTTATTTAGGTTGCTTGCTCTATTTTAGTTGTAATTCTAATTTAGTTTAGTTCCGGAAGGAGTTGAGTAATGCTTCCACCTACTCCTTCACTATCTTTTTTTGTTTGTTTTTAATTCTCACCTGAGGATATTTTTCCATTGAGTTTTACAGAAAGTGGAAGGGGGGAGGTAGAACGGAGAGAGAAAGAGAGAGAGAGAGAGAGAGAGAGAGAGAGAGAGAGAGAGAGAAACATCAAGGTGAGAGCGACATATAGATTGGTTGTCTCCTGTAGGCACCTCAACCAGGGCCAGGGATTGAACCTGCAACCCTGGTGCGTGCCCTTGACCAGGAATTGAAACTGTGACTCTTCAGGGCATGGGCTGGTGCTCTAACCACTGCTCAGGGCCACCTGTTTTTTTTTTCTGTCCACTGTTCTTAAGTGCTTCTTTTTTTACTTAATGGATTGTAATTTTTCATGGCTATGGTAGTCTTGTTGTTTTTTATTTTTTAATCCTCACTAGAGGACATGTTTATTGATTTTAGAGAGAGGAAAGGGAAAGAGAGAGAGGAAAACATCCATGTGAGAGGGAAACATCAATCTGTTGCCTCCCATATGTGACTTGACTGGGAATCTAACCAGAAACCTAGGTATGTGCCCTGAACAGAAATCAAATCCGCAGCCTTTTGGTGCATGGGATGATGCTCCAACCAACTGAGCTACCTGGCCAGGCTCTTCTTGATTTTCAATAGGAACTTTTGAAGCTGGCTTTCCTAAAATTTAGTCTAGAATACAATAGGTCCTTGGGTTATGTTGGAGATCTGTTCCTATGGCATGATGTAACGCGATTTTTGCCGTAAATCGGAACCCACCTACATAAGCACCTACGTCACTCACATGGAGCACATACACAGCAGTAATGAAGTGAAACAGTAAAAAAAATTTTAAAAGAAAGATAACAATTCCTGACCTTTATTTGTGGTAAATAAAAACTAAAAAACATAAAGCACATATGTACATATGTTGAAATGACAGAACTTTTTTTTAATAAATAAATGGGCAATGGCGACATAACCACGAAACGATGTACATCGAGTCTGACGTAACCCGAGGACTGTCTGTATCTGACAATTTTAGATATTCCTCTTCAGCACAAAATCTAAGCTCATGTGATCTTTTACTTTCTAAAAGTACTGTTTCTTATTGGTACTATTCTTTTTGTTAGTATGAATTGGGGTGTGGGAACCACGCCAGAGAAGCCTGATAGTCAAGGCCAATTAAAGCAAAGAGGCCTTGTTGTCATACACCGGACTGTCCAAGGCCACTCTGCGTCTAGGCTGATACCATACACAGCTGCATGGCCACAGCGATCTCACGGTATACTGTGCCCTTCCGTAACCCATATGAATGATGTTACTATTGGCATGAAGCCTTCTTTGTCTAAGGAGTATAATACATGTTATTTGATCAGCTGAGAGAGCAAGAGAGCCGAGACAAAGCTGGAGAGACGGAGCTGAGAGCTGGGGCTCATAGAGAGCTCAGATATAGCTACCATGTTAACACTGGTGCTGAGAGAGAAGCTTAGAGATAGTTTCTATGTGAGGCTGCAGAGACCAGCCAGTGAGCTGGGCTGGGGAGACAGGAGAAGCTGCCCAGGTTGTAGCTCTAAGGGAGAGCTCAGGTGCTGCTACTAAGTAAGGCGGTGAGTTTAGAGGCAGCGTGCGGCTGCTCAGATAATAACTGTAGGTACAGAGATTAATGCTGCTTTGTAGGAAAGATATGTATTTACCAGCTGGTGTACAGCCTGATTGGGACACTGTTAAGAAAGACTGTCCTGTCTAATGACTTATGGCCACTGGCTTCTGCTATAAAGACTCATTCTTACACACCCACAACTTCTCATGGCTTCTCTGGCTAAGATCCTGCATCCAAGGAGGTCTAGCCCCCTAGGGCCTAGGCAGAGGGGCTCAGACCCAACATCTATCTGTAACTAGTGAGCAGAGGATAAAAGAGGAACTTGACAAAGTTCCCAACAGTTAGTACAGTGGCAGGGTTCAAGAAGGAACCTGCCCTGGTGTAGTTGGGAAGAATTCAGAAGAACACATAGACTCACAGCAGCAGTGCCGAGCAGGGCTCTGACATTGTGGCAGTGGTAATTGTACTTATTTCTTCTAAATAAGATACAACATAAACAGCTTGATTCTTTTTCATTTTGCTGTCTCCCCTGGTTTCATCTTTTACTTTTTAGGGATTTCTCTTTCCATTCTATTTGTAATATCAATCATAACTGATATCGTAGGAGAAATGCAAGGATCCATTCTTTTATTCTCTTTAATTGTTCAGATATCCAACTAAGTTTTTGGATTCTGTGTATATGATTTAGAAGATTCATCAAGATTTAAAAAAGTTATACTTCTTCTTTGTATTTTTCTATTTTTCTTTTTCAGACTCAATTTGTTTTTTCCATAGTAAGAACATTCTTCTTTGTTACTGGCTAGTCTGTTGACTTGATTGAATAATAGTGTATTTATATGTTTATGTTTTTCTATAAATCATTTGGGTTTAGTTTCAAGATAATCGTTAATAACAATCCACTGAAAAATAACAACCATCGAACTTAGTATTCCAGGGCGTGCAGTACAATTATAAATAAAATACTATACTTATGAGGAGATTTTGAGACTTTTGCTAAAGGAAAAACACAAACAATATTATTATTTTTTAGTTATTAAGGAATACAACATATTTCCTTTGGGGAATCATAAAGTAACACTAAAAAAACACAAACACTTCTGTATCAGTTAATTTGATGCTTTTATTCCTAGCAAGGTGGTCCTTTATGAGACATGTAAGATATACATACAGCCTCAGGACTGGAGAGAATCTTAGTCATGGGGATGTAATGTACAAAATAGTGACTACAGTTGATAGATGGATGTTAACTAGACTTACTGTGGTGATCATTTGGCAGTATACACAAATATTAAATCATTATGTTAAACACCTGAAACTAATATAATGTTATATATCAATTATATCTAAATTGAAAAAACTATAGGCATAACTTTCATACTATTATTTATGTATTTATTAATTTTTATTGAACTTATTGGGTGAGATTGGTTAATAAAATTATATGTTTCAAGCGTACAATTCTATAATACATCATCTGTATATTGTATTGTGTGTTCACCACCCAAAGTCAAGTCTCCTTCAGTCACTATTTATTCACCCTTTACTCTCTTCTACCTCCCCCAAACCCCCTTCCCGTTGGTAATCACCATAGTGTTGTTTGTGTCTATGAGGTTTTTTTATTTTTCTTAATCCCGTCACCGTCTTCACCCAGCCTTCCAGTCCCCTCCCCTCTCACAGCTGTTAGTGAGACTATTATGTAAACTAAAATATATAATTGTTGAGAAAAAGAAAAAAAGCCTTACCAATTGGTTTAGCAAATCCTGATTCAGAGAAAAAAACAATTGTCAGTTCTAAGTATGATGCCATATGTTATCATATTAACAACCAGTTCTTCTGTGGTTAGGTATCTGGACTCTCTTCTAGATTTTAGCCATAATAATTACTTAGCCATAAAGATATTTATAGAAATTGTTTTATTTTCTTTTGTTTTATATTCTTAGTGACCCCCAAATTGGAAGTATGGACTTATGCACATAAATAATTATTTAGAGAGTTGTTACCTACCTTTAAATCTAGAGATAACTAAATCTAGAAATACATATAAACTTTTTTTTTTTTTTACTAAAGCATCACTGATTTTGTTTAAGCTCATGTATTACATATTAAGAAATACATCATGGTAGTTAAAATTGGAATTAATTTAGTGAGTATTGAGACTTAATACTTTTTCAAATGTTTACTGTTTGAATGTTGGGTGAGTTAACTATACATGTTCTTCAACCATTTGTCAATAGAAAAGTTTTTTAAATTTCTTTATTGATTAAGATATTACATATGTGACCAATAGGAAAGTTTTGACCATAAAAATGACACATATTTCTGGTCGGTCAAACTTGCACTGGCATCTGTCCTGTCATTCCCACTCTTGCTTTGAAGGAATTGGTGTTACACAGTTGGTGTGGTTGAGGTCCCTGTTGTGTTCTAAGAGCAGACCTGAGTGGTTGAGGCTAGAGCTCCCTTACTCTGGTGAAGAGCAAAGCAAATCTTCCTGCAACCCATTAGGCTATTAGGTTCTTGTCCACTGCAATAGGTTTTTACCATTTTGGGCCTGTCAAGAAGTCAGACCACCTAACCTCTCTTTTGTGTTATACTTTTATCAACTTCCTCCTCTCTTTGCTTATGCTTATGAATATCACATTGGATTTAGTATCAAAGACTGGTTTGATAATAGTGTTTCTCATGATGGGTATAATCTATTAACTATTGATTCTTTTTCAATATCATAAATTATTTCTCTATGTCACACAGAGTACTAGTATAGAGAAATACTAGCACTGAGGTTTTAGACCCTTTGATACTGTAATAGCAACAGGGAGTGACACTGACTTACAGTCTATGGGTTTTAGGATTTAAGAAGGAACTTACTGATAGTTGATGCAGGTTCTTTAAAACAGAAAGAAAAATAAGGACATGAGTAATGTGCAGTATATGAAAATATATCCAATTAAGAAATGTCTCTAGGTTTGTCACTTAGAACAAAATTGTCACACATGCAGTTTTCAGAGGTTGCCTCCAAAAAGTCAAGGGAATTTCATAGCAGTTGGGACTATTTGTGTTTAATGAGAGATTTTGATATTTGCTTAATCCCAGAAGTCTTAGTGTTCCGTTTGAAGGACCTCTGTTGAGGTAGGCTAGTCTTTGGTACTTTATCTCTGTATCCAGGGCAAAGACATAGTCAAACCTTTTGGGACGGCAGTATGATGCTGCAGTAAAGTTTTACTCATCACTCTTTACTTTTCTTTCAAAACTGTCCTCTTGTCTTCTACATATATTCCTTCTACCTTTTGCTGTAAGAGGGATTTTATTTGTTTTGTGGTATTTTAGCCTTATAATAAGTGCTTCTAAGCTCCCCTGCAAATTGTCAGTAATGTCTAAAGAAGGCTCACCAATGTGAGGGGAGCATATAAAGTAAAGTAATAAAAGTGAGATTTGCAAAGTTGATTACGGCATAGCTGGACTTATCTATCAAAAGATCTTCATGCACATAGTTCTCCGGACACTGCTCAAAGAGCAATACTTATTGGAAAGTGTCTCAAGAATTTCTGACAAATAAAAATAAATAAGGGAGAGGGGCCTGACATACTCTCTTAAGCCTGTGCAAAAGACTTCTTTGCTTTGTCTTAATATCTAGCTTCCAAATCAGCAACAAGTACCTTTTATTTTGGAAGTCTTGGCAGAATGATTGGTATCGGAATCATTCTTGTATTCACTTCCTCTTCAATTTTCTATCTATTAATGACACTGAGTGCACTCTATTAAATTTAGGTATGTCTTGTTTTAGTTCCTTCTTTCTGCCCCTCCTTTAATTCTATGACTAATTTCCTTTCCTGCTTCCATCACATCTCATTTAAAATGTTGATATTTGTCCTTACATGGACATTAAAATTTTTTAAATAGACAGATCAATTTCCTCAATATAACAATGTATTTCTCAGTTTATCCTTCCTACAAACCAGTGGTGTTCAATTATAAGTTAATCACCAATAACTCTAAATTAACTTTTGGTCTTTTGAAAATGAAAAAGCTATTACTAAAATCTTATGCACTCTGTCTAGTGTATACTAGGGTTACAAATAAGATGAACTTACTGGTAGGTGGTACAGGTTTACCTGAAATACAGAAAAATAAACATTAGCCTATTTTATTTGCATATTATTGGACTGAACCTGCTCATCTTCCCCTGGGGAATCTTTTGAAATCATATGCAAGGAGCACCAAAACTACAGTTCTTTTGTTATTGTAAACCTAGGCAAGGAAGCCCTTTCTTAAGAGTATAAATGTGCTGTACTGGGATGGAAAATAATTTTAGAGGGACCTAAGCATAACTATCCAAAACATATTTAACTACTCCCACTCCTGCGCACATGCACACGCACACACACACACACACACACACACAGGCACAGACGCACACGCACACACACATACACACAGGCCCAGACGCACACACAGTGATTCAGTTTTTCTTCCCAGCCCTAGAAACCATTAGAAGATTGGTTGTTTATTATTTTCCTGTTTTTCTCTTCTCTTTTCCTTCTCTCTCACTTTGTTTTTTTTCTTTGTCTTTGTTCTAGGTGGTATCCATAAGAAAACTGAACCAATACCAAAATTCTTTTCGTCTGTGTTTCATCTCTCCTTGGACTTGACTGGATGAAAGAAGGGGAAGGGATTAGCCAAAGAATATAAAAATAGCCTATGGACACAGACAACAGCGTGGTGAGGCCTGGAGGGGGGTGGGAGCTGGGTGGAGGTGGGCAAAGGGGGGTGCTGAGGGACATACGTAATAGTGTCAACAACAAATTAAAAATAAAATAAAAATTAATAGATTTTTCCCTGTCAGGAAAAATTCAGTGGGAGATGTTTGGAAGTTGGAATGAAAGCCAATGAAAATTAGGTCAGGGTCTGCATAATAGAATAGAAAAACACAGCACCATAGAAATCAGTTCTAGACTCGTTTTTAGATTAAAGGACTCAATAATTAACAACAAAAAAAGGCAAATTAGTGACTAACTAGCTGAGTCAGCAAATCTTAATTTACAGAAAAACAACTGTCATCCATTATTAAAATACAAGACGTTATTTCATTAACAGACTAACTTAAATGAGCTATTTGGGATTTCCCAAAATTGTGGTTAAAACATTTAACTCAGTTGCGCACAGCTTGCTAAAATTTCTTTGTGTATGTGTTATTTTCTTTGGCCATGTCTAATGTGTAGCATACTGGTTAATCATTCTAAAGTGTTGTCACTTATAAGAAGAAAAACATATTTGTTTCTTTACTACTCCTGCAACATTTTTAGTCTCACTCACTTAATAGCCACTAAATTAGAAATTAGTGAGGTTATAATTTGCATTTACTTGAGGATTAATGTTTATACTTGAAATTTTCTCTTGTGTGATTTCAGTGTTCATGTTCTTTAAGTAAATCTGCTTGTTGATCTATAATGACAACAGATATTTGAGATTTCAAATGAACCAAATCCCACTTATCTTAGTAACCATTCCCTTTTCTTCAGAATTTGAAGATTTAATGTTCTTTTGTGGAAATCCTTTTGTGTGTATTTTCTCTCTGGGGATTACTTAATTTATACCCCTTCATCTTTCACAATGTGTAAGAACTATTTAGGAACCCAGGAAAACCCTTCGTCCTTTTAAATCCCTCCTCCTCATTTCTCTTTTATTCACTTGACTTGCATATGTATATGATTAGCACTTTGACTTCAGGATTAAATTGTTTGATGCTGACACAACATTTGTTGATTCATATCATCTAGTAATCAGTGTGCTTAATTCAGAGAATGAACAGACTTATGGGTGGGTGTTCAAGACTTTTTCAGATACAAAGACAAGACCAGGAAAAAATGAGATGTGTCTAGGACATGGATGACTTCAGAGATACTGCAGTAGTTTCCTGGCTTAAGAGAGAAGTTATTATTTTTGTACTTCCTAGAGGATGGCTCGGAAGACAGAAGCTGAGACTGGAATGCAAGTTCATTTTACTACTGAGCCGTGTTGTAGAGTTCCGTGTTCTTGGTTGGCAGGCCTGCTGAGGCCTCTGTGCCGGTGGGTGAAGTCCTTTGGGTGCCTTTATGTTCCCCTCCAGTGCAGGCAGAGGTGGAAAAGCCTTTAGGAAAGTGGGAAATTACTTAAGCATTTCAACTTCATCAAACACACCACTCTTTTCTTGGCTCTCAGATTGTACTCTCCTTCAGAGAATCCAGCCTATAGTGAGGCAAGTTTTTATTTTTATTTTTCATATATGTGTGTTTCTTTTGATTAACCAGGGTGTTAAAACTCTCTTGCAAACTGTCACAATATAAAAAGTTCTGATTAATGGATAGGGAATATAGAATGGGAAATAAGAATTTTATGTTTTGCAAAGTGATATTATAATGATTGTCGTGCATTTGCGTCTCCAAAATTTTCAGATTAAAATATAGGAAAATAACTTACTGGCAGGCTTCTTGACGATTTCTAAAACACAAAAACAAACAGGTGAGAGTGGTTGGTTAGTAGGAGCTGAGCTTTAATGTCTAATTCCTCAGTGTCCCACAGTTCCCATTCCTGCTGCTGTGGCCACGTAGCGAAAGAAATATTGCCTTCACATCTGGCTGTGTTTATTACTTTTAGTCATTTTACTAATTAAAAATTCTTAGTATGAGGGAAATTGCAGAAAGAGAAATAAGACATGGGTATTTATAAAACTGGGCATCATAGAAGCCAGTCTTACCAAAAACAACCCATATAACTAAGTTAATGCCACTTTTTTTTTTTTAGCTCTTTCTAAATTTAGATAGAAATAGATGGCTGGGAGGAGACAAAATGTTGATAATGTTGACCTTTAGCAAATACAGAGTGTTTATTCATAATACTTAATATTATGGGTTACTCACTACTTGCTAAGTGTTATTCTACATCAGTAGCCAATTTGATCTACATGACAATCCTCTTACTCTCCTCCTTTCACTGATAGAAACTGGGGTCAAGGCAGGCAAAGTAATAGAAACGGGGGTCCAGCAGGCAAAGTAAGTTGCCGAAGTCACAGGGCTGTTCATTTGGGCCTGGAAGAGCCTGCATTTCCGCATGCTGGGCTGCCTCCGGGAGCGCCGTGTCAGTGGCGTGGTAGCTGCTCTAAGTCTTTCTTAAAGAAGTTGATTTTCTGGACGTTTAAAAGTCACACTTTCCCCTTATTTTTATTTTTTAAAATATATTTTATTGAATTTTTACAGAGAGGAAGGGAGAGAGATAGTTAGAAACATCGATGAGAGAAACATCAATCAGTTGGGGATGTGCCCGAAACCAAGGTACATGCCCTTGGCCAGAATCGAATCTGGGACCCTTAAGACTGCAGGCCGACGCTCTATTCACTGAGCCAGACCGGTTAGGGCTTCCCCTTATTTTTAAAACACGTTTTCCGCCCTTCTGTGAGGCCAGGGAATTTTTAAGTTAGACCCAGTCTGTATTAGTGAGAACCCAGTCAGGGGCCTATTTCATGCCAGACCCGGGCTGGAATTCAGGCTTGTTTGACTCTGTTTCCCCAGGATAATGTCTCTTGCCAAGCTTTCCAGAAGTGGGAAAGCAGAATGGCAAGCCGCTTCCATTTAACAAATATCTGTGAAGTGTCTGCAAGTTCCAGGCATCATCCTGAAGAGAGAGGAGGAGCTGAGCTTCCCTGAGGGACTTGATAGTGTCCTGTCGTACAGTTGGAATTAGCAGTTGTGTTAACAAATAATTATAGCAGCGAGGTAGGAACTCTGTTAAAGGGGTGAGCAGGTCCTAGAGGAGCCTGAAGAGGACCCCTTAGGATGTGAGGTCATGCAGGAAAGAGGGCCCAGCAGAAAGATGCTTTTTGCAGCGTGGTGCAGCGGGAGGAACGCGGATGCGTGGTTTAATGGCATGAATGTGAAAGGTGAGACCGAAGCAAAGGGGACAAAATGTGGAACCTCTTTACGGTCTTGAAACTTTCTTAAAACGTTCAGAGCAGAAGCAGTATTATGAAAAGCGGATCTATCTGACCTCAGGATTTTTGTGCAATAAAATATGCCTTAAGCAAAGTTCAGGGACACAGGATTGAATAGGAAAATATATTTTCAATGTGTTCAAATCTCACAGAACTAATAACTGGAATGCATACAGGATGCCTGAAAACCAATAAGAGAGGGGCCGGAAATGTGATAAGAAAACAGTCAAAAGGTGTGCTGGGAATGGCCACCAGGCGCGGGAAGAGAAGTGCTGAACCCCAGCAAACCCAGGGAAACGGGACTAACACAGGCCGGCAGGAGGAAGTGCCACCGAACGGCAGAAGGTAGGCGTGGTGTGTTTCTGCACCTGCTCTTTCCCCTCCTGGCCACGAGTCCTGTGCTTCCACCTGCTCCACACCCAGGGTACAGTATTCCCAAAGACATTTGTTTTCTGAGTTAAATACCCTACTTTCACGTCAGTACTTCTCCAGGGAGATCATTATGCAGGGGACACTCACAGGTGCCCGATCCTCTCACGCAGAAGAATGCCGTCCGCTGGAAGGCCAGCACTCACGTGATTTGAAGATACCCCATTCCCAAGCAGCCCCACCCATCGGTGCCTCTGCAGGAAGTTTAGGGTGTCTGGGGGCTTGTTCCCTGCTTGCTTTTGTTCTCCGGAACGCCCACAGGCCAACGCTTTGGGGCACACAGTGTGTTTCAACTTGGTAACTCCTCAGTCTCTTGGGCCTCCTGTGTGAGCCTCTAGCTTAGAGTGCTTGAGAGTTTGGCCATCCACAGTGCTTTCCTTCCGATGCCCTTTCCCGGGTACATCTTACCTGGTAATGTACTGACGCACACGACTTCCCCTTTTATTTCTCCATTCCTGGCCACACCGCTAACAGTAAGTGCTTTTTTGACATTTCCACTTGGACATTTATTAGGCATGTGGAAAGCCACACATACAAAGACAGAACCATAACTTCCCATTCTCCTCAAAATTGCTGAATGAGGTTGAGTGAATGGATACTCTATCTGCTCTTATATCCAACCCATTCGGGCTCTCCCTCCAAAATGTATCTGGAATTCATTCACTTTTGTTCATCTCTCTCCTGTTACTACTTCGGTCAAACAACCATCATCTGTTGCCAGAATATTCACAATACCCTCTAACCTGTGAGGAGGATGGCTCCAGACCCAGTGCCTGCTCTTTGAGGCTCAACCATAGGCAACGACAAAGGCTCTGCTTAGCAAGCCTCCTGGGGGGAAGCTGCCTCCCCAGTCTAAGCCGCACCAGTCTTGGTGCACAGCCCCGTGCACTCTCTGCAGGCGTTGGGGGTGGGGGGTGGCTCAGGCCCCACTGCTGCGTCCCACCACGCTCACACACATGTGCATTCTTGCGCAGGCACAGGTATTTGGATGCCTCCTTAGAGTGGCAAGTGGGGTTTTTGGGCTGATACAGTTTATAGCCCCCCTCCCCCCTACAGATCTTCTTATCAGGGGCCTCGATTAAAATACTCTTCCTCACCCTCAGTACTTTCTCACTGTTACCCTCGGCCTCCTTGCCGCCTGGTCCGTAAAACAGCAGTGTAGGGCGCGGCTACAGGGTTAAGCCTTGGACTGACCGGTTGGCAAAGCCACAAACAAGTCCCAGCTTAGAGGGCACAGTCCTCTTAGCATAATTAAGCTTGACCTTATGACGCTCCCTAGATCTTATCTGGGTAGCTAATGGGCTGAGGGAGGTGCAGCAAGTGCTGCCAAAACAAGTGAAACTCACAAGAACAGTGTAACTATGATAACCACTACCTTGTTTACCTCTGGCTATAAAATAAAGGCTCAGCTTGCCTCTGGATCTCTCTCTGTGGCCTCAGCCAGGCACAGGAAGATCCACCTAGACCAGCCGTGGGCAAACTACTACGGCCCGCGGGCCGGATCCGGCCCGTTTGAAATGAATAAAACTAAAAAAAAAAAAGACCGTACCCTTTTATGTAATGATGTTTACTTTGAATTTATATTAGTTCACACAAACACTCCCTCCATGCTTTTGTTCCGGCCCCCCGGTCCAGTTTAAGAACCCATTGTGGCCCTCGAGTCAAAAAGTTTGCCCACCCCTGACCTAGACCCAGCTTATTCTCCCTGTCTGTCATTTCTCCATCCTTTCGCCGCCCTCACTCAGGCTTGCGAACCCTTGGCTGAATTGGCTCGGCACACAGCAGCATTTTGTTCAGTGTTCCTCAGTACTAAGACGATTTCCCTGGCCTGGGTTGCAAGCCATGGCCCTTGTCTGCTGCTGCCCCCAGAGAAAGATGGAGGAGCATGTGGCAGGGAGAGCCAGCGCTGTTCTTTGCCTCTTGTCTGCACGGTCAGTAAGTGAATAAAGTCGATTGCTAATTTTAGTTTGGTTCCTTGTTCTAATTGACCACCTCACCCCCTGGCAGCCTGGCCCGCTTCTGCTCTTGCTCCCCAACAACTGCCTGAGTGACCTTCTCAAAATGTAACCGGACAACCAAGCGGTGCTGACCCATTGCTCCCCCACGCTGCCGGTAGGATTGGAGTAAACGCTCTTATAGGATTCAACCCTGACTCTGCTTAATTGGCTCAAGTAGTGACAGGCAGCACAGACCCCTTGTTTTCCGGTTACAAAAACAGGAACCAGGACTTGTAACACCCGGTTTGATACTTTCTAATGAATTCTGGAATAAAATCACTGGAATAAAATCCCAATTTATTTTCATGATTTACAAGGTCCTTACTTCTCTGACCTCTTCTCCACATTCCTCTGTGTCCTAGGCTCTGGTAATACTGGTTTTTGTCCATTTTTCAAGCCCATTCCCACCCCAAGGCCTTTGAACTTGTTGCCTCTTCCTGGAATACTTTCTAGATATTTACATGATTGGCTCTTGCTTAGTTCTCAGATCAAATGTCACTTCTTCATACCTTCGCAATCAAGATAAATTAACCCTCCTTTATCAGTCTCCAGAACATGATCACTCTTTGAAATTATCTTTCACATTCTTCTGTTTCATTGTTTGTCTCCTCAGTGCAATGTAAATTCTGTGTGAACAAAAACCTTATCTGACATCTTTAACTTTGGGTCCAGAGCACATAGGATACTACCTGGCACCCATACATACTTTGATCATATTTATTTATTTAGTTCTCTTTTTTCCCCATTAGATATTAGACTATAAGTCACTCGAGGACTGGAACCCAGTTTATCTTTGCAACCCTGCTACTTAATACAGAGAAGGTATTCTAAGAACCGTTTGTTGGGTGAATTAGAAGAATGAATGAAGACAGTTTCCACTCATACTCTTTTTTTGGCGGTGAGGTCAGGACAATCAAGCACAGTGATTCATGGGCAGTGAAATGTGGAGGAAGAATAGCTACCCTTACTCTGTTCCAGGAGCCATAGGAGCCTTCTGCCTTTAGTGTCCACCTCCTGATGTATAAGGGATGTTGGTAGGTGCAGCCACTTTTACTTCCCTTTCTTGCTCAGTGCACAGAGTGGGAGAAACTGACTTGAAATGAATTTCTGCATTAGTAATGTTTCTTTCCTCTTTAATCTTTAATTCACTTGCCATCTTCCTCAGTGTTTGTACATTATTCTTGTAAATTTTGAGTCTCATTGTTATTACTGATCAAGATTATGTTCTTCTCTACCTACAATATGGGTTAGACTGTCTTCAAAGTCATTAATAAATGTGCCAAGGTAAGGAAGGAGGGGTTTTTATTAATATGAACATAGCTGGGAATGAAAACTGCCAGAATGAGGAACACCTCCCAGCCACTGTGGAAACATAAAGGAAACCAGAATTTGGAACTTGAAAGTAACTTTTCGGTACCCCAGCTGTTCCTAAATGTACTAGAAAAGCAACAAATTACGTTCCTCCCTGAGATTGGAGGATGCATTCCTTTCAGTGGAAGACGTTGTACCCCTTCTTTGGGGATCCGATAAATAAATTTTAAGTCAAGCCCGCCATTATTTGGGAAAGCAGCGAGTCCCCCTTTCCTGAATAGAAGGAGCTAGAGTTCTCTTAGTGCCACCACTTCTGACTAATGTTTACCCTTCCTTTGTTATTCTGTCTGCCTTCTTATACCTTTCTTCTTATCAGTATAACCACTTAGGCTGAAACTTCATACTTTTTCTTAAGTCATTATAACTAATCCCAGGAGATTTTAATCCTGAACTTTTTCTGTGTCATAACCAATGGCATTTCATTTTTTTTTCATATTTATCAGCAGTCACAGCAATAATATGGAAGTAAAGGAGCTCAAGAATCCAAGAAACATGTTATTAAAATCCTGCCTATTTAGCAGTAAAAAAAACCTATGTTAGGATTTTAAAGGAATCTCTGTATTCTTTAAGAAATCAAAGGACACTCAAATTGATAAATGAACAAGGATATTTCTATGTATACTGGTGTTACTGCCAAAAAGAAATCATTTTCTGGCTCAAGAACACCTTAATCACACTCCATTGTCCTTTCTGGACTCGAGTCTTGCCCAGAGGACCTGCATTGCACCCTCTCACCTTTAATATTTTGTGGGCCTGTCATTTTCTGGGAGAACGATGGTTGTTAGCGTTGGCAATGTATTCCCTGGGAAGATCGAGGCCCAGGATTTTAGATGCTGACTAGGAAGTTACTGACGGACCTCTTACAAAGCACATTCACAAGTCAATGAGTAAAACCGGGATTTCACTCTTCTGTTTGGAGTAACATTCTGGAGGCTGGTAAATTGGTTTATACACACTTATTTCTCATCCAGGGCACAGAGAAGATTGAAAGAGTTAGGCCTATAGGGCAATACAATCCTTAATGGACATTTGTAAGCTTCCCGCCACAGGAGAACAAAGACCAGGAAAAACTCCCTGGATACCGGGAGTCAGGCCACACAAGGACTGGAGACTGTCCTGAAGGCACTGCTCGCACACCTGCCTTCCATCTGCATCCCCGCCCAGCTCAGCCCAGACCCGCTGACAGTTTCCCGCCAGCACCTGTGTATGAGGGTGACCCTCCAGCTCCTGGGCACTGCTGGCATCGCTGTGTCCCCTTGGCTGGGTGCTAAGCAGCCCTTCCCTTCGGATAGCCCAGTGGTCGGCAAACTCATTAGTCAACAGAGCCAAATATCAACAGTACAAACTTAAACTATATAGGAGGTACATTCAACTTTAAATTCAACTTTAAATTCATGGTTTTTGTCTTCCATTTTTTTTGCTTTTTCTTTGTAGCCATCTCAAACAGGGCACCTAAAAAAATGTTTCATTTTATAATAATAAAGCCACCAACACAAAAGAATTACAATTCTTAAATTGATGACAAAAATACCTGCAGGATTTGCAGCTGGTTGAAAAAATACAGGTAACTTTATGCTTCGAGTCGGTACTTTTGTCACCGTGCGCTAACCACTGCACATGAGACTGCTGACTGACTGGCTCACTCAACTGGTGCATGAATCGCGCGCGCCTCCCCTGCGGCTCGCCTGTGCCACATCTCCCTTCGCCTGCCCGACCGACCGACCGACCCACCGACACCCTCCACTTCTTCTAACGCCACTTCTTCAAAATAGACTTGTCCAGGCTGAAAATCGACTTCTGCTCATGGGCCATGAAGTTTCAATCGCACTGTACGTGCGCCCGCACATGGTATTTTGTGGAAGAGCCACACTTAAGGGGCCAAAGAGCCAAATGTGGCTTGCAAGCCGCGGTTTGCCGACCACCGGGATAGCCCATCCCCCAGCTCCTTCTTTTAAATAGATTCCATTTTCTTTATCCAGTGTCTGAGGTGGCTGTTTAGCCTGCCAACACTCACCATCCATCCATCATGTTCACCTTTCAGAAAGCATTTAGGAAAAGACAAGCTAATGCAGTATTTATTTATTTTTTTGATTCTTGTCCTTTACCCTCCTCCTTTCTTTCAATTTAGATTTTTTTCTCTAGATTAACTCCAATCTTTTTTTAAAACACGTGTTATTTGTTGTATGATATTCATTCTTTTACCTAATCAGTCCCTCCAACTTTCTTGTCAATAGCTTTCAAAAAAATCTTATTAGTAGGAGAGTAAATATGAATGAGAAATAAGAATATTAAGATTTTCAAAGCGGAATTCTTCATTCCCTTGGGCATTTATAAACGACACAAATTGAGAAACAGAAATTGAACTTACTGGCAGGTTTTGTGTCAGTCCCTAAAATAAAGAAACAAACAGTGTGACGTGACTGGTAAGAGATTAAGACTAAAATAACTGTTCTATGAATTATTTCAACATGTAATTTTCTAAGATCCTCAAAGTGTCCATTCCTAACACTATAGATAAGCAGAGAAAAGATAACAGGGTTTCAATGTTTGTCTGTATTTATTTATTTTTTATTTGCCAGCGATTTTTACAATTCCCTACTAATTCATAGGATTGTGAGTATGGGAGAGAGGGTGTCCCTGAGAAGAGGGGCCCCAGCGCGCCAGCATCACTCCTTTCTTACCTGCCGCAGCACTGAGCTGTCTACCACACCCTCCCTCCCGGCACTCCCTCCCTTGGCTCTGGGAACCCCCCTCCTCCCTCGCTGGCTTCTCCTGGTTTCCTTTGCTGTTTGTCTTTTTCTAAATGTTGGACCGCCTCAGGGCCCGGTCCTCTTCTCCGCCTATGCTAATCTCCTAGGCTTCTCATCTTGGTCTCAGGGCTTTCAATGCCATTTGCATGTTGACAGATTCCCACTTTACATCTTTAGCTCAGATGTCCTCCTTGAATGAAAGAATAGGAAAATGAACTTACCTGTAGATTTTACAACTCTTCCTAAAATAAAATACAAGGAAATGAGTGTGGAAGGGAGACTAAAGGTCTTGACATTGTCTTTGCTGGGCTCTAACGCACTTACAACACCCGAACATCCACCCTCACACCAGCATTTGGTAATCATAGTGATTATGGGGCAGACGCTGTTCCAACCCCAACTGACTTAATCCTATGGGTCTGGAACCTTTATTACCCCGGTTTTATAAAGCAAGGAACTAGTCTCTGAGAGATGACGTAGCTTCATCTCGAACACAATCTCTCGGAGTCTCTCCCAGTTTCGCACAGCAGGTGAATGGTAGTGTAGTGAAGTGAGCCAGGCAGACATGCGCTGGAGGTCATCTTAACCTCAATTATCACAGAACAAATGTTGGCTATTTGACATGTGCCCCAGTATTAATCTGTTTCCTTCTTTAAACTTAACTTCATTGGCTGCTCTTCATATCCTTTTACATTAATTCATTTATGTATTTATGTGTGTGTGTGTGTGTGTGTGTGTGTGTGTGTGTGTATGTATGTATTTATAATGTTAATTCTTCTCTGAGACAAAGGAAAGTTTTAATTTGGTCACAGTCCCAGAGTTTGTAAGTGGTGACCTGGGACTGGAATGAAATTTTGACATTGTGGTGTTTCTTTTTGTTTTTTATATCAGTCTATTTTCCCCTAGATGTATAAAAAAGGTGAGCCCAGCTGGCGTGCTCAGTGGTTGAATGTTTGATTCCCAGTCAGGGCACATGCCCAGGTTTCGGGCTTGATCCCCTGTGAGGAGCATGCAGGAGGCAGCCAATTAATGATTCTCTCTCATCATTGATGTTTCTTTCTCTCTCTCCCTCTCTGAAATCAATAAAACCATATTAAAAAAAAGGTGAGATCAATATAACTAATGTTTGTTAGTAATACATGAAATGCTGGGATTGGAAGGATAAAAAGAAGAACACTGTGCCAGCCTTTGAAAGATTTAACTGTTTAGGAACAGAGTTGGTCACATAAACTGCAATTGCATGGACACAAACTAATAGAGGTAAGTTCACGGTGCAAATGAGCACCTAGGACACACTGTCCCTCGTCTCTTCATAGGGGACTGTACAGTTTGGCGAAAAGAGCCTGATTTTTGTGAATAAAGTGTTAAAAGTGAAAAGTAAATTTATAAATGTGATGGAAGAGAAAGAGAGACAAACTAGTATGTTTAGCAAAGTGTTTGTGGTGCTTGGGAGGAGGAAGTAACTGAGGGCCCAACACAAGAAAAGTGGATGGGTACGGTAACACACTACGGGATGAAGTAACACACTAGGTGTATACATAGAGACATTCAAAATATAGGCAAGTCTTAAAAAGATATTCTTAAATAAGAAAGTAAGAAATAGAATATGGTCTAAAGCAAAAAATAAAGTTGTAAATTAAAAACACATCTTATATAATAAAAGTCTAATATGCTAAATGCCTGGTCAACCGGTCAGCTGTTCAACCAATCAAAGCATAATATGCTAATGATGCTAAGGCCGCTCAACTGCTAGCTATGACGTGCACTAACCATCAGGGGGCAGACACCCTGACTGGTAGCTTAGCTTACTGCTGGGGTCCAGCTGATTGGGACTGAGCAAGATGGGCCAGACACACCCTGGAGCCCTCCCATGGTCCCTCCCTTCCTGGCCCTGATCGTGCACCGGTGGGGTCCCTAGGCCTGGCCTGCACCCTTTTGCAATCTGGGACCCCTCGAGGGATGTTGGAGAGCCAGTTCCGGCCCAATCCTGCAGGCCAGCTCGAGGGACCCCTCTGGTGCATGAATTCATGCACTGGGCCTCTATTACAACATAAGACTAGATATTTAAAAAGGACAGATGCATACCCAAGATTGTATTTTGTATACTTTAGAGTGTGTGCCAATGGTGGAGAGGGGGTTGGGAGTCGAGGAAGGGACAAAAGAGAAAAGTAACATTAAAAAAGAGACTGACAGCATATACTTTGAATTTATTTTGTCCTGAGTTTCAAGCTGTTTGCTTGATGTCCATAATTTATTTTACTCTAAGCAGTGCCTGGTTCATATAATAACTCAGAGATTTAATAAAAAAAAATCTGTGAAGTGTCAGAGATGCTCAATTAATGTAAGTTTTCATTTCCACCCCAGCCTTTCTTTTCTGAGCACATCATCTCTGTTGTTCAGCGCTTACATTATTTCAATCTGCTACCTAGATTTTCACTTAGCCTCACTTTAAAAATCACTTATTTCGCCGAAACCGGTTTGGCTCAGTGGATAGAGCGTCGGCCTGCGGACTGAAAGGTCCCAGGTTCGATTCCGGTCAAGGGCATGTACCTGGGTTGCGGGCACATCCCCAGTGGGAGATGTGCAGGAGGCAGCTGATCGATGTTTCTCTCTCATCGATGTTTCTAACTCTCTATCTCTCTCCCTTCCTCTCTGTAAAAAATCAATAAAATATATTTAAAAAAAAATCGCTTATTTCCACCTTCACTTTCACACTCTAGTCACAGATCTTTTTTGGTGATAGACACAATGACCATTCCCAGCAGCAGCTGAGGTAAACTCATCACTCCCTCCTGCACATCTCAGGCCCCTCCCCTGCTGCCCCATGGATGTCCGCTTTCTAAAGATGCAGATCGGGATACACAAGTCTCAAAGTTTTATAAATAGAAATAAAAAACAAGTGTAGGAAAGGGCCTGGGACATTTCCAAGGACTCTAGAATGAAGATGAAAAATACCAGAGGAGGGAGAAGTCATGCCTAAAAATAACACAATGAAATAACTTAGATAACAATAACCTAGGTTAATACTCAATTCCTAGTCATTTTTTTCTAAAGAAACATTACAAATGACTTATTAAGATGGAGCCAAAGCTCCTGTCAGATATTTTGGGTAAATATGCTGGGGTTTCAGAATTCTCCACTTTCCTACAAGAGCACATCTAGCTCTTTGGTATTACAAAGCCCCGCTGGGTGTGAGAATAGCATAGTCCACTCCAGGTTTTCACTTATCTCTGAGCTCTAATATCTCTTTAAGGGAATCACTTAAAAATAGTATGTCCAGCCCTAGCTGGTTTGGCTCAGTAGATCAGAGCATTGGCCTGCTGACTGAAGGGTCCCAGGTTTGATCCCAGCCAAGGGCACATGCCTGGGTTGCAGACTCAGTCCACAGTAGGGGGCCTGCAGGAGGCAGCCAATCAATGACTCTCTCTCATCATTGATGTTTCTAGCCCTCTTCCCCTCTCCCTTTCTGAAATCAATAAAAAAAATATAAAAAGATAGTATGTCCATTCTTCTTACAATCTGCTCTGTCCATCTTTCTTTTGTCATTTTCTCAGCTACATCCTCATTCTCATTTCTGTCACTGAATAGTTTTGGTATAAGGTGTCAATTTTTGTTGTTTTGAAGATATTTTCAGCATTTCCAGGACATTTCCTCCTCTATATTAATGTTTGTTCTGCCCAATAGAATTGCACACATCTTGTAAACTGGCATCATTAATTCAGTAAGAAAGAGGGAGAATATGGCTCTAATCCTTTGCACAAACATCTGTTTGGCTTCTCATACAGGGTTTAAGACCAAATCATTTCACAGTAAGTCAACTGAAAAGAGAATTGGTTGGAGTAATTATAGTTATCTAATCTAATAAAAGAGAAACATGCAAATTGACTGCACCTCCACTATGCCCCAAGCCACACCCACCAGCCAATCAGAGCGACTATATTCAAATTAACCCAACCAAGATGTTGGCCGGCAACCACGGAGCTGGAGCCAGCAGGAGCCTTGGTTGCCCCCTTGATGGAGGAAGCCAAGCTTCCCACCTGCCCTGGCAAGCTGTGGCCTCCGCTGAAGGCAACAAAGTTTCAATTATAGAAGCTAAATAAATCCCAGATACCTGCTTCCAGCCAGCCTCCACTGGGAGCTTGGGTGGCTGGGGGCCGTGGCCAGCCTACAAACAGCAATCAGCCTCTCACCCAGGCTGGCCAGGCACCCCAGCAGGACCCCCACCCTGATCCGGGACACCCTTCAGGGCAAACCAGCCGGCCCCCACCCATGCACCAGGCCTCTATCCTATATAATAAAAGGTTAATATGCAAATTGACCCAAACAGCAGAACAACTGGGAATGACTGGTCACTATGACACACACTGACCACCAGGGGGCAGATGCTCAATGCAGGAGCTGCCCCCTGGTGGTCAGTGCGCTCCCATGTGGGGGAGCTCTGCTCATCCACAAGCCAGGCTGATGGCTGCCAGTACAGCGGTGGTGGTGGGAGCCTCTCCTGCCTCTTCAGCAGCATTAAGGATGTCTGACTGCAGCTTCTGCCTGCTCCCCGCTGGCAAGTGAACATCCCCTGAGGGCTCCCGGGCTGCCAGAGGGATGTTTGACTGCCAGCGTAGGCCCAATGCCCTGGGGAGTGGGCCTAAGACAGCAGGTGGTCATCCCCTGAGGGGTCCCAGACTGCAAGAGGGCACAGGCCAGGCTGAGGGACCCCCCACCCCCCGAGTGCACAAATTTTTGTGCACCGGGCCTCTACTTTTTAAGATAAAAATGCATGCTTTTTATTTTATTTTGTGTTAGTTTCAGGTGTACAGCAGTGTGGTTAGTTTACAAAGTATTCCTCACAATATTTCCAGTACTCACCTGGCACCATATATAGTTATTACAGTATTATTGACTTTATTTTCTATGCTGCACTTTACATTCCTGTGACTATTTTGTAGCTACCAATTTGTACTTCTTAATCCTTTCACTTTTTTCACCCAGCCCCCAAACCCCTACCCGCTGTGTCTATGAGTCTTTCAATTTTGTTTGCTTATTTTGTCCTTTAGATTCCATATAGAAGTTAAATCATATGTATTTGCCTTCCTCTGACTTACTTCACTTAGCGTAATACCTTCTAGGTCCATCCATCCTGCTGCAAATGGTAAGATTTTAATCTTCTTTATGGCTGAGTAATATTCCACTGTATATATGTACCACAGCTTTTCATCACTTGTCTATTGATGGGTGCTTGGGCTGCGTCCATATCTTGGCTATCCTATATAATAAAAGCCTAATATGCAAAATGTTCTACCGTGCGTTCGACTGCTCACTGTGATGTGTGCTGACCACCAGGGGGTGGCATGAAACATAGTGGGTGTTGGGATGTGGCGCTGGCAGCGGGTGGCAGATGAGAACGGGACCCCAGCAGGATGGTGGAGTAGGTGAGCAGGCGGTGCCAGCCCAAGGCAGGTGTAAGTGGGGACCTATCGCCCCACTGATGGCCTCACAGATAGCGACCAGTGGCAGCTGTGGGGGGCAGGGCTGCTGCCGGCTCCCAGGCGCTGAGGGAGCCAGGTGGGGGGCCCGGCCCCAACCAATCACCCCACAGACAGTAGTCAGTGGCTGGCAGGCCCTGATCTCTGATCAGAGCTGGGCCCCAGGCTGGGATGGGTAACTGAGGATGGGTGGTGGCAACCAACCTCCTGCATTGCCTGGACAGGGGGCTGCGACCTCTCTCCTGGCAGTTGTGATGGGGATGGCGGTGCAGTAAGAATGCAGGGTGTCTGCTGAGCTTGCTCTCACTCTCCCTGCTACTCTCCCCTGGCACGCCAGGGCTCATGTGCCAGGGAAGTCCCCACACTCAGGTGCCGTGTGCTCATGAGGAGCCCACCTCGCACCCACACGGCCTCTTCCAGGTGACTCAGGCCACAGCCACCAGGACCGCAGGGGTCAGTCAGGCTCCCCGATGGTTTGTGCAGGAGCCTGTCTGTGAGGCCAGCTGGGAGAGAGTGTGCTGCCCGCCCAGCTTCCGTGTGGTGCTGCTGGGCGGCCCAGAGGCTCACGCTGCACCCTGGCCTGCTGAGTCTGGCTGGACTCAGGCACCGTGACTCAGGCAGAGGGGAGCCCAGGGGCCCTCTATTCCCACTTTGCTGAGAGTTTTTATGAAAAATGGGTGTTGGATTTTGTCGATGCTTTTCCTGCGTCTATTGATATGATCATGTGATTTCTGTCTTCCAATTTGTTTATGTGACATATCAAGTTCGTTGATTTGCAGATATTTCCCCAGGCTTGCATCCCTGGAATAAATCCTGATTGGCCACTGCTTTTGCTATGTCCTAGAGATCTGAAGTTGTTGTTTGTTCATATTCATTTGTTTTCAGGAAGTTTTTGATTTTTCTTGATCTCATTGGTAACCCATTTATTGTTTAATAACATGCTATTTAGCCTCCATGTGTTTGAATGTTTTTTAGCGTTTTTACTGCAATTGATTTCTAATTTCATTCCACTGTGATCTGAGAAGATGCTTGATATGATTTCAATCTTCTTAAACTTGTAGAGACTTACTTTGTATCCTAACATGTGGTCTACATGTGGTCTGTATTTGAGAATAACCCATGTGCCCTTGAGAAGAATGTATAACCTTCAGCTTTGGGATGAAATGTTCTATAAATGTCAGTTAAATTCATCTGATCCAGTGTGTCATTTAGAGTCACTGTTTCCTTGTTAATTTTTTGTCTGGAAGATCTCTCCAGTGAAGTTCCCTACTATGACTGTATTGTTGTTGATCTCTCCCTTAAAGTCTTCTACAAGTTTTTTATATATTTATGTGCTCCTGTATTGGGTGCATATATAATTACCAGGGTTATATCCTCATGTTGGATGGATCCCTTTAGTATTATGTAGTGACCTTTATTGTCCCTTGTGATGGCCTTCACTTGGAAGTCTATTTTGTCATACACAGGTATTGCTACTCCAGCTTTTTTTTTTTCATTTCCATTTGCGTGGAAAATTATTTTCTATCTATTTACTCTCATCTTGTGTCAGTCTTTTGTTCTGAGGTGGGTCTCTTGTAGACAGCATATATATGGGTCATGTTTTTTTGATTGGAGCATTTAATCAATTTACATTTAAGGTTATTATTGATAGGTACTTATTTATTGCCATTTGAATTCTTTATGCCTATATTTCTCTCTCCCTCCATTTATTCTCATTACAGCAGTCCATTTAGCATTTCTTGGGGTGCTGGTTTTTGGGAAGCTCTTTATTTCATCATCTATTTTGAATAATAGCCTTGCTGGATATAATAGTCTTGGTTTCAGATCCATGCTTTTCATTACCTTGAATACTTCATGCCATTCCCTTCTGACCTATAGAGTTTCTGGTGAAAAATCAGCTGACAGCTTTATGGGAACTCCTTTGTGGGTAACAGTTTACTTTTCTCTTGCTGCCTTTAAGATTTTCTCTTTGTCTTTAATTTTTAGCATTTTAATTATGATGTGTCTGGGTGTGGGCCTGTTTGGGTTCTCCTTGCTGGGGACTCTCTGTGCCTCCTGGACTTGTGTGACCTTTTCCTTCACCAGGTTAGGGAAGTTTTCTGCCATTATTTCTTCAAACATGTTCTCTATTCCTTGCTCACTTTCTTCCCCTTCTGGTACACTGTTATGCAAATATTGTTATGTTTCAGTTTGTCCCATAGCTCCTTTAAGCTTTCCTCCTGTTTTTTAATTGTTTTTTCTTTTTGATTCTCTGATTGATTTTTTTCTATCCTGTCTTCTAATTCACTTATCTGATTCTTGGCTTCCTCTAATCTGCTGTGTATTTCTTCCACTGTATTATCAGTGCTGTCATTCTTCAAAGTTACTATATCTTTTCTCATGTTGAGAATCTTTGCCATCATTATTCTGAACTAAAGAGTTCAGATAAATTTATCTCCATTTCTTTTATCTCTTTTAAAAAATTCTCTTGTTCTTTCATTTTGGACTTGTTCTTTTGTCTCCCCATTTTGGCTGATTGTTTGTGTTTGTGTCTGTGTATTAGGTAGATGTGCTTCAAGTCCCAATCTCTAGTGCAGGACAATGTCAGATGCTGTTTGTGACTTACCCTGCATACCTTGTTTGGAGCTATTAGCAATCCACAGCTTGTGGCTCTCTCTGCTGGGGCTGGGTGCCTTTGATGTGCACTAGGGTCTGCTTTTCCTAGTCTTGGGCCAAGAAGGAAATCAGGGAAAGACTCAAAGCCTCCAGAGATCTGCCTCTGCCTGTAGTCTGATTGTTATCAGCCTTGACTAGCCCCAGACTATTGACCACGGGGGCGGGGGACAAGATGTTTTCCAACAGGGTGTTGCAACTGCCTTTCCCCCATACAGAAATTCCTGGGTAGCAAAGATTCACTGAAGAAAGATGTCCTCTGAAGTATGAGGGAATGACTCAGCACAGGAAATTGGGGTGGCTGCCCTGTAAGCTCTATCCTCAAAGCCCCCAAACCTGGCCTCCACTCACACAGCCCTCCATCTGCCAGAGCCCAAGGTGAGCAGCTGCACACAAAATTTTGTGCATTGGCCCTTTAAGAGGGGGCCTGAATTTCCAGCCATCTGTCCCTGGAAGACAGCAACCCTACTGCTCTTCACAGCCAGATGTTATGTGGGCACCTTTCTCAGTTCTAGTGCTTAGGGCTGAAGAGCCCAGCTTGTGGTTTAGACCTCAGAGTTCTCAGTGGGAACCACCTCTCCCCTGCTACCCCCCATAACTGAGATGTCCTCTGTGGGAGCCTGGCCAGTCTTTTTGTACCTCCACACTTCCTACCAGTCTCTATGTGGTCTCCACTTTCCATCCTTGGTTATCAGGGTTCTCTCCAGGTAGTCTTCAATTGATTTTTCAGGGGAAGAAGGGGTGTGGTTTCTGTATTTTAGTTTTATTTCCAGTTTGGTCCTGGGAGAGTGTCAGTGTAGATTCCACGTACTCTGCTACCATTTTGGTATTCTCTCCTTCAATTTTAAAAAAGATAGCCTTGCTGTGTAGAGTAGTCTTGGTTGTAGGTCCTTGTTTTTCGTTACTTTGAATATTTCATGCCAATCCTTTTTGACTTGAAATGTTTCTGTTGAGAAATGAGCTGATAGTCGTGTGAAAGCACCCTTGCAGGTAACTGTCTTTCTCTAATTGCTTTTCAGATTCTATCTTTGTCTTTAACCTTTGCCATTTTAATTACGATGTGTCTTAGTGTTGGCCTCTGAGTTCATCTTGTTTGGGACTCTCTGCACTTCCTGGTCTTATGGGTCTTTTTCCTTCACCAGGTTAGGGAATTTTGGGGTCATCATTTCTTCCAATAGGTCCTCATTCTCTTCATCTCTCTCTTCTGCTTCTGGTACTTCTATGACACAGATGTTGTTATGCTTTATGTTGTCCCAGAGGTCCCTTAAACTATTCTCATTTTTAAAAATTCTTTTTCTGCTCTGATTGGGTGTTTTCTGCTACCTTGACTTCCAAATCACTGATTTGATCCTCTGCTTCATCTAATCTTCTTTGAATTCCTTCTAGTGTATTCTTTATTTCAGATATTGTATTCTTCATATCTGACTGTTTCTTTTATTATGTTTTCTACTTTCATTTTTATGTTTCCTATATCTTTGTTTCAGTTCTTACTGAGTTCATCCGTTTTTTCTTTTTTTTTTTTTTTTTTTTTTTTTTTTTAAATTTAGGAGCCTTTATTAAGCTGGCCAGCGACTACAGTTACAGCACCCTGCCGAAGCAGAGGCTGAACTGCAGTGCCGATTACAGGACTTACATCGTTTTTTTTTTTTTTTTATTTTTATTTTCCTCTTAAAGTATTACAAAGGGTATTACATAAGTATCCTTCCCCCCCCCCCCCCCGCCCTTGACAAACCACTACCCTCCCTTACCCCCCAGTGTCTTATGTCCATTAGTTATGCTTATATGCATGCATACAAGTCCTTCGGTTGATCTCTTACTCCCCTCCCTCCTGCCCCCCAACTCTCTCTGGCCTTCCCACTGCAGTTTGACAATCAGTTTGAGGCAGCTCTGCCTCTGTATCTATTATTGTTCAAAAGTTTGTAATGGTCTTTATTATCCATGAATGAGTGAGATCATGTCATCCGTTTTTTCCCTAAGTTCCTTGAGCATCTTTATAACCACTGTATCTGGTAGATTGCTTGCCATTTCATTTAGGGTTTTTTTTTTTCTGGAGATGTCTCCTGTTTTTTTTTTTTTGTTTGTTTGTTTTTTCCATTTGAGGCATGCTTTTTTGTCTCCTCATTTTGGCTTTTTCTCTGTGTTTGTTTCTGTGTATTAGGTAAATATGCTATGTCCTCCAGTCTTGGTAAGGTGGCCTTATGTAGTAGGTGTCTTGAGCTCAATGGCACAGCTTCCTGATCACCTGTCTTAGGTTCTCCAGGAATGTCCTTGTGTGGTTTATGGGAGCTCTCTCTTTATAGTTGAGTCTTTATTGCTCTTGTTCCATCCTCAGGCTGAATGACTATGAGGATTGACCTCGGCCACAGTGTATGAGCTGCCATGGGAGGGCTGACTTCCACGAAGTGGAATTGCCAAATTCACCCTTGGGTGTACTGCTTTTGGAGCACACCCTTTGGGTTGTGCTTTGATGTGGTTTGAAGCCTGCCATTGGGTGAGTTGGTTCTGGGGGCTCTTGGGATAGGACTCCAGTGCAGTTCAATGTCAGATTCTGCCTATGACCAGCCCTGGGCTACCTGTTAGTAGCTACAAAGTGATCCACAGTGTTTGGCTGACTCTGCTGGGCCTGTGTGAGCATGAAAGGGGCCAAGCTGCATCCCAAGGCCAGCTTCCACCATTACTGAGTCTGGGGTACAAGTCACCCTGAGATCCTCCTCTGCCCGAATGATGCCTGTGAGGCTCAGTCACTAAAAGAACCTTTAGTGGTACATGAGTTGTATGAGGTAAGTTCTCAGTGAGTCACCAGGTAGGGGTGAGTAGCTCATCTTGATAGAGATTCAAACTCAGTCTGAGGCCACTCAGTAAAAGTCTCAGGGTACATGAAGGCCACCCACCATCCACCTGGGACCTGCAGACCTTTGTGGTGGGGCAGGTTCTCAGAGAGTCATCAGTAGAAAGCAGTAGAGTTCGTCAGGCTAAAACAGATTAAGATTTGGCTATTTGGAGGGAGAGCTGTGCACACAAGATGGACCTCCTTGAGAGCTTTCCAAGATAGTCTGTACCATGGGCCCACGTTGGCCACAGCCAGCTGACTCCTCTGCAGGGCACTGAGCTCATCAGGGTGGGGCCACAGGGAATCCAGAGTGTAGAGCTAGTGCATTTTCCCAGGCTGATATGGCATTGTGGAGAGTGCTGACTTAAGAAAGATTGTGTCTGTGGGCAGTGTGGGGGAGAGACTCAGCACAGGGACCCTGGCAGATGTCCCTCTAACCCTCTTTTCAAATCCCCTCAACCCAATTTCTTCCTGTATGACTTCTGTCTGCTCTGAGCTGCTGGCCCTTGCTGGAGCCCAGGGTGCAGGCCTGTGAACCAGATTTTACGTGTTGGCCCTTTAAGAAGGCAGATTCAGTCTGTCCCTGGTGGACAAAATCTCCGCCAGATGTTTTTCAGGCTCTAGAGGTTATTCAGGCTCCAGATGTTATTTGGCACTAGTGTTCTGGGCTGGATAGCCCACATATGGTTGAGGCCCACAGAAGATCTTTGCTGCTGAGATATTCCTCCAGATTCTCGACAGCTGCAAAGATCCTCCCAGCCCTTTTTGTGCCTCTGTCCTTCCTACCAGTGAGAAGGCAACTGTCTGCAAGCCAGGAAGAGAGTCCTCACTAGCACTCCACTATGGCACCCTGATCTAGGATTCCCAGTCTCTAGAACTGTGAGAAAATAAGTCCCTATTGTTTAATCACCTAGTATTTTGTTATTTTGTTATGGCAGCTCTAGCTGACCATGATTGGACCGTTTGGTAAATTGAACTTATTCTGTCCTTCAATTTGTTCTCTATCTATTTATAGGGAAACCTTTCTAGGGTGGGTAGAATTATCAATGTATAAAATTCCCTTCCTTTATATTTATTCCATTTGTTTTCTTGAATTCTCCTTCATCCCGTCTTCATCCTTTCTATTTCTCATATGTCTCTAAAATGGAGATATTTTAAATATCTCTAGAATTTCCGTGCTAAATTCCAACGTTGAATAAATTTTTTAGGATAGAAAGTCTTGTTTACTATTAATATAAAAGTTTTTAGTAACTTTCACCAGGACAATGTTATTCTATATTATTTGTTTTGTTAAAAATTAACATTAGTGTAGGAGAATTCTACATAATGATGGGAAAAGGAAGAAATGAGCATGAAGATTTTCAAATATTGGAAATGATAATCCTTAGGTATTAGGAAGATTGGGGAATATATCAGAGATGAAATAGCCAAGGAACCAATGGATTATAATGCCATTTCTTCTAAAATAGAAACACACAGTTTTCCAATTAATTTGTTCAGGATCTCCTGGGCTCTGTGCTAGGCACTAGGAAGAGGGTACAGCATTAAACAAGACCAACACGGCCTGTGTTCATAGAGCTTACAGATTGGGGGCAGAATCAGAAATAGAATACTTTTAGAAGTACACTGGTGTTTCCTTCATTCAGTGTAGATTTTTAAGACTTATAAAAGGACACAATCTCCCATATCCCCCCCCCCCCCTTAGCTGCTATAGCAAGGTGAGCAGTTTTTTCCCCCCATAAATGCCATTCCAAGGAAAGTATTTTCCTTTTAACATTTTATATTAGAAAATAAAATACACATTCTGAAGAGTGCACAAAATGTAAACGTATAGGTTAATAAGTATAAAATAAAATACATATATCACCAAGGTTAAGAAACATAATTTTGCCATCATCTCCGCTTCCCTCTTACAACTCATGCTGCTGTGCACACTTTAATGTGTTTTCCTGCACATGGAGATAGGTTTCTCTACAGCATTATCTAAGTGGAATTGCTGGGTTGTAAAATATGTGCATATTCTACTAGATAATTACAAACTGTTCTCAAATTTCATTAACCATTAACTGTTCTGCCAATTTCATTAACCATTAGCAGTGAGAATCCCAAGGCTCCACTTCCTTGCCAGCAGTTTTGCTATACTAAATTTTATTTTTTGCCAATCTGGTGAGTATATACTGGCAATTTATTATAATTTTTATTTTTAAAATTTATTTTTAATTCTCACCTGAAGACATGTTTATTAATTTTAGAGAGAGAAAGGGAGAGGGAGAGGGGAAGGGAGAGGGAGGGAGGGAGGGAGAGAGAGAGAGAGAGAGAGAGAGGGAAACATTGATTAGTTGTCTCCTGTATGCACCCCCGACCAAGGATGGAACCCTCAACCTAGGTATGTGCCCTGACTGAGAATTGAACCCTCAACCTTTTGGTGCATGGGACGATGCTCCAGCCAACTGAGCCAACAGTCAGTGCTATTATAATTTAAAAAATGTATTTTTATTGATTTCAGAGAGGAAGAGAGAAAGAGAGAAAGAGAGATAGAAACATCAATAACGAGAGATAATCATTGATCAGCTGCCTCCTGCACTCCTTCCACTGGGGATTGAGCCTGCAACCCAGGCATGTGCCCTTGATTGGAACTGAACCCAGGACCCTTCAGTCTGAAGTCCGATGCTCTAACTGCTGAGCCAAACCAGCTAAGGCATAATTTTAATTGGCATTTCATTGATTACTAATGAGGTTAAAGAGATTTTAATCTATTTATTGGCCCCTTTACAATAAAAGTAGTGTGTATTTTATTATTTTTATAAAGTGTGTACTATACATTACTTATATTAACATAATTTGTTAAACACACACACACACACACACATACATTTTTAAACATAGAGTCAGCTGTGACTCATTTGCCACAATGCCATTGGTCTAGCTAGACCAGTGATGGCGAACCTATGACACGCGTGTCAGAGGTGACATGCGAACTCATTTTTTTGGTTGATTTTTCTTTGTTAAATGGCATTTAAATATATAAAATAAATATCAAAAATATAAGTCTTTGTTTTACTATGGTTGCAAATATCAAAAAAGTTCTATATGTGACATGGCACCAGAGTTAAGGTAGGGTTTTTCAAAATGCTGACACGCCGAGCTCAAAAGGTTCGCCATCACTGCTCTAGACCAATTAAGACTCCTACCAGAAATGCATAAGTATTTAAATTTTTCATATCACTGCATACAATGACATTTCCCAATGTTGTTTCTTTCTCACTGTGTGATGTTTTCTTAAATTGATTATTTTGAAATAATTTTTGATTTATATGAGTTTCAAATAGTACAGAGATTGTAAGCCTGCTCTAGATTCTTTTTCTTTTTGATTGTCTAGTGATCTGTAGTTGGTTTTAGGACTCTTTATATATCTTGATGCCAGTGTTTGTTGCCTTCATAATTTATTGTTCAATTTTTCAACAACTGTGCACAAGATATATTTGTTCTTCTCATAGTTTTCTTTATAAAAACGATTTTAATTTTTAAATATATATTTTTATTGATTTCAGAGAGTAAGGGAGAGGGAAAGAGATAGAAACATCAACGATGAGAAAGAATCATTGATCGACTGCCTCCTGCATGTCCCACACTGAGGATCAATTCTGCAAACCGGGCATGTGCCCTGACTTGGAATTGAATCGTGACCTCCTGGTTCATAGATCGATGCTCAACCACTGAGCCACGCTGACCGGGCATAGCTTCCTTTTTAAAAAATTTATTTCCCTTTACTGGTGCCTGGATCTTGGCTCCATCCTGTTTCTTTAAGTACTTCTTAGTAAAACCGTTCTAACTTATTGAAAAACAAATTGATGTAATTCTCAATTATTTTTGTGTGTGTAGATGGCAGGCTTAATAAGCAAGGGAACTTACATATGTAATACTTTCAACATAAAGCATTAAAAAATAAAATTGTCTACTTCTTGTCCTAGTCCATGGTCATCTGAAGAATTATTTAAGAATAAGTATATTCTGAATATATTCTTTCTGTAAATTAGAACAGTTAAATATCTAAGACATTTTCAGCAACTCATTAGAATGCTTAGATTATGTGCAGTTATAAATGAAATAGCCAGAGTGAGTAAAATAAGAGATCTTATACTGGAAAAGTTTAACTTTCTTCAGAGAGTTTGCAAAAGTTGGGTAAAGGGCATTCGTTAACGAATGCAAAGCTTACCTCTGGTTGCTGAATGTATTTCTGAAAGAAAAGATAAGCAAGTGAGTATGGTGCGGTTTGCTAAAATGCTTACAGGAACTTTGTTTGGGCTTGATTATCATTGTCATAAATAGCAGGTCATTTACATGGATAAATTACCACGTGCAAGCACTCGTCTAAGAGCTTTATGTGATTCATATTATTGAGTCCTCACAACCCCATCATTAAGTCCTGAGCACAGAGAATACTCAAGGTCACACAGCTAATGATTGGCAGAGCCAGCATCTGCCCCAAGCACCTAGGATCTAGGCTTGCTTTTAAAAAAGTACTTATCCGTCAGATGGGCTCCATCCTCTCAGTATTGGTCTGAGGCTCTTAGACCTTGTTTTTTGTAATGTCGTACTGTCATTGTCTTTAAGTGGTGACCTGAAACTGGAATCCAGGTTTGTTATACACTAGAATCTTCATGTTATTCAACCTTTTCCCAATCTTTTTTGTTTTTTTCAGAAAAGAGAGGAGAATGATCTACTTTTCACAGATGCTCATCAAGCATCTATATGTTCCAGACACTACACTAGATGTTGGCAATATAATTCAAGATGGAACACTGAGCTGACTGAAGAATTCAATAGTCTACAAAAGGAATCTGCCACATTACCAAATGATTGCATCAATGTAGTGGTCACTCTAAAAGAAGTGTGAACAAGGTGCTTTAGGAATACAAAAGAGGAAGTACCACTCTTATTCCCTTTTCTCTCAGCCTCTTTAAGAAGCTGATACAATTTGGAGGACAGCCTGATTGTATTGGAAAGTTGCTTCTTTAACGAGGACAGGTAGAGGATAGAGTATGGTGCAGTGGGAAGGGAGGGTACTGATAGATACATTAAAGAAAAAGTGAAAGGTAAAGGTAATATGAAAGTAATGGAAGAAATTGTAGAAGAATATCTTCCTGAGGTGAAGGTTGGGTAAGAACTCTAACCTCCATAAGCCAAAGTACAATGTGAAAAACTGATGTGTTTGAGTAAATAAAATTTTAGGGTTTCTGCTCAATGACACACACAATAGACAGATTTCAGAGGTAAATGACAAACTGTGAGAATTTATTTGCTATATCTAAAGCCTGGAAAACAATTGAGATGTATGAGTGGTATCTGAAAATCAATTAGAAAAAGACTAAAATAAATCCATTAGAAGGGTGGTAACTGATGGATTCAAGCTCACCAGCAGGAAAGCTGAATGGTTAACAAGTATGTTAACCCATTGGGACCAGAGAAGAGGAATTTAAAGCAACATTGATATACCTTTCTTACATTCTAAAGGCATGATACAAACTGTTGGTAGGAATGTGGGTTGACAGCCATGTGTTGCAAGTGGGAATGTAAATTGTACAGCAGTTGTGGAAATTATCT
Source organism: Myotis yumanensis (assembly GCF_028538775.1). NCBI lineage: Eukaryota > Metazoa > Chordata > Mammalia > Chiroptera > Vespertilionidae > Myotis > Myotis yumanensis. Next base: position 96,160,315 of record NW_027223757.1, on the reverse strand, counting down.
GGCATATGCTATATGAGCTAGAAATAAACTTGCTTGAACATATATCTCAAGGAATTATTTTAGAAAGTATTTTTATTTATGTTATTAAAATTTTTTTTATTAAGTTATTACATATGTGTCCTTATCCCCACATTACCCCCCATTCTCCCCCACTCATGCCCTCACCCCCCTGTTGTCTGTGTCCATTGGTTAGGCCTATATGCTAGCATATAAGTCCATTGGTTGATCTCTCCCCCTTACCCCCACCCTCCCCTACCTTCCCTCTGAGGTTTGACGGTCTGGTTGCTGCTTCTCTGTCTCTGGATCTGTTTTTTTTTCATCAATTTATGTTGTTCATTATATTCCACAAATGAATGAGATCATGTGATATTTATCTTTCTCTGACTGGCTTATTTCACTTAGCATAATGCTCTCCAGTTCCATCCATGCTGTTGCAAATGGTAAGAACTCCTTCTTTTTTACAGCAGCATAGTATTCCATTGTGTAGATTTACCACAGTTTTTTAATCCACTCATCTGCTGATGGGCACTTAGGCTATTTCCAAATCTTAGCTATGGTGACTTGTGCGGCTATGAACATAGGGGTGCATATATCCTTTCTGATTGGTGTTTCTAGTTTCTTGGGATATATTCCCAGAAGTGGGATCATGGGGTCAAATGGGAGTTCCACTTTTAGTTTTTTGAGGAAACTCCAAACTGTTCTCCACAGTGGCTGCACCAGTCTGCATTCCCACCAGTAGTGCAAGAGGGTTCCTTTTTCTCCGCATCCTCGCCAGCACTTGTTGTTTGTTGATTTGTTGATGATAGCCATTCTGACTTGTGTGAGGTGGCACTGCATTGTTGTTTTGATTTGCATGGCTCAGATGATTAGTGACTTTGAACATGTTTTCATATGTCTTTTGGCCTTTCTTCTGTCTTTAGAAAGTATTTTTCTTTTTCAAGGAATTTTAACTTGGATTGATAAGGACACATATCAGAATGTTCAGTTACAATGTATCTGTGACATTAGTGTGTTCACTACCAGGAGAATGGAAATGTGAGAAATGCATTCTCCATTATGCTCTAAGGGCTGGAAGCAACATACGGGATGTACATATAGCAACATGGATAGATCTTTAGAGATTGTAAAGGTAAAAAGGAAAGAATGAGATATAGTTGATGAAATTAAACACACTCACACACGTAAATGCTACAAGTTCCGTATACATGTGAAAGGAATGGGCTTTGGATGAAGGTGAAAAATAAAAAAATGTAGAAGAGAGTGAAATTTATTTATTTCCCTTTTTTTGTTGTTATTGAAGAGAGTAAATTTTAAATTAACTTTTATCTGACTCTATCCCTGGCTTTGTTTAATAGCTGTATGGATATTAATATGTTGTTTAACCTCAATATGCATGTTTTCTTGACTCAGAAATGGGGCAAATGATATAATTATATGGAGTTTAGGGAAATAGTATATGCAAATTTCTCTTTTCTTACTAGGTGGTCAATTCATATTCTTTCCTTCCCTTCTCTCTCTTCATTCCTCTTTTTCCTGGGACACCACCTCTGTGACCCAGCTTTTATTCAAACATCACTGCATTAACTTTTATTTAATCTTTATCTTCTGTTTTCCCCCTTCATCTTATTCTGTCCTCTTCTATTTTTCTCTCGACTCCCATTGCCCCTCATGCACACATATACATTTATTGTTTGGATACAAGCCACTATAATCATGCTAATGAGACTGCTGATTGAATCTTTCCCTCTGTCTCTGGAGTTAAATAATTCACTATGAAATATATCATGCATATAGAAGTGTTTAGATATGTTCATGCATATAATGAAGAGTAATACTTACCTACCCAACATCCAGGTGCCTCTAGCTATGTGCCCTCCCTGACTGCATCTTGCTTTCCCATTGCATCTCTCAAGTTCATTCCTTTGAAATTTTGTATTATTTTTGTTGAGTCCCACCAACAACACAGAGCAGGGTAACGATTAAAAAAGGATAGAGAAGCTGTATAGCCTCAGAGGCCAACCCCAAAACACTGCCACCCAGAGGCTGAGCCACAAACTGACTCTTAGATGAATACAAATTAAGGCAGACTGGATCACAAATACGGCCTGCTTTAAAATCAGGACTGTGATTTACAACACGGAGGAACAGTGTAGTGCAGGGAAATTCAACACTCTCCTAAATACCTGGCAGGGCTAAGGTGAGCCAGGCTGAAGAGTAGAAGAACCGAAAGACCATCACTACTGCAAATTTTTTCTTTTTTTTTTTTCTTTTTTCGCCTTTTTACTAAGAAACCAATTTTTTTTCTTTTTCTTCTTTTTCCATCACCTCATTTTACCCTTTCAATTACTACATTTTTATTTTTAACCAGTATTATTACTGCTACCATTTTACCATTTTTTAAAGTGCCATTTTATTTTCTCTTTATTTTCTTTTGGGATTAGTGTTCTCCATTCTATTTTCATCGTTCCTTTAGCATTAATTTTCCCTATCTCAATTTCACCTCTTTGCTAAAACCCTCTTCCTCACTTTTCCCCTTTTGGTGTCCTGTTTCTCTTACCTTATTCTTGCTTTAGATTTCCCTAATTCCGTCCTTTTACCCCTGTCTAATTCCACCCTACTTATATATCCTATTTCCAATCCACTGCTCTAAATCCTTATACACCTATTCTTTATCCTTCTTCACTTTCCAAACATTTTTTTTCTCTTATCCTTCTATTGTTTTTTTGATTGTTGAATATATTGGTTTTTTTTTTTATTTGTTTGTTTTGTTTTGTGTTTTTTCTTTTTCTTTTTTAGGACTGGTTGTGAGGTTGTTTTGCTTTTTCTTTTTATTCTTTTTTTCTGCTGGTTTTTCCCCTCCCTCCCCTCCCCCACCCCCCGGTTATTTTTGTGCTTCTGTTTTCCCTTGCCCCTCTTGATATTATTGGTGGTTTATAGTTTGCATTCATCTCCAGGGATCTGTTGCTGGAATTTGTTGAGATTAGTGGCAGTTCTATTGGAGTTTGCTCCTCATACAAATAGTCTCTTCCCCGCTTCTACTTCATTCTCTCTCTTTTTTTTCTTTTTTTCCCCCCTCTTTTTTGCACTCCTTGTTTGTTTGTTTTTTTTTCTTATTTTTCTTTTCTTTTTTTCTTTTCTTTTCTCTCTTTTGTCTTCTTCTCTTCTTTCTTCCTTGTCCCCTAATTCTCTTAATTCGGGTGGTCACCTTTATTTGGGGTTATTAATATCGTGAATACACTTGTGTTCAGTGCCTGGTACGTTGTGCCTTGTTGTATTGTATTTTGTGCCTTTAAATCAATGCAGCAGATCCAAGCAACAGCAGCCCCCTGATCACTGCAGCCTCCTGATCACCACACCCTCCGTCTGAGGAACAGCAGCTGTACGTGAAGCCTCCCCCCACCAGCCAGAAGAGCCACCACAGCTGTGAACAGCACCCACCAGAGGAGCTGCTGCCAACTGAGGAGCAGCTTCTACAGCAACCACTCAAGGAGCAACCACAGCCCAAGGAGCCACTGCCACCCAGGGAGCAGCCACTGAACGACTCAACATCTAGATATGTCAGTGAGATCAAACATGGGTAGGCAAAGAAACCCCCAAAGGAAAGAAAAGGAGGACTCGCCAGAAAAGCAGCTAAGTGAGACAGAGGCATGCAATACGACAGAAAAAGAATTCAGAATAAGGGTCCTAGTGTGCATAAACCAGATGGAGGAAAAAATCAACAATATATGCAAGAAGCAAGATGAAACAGATGAAAAAATCAACTACTTATGCAAGAAGCAAGAAGAAACAGATGAAAAAAATCAATAACATATGCAAGACCCAAGAAGAAATAAAGAGCGATATAGCTGCAATAAAAAACACCATTGAAAGCATCAACAGTAGACTAGGAGAAGCGGAGGACCGAATTAGTGAATTAGAAGACAAGGAAGCAAAAAACACCCAAACTGTACTGCAATTGGAGAAAAAAATTAAAAGACAGGAGGAGAGCCTAAGGGAGCTCTGGGACAATATGAAACGAAACAACATACGAATAATAGGGGTGCCAGAACAACAGAAAGAGGAACAAGGGTTAGAAAACCTACTCGAAGAAATAATATCAGAAAACTTCCCTGAGGTGGGGAAGAAAAAAGTCACACAAGCACAGAGAGTCCCAAACAAGATGAACCCGAAAAGACCCACACCAAGACACATCATAATTACCATGGCTAATGTTCAGGTCAAAGAGAGAATATTACAGGCTGCAAGAGAGAGATGGAAAGTTACAACTGAAATTTTATATTATTTTTGTTAAATTTATTAAGATAACATCTATAATAATAGAAGCGTAATATGTGAATTAGACCATATGTCCTTCTGGACGAAGCCTGGGCTGCGAAGGGAAGCCCGGGTCCCGGATGCCAAAGGGAAGCTGGTGCCGGCATCTGGAGGAAGGAAAGCCTACTCTTGCACGAAATTTGTGCATCAGGCCTCTAGTCTATAATAATAAAAGCATAATATGGCAATTAGATGCTTCCGGACAACCTTCCAGATGAAGCCGGATCTGCGAGGGAAGCCTGGGTCCCAGGTGCCAGAGGGAAGCTGCTGCTGGCAGCCAGGAGAAGGAAGGCCTACACCTGCATCAATTTCGTGCATCAGGCCTCTAGTCTATCTATATAAAACTCTAATATGCAAATTGACTGAACGCTGGAATGACCGGTCGCTATGACAAACACTGACCATCAGGGGGGGTAGATGCTCAACCCAGGAGCTGCCCCCAGCCTGCAGGCCCCGACCAGCAGTGGTGGTGGGGGGCGGGGCTGGCAATTGGGCAGCACCAGGACAGCCAAGGTGGGTGTGAGATGAGGCCCCAACCACCCCACAGGTTGCCCCACAGATCAGCCCTGATCACTAGCCAAGCCTAGACACCCTACCCATGCACAAATTTCATGCACTGGGCCTCTAGTTGGTTAATAAGATTATATAATTTCAAGTGTACAATATTATAACATATCATCTGTATATTGCATTGTGTGTTTATCACCCAAAGGTTAGTTTCCTTCCCTCACCATATATTAGACCCCTTTACCCTCTTCTACCCTTCCCTCCCTCAGGTAACCACAATACTGCTGTCTGTGTCAATGCATTTTTTTGGTCTGTTTCCTTGTTTTGTTTGTTTGTTACTTTCTGTTCTATATCCCACATATGAGTGAAATTATATGATTCTTGTCCTTTTCTGTCTGACTTATTTGTTCAGCAAGCATGATATTCTTTAGATCCATTCATGTTGGTTGTCACAAATGGCAGTATTTCATTTTTTCTTATGGCAGAGTAGTATTCCATTGTATATGTACCACATCTTCTCTATCCATTCCTCTATTGCTGGTCACTTTGGTTGTCTCCATGTATTGGCTACTGTAAATAATGCTGTAATGAACATATAAATAAATAAATGTTTTTATATACATGTTTTCAAATTTTTTGGGTAGATACCCAGAAGATGGGTTGCTAGGCCATATCATAACTCTATTTTTAATTTTTTGAGGAGTCTCTATAGTGTTTTCCATAGTGGCTGTACCAGTTTACATTCCCACCAGCAGTGAATGAGGGTTCCTTTTTCTCCACAGCCTCTCCAACACTTATTATTACTTGTCTTGTTGATAACAGTCATTCTAAGGGTGTGAGGTGGTGTCTTATTGTAGTTTTGATTTACATTTCTTTAATAGCTAATAAAGTTGGGCATTTTTCATATCTGTTGAATAAGAATGGTGAGAGTGGGCATCCTTGTCTTGTTCCTGATCTTGGAGGAAAAGCTTTCAGTTTTCACCATTGAGTATATTAACTGAGGGTTTGTTATGTATGGCTTTTATTATGTTGAAGTACTTTCCTTCATACCCATTTATTGAGGGCTTTAATCATAAACAGATGTGGCTTCTTGTTGCATGCTTTTTCTGTATTTATTGATATATCATGAATTCTATGCTTTATTTTGTTAATGTGATTCATCACATTGATCAATTTGTGTATGTTGAATCATTTTTGTGCCCCTGAAATAAACTCCACTTGATAGTTATGTATTACTTCTTTAATGTATTGTATTCAATTTGCTAGTATTTTGTTTAGGATTTTTGCATCTGTATTCATCACAGAAATTGGTCTGATATTCTCTTTCCTCTCCTTCCTCTTTTCCTCTGAGATTTGTCAGTCTGTTACATGTTTCCAGGCCTCTGATTCTATTCTATTCACCAGTTTATTTTGTTGATTAGGTTTTTTTTGTTCATTTATTTTAATTTTTAGATTCAGTTGTTGATAGATATGTATTTATTGTCATTTTATTGTTCATATTTTTATCTCCTCCTCCTCCTCCTTTTTTAAAAATATATTTTATTGATTTTTTACAGAAAGGAAGGGAGAGGGATAGAGAGTTAGAAACATCAATGAGAGAGAAACATCTTACTGCTGCCCCCTGCACACCCCCTACTGGGGATGTGCCCATAACCAAGGTACATGCCCTTGACCGGAATCGAACCTGGGACCTTTCAGTCTGCAGGCTGATGCTCTATCCACTGAGCCAAACTGGTTAGGGCCCCCACCTTCTCCTCCTCCTCCTTCTCCTCCTCCTCCTTCTCCTCCTCCTCCTCCTCTTCCTCCTCTTCCTTTCTCCTCCTTCTCCTTCTTCTTCCTCTTCTTACAGAATACCCTTTAACATTTCATGTAATACTGGTTTAGTGGTGATGAATTCCTTTAGCTTTTTCTTATCTGTGAAGCTCTTTATCTGGTCTTCAATTCTAAATGATAGCTTTGCTGGGTAGAATAATCTTGGTTGTAGGTCCTTGTTATTCATTACTTTGAATATTTCTTGCCACTCCCTTCTGGCCTGCAAAGTTTCTGTTGAGAAATCAGCTGACAGTTGTATGGGCACTCCCTTGTAGGGAACTAACAGCTTTTCTCTTGCTGCTTTTAAGATTATTTCTTTGTCTTTAATCCTTGGCATTTTAATTGTGACGTGTCTTGGTGTGGGCCTCTTTGAATTCCTCTTATTTGGGACTCTCTGTGCTTCCTGGACTTGTCAGTCTATTTCTTTCACCAGGTAGAGGAAGTTTTCTGTCATTATTTCTTGAAATAGATTTTCAATATATTGCTCTCTCTCTTCTCCTTCTGGGACCCCTATAATATGAAGGTTGGTACTCTTGGAGTTGTTTCAGAGGCTCCTTATACCATCTTCATATTTGGGATTCTTTTTTCTTTTTGCTCGTCTGATTGGTGTTTCTTTGCTTTGTCATATTCCAAATTGTTGATTTGATTCTCAGAATCCTCAACTCTACTGTTGAATCCTTGTAAATTATTCTTTATTTCAGTTGGTGTATGCTTAATTTCTGACTGGTCTTTTTTCATGTCTTTGACATTCTCACTAAGATCCTCGAAAGTCTCACTAAGTCCCTTGAAGCTCTTATGAAGATCCTTGAGTAACCTTATAACCATGGTTTTGAACTCTGTATTCAGCAGTTTGCTTGTTTTCATCTCTTTCATTTGTGACATGTTTCTTTGTCTCTGCATTTTGGCTGCTTCCCTGTGTTTGTTTCTATGTATTGGTAGAGTTGCTATGGCTCCTGGAATTGGTAGAGTGGCCTTGTGTAGTGGATGTCCTATAAGGCCCAGTGGCTCAGCCTCCCCAGTCACCTAAGCTGGGCAATCTAGGTGTGCCCCTGTGTGGGCTGTGTGCACAGCCTTGTACTTGAGCCTTGATTGCAATTGGCATCTGTGGGAGGAATTGACCTCCAGGCCAATTGGCTGTGAGGACCCACTGCAACTACAGTGGGAGAGCTGCTGTGCAGAAGACCCTCCAGGGAGCATGACTTGCTTCAGTGGGGCTTTGGTGCTCACTGAGTGTGCCTCTTGAGTGTGTCACTTGTGATGTGTAGAGTTGTAATATGCTATGGTCTGAAACTATCCACCAGGTCCACTGGTTCTGGGGTCTCCAGGGAGGTGCAAAGTCAGCCACTGCCTGGGGCCACCCAACAGGAGCTACAGAGAAATCTGCAGATGTCTGCTATTTGTATTGGGGTTGGAGGTGCCCAGGCAAGGCCCAACTGCAAAGAAAAGCAGGCTGGTGCTAGCACCAGGTCTTCGTCCTTTAATTGATAGATTTGGGGCATGCTGACTGCAGTTGCACCTTGTTTGAGAGATTTTAGCAAAGTCTGAAGCCTGAGCAAGGACCGGCCATTCATATGGAAAAGCCACTGCAAATAGCTTGGGTGGGGCTGAAAGCTGGATTGAGTGAAGTCTCAGGGATTCACCAGGGCAGAGCAAACAGTGTGCTCCAAGCTGATGGAGACTCAGATATGGCTACCAGTCAGCTCTGTGATAGGGGACTTCCCAACACAAGAATAATGACCTCTAAGGACACCTCCGTCTGGGAGAAGGCCACCCCTGAGTTCCTACCCTAATGCCAGACAATCCAATTCCTCCTTGTATGTGTCTGGGTCTCCCAAAGCCACCTGGTGCTGGAGCTCAGAGGGATCAAGTCTGAGTAAGTTCTGCACCAGCCCTTTAAAAGATACACCTGGGTCTCTAGCTGACTTGTGTCACTCAGCCCCAGACACCACTGGTTTTTACAACCTGTAGTTACAGAAACTTCTCATCCCAGCTCTGGGACCCTGGGCTGGGGGCATGGTGTGAGACTTGGACCCCTTGCTCCTCATAGGTGGCCTCTGCAGAGATGATCTCCTGATTCAAAAAAGGCCACATGTGGATATTGGACCAGCCTCTTCTGCACCTCTGCCCCTCCTACCAGCCTCAGTGTGCTTCCCTCTTTACTTCTCTAGTGGTAGGACTTCCACTCAGCCAACTTTCAGGCAGTTCTGAATGATAGTTGTTCTGTATTTTAGTTGTAATTTTGATGTGGTTGTGGGAGGCAGCTAGTACAGGTGTTTCTTGTGCTGTCATCTTGGGTTTCTCCATGAGTTTCAGTTGTATATCCCACATATAAGTGAAATCATATGGTTCTTATCTTTTTCTGACTCATTTCACTTAGCATAATGTCCTGAAGATCCATCCATGTTGTTGCAAATGGTGCTATTTCATCCTTTCTTACGGCTGAATAGTATTCCACTGTGTATATGTATCACATCTTTTTTATCCAGTCCTCTCTCACAGGACACTTTGGTTGTTTCCATGTTTTGGCCACTGTGAATAATGTTGCATTGAACATAGGGGTGATATATCTTTGCAAATACATTATTTTGAGGTTTTCAGGTATATACCCTAGAGAGGGATTGCTGGGTCCCATGGTAGTTCTATTCTCAATTTTTTGTGGAATTGCCAGACTGCTTTCTACAGTGGTTGTACCAGTCTACATTCTCACCAGCAGTGAATGAGGTCCTTTTCCGCAGAACTTCCAGTACTTGTTATTGCTTGTTTTGTTGATAATGGACACTCTAACGTGGTATCTCATTGTAGTTTTGATTTGCATTTCCCTAATTGCCAGTGAGAATGAACATCTTTTCATATATCTACTGGCTGTTCCTTGTCTTCTTGGGAGAGGTGTATTTTCATGTCCTCTGCCCACTTTTTGATTGTGTTATTTGGTGTTGCATTTTATGAGTTCTTTATATATTTTGGAAATTAAATCTTGGTGAGAGCTACTGTTTGCAAATATCATTTCCCATCTGGTTAGTTGCCTCTTTGTTTTGTTGTTAGTTTCTTTTGCTGTGCAGAAGCCTTTTAGTTTGATATAGTCCCATTCATTTATTTTTGCTTTTACTTCTCTTGCCTTTGGGGTCAAGTTCATAAAATGTCTTCTATGACTAAGGTCCATAAATTTGGTACCTATATATTGTTCTATATAATTTTTATTTTGGGTTTTATATTTAGATCTTTGATCCATTTTGAATTAATTGTTGTACATAGGGACAAACTGTAATCCAGTTTCATTCATTTGCATGTGGCTTTTTTTAGTTTTCTGAGCATCATTTATTGAGGAGACTCTCCTTACTCCATTGTGTGTTTCTGGCTCCTTTGTCGAAAATTATCTGTCCATATACATGTGGTTTTGTAGCTGGGCTCTCTATTCTGTTCCATTGATCTATGTGCCTGTTTCTTTACCAATACCATGCTCTTTTGATTATCAATGCTCTGTAGTATAAGTTGAAGTCAGCTAGCATAATATCTCCAACTTCATTCTTTTCTCTCAGGATTGCTTTGGCTTCGAGGGTCATACAAATCTGATGATTTCTTGTTCTATTTCTTTAAAAATGACATTGGTATTTTGGTGGGGGTTGCATTAAATCTGTATTTTTCTTGGGGTAATATGCATTTTAACTATGTTGATTCTTCTAATCCATGAATACAGAATTTTTCCATTTTGTTGTATCTTAAAATGTTTTGTAATATTCAACATATAGGTCTTTCACATTTTTAAAGTTTATTCCTAGGTATTTTATTTTTAAAAAAATATATTTTATTGATTTTTTTACAGAGAGGGAGGGAGAGGGATAGAGAGTTAGAAACATCTATCAGCTGCCTCCTGCACATCTCCTACTGGGGATGTGCCAGCAACCCAAGTACATGCCCTTGACCTGGAATCGAACCTGGAACCTTTCAGTTTGCAGGCCGATGCTCTATCCACTGAGCCAAACGTATTAGGGCAGTATTTTATTTTTTTTATTGCAATTGCAAAATAAATTATTTCATTCCTTTTTCTGAAGTTTTGTTGTTAATATACAGGAAGGCAATGGATTTTTGCACATTGATTTTGTATTGTGCAACTTGACAGTATTTGTTTATTGTTTCTAATAGTTTTTTGGTGCAGTTTTTAGAGTTTTCTATATACAGCATAGGTCATCTGCAAAAAGTGACACTTTTACTTCTTTCCCTATTTGGATGCCTTTTATTTCTTTCTCTTGCCTTATTACTTTGGCCAGGACTTCCAGCACTGTGTTGGATAAGTATGGTGAGAGTAGACATCTTTGTCTTGTTCCTAATATTAGAGGAAAATCAGTTTTTCACCACTGAGTACAATATTGACTGAGGGTTTGTCATATATGGCCTTTATTATGTTGGGGTATAAATGCATGTTATATAAAATGTTTTTTCTGCAACTACTGATAAGAACATATGACTTTTATCCTTTCTTTTGTTAATGTGGTGTTTTACATTGATTGATTTCAATATGTTGAACCATCCTTGTGCCCTTGGAATAAACTCTAGTTGATCGTGCTGTATTATTTTTTTGATGTGTGGTTCTTTCCGATTTGCTTGTATTTTGTTTAGGAACTTTGAGTCTGTATTCATCAGAGTTATTGGTCTGTAGTTTTCTTTTTTGGTGTTATCTTTGCCAGGTTTTGGCATCAGGGTTATTATTTGGCCTAAAAGAATGTGTTATGAAGTATTGCCTCTTCTTCCATTTTTTGGAAGAGTTTGAGAATAGGTTTTAAGTCTTTGAATGTTCGGTAGAATTCACTGGTGTGGCCATCTGGTGGTGGACTTTTATTTTCTGATGGTTGTTTCAATTTCCTCACTGCTGATTGGTCTATTTATCAGGGGTCCTCAAACTATGGCCCGCGGGACACATGCGGCTTGCCGAAAACATTTATCCGGCCCGCCAGGTGTTTTTGCCGCTGCTGTGTGCATAGGAATTTGTTCATAGTTTTTTTTTTTTTTTTTAAATTAAATCTTTATTGTTCAGATTATTACATTAGTTACTCTTTTTTCCCACCATAACTCCCCTCCACCCAGTTCCAACCCCACCCTCTGCCCTCACTCCCCACCCACTGTCCTCATCCATAGGTGCATGATTGTTGTCTAATCTCTTCACTCACCCCCACACCCCTTTCTCCCCCCCCCCCCCCAAGAATAGTCAGTCCATTCCCTTTCTATGTCCCTGATTCTATTACAATCACCAGTTCATCAGATTATTTATTCACTTGATTTTTAGATTCACTTGTTGATAGATGTGTATTTGTTGTTCATAATTTGTATCTTTACCTTTTTCTTCTTCTTCCTCTTCTTAAAGGATACCTTTCAGCATTTCATATAATACTGGTTTGGTGGTGATGAACTCCTTTAGCTTTTTCTTATCTGTGAAGCTCTTTACTTGACCTTCACTTCTGAATGATAGCTTTGCTGGATAAAGTAGTCTTGGTTGTAGGTTCTTGGTATTCATCACTTTGAATATTTCTTGCCATTCCCTTCTGGCCTGCAAAGTTTCTGTTGAGAAATCAGCTGACAGTCGTATGGGTACTCCCTTGTAGGTAACTGATTTTCTTACTCTTGCTGCTTTTAGGATTCTCTCTTTGTCTTTTGCTCTTGGCATTTTAATTATGATGTGTCTTGGTGTGGTCCTCTTTGGATTCCTTTTGTTTGGGGTTCTCTGCGCTTCCTGGACTTGGAAGTCTATTCCTTTCACCAGGTAGGGGAAGTTTTCTGTCATTATTTCTTCAAATAGGTTTTCAATATCTTGCTCTCTCTCATCTTCTGGCACCCCTATAATTCGGATGTTGGTACGCTTGAAGCTGTCCCAGAGGCTCCTTACACTATCTTCATATTTTCGGATTCTTTTTTCATTTTGCTTTTCCGGTTGGGTGTTTTTTGCTTCTTCGTATTTCAAATCTTTGACTTGATCCTTGCGACCCTCTGGTCTGCTGTTGGGAGTCTGTATAATATTCTTTATTTCAGTCAGTGTATGCTTAATTTCTAGTTGGTCCTTTATCACAACATCGAGGGTCTCATTAGATTTCTTGAGGATCTCACTACATTTATCGGCGGTCTTACCAGTCTTTTCGAGGGCTTCTAAACAGTTCTTTAAAGACCTTAAAAGTGTGGTTTTGAACTCTATATCCAACAGTTTGCTTTCCTCCAATTCTGTCGTTTGTGTCCTGTTTCTTTGTCTCGGCATTTTTTTATGCTTCGCTGTGTCGATAGAGTGCCTTTCTGTGCTAAGTGTCCCAATTACCTAAGGTAGACACTCTTGGTGCACCCCCTTGTGGGCTTTGTGCACAGTCTTGTTGTGGTTAAGCCTTGATTGTTGTGGTTATCACTGTGAGGAATTGACCTCCAGGTCAATTGGCTGTGAGAATCAGCTGTGTCTGCGGTGGGAGAACTTCTGTGCTGGAGACACCCCTCTGGGGCTAGACTTGCTTCGATGGGGCTTTGGTGCTCACTGAGTCTGCCTCCTGAGTGTGTCTTTTATGGTTCCACGGAGCTTAAAGCTGGATGGTCCCACTCTGACCTCTGGGCTTCCTGGCTCCTGGATCTCTAGGGAGGTGCTAATCTAGCCTTTGCCTGAGGCTATCCAGCAAAAGCCTCCCTGCAGGGCTTGGGCGGGGTGGGTCCCATGGGATCAACAGGGCGGGGTTAGCAATTATGGCTGCTCTCAGTCTTGCCCTCAGAGGCTCTGCTTCTCAGTGTCCCAGTAGTCGCTGCAAGCCCCATGGAGAGAAAGCTGCCCTAGGGTTCTGAGTGATGCCAGACAGTCCCGCTTCTCCCGTATGAGTCTGGGTCCTTAGAGACTCGCCTGGAACTGGAGCTCAGAGCCTGAGACTCCCTCCCGATTGAAAACAACCGCGCCCTCAGCCTCCAGCCCGCTCCACATGCACTCCGAACCTTAGTATTTTACTTCAGCACTGCGCCTCCTCTGAGCCTCGGTATGCTTTTCTCTTTCCTGCTAGTTGTAGAACATCCACTCAGCCAGCTTTCCTGTGGTTCTGGATGATGTCCGTTCCGTCTTTTAGTTGTATTTTTGAAGTGGTTGTTCGAGGCAGCAAACTCCCGTGTTTACCTATGCCGCCATCTTGGTTTCTCCCTAAATGTCCATAGTTTTTTTTTAAACTATAGTCCGACCCTCCAACAGTCTGAGGGACAGTGCACTGACTCCCTGTTTAAAAAGTTTGAGGACCCCTGATTTAGATTTTCCAATTCTTCAAGATTTAGTCTAGAAAGGTTATATATTTCTAGAAACTTCTAGGTTATTGAATTTGGTGGCATAAAGTCTTTCATGATATTCTAGTATGTTCCTTTGTATATCTGGGATGTCTTCTCCTCTCTCATTTTGTTTATATGGGTCTTTTCCCTTTTTTCCTTAATGAGTCTAGTTAGGGAATTGTCAATTTTATTAATCTTTTAAAAGATGCAGCTCTTTGTTTTATTAATTTTTTGTGTAGTCTTTTTGTTCCTTATTACATTCAATTCTGCTCTAATTTTATTATTTCTTTTCTTCTGCTGACTTCAGTTTGCTTTTATTCTTCTTTTTCTTGTTCTGTAAGATGTGATGTAAAATCCTGTTTACTTAGGATTTCTCTTATTTCTTGAGATAGGCCTGTAATGACATAAACTTCCTTCTTATTACTGATTTTTCTGCATTCCAGTATTTTGATATGTCATATTGTCATTTTTATTTGTCTCTATATATCTTTTGATCTGACCTTTTATTTCTTCTTTGACCCAGTCATTTTTTAGTAGTATGTTGTTTAATCTTCACATATTTGTGGGTTTCTTTATTTCCTTTTTATAGTTGATTTGTAATTTCAAGGCTTCCTGGTCAGAGAATATGCTTGGTATAATTTCAGTCTTCTTGAATTTGTTGATGCTAGTTTTGTGACCAAACATATGGCTTATTCTTGAGAATGTTCCATGTGCACTGGAGAAGAATGTATAATGTTCTGAGAGGAAATATTCTGTAAATGTCAATTATGTCTATTTGGTTTAGTATTTCATGTAAGGCTAATGTTTCTTTATTGATTTTCTGTTTGGTTGATCTAACTAGAGCTGTCAATGTAGTATTAAGGTCTTCAACTATGATTGAGTTTTTATCTGTTTCTCCCTTTAGTTCTGTAAGTGGTTGTATTATATATTTCGGTGCTCCCTGGTTGGGTGCATGTATATTAAGAAGTGTTATGTTTTCTTGATGTAGTGCTCTCTTTTCGTTATAAAGTATCTATCTTTGTTTCTTGTTATTTTTGTTTTCTTGAAATCTATTTTGTCAGATATAAGTATGGCTACAGCTGCTTTTCTGTAGATGTTATTTGCTTGGAGAATAATTCTCCACCCTTTTACTTTGTATCAACCTTTGTCTTTGCAGTTTAGATGTGTTTCTTGTAGGCAGCATATAGTTGGGTTTGTTTTTTTAATCCACTGCTACTCTGTGCTTCTTTATTGGTGAATTTGGGCCATTTACATTTAGGGTAATTTTGATGTATGAGGATTTCCTACAGCCATTTTATCTTTTGTTTTCTGGTACCTCTGTGCCTCCATTGGTTCTTTTCCTTTGTGTTTCGTCTGTTGTTTTTGTTTGGTGGTATTCCACACTTCTTTCCTCTGTTTCCTCTGTTTTTAGACTATGTGTCCTGGTTTGGAGATTTTTGTGTGTGGTTTCCATTAGGTTTATAGAAAATAAAGTTGTACATATACCATAGTTTCTTTTTCTCTTGAGTGCATCGGATCTTCATCCTCCTCTGCCAGTTCAAACCTTTATCCCCTAACCTTTTTATATTTTTCTTATCACAAACTATTCCTGTTTATGCTTTAAGCTTTTTGGTGATCTTACTCATAGTGTTGTGATCTTATGTTCTTTGTTTCAGGTAGAATAACTTCCTTGAGTATTTTCTGCAGTGGAGGTTTTCTGGTGTTAAAATCCCTCAGCTTCTGTATGTTTGGGAATGTCTTTATTTCTCCTTTATATTTAAAGGATAATTTTGGTGGATATATTATTCCTGGCTGGTAATTTCTTTCTTTCAGATATTTGAATATTTGTTTCCACTCTGTTCTGACTTATAGAATTTCTGCTGAGAAGTTTTACGAAATTCTGATGGGTTTTCCTTTGTAAGTCACTTCCTTTTTTCCCCTAGCTGCTTTGAGAATTTTTCTTTGTCATTAATTTTTGAAAGCTTTAATACCAAGTGCCTTGGAGAAGGCCTCTTTGAGTTGAGGTAATTAGGTATTCTGTTTGCTTCTTGGATTTGAGGATCTAGTTCTTTCCAGTCTTGGGAAGTTCTCATGCACTATTTGTTTGAATAGACTCTCTGTTCCATGCTCCTTCTCCTCCTCCTCCAGAATGCCTATAATTCTAATATTGCTTTTCCTGATGGAGTCAGATAGGTCTCATAGAGCTCCTTCATTTTTCGTTATGCTCAGATCTCTCTCTTCTGCCCTCTGTGTCATTTCTAGATCCCTACCTTTGACATCACTAATTCTTTCCTCCATCTGGCTGGCTGTGCTTTCTAAGCTCAGAAGTTCACTTTTAATATCCTTAATTACATGTTTCATTTCCAGGATTTCTCATTAGTTCTTTTTTTAAAAATTTTAATATTTTTGGTAAAATAATCATTTTGTTCATTGATTTGTTTTCTGAGTGCACCGAATTGCCTGTCAGTATTTTCTTGCACCTCACTGAGTATTTTCAGACCTGCAATTTTGAAATCTCTACATATTTCCATGTGTTCCAACTTGATTTCTGGGGATTTTTCATTTTTTTTCTGATCATCCTCATTACCATGGTTATTCATGGCATTTTCTGTTCTTCTTTGCCCACATATATATATCTGTCTATATTAAAAAAATGGCTTTCTACTATTTTATAGTAGATGGCATTGAATTGCAAGATTTTTTTTTTACTTCTGTGATCTCCCAGTCTTGACCACCACGGCTTCTGTAGACAGTACAACCCCACTGCTTGGATGTGAGGTTTATTTTGCTCTCACTGTTGTGGTGACCCCTGACCTCCACGGGGTCCTGCCCCAGGGACCCTTCCTGGGGATCAGTCACAGAGGGAAACAGTGCTTCTACTGCAATAGCCCTTGGTTTATAGATAATATGCTCTTGGACCTGCCTCCAAGGGCAACGGGAGGTAATCTTTGGGAGTCCCATTGGTGGCAGGGCTCTGGTCTGTTTCTTTGTCTGAAACACCACCACCTGGCCAACAGTGGAGAGTCACATGACAGGACCTTACGCTCTGCCAGGCATCTGCTGACTCAGACACTGTTCCCTTGGTGCTCACCCTGCTGGGATGCTCCCACTCCCCCTCCATCTCTGTATTCCTCCTTGCCGAGAGAAGCACCTGCTACTGCTGGCTCCAACCTTCTCCTGGCTGGGCCACAAGCTACCAGCTGCAGGGCCTTCTGCACTTCCCTCCCTCTTGTCTCCGTTTATTGGCGGCTGCCCTCCTTTAGAGTTTCAATGCGTGGGTCTCTCAGGCATGTGCCTGTGTTGAGAAGGGATTTTTTGTTGAATTATAGTTGGTTAACTTGTTGACATTTCAGGGGGAGAGGACAAGGTGCACCCTCATGCCACCATTCCTCTTGCCTCCGTTACCTTTTTAAAATGTTAACGGTTTCAGTTTTAGACTTTTTTGTGTGTTTACCATTAGGTTTATGCAAAAGAAAGTTTTATGTATACAGGGGTCCTTTTTTTTCTGACTTCAACTTATTTCCATTCACCTGTACAAGTTCAGTCCTTTACACCCTCCCTTTTTATGTTTTGTTGTCACAAAGTATCCCTTTTTATGCTATATGAGTTTATTTCTAAATGATAATAGATGTCTCTTTCTTTTAAAAAATGTTGTTGTTTTTTTACCTCCTTTAACTTTTATGTTATATTTCAGTGTTTGATATCCTATTCTGAGCAAGGGGTGCAATTTCCTGCTTCTGTCTACCTGTTAGTCATCTGGCTCATAGTTTTGTATCTTTTTATTTCAGATAGAACAACACCCTTTAGTATTTTCTGCAATGCAGCTGTTAGAGTTGTAAATTACTTCAGCTTCTCTATATTTGGAAAAGTCTTTATTTCTCCTTCACATTTGCAGGATAATTTTGCTGGATATATTATTCTTGGCCTGTGCTCCCTCTCTTTCAATAATTTCAATTTTTGATTCCACTCCCTCCTAGCTTGTAGGGTTTCTGCTGTTAAATCTGATGACAATCTAATGGGATTTTTTTTTAGATTACTGTCTTCTTTTCCCTGGCTGCCTTGAGAACTTTTTCTTTGTTATTAATTTTTGACAGTTTTAATATAATGTGCCTTGGGAAAGACCTTTTTGGATTGAGAAAATTAGGTGTTTTGTTATCTTCTTGTATCCGAGGATCTAGTTCTTTCCAAAGTTTTGGGAAGTTTTCATCAATTATTTCTTTGATAGGATCTCTGTTCTTTTCTCCCACTCTGCCTTCAGGTATATTCGTTTTTTCTTATATTACTCTTTCTAATGGAGCCAAATAGCCCTGAGTTCTTTTATTTTCCTTACCATTGATTATGTCTCTTCTTTCATGTGAGTCATTTCTATCTCCTCTGTCATTAATTAATTCTTTCTCCACCTATTCTGCTCTATTTTTTAACCTCACTTGTTCATTCTTTGTCTCCTCTGTTGAGTCTTTCACCTCCAGAATTTGTTTCTTTTTTATAGTTTCCATATCTTTGGTGAAATACTCCTTTTGTTCATTGATTTTATTTCTGAGTTTATTGACTTTCCTTTCTGAGTTTTCTTGAATCATATTGAGGTTTTCAGATCTGAAATCTTGAATTCTCTGTCACTTAAATAACAAATTTCCATGTCTTTAAGTTCATTTTCTGGAGATTTTTCATTTTATTTCTGATTTCTCTGTCTATTTTGATTATTCATTGTGCTTGATGGATTATTTCTTGGTCTTTCATTTGTGGAAATGAAAGGTGCTTTTTAAAAATAGAATTTTATTGTTAAGTACAGGTTTTCCTTTTGTTTTCCACTAGGAGGCAATGAGGCACACATTTTCATTTCTCTTACCTGCATTGTTGGGGCTTCTGGGAGCCTGTGGGCAGTGTCGTCACCTTGGCTGTGGAAAATGCTTCCTATTCCCCAGGAGGTGGGCGTTCCTTTTATGACTTGGTTTGTCTTGATCTTAGGGATCACTCCCATGGATTGGAAGGGATGGGCTATGTGTCTCCTGTGTATCCCTGGCACCGCTGTGCCGTAGCCAGACGCCACCACAGGGCTGGTCTGAACCCACCCAGCTGCCTTCACCAAGCTCTGCCAGATGGGTGGGCATGGTGGGTGGGGGGCATGTAGGAGAGGAGGGGAAAGTGCATTAGTGGGTAGTGGTTCTGCACCTTCTCCTGGGTTTAGCCACAATGAATCCAGACCACTTAGGTTGAAAGGTTTTCCTTTTAGCCCTTTTGCAATCTGCCTAGAGCCGTGGTCGGCAAACTGTGGCTCTCGAGCCACATGAGGCTCTTTGGCCTCTTTAGCGTGGCTCTTCCTAAGCCTTAGGAGTACCCTAATTAAGTTAATAACAATGTACCTACCTATATAGTTTAAGTTTAAAAAATTTGGCTCTCAAAAGAAATGTCAATCGTTGTACTGTTGATATTTGGCTCTGTTGACTAATGAGTTTGCCGACCACTGGCCTAGAGGATTCACTGCCTGGTGGGCCACAGGGCAATAGAGTGGGTGGATTTCTGGTTCTTTGGAATTTTTTGTTCAGGGTGGGCTTTGGAGGGCTGCCGTTTTTTGCACCATTTCTCCCTGCCCCTGACTTAGGCCCCAATTCAATGTGTTCCAGGCACATGGGCCGAATAGCTGTCTTTGCCCCTCTAGTCTGTTCTGCCCCATGGGGCTGCACTCAGCCCATCACTACTATTGCATCCGGAGGGGCTGTGGTGAGGACAGGGCTGGGTGCACCTTCTCTCTGCCCCCCCCCCCCCCACCTCTGCTGTTCACTCGGATAGGCCCACCTTCAGGTGTCTTTGGGGATGCCTCAGACAAATGTGTTGAGCAGGAAATCCTTTGTTGAATTGTGGCTGACCAACTTGTAACTTCAAGCGGAGAGATTTGGAGGTTCTCCCAGGCTGACATACTTCTGATGTAGTTGCTAGGTTCTTGCTTGAATGAACCATGGTCCTGAATTTTTGTTTTAATTCTTCCTGATTTACTCTTTATTCCTTTTTATTAATACATTCTTTAATGGCTAAGCATTTCTAAATAATCTAACGAGATACGCTTTATGTAAAATTAAAAGAGTTGAAGCGGCTGATAGTTGTCAGAGAGGAGGGGGTTTCGGGGGCTGGGTGGGTAAACGGTGAAGGGATTAAGCAGCAGAAATTGGTAGTTCCAGACATGCCGCAGAGATGTGGATCACAGCACAGGGAATCTCGTCAATAATGTCATGATTCTTATGGGGCCAGGTAGGTACCTGAAGTAGAGGGGGACCCCTCTGTAAAGCACATGATTTTCTAACTACTTTGCTGCACACCTGGAACTAATACAGAACACCGTATTGAATGTCAATTGTTATTGAAAAAATAAATTTAAAAAGAGGTGAAAATAACTGATTCTGAATTTGAATCTATCCAAAAGTGAAAATAGAAAATGCAAAAAATTGTTCAGCAGGCCCTCAGAAATTAATATTTAAGAATTAAAAGACTTACCAAGAGATGATGAAGATATGCCTAAAAGCAAGCCAAATAAATAAATAAGGTTAGGTTATCTGGATCAGTACCCGAGTCTTATGTAATCTTAGAATCTGAAAGTTGTACTCTTTCAGGGAGCGCCTCACCGTCAATGCTGCTCAGTTGTAATAACATGTAGTGAGCGCAGCATCTCAAAGTTTAATGTACGAATAACTAGTTCTTCGGTTTCTATGAAGGTACAGTTTGGTAGACCTTGAGTGGTGCGGGCCTGGCTATAGCTTCTTTCAGTTTTTCACCTCATTTCTTTTTTTTTTAATTTATTAAATCTTTATTGTTCAGATTATTACATTTGTTCCTCTTTTTTCCCCCCCATAACTCCCCTCCTTCCAGCTCCCACCCCACCCTCCGCCCTCACTCCCCACCCACTGTCCTCATAGGTGCACGATTTTTGTCCAGTCTCTTCCTGCATCTCCCACTCCCCTTCCCTTCCCCCCAAGAATAGTCAGACCACTCCCTTTCTATGCCCCTGATTCTATTATAATCACCAGTTCATTCTGTACATCAGATTATTTATTCACTTGATTCTTAGATTCACTTGTTGATAGATGTGTATTTGTTGTTCATAATTTGTATCTTTACCTTTTTCTTCTTCTTCCTCTTCTTAAAGGATACCTTTCAGCATTTCATATAATACTGGTTTGGTGGTGATGAACTCCTTTAGCTTTTTCTTATCTGTGAAGCTCTTTACCTGACCTTCAATTCTGAATGATAGCTTTGCTGGATAAAGTAATCTTGGTTGTAGGTTCTTGGCATTCATCACTTTGAATATTTCTTGCCACTCCCTTCTGGCCTGCAAAGTTTCTGTTGAGAAATCAGCTGACAGTCATATGGGTACTCCCTTGTAGGTAACTGACTTTTTTTCTCTTGCTGCTTTTAAGATTCTCGCTTTGTCTTTTGCTCTTGGCATTTTAATTATGATGTGTCTTGGTGTGGTCCTCTTTGGATTCCTTTTGTTTGGGGTTCTCTGCGCTTCCTGGACCTGTAAGTCTATTTCTTTCACCAGGTGGGGGAAGTTTTCTGTCATTATTTCTTCAAATAGGTTTTCAATATCTTGCTCTCTCTCTTCTTCTGGCACCCCTATAATTCTGATGTTGGTACGTTTGAAGCTGTCCCAGAGGCTCCTTACACTATCTTCGTATTTTCGGATTCTTTTTTCATTTTGCTTTTCCGGTTGGGTGTTTTTTGCTTCTTCGCATTTCAAATCTTTGACTTGATTCTTGCGCTCCTCTGGTCTGCTGTTGGGAGTCTGTATAATATTCTTTATTTCGGTCAGTGTATGCTTAATTTCTAGTTGGTTCTTTATCACAGCATCGAGGGTCTCATTAGATTTCTTGTAGATCTCAATAAGTTTATCGGCGGCTTCTAGACAGTTCTTGAGAGACCTTAAAAGTGTGGTTCTGAACTCAATATCCTCCCTTGATAGTTTTGTCCTGTTTTTTTGTCTCCGCATTTTTTATGCTTTCTTGGTGCACCCCCTAGTGGTCTTTGTGCGCAGTCTTGTTGTAGTTAAGCCTTGATTGTTGTAGTTAATACTAGAGGGATTTGACCTCCAGGCCGACTGGCTGTGAGAATCAGCTGTGTCTGCAGTGGGAAAACTTCTGTCCTCTGGAGAGGTGCTAATCTAGCCTTTGCCTGAGGCTATATGGCAAATGGCTTTGCGCAGGGCTTGGGCGGGGCGGGTCTCACGGGCTCAACAGGGCGGGTGGAGGGAGCAGTTATGGCTGCTCTCAGTCCCGTTCCCAGAGGCTCTGCTTCTCAGAGTCCCAGCAACCGCTGCAAACCTTGGAGAGAAAGCTG
The DNA here is from genome assembly GCF_028538775.1 of Myotis yumanensis. Lineage (NCBI taxonomy): Eukaryota > Metazoa > Chordata > Mammalia > Chiroptera > Vespertilionidae > Myotis > Myotis yumanensis. The sequence goes on along the minus strand of NW_027223757.1, from coordinate 96,138,115 downwards.
CCCTCACGTTCCGACCAATGCCAGACAGTCCCGCTTCTCCCGTTTGCTTCTGGGTCCCTAGAGACTCACCTGGATCTGGAGCTCAGAGCCTGGGACTTCCTCCCGATTGAAAACGACAACAGTACCCTCAGCCACCAGCCCGCTCCACGCGCACCTCCATACCTTTGTATTTTCCACACTGCGCCTCCTCTGAGCCTCGGTATGCTGTTCTCTTTCCTTCTAGTTGAAGAATCTCTCCTCAGCCAGCCTTCCTGTGGTTCTGGGTGATGTCCGTTCCGTCTTTTAGTTGTATTTTTGAAGTGGTTGTTCGAGGCAGCAATTTCCGGTGTTTACCTATGCCGCCATCTTGGTTTCTCCCCACCTCATTTCTTAACTCAAAGTTAAAAAACCTTACAGCTCATAATTTTATTTTGTTCATTAGATTCCACATATGAGTGAGATCATGTGATGCTTGTCTTTCTCTGACTGGCTTATTTCATTTAGCATGATACTCTCCAGGTCCCTCCATGCTGTCTCAAAGGGTAAGAGATTCTTCCTTTTACTGCTGCATAGTATTCCATGGTGTGAATGTACCACAGCTTTTTATCCACTCATCTACTGATGGGCACTTGGGCTGTTTCCAGATCTTAGCTATTGCAAATTGCGCTGCTATGAACATAGGGGTGCATAGGAGCATAGAGCCAGAGACACACTAGTAGAAGCCTGGAACAGACTGGAATATCAGAGGGAAGGTGGGGGTGGGTGGGAAGAGAACAACCAAAGAACTTGTATGCATATATGCATAACCCATGGCCACAGACAATAGTGTGGTGAAGGCCTGGGGCTGGGAGGAGGGTGGGAGCTGGCTAGAAGGGGTCAATGGGAAAAAAGGAGGCATCTGTAACTTTCAATAATAAAGATTTAAAAAACAATATAAAACTAAAACTTATAGTAAACCAAACTAAAAACACTTAACATAGCCTTACTTCTCAGTATTTTGGTGATCATAACTGCTTCCTTTTTTTTTTCTCCCTATCTCTCCATTCTTATTTCTGCCATAGAATACAGAAATGTATGAAATGCTAACTTTTGTTGTTTAGGAACTAATTTTTTTAGCATTATCTGGACATTACCCTCTCTATGTCCATCAGAACTGTTTTTACTTTCTAAATGTGTCAATAACCTGACAGGAGAAAGAGGAGATTTGTAGTCTAAATATTTTAAGTTTGATAATGTTGGTCTTTCATACAATGTCAGAGCATTCTACAGTAACTAAATAGAAAAAAAAGAACAAAGCTCAAAATCAGTAGAAGGAAGGAAATAATAAAAATTAGAGCAGAATGAAATAAAACAGAGAAGAGAAAAATAACAGAAAAAATTTAATACAGCAAAGAGCCGTTTTTTTGAAAAGGTAAGTAAATGGACAAACTTCTGGCTAGACTTACTAAGGAAAAGAGAAGACAAACAACATCACAAATGAGACAAGAGGAAGTACAACAGACACCACAACATCGCAAAGGAATATATAACAAGAACATTGTGAATTCGATAACCTAGGAGAAATGGACAAATACTTGGCCTTATGTAACCTTCCCAGACTGAATTATGAAGAATTGGAAAATCTAAATTAGATCCATTAACAGCAACAAAATGGAAACAGTCATAAAAAACCTCCCCAAAAGTAAAAGTCCAGAACCAGATGGCTTCACTAGTATATTCTACCAAACATTCTAAGATTTAATACCTATTCTTCTCAAACTCTTGCAAAAAAATTGAACTGGGGGAGATACTTTTTAACTCATTTTATGAGGCCAACATTACCCTCATACAAAAACCTGGCAAAGACAACTCAAAAGACAGAGCAATATGGGTAATGTACCGAGGCGTCTTAACATGGGCAATTAGGCTTAGCCTCTTTTCTATCCTTCCCCAATTCACTCTCATATCTATCTTTGAACAAACTCAAATTACATTATTTTGGGGTAAATCACTATAAATCAATGATTAAATCAGTATATTGGTAAAATTGGTAAATTGATAACAATATTGTGTTAAAAATATAATGACTATGTGAATAATGTTCACAGTTGAGTCAGAATATTCCAGCTTTCATGTGCAAAATTTTATTTTCTGATGAGGTAATTTTTTTTCTTTTTTAGTGTTTTTTGTAGATTTTTGTCTTTTGTTGTTCTTTCTCAGTCATTTTAGTGAGTTGCTGGAGGGAAGAGAAGGTTGTGCTCTTATTCAATTACCTTAACATGGTTCTGATACCATCTTCATTGATGATTATGCAGTTAGAAGTGGTCATATTCAGAAATCTTAAATGCCTCCCAATTTCCATAACAAATTATCTCAAGATTAGAAACAGAAAGGGTGGGTACTTATGGAAACTATAAATAAAAACGTAGTGTGAAGAATATTTCTCTCTCAAATCTAGGTTAGGATGATTAAGAAATGTTTGAAGTTGCAACTTCAATAACTAAAACATCTTACTTCCAACAAGCAGAATAAGCAGATTTGAAAAATTCAAAATGAACTTACTGATGGATTCTGGAACCTGACCTAAAACACAAATGAAACAAACACAAAATTATTATTTGCTTATGAAAAAAAAACTAGTTTTCTCTTAGGAGTCTAGTATCTTAGAGTGGCCCCAGCTGGCAACCAGCCCCGAAGTAGATACCTCAGAAAAGAGTATACGAGACATAAGAAAGAGAAAAATAGACTAATAAACATGAAACTGTAGTTATAGAAATAGGAGGTAGATAGAATTGGGCAGTTATTAAAGGGAATAAAAGAAAAACATTCCTAATTGAAGCATAAAAATGTAGGCAAAGGACATATATGCATAACCTAATAGATACAGACAACAGTGTGGTGATGGTTGGAGGGAAGGGGTGGGTGAATGCAGAGAAGGAGATGGGCAAAGGGGGAAAAATGAAGACATCTATAATAGTGTAAAATTAAAGTTAAAAAAAGTTATTCTTTGTGCATCTATGAAATATTTTTTTCACAATCAGTAATGATCACACCTGAGGATTTTAATGAATCTGTAATATCATATATTACCCAACCCATATTCAAATTTCTTTCACCATCTCAACAATATTTGTTTTACAGTTGGTTTATTTAAATCAGGAAAATAGGTATGTTAGAATGTTATAGTATTACCTTTTTATAGGAAATAAAGAGAAATATTACAAAAAAATTTAGGAAGAAATTAAGATATACAAAACAAACATAAGCAAATATTATTTACTTAACAATAATAAGGCGTTGTTATTAAAATAAAGGCAGACTTAAGTACATGATAACACAAAATGAAGGATAAAAGTTATATGATTATCACAATAGATGCAGAAAAAACATTTGACAAAATTTAACATTCATTTATGACAAAAACTCTCAACAAAGTGGTTATAAAGAGAACATATTCCAATATAATTAAGACTTATATGAGAAGACCACACTATCATCACACTCAACGATCTCAACTCTAAGATCAGGATCAAGAAAAAAATGCCTGAGGAGACTCATGCAATACTTTAAACAATAAGGAATTTAAATAAAAAAAAGAAAAGGATGCCTATTCTTGACACTTTTACTCAACATAGTATTGGAAGGCCTGGCCAGACATAAAAGAAACAAAAGACATTCAAAATGGAAGGGAAGTAGTTAAACTGTTATTATTTTCAGATGAATATATATATCCCTATAGACTCCACCAAAAAACTATTAGACTAATAAATGAATTCATCAAAGGTGAAGTTTACAATGTTAATATACAAATATCTGTTGTGTTTCTATACACTAATAATAAACTATAAGAAAATAATCCTACTTACAATGGTACAAAAATAATCAAATACCTAGGAATAAATTTAACCAAAAAAGTGAAAGACTTGTACACTGAAAAGTTTGACTTGCACACTGAAAAGTATGACATTGATTTGACTCCAATAGCAAAGGCAACTAAAAACAAAAACAAAAATAAATAAACGGGTCTATATCATATGGAAAAACTTCTGCCCAGAGAAGGAAATGATCAACAAATGAAGAAGCAATCTACTGGATGGGAGAAGATATTAGCAAATTATATATTTGATAAGGGGTCAATATTCAAAATATATGAAGAACTCATGCAACTCAATATCAAAATTTCAAACCATGATTAAACATGGGTGAAGGGCCCAGCCAATGTGGCTTAGTGGTTGGGCATTGACCCATGAACCTGGATGTCATGGTTCAATTCCTGGTCTGGGCACATGCCTAGGTTGTAGGCTTGATCCTCTGTGAGGGGTGTGCTGGAGGCAGCCGATTGATAGATGGTTCTCTCTTGTCATTGAAGTTTCTATCTGCCTCTCCCTCTCCCTTCCTCTCTCTGAAATAAATTTTAAAAAACCAAGATGTGAATAGACATTTCACCAAGGAAGACATACAGGTGGCCAATAGGTACATGAAAAGATGGTCAACATCACTAATCATCAGGGAAATGCAAATCAAAACCAAAAAGAAATATTACCTCACACCACTTAGAATGGCTGTTATAAAAAGACAAGATATAACAAGTGTTGGTGAGGATGTGGCAAAGGAATGCTTGTGCACTGTTGGTTGGGATGTAAAGTGATGTAACATATATGGAAAATAGTATGGCAGTTCCGAAAAAATTAAAAATTGAACTACCATATCATCTAGCAAGTCCACTTCTGGGTAATTTATCTAAATAAAACAAAAACACTAATTCAGATCTCGGAACAGTAGTCATTTTGGGATTTTATCACCAGCAGATTGGGAAGACATGGTTTGATCTTTGTACTAAAGTGACATGTTTGTGGGATTTCTTGAGTTCTGCTTCCTTGGTTTACACCTTTGTTTTATGGAGCACATTCTCCAGTTACTTTTGAAAGAAGAGTGCATGAGAAATGAAAATCGTGCTTTAGGAAAAAACTGTCATCAGACCTTAACTTTGCTAGATAGGATTTTAGGAGGTACAGGCTTCTCCACTGGAAACCTTTAATCAGAGTTTTAGAGTAGCTTTTCATTTGCCCCCTCATTTCCTCTGTTGCTTTTGATAAATCGGACGAGATTAGGATTTTATCTCCTGTTGGTCAACTTTCGTTAGCTGTAGTGCTCTGAATACATGTGATGCTACGCCTTGATGCACGTCTGTTCCTTTCGTTGTGCTGCGTACTTGGTAGCTCATTTTAATACTCATTATGCTGAAATCTGGGACACCGTCTCATCTGTCTCCCTCTGCATCTCCTTTTCCCTTCCCAGCACATTAAACAAGTCTTATATCCTGTCCAGTTAAAGTGGGACAGATCTTTTGGAGCTGTTCCTTTATTACCTACCGTTTTCTGTCTTGTTTCATTTTACTCATTTGACCCTCTACAAGTTTACATCATCTTCCAACCATTTTAAAGATTGTTGATGTCACTTCTACATATTTATCCAATCTCTCTTTTTCCTTGAATGTGCCTTCCAAATGTCAACATACCCTTTTTTTTATTTATTTTTATTTTTTTAAACCTTTATTGTTCAGATTACATTTGTTCCTCTTTTTTCCCCCCATAACTCCCCTCCTCCCAGTTCCCGCCCCACCCTCCGCCCTCACTCCCCACCCACTGTCCTCATCCATAGGTGCACGCTTTTTGTCCAGTCTCTTCCCGCATCTCCCACTCCCCTTTCCCCCCCAAGAATAGTCAGTCCATTCCCTTTCTATGTCCCTGATTCATTATAATCACCAGTTCATTCTGTACATTAGATTTATTCACTTGATTCTTAGATTCACTTGTTGATAGATGCATGTTTGTTGTTCACTATTTGTATCTTTACCTTTTTCTTCTTCCTCTTCTTAAAGGATACCTTTCAGCATTTCGTATAATACTGGTTTAGTGGTGATGAACTCCTTTAGCTTTTCCTTATCTGTGAAGCTCTTTATCTGACCTTCAATTCTGAATGATAGCTTTGCTGGATAAAGTAATCTTGGTTGTAGGTTCTTGGTATTCATCACTTTGAATATTTCTTGCCACTCCCTTCTGGCCTGCAAAGTTTCTGTTGAGAAATCAGCTGACAGTCGTATGGGTATTCCCTTGTAGGTAATTGAGTCTCTTTCTCTTGCTGCTTTTAAGATTCTCTCTTTGTCTTTTGCTCTTGGCATTTTAATGATGATGTGTCTTGGTGTGGTCCTCTTTGGATTCCTTTTGTTTGGGGTTCTCTGCGCTTCCTGGACCTGTAAGTCTAGTTCTTTCACCAAGTGGGGGAAGTTTTCTGTCATTATTTCTTCAAATAGGTTTTCAATATCTTGCTCTCTCTCATCTTCTGGTACCCCTATAATTCTGATGTTGGTACGTTTGAAGCTGTCCCAGAGGCTCCTTACACTATCTTCGTATTTTTGGGTTCTTTTTTCATTTTGCTTTTCTGGTTGGGTGTTTCTCGCTTCTTCACATTTCAAATCTTTGACTTGATTCTTGCGTTCCTCTGGTTTGCTGGTGGGAGTCTGTATAATATTCTTTATTTCAGTCAGTGTATGCTTACTTTCTAGATGGTCCTTTATCACACCATCGAGGGTCTCATTAGATTTCCTGTACATCTCATCAAGTTTATCGACAGACTCTAGAAGCCTCTTGAGAGACCTCAAAAGTGTGGTTCTGAACTCAATATCCTCCCTTGATAGTTTTGTCCTGTTTCTTTGTCTCCGCATTTTTTACGCTTTCTTGGTACACCCCCTAGTAGTCTTTGTGTGCAGTCTTGTAGTAGTTAAGCCCCGATTGCTGTAGTTAATACTAGAGGGATTTGACCACCAGGCTGACCGGCTGTGAGAATCAACTGTGTGGAAAACTTCTGTCCTCTGGGGAGGTGCTAATCTAGCCTTTGCCTGAGGCGATCCAGCAAATGGCTCTGGGCAGGGCTTGGGCGGGACTGGATCAACAGGGTGGGTGGAGGGAGCAGTTATGGCTGCTCTCAGTCCCGGTCCTAGAGGCTCTGCTTCTCAGAACCCCGGCCGCCACTGCAAACCTCGGAGAGAAGGCTGCCCTCAGCTTCCAACTTATGCCGGACAATCCCGCTTCTCCCGTCTGAGTCTGAGTCCCTAGAGACTTGCCCGGATCTGGAGCCCAGAGTCTGAGACTCCCTCCTGATTGAAAACGACAACCGTGCCCTCAGTCACCAGCCCGCTTTGCGCACGCACCTCGGTACCTTTATATTTTCCACACTGTGCCTCTTCTAAGCTTCGGTATGCTGTTCTCTTTCCTTCTAGTTGAAGAGTCTCTCCTCAGCCAGCTTTCCTGTGGTTCTGGGTGATGTCTGTTCCGTCTTTTAGTTGTATTTTTGAAGTGGTTGTTTGTGGCAGCAGTCTCCGGTGTTTACCTATGCCGCCATCTTGGTTCAGGACCTCTATACTCTTGATTTATAAGTGCACATCTTATCTCTGATACAACTTTTTTTTTTTAATTTTTATTTTTTGCTAAAAGTATTACAAAGGGTATTACATATGTGTCCTTTTTTTCCCCCGCCCTTGACAATCCCCTGCCCTCCCTTACCCCCCAGTGTCTTATGTCCATTAGTTATGCTTATATGCATGCATACAAGTCCTTTGGTTGATCTCTTACCCCCCTCCCTCCTGCCCCCCAACCCTCCCTGGTCTTCCCACTGCAGTTTGACAATCAGTTTGAGGCAGCTCTGCCTCTGTATCTCTGATACAACTTAAGTGCATTTTTAAAGTTTACATTTTTTGTTTCCCCAATTATTTATTGATTGCATGATGATTTATTTTTTGGTTTTTGGGTGTAGAGCCTGTCCTGCTATGCCTTGTGATCCTTGGAGGAAGTCCATTATATTAAAAAGTAGAAATTTAAATACCTGATCTTGTGTGCAATGGTATAGACTGCCATCTGGGCCAGTCAGATTTCTCTGGATGAGTCCTTCCCTCTGAGGTTGTTTATTTCTCTAAACATAAGTCTTATACTTTATGAATTTTATGAGTCCATGGGAAAAATGTAGGGTTTAGACTCTTACTTTGTTCCTTTATTGTCAGATGTTACCCTGATTTCAACCTCTCTTGAGCATAAGCCATTTTCCTTCTACTCTATCACAGTGTGGGGCCAAAGCAGAAGTTTGATTGAGAGGAGTGGAAGAGGTGATTTTTACAGCTTCTTTTAACAAACTGTTAGCTACTCATCCTGTTTCATTTCCACCTTTACACGCTTGACTAATAGTTGCCTGGTCCCCGGAAATCCTGAGACCTCCTAAATTTGCTTAGGATTCGTGTTTTGTTGATTAGGTAAACTGTTACTCATCCATATGCTTTTAAGCTTTAATCATTTTGTTTCAAAATTTTATCTGCTTATTTCTATTATTTCTTAGCCATATAGTTTTGCCCTAAAAAATCTTTTCTCTCAAGTTGGTGTTTCCAAGAGCGCATGGAGGAAAATTAAGTTTAAGTGTGCATTTTTACCTCAGCACCCCAGCAAAACTCTTACAATGATGGGATTTAAACTATTATTACATTCACTATAGGAGCAAAATCTTTTTCATTTCCTCAGATACCAATGTCTACTAGCAATAATAAGATAGAAAAGGAACTTACTTCTCTTTCCTGATGTAGTCCCTACATAAATAAACACAAACATGTAAGGGACTTAAAAATGTTATTATTATTTCTCCAATTCTCTCAACTAATTTAAAAAATTAGAAATGATGTCAGAAATGATGATGACCAAAGTATGCAAGAGTTCCTTCTAGGTTGTTATGAAAGCATGGAATATTTGAGATTCAAATGAGGAACTTACTGTCAGGTTTTGAAGGCACAGCTGAAATAGGAAAAAAAAGCAATGATTGTCTATCAAAAGATTAATTTTCCTTAATATATCTCTAAAATAAATTTATATAATATAAAGTTTACATGGATTATTTAAGTTTAGTTTTTTTTATAACAAAGTACATATACTTATTTTAAAATTTATTTAATGTAAATAAAACCACCAGTTTTTTGATCCATCTCTTGATACCTCCTATTTCCTTTTTATATAAAAAAATATTTTTATTGATTTCAGAGAGGAAGGGAGAAGGAAAGAGAGAGAAACATCAATGATGAGAGAGAATCATTGATTGGCTGCCTCCTGCATGCCCCCTACTGGAGAATAAGCCCGCAACCCGGGCATGCCCTTGACCGGAATCGAACCTGGGACTCTTCAGTTCACAGGCCGACACTCTATGCACTGAGCCAAACTGGCTAGGGCTATTTCCTTTTTATTTACACTCTTTGAAGGGGGTTCTAGAACTAATAGTTAATTATAGAATATCTGTACGATATTTCATGATTGCCCAAATTTGGATAATTTACATTGGCTTTCTATGTGAGCCACAAGGATTTACCTTTCTGTCTTCCTATTTTCCAATAACTGAACTCACATTTTTTTTTTTTTATATTTTATTGATTTTTTACAGAGAGGAAGGGAGAGAGATAGAGAGTCAGAAACATCGATGAGAGAGAAACATCGACCAGCTGCCTCCTGCACATCTCCTACTGGGGATGTGCCTGCAACCCAGGTACATGCCCTTGACCGGAATCGAACCTGGGACCCTTCAGTCCGCAGGCCGACGCTCTATCCACTGAGCCAAACCGGTTCGGCTGAACTCACATTTTTATGATAAATCAATATGCTGTTAGCAATGCCATGATCATATAAATAATGTTCATTGTCGAATCATGTATTGTGCCAACTTTCCTATTAAAATTATTTTATTTCTTATTGGTTCTGACTTTTGGAGGTTTTGTTTGAACATTTTTTTCACGTTGCCTTTTATTACTCTTTCTTAGTCATTTTAGTGCATTAGCAGATGAAATCACCTACACATCAGGAACTGCACAGGAAATTGCTTCTTTGTTAGGGAAGTCTCAGTTCTGCTCTGAAGGTCTTTTAAGTAACTGAATTAGGTCCACTCAGATCATCTAGGATAACCTCTCTTACTTAAAATCCTATATAATAAAAGCCTAATATGCTAAGTGTCCAGTCGACCAGTTGGCCGTTCAACCAATCAAAGTGTAATATGCTAATGATATGCTAAGCCCTCTCAACTGCTTACTATGATGTGCACTGACTACCAGGGGACAGACAGTTGACCAGTTGACCAGTTGCTATGATGTGCACTGACCACCAGGGGGTAGATGCTCCAACTGGTAGGTTAGCTTGCTGCTGGGGTCCAGCCGATCGGAACTGAGCATCTTTTGAGACCTCCCATGGTCCCTTCCCAGCTGGCCAACCTCCTGTGTCCCGCAATTTCCTGTGCAGTTCCTGATGTGTAGGTGATTTCATCTGCTAATGCACTAAAATGACTAAGAAAGAGTAATAAAAGGCAACGTGAAAAAAATGTTCAAACAAAACCTCCAAAAGTCAGAACCAATAAGAAATAAAATAATTTTAATAGGAAAGTTGGCACAATACATGATTCGACAATGAACATTATTTATATGATTGGAACCCAATCGTGCACTGGTGGAGTCCTTCAACCTGGCCTGCACCCTCTTGCAGCCCAGGACCCCTCGGGGGATGTCAGAGAGCTGGTTTTGGGCCAATCCCCACAGGCCAGGCCGCGGGCCTCTAGTAAAATCATAAACTTTAATCATGTCTACAAAAAGCCTTCACAGCAATTCTTAGTGTTTTAATACTTGGGGACTGTATTTTAGCACTGATACACATTTCCTTAAACCATATTAAACTCCAAATAAAGGCAGTAGCAAAGTTCTAGTTCCAGTTTATGTGAGTACAAATAGCATGGGTACAAACAAAAATGTGCCCAAGTTTTCCCAGAAGAGTATGCAATGATCTTGAGGGATGTTCACTCTTCTCCTTTGATATTCTGTAATTTAAACTCTGTGATATAAAGTTATTATTAATCCATCTTGTTATATGATAAGTGAATAAGAGTGAAAAATAAGAATATTTAGTTGAACTATATAATAAAAGCCTAACCGACCATTATGGCAGAACGACCGGAACTACCGGTCACTATGATGCACACTGACCACCAGGGGGCAGACACTCAATGCAGGAGCTGCACCCTGGTGGTCAGTGTGCTCCCACAGGGGGAGCACTGCTCAGCCAGAAGCCGGTTCATGGCTGGAGAGCACAGTGGTGGCAGTGGGATCCTCTCCCGCCTCCATGGCAGCACTAAGGAGCAGCGAGCCAAGTGGTAAGGAGCAGTGAGCAGGCAGGCAGTAAGGAGTGAGGGGTGTCAGACTGTGAGAGGGTGCAGGCCAGGCTCAGGCGCCCCCTTCCCCACCCCCGCCCAGTGCATGAATTTTGTGCACCGGGCCTCTAGTATGTATATAAACATATTAATTAAAAAAGGAAGAAAGAAATACTCATAACCTTGTTTTTGCAACTGGTCACACATGATTGTAGCTGGTGTTGATAATGATCTCATTCCACTACCCATTCCTTATGTCCTTTGCCTTCAGCAAGCACTTCAGCTGGCCTTATTTATCTAGGGTGACCCACACTCTCATTTTTGAGAGGTCTGGGCTATTAGCAGTCCTGCTTGAATTGGGTTGTTTTAGTTTTCTATTGACTTTAATCACAAGATATGGTAATACTAAGAGAACCCTGAGGAATCTTACTTCCATTGCATTGTAGCAACCTAATTTCCCCCTAGTAATTGGGATTGACCCCCTGCCAGTGTAGTAACTCTTTTATGTGCCTTTTGTTTCAAAGGCATGAGGAGCTCAAAGAGCCCAGTCAGCATTTCCAACTTCTAATTCAATGGAATTGTTGTATTTTGGTGGAAGCATTCCTCTTCTTGGATCTAAGACCTCTAGACTAGCAAAGCCTCAGTTTATGGGGATAGAAGGCAAACTTTTTTCTTGTGAACCACTAGGCGTAATAGTGAAGGAAGCCAATTCCATTTGATTCCTGACTATACACTGAGCCCTGATTCTGATATGGAGCATCCTGAAGGACATTGCCTCAGCCAGACAAGGTATTGCGATATAGCTAGCACTGTGACTAAGTCTCCAAATACCGTCTACTAACCTACCAAGAAAATTGTATTGGCTAATGTGGAACATGATAAGGCCAGTGAATTCCACCAGAATGGGCCCAACGCTGGTCTTCAACTGCTGTGAATTCCTTGATCAGAAACGATACTATGTGGAATATCATGGTGGTGGAAGACATTCTATAAACCTACTGCTGGTAATACTGTATGTAGGGAAGACAAACCATGTCCAGAGTAGGTGTCTACTCCAGTACGAACAAAGTGCTACTCCTTTCATGACGTAAGCAACCCAATGTATTCAACATGCCACCTGGTGAGTGGTCATATTGCAGACTTAATGCTGATCTTCTCTACTGGCAAATTGAGCAGTTAGCAGTTGCTATAACTAGATTGGCCTTGGTGAGTAAAAGTCAATATTGCTGAACCCATGCATAATTATTACCTCTGCTACCATGTCACTTTGTTCATGAGCCCACAAGATCATGTACTCTTATCTGGCCATTTCCTTTTTCAGGCAAAATAAAACACTAGGTGAACTGCCCAAAATTCTGCTCACTGGGAGGAACTCCTTCACCACATTCCTTCAAGGTTGTCTCAGAAAAGGTTATAGTGCTGTTGTGCATGCCTAATTTTATGGCTTGCTGGTTTAGACAACACCCACTTCATGGTGGGCAGCTCAGGCCTCATAGTAACTTGGCTAAATATTCAGTCTCTTCTAAGACTCAGTAGCAATCCAAAATTATTTTTCTTAAAAGGAAAATAGTTATTTGCAGAGGATGGCAGATTTACTTTAAATCTCAAAGACCTGTCAGTGGCACCTCTGTCTGCCACTGACTCCTCGAGCACTATTGTATTTGCTGGGTCATGTGGCTCAAGTGGCTGAGCAGTTTGCATGGCAGCCTGGACCTGCTGCATAGTCTTTTCTTGTTCTGTGTCCGACTGAAAACTAGCAGCTTTTCAGGTTACTCAGTAAGCGAGCTGAAGTAGCACACCAAAATGAGGAATATGTTGCCTTCAGAATACAAAGAAGGCCACGAGGCATTATGCCTTTTTTATATGCAGCAACTTATCCTTCACCATGGAAGGTGTATCTCGACATGCCCCACACGACTGGACTCTTGGAATTTTCCTGAGGTGGAAGGCCTTGATTTACTGTTGGATTTATTTTTCACCTCGGATTGACAAATGGTTTACTGATATGGTTAGAGTCATTGCTTCTCCCAGTTTGTCAGATATGGTCAGCATGACATCATCAATATAATGGACAAGTGTGGTGTCTTGTGGAAGGGAAAGGGGATCCAAGTCTCTGAAGATTAAGGTATGACATAAGGTTGGAGTAGGACAGTGTAAGTGTATTGATGGCTTTGTCAACAGAGAGCAAATGGCTTCTGGTGGCCCTTACTAAGGAGTACAGAGAGCACATCACTTGGCAGTAGCTGTTAATCTGCCCAAGCACCTGGAGCAGCCGTGCAATTTGAATCATCACCTGATGAAACTAATGATAATCTATGGTCATTCTCTAAGATTCATCTATTATCTGTATAGGACAAATCGGTGGGTTAAGTGGGAATCAAGTCCTTGGTGATGGCACTAACATCTGCAATCTCTCTGGGAATGTCCTGTTAGTTTTGGTTTACCATTTTCCTAGGTAAAGGCAGTTCTAGAGGCTTTGATTTGGCCATTAGTAGCGTAGTAGCCCTTATTCCACAGACCAGGGAACCGATGTTGTAATTCCGCCAGTTTTTTAATCTCTCTCTTCCAGTTATGCATTCTGAAACTGGGAATAACCATAGGATTGATCTGGGGACCCATTGGTGCTCCTGTGAGACAGATCTGACCTAAAATCCACTGATCCTTTGACCTTCAGAAGCTCCTACTCTGACTGATGGATCACAGTGATGTTTTGGGTCTCCAGGAATTAGTGTCAATTTAGAGCCAGTGTCCCTGAAAAGTGCAATTATTTCCCTTTCCCAAATACATAGTGTTCCCTAGGTCCCCTTGTGGAAGGCTTGAAAATAAATTAATAGGATGCATTTTTGGCCGTATAGCAGGCCTTTAGTCAAGGGATCTGGCTCCACTTCATTCAAGGAGTTCTGGATCTCTAAACTGGCTCTAGTCTGGGAATTGACTGAGGGACTGCGGCTCTCTTGTAGTTTCTAGCCTGGAACTCTTCCATATATACAGATGAAGTAAGAATTTAGTAAGAAGAGTATCCACCTATTTCTTTTTTAGGGAGACACCATTATCACTAGCAGTGCCACAGTGTCTGAGCCAGGCTGTTCTGATCACTGCTTCGGCTCTTTCATTCAGCTCTGCTCCTACAGCACATTCAATGGATTGAGTCAGGACCAACCAGATTATCAGAAGTAATCTCCTTTCCTTAAAGCCAACTTGTTATGGACTTTAATCACATCTGCAAAGCACCTGCACAGCAACTTCTAAGGATGTCGAAAGTCTTTGATGCTACCACCTAAGCTATCGAAGGGTGCACAACACAACTCCTAGATTAGTCTTTCATTGGATAATGAACTGTGCCTAGCCTATTTGATATATCAGAAGACCCCACAATTGGGAAGTCACATTTTGATTTTACTATGTACTGAATTGCATGTTTCTGGGATTTCTTGATTTCCTCTTCATTGGTTTACATCTTCATTTTGAAAGATGTACTCCAGTTTCTCCTATAGAAGGAAAGGCTGAAAGACCTTGAATCATTTGATTTTCAAATTTGCTATTGTGAAATGTAAATATATGTATTTTTTTTGTGGTTACAGAATAATTCATTGAAAATCATTCGTGTTGTCCCCAAATTCCCTTAAACTCTCCTCCTGCTTTTTATTTTTTTCCATTTGCTGCTCTGAATGGGTGTTTTTTTCTACCTTGTCTTATAATTCACTAATTCAGTCCTCAGCTTCTTCTACTATACTGTTGAATCCTTCCAGGGTGTTCTTTATTTCAGGTATGTTGTTCCTCATTTCCAATAGATTTTTATTATTATTTCAATCACTCTGTTCATGTTGGTGTAGTTCTCATTAAGTCCCTTAATATTCTCATTATTTCTTATAATTCTCATTAAGTTGCTTGTAGTTCTCACTGAATTGTTTGAGCACCCTTATTACCATTATTCTGAAATCTTTACCAGATAAATTTCTGGCCTCTATCTCATTTAGTTCATTTTCTTTCATTTGTGGGCTGTTTCTTTGTCTCAACATTTTTGCTGTCCTTTAGTATTTGTTTCTATGTATTAGATCAAACTGCTGTGTCTCCCAGCCTTGGTGTGGTGGCCTTATGTAGTAGGGGTTTTGTGGGACCCAGAGGTGCAGTTTCTTAGATCTCCCAAGCTGGGTGCTCTAGGGAAGTCCCTTGCTTGAATTATTTGGATTCTGTTGTAGTTTTGTCTTGAATGTTATTGTCTTATTTGTGGATAGAATCTCCTCTCAGGCTGGCTGACTATGTGGCTCACCCCAACCACATTGTGCGAGCTGTTGTGGAGGTACAGACAGAACAGGATAAAATACAACAAAATATAAAACAAAAGAAACAAAACAAAAACATACACAAGACCTCTATTGTAACAACAAAAGCAACCACCAGAGAAGAGAGAACTGGGAAAGAGAAAAGAGAGCAAGAATGATAGAAGAAAAGAAAGAAAGAAAAATATGAGAAAAATAACAAAAGAATCAATCAAACAAAAAACCCCCACACAAACAGAAACAAAATGAAAAGACCCTTCACAACCAAAGAAAGGGATGGAGAGAAAAAGAAATATGTAGGTCCAGAGCTGGAGTAAAGAGACTAAGAATAAAGGATTAGTGGAAGAGGGGGAGGAAAACAGTTTAAAAATAGTGGAAAAGGAGGAAGAAAAGAAAAGTAAAAAAATTTTTGAAAAGGAAAATAGAGGAGAAAGCAGATAGACCCCAAAATAAGAAAAAGAAAAGAGATGAGGTAAGAAGGGAAATAAAAGAAAAGGGAAAAAAAGATTGTGTAGGAAAAGGGAAGAGGAAAATTAGACATATGAATGAAATAATAGAGACTAGAATAATAACAAATCAATAAAACAGGTAAATAAAAAAGGGAAAAAGAAAGAAAAAATTTAAAAAAAGGAAAAGAAAATAAAAATAGAAGAAAAAAGAAGAAAGTGAAGTGGTGTTTGTTTCAGCTGAGTTTAGTGCCCCATGGTGCTCCCTGTGGATCCTACTCTTCTGATGCCCTTGGCTGACTGTTCTGCTGCCTATTCTGGGCTTCCTGTGAGATATTTAGTTGGTAACCACTGCCAGACACTGTCCTTTTGGACTCTCAGCAAAAGCTAGAAGCTCCAAGCGATCCAGTTTGAGTCCGTCTCCACAGGCCTTGGCTGCCAGCAGGAGGGGCCAGGCTGCCCTCTGAAGCAGGCTTGTTAGCAGCAGGGGGCCCAGGGCTGGTCAGCACACCTCCCCTGTTCCCCAGGCTCCACCTCTGCCCGCCTTTGCCTGTCAGCCAGCTGTCAATCTCAATCACTCAGAAGTCTGTTTCTGAAAGGGCTTTAGGCGGGGGAGGTGCTGTTCAGATTTCAGAGAATGTGGCTGGTGTGTTTCCCTGACCCACAGCTACTCCCCAAGCAAGTGGCCCCGCATATTACTCTGCCCTCGGCTAGGCAGGATCCTTGTACGCAGTCCAGTGGGATGGGCTGGAAGCCTGGTTTCTATCAGCTCTCCTGCGCCAGACTGGTGCCCAGGACAGTGGGGCGGATGGCTCCTCCCCCAACCCAGTCACTGAGGGCTCTGAGGCTGTTCAAACCCGTAGAATTGGCTTCTGCTTTGGTTTCTTCTGAAAAGGTCAATACGCAGGGTGTGGCAGGCAGGGCTCCTGAGGGTGGGGCGGGCGGTATCACCTGGGGCGGGTTATTTTCTTTACCTGCCCTGTGGCTACTGGGAGGCGCCAGCTCCGCCCAGGAAAAATGGTCATTTTGGTTTGGGTGCGTGTGAATGACCAAATGCAGGACCCCTGGCTGCTGCTTCTCCACACCTCCCTACACTGCTCCCCACCCCGCCTCTCTTAGGAACCTCAAGTCCGCGCCTCCCTCCCTGCACCAAAGCCTCGGGTCAGGAGCTGCAAATGAACACTCCTGCGCTCATAGAGGAAAAAACCAACCAACCAACCAATCAAACAAACAACCCCAACCCCCCCCCCCCCCACCCCCACCCCCGCCTCCAAACTCCTACTGGTTTCGTCTTACGGGTTCCAGACCCTGCCATGGCCAGCAGCCCTGCCGCCTTCCGCGGCTGGATGCTATGCGGGCTGTGGGTCTGGTTCTGGTGCTCCGGGCCGTGCAGCGCATCCTGGGTTCTGGGCCTCTACCCTCCGAGGGACGGACCCTCCCGTAGCCCAGCGCTCCCTCCTCTCTCGCCCCCCAGCCTGCCACCCCGGGAGCTGGGTCAGCTCCTCTTGTGACCTCATCCTTCCTACCCGTCTCCAGGTGTTTCTGTCCGTGAAGTGCCGCCTCCTCAGCCGGACGGACCGCAGTTGGGAATTCCAGGAGGATGAGAGTTCTCCACCTCAGTTTTATCCCCAGTCTGGCGGGGGGGGGGGGGGGGGGGGGGGAGGGAGGGGGGGTGCACGACAGGCCTGCCCCTTCGCCATCACTTTCCCTCCTGAAGTGTTTTTAGATCATTCTTATGTTATGGATGTTTCTTATCTTCTTTCTTCTCTTATTTGTGGATATTTATTATAAATTAAAAAGTTTTCCCCCTGCTCCTTGCCTCTTCTCTAAGTCTTCAGAGTTCTGTCCACCTTCCTTTTATTGGTCTTTTATGGGTATTTCCTCAAATGCCAGAAACCAGTGGCTTGCCATTTGACGTTAATAATGTAGAATAAAAATGTTCATTGGAAGTATACATCGGGAGAGGTGGATATTATTAGTGGTATTTATTGTAAGGTGAATTGGCTTTTTGTTTTGTTTTGCTTATTTGGTTTGGGTCTCCATTTAAAATATTTTAAATATGTATGCTTCTTCTTTGGGGAGTTTCCATAACATTTCTTCCCTAGTATGCAAGTATATGCCTGTTTGCCGTTGTAACAAGAGCTATGTAGAAGGATTCTGGGATCTTTTGTGCTTATTATATATCCTTTTATTTAATTGCTGAATTTCAGTACCACTCCCTCTGCTCTCAACTGTAGATGGTGTCCAGCAGTTTTAACCTTCTGTTTTAACCTCCATTAAATCATTAGGCTTCTTGCCTGGCTGTCAGGGATGGAGTGAAGTACCCAGGGTTCTGATGAAGACTTCTAACTGGCCATCTTCTAATTGCACTTTTGTCTTTAATTCTTGAGCTTTCCCAAAGTTACACATTTTCAGTTAATATTCTCCTTGCCTTTCCCTACTGCTCACACTCAGGTTTCTCCTGTCTTCTAAGTTGGTTACTTATCTGCTTTCAAAATTTTCCCAGCACTTATAAATTCCTCTCGTTTCCTTCCCCCATTTTTTCCCTTTGTGTGTATGTTTTTTTCTATTTCTGTATTTTTATTGCAGTGGTATTTTAGCAGGGAGTTGAAATAATTGCCTTATTAAACCAGAACTAATCTCTCCCATCCACCTTGATCTCATTTTGGGGTTCATATTTAAACATGATGGACATAGAAGTGCCAACAGGAGTAAAAAATCTTTCACACCATTAATACTAACTCAATCACAAATAAGAAACAAACAAACAAACAAACAGGAACTTACTTCTGGGTTCTGGTGCCTTTTCTGAAATATAAGCACAATTAAGTATGTAAGTATCATTTGCTTAAGGGAAGAAGACTATTTTCCTTTAATATTATTTTGGTGTATGGCTTGCAGGACTGAATACTAAATCAATCACAAGTAAGAAACAAACAAACAGGAACTTACTGCTGGGTTCTGGTGCCTTTTCTGAAATATAAACACAAATACTAGTAAGTATATAGGTATCATTTGCTTAAGGGAAGAAGACTATTTGTCTTTAATATTATTTTGGCATATGACTTGCAGGGCTGAATACAAACTCAATCACAAATAAGAAACAAACAAATAAATAAACAGGAACTTACTGCTGGGTTCTGGAGCCTTTTCTGAAATATAAACACAAATAAGTATATAAGTATCATTTGCTTAAGGGAAGACTATTTTCCTTTAATATTATTTTGGCATATGACTTGCAGGACTGATCACATTAGTAAATAGAGATAATTAATAAACTAAAGCCCAGCAGAGTTAAGGACCAGTTCAGGGACTTGCTGAAGGTTCCAAGTCTTTCACAAAATGCAAACTTAAGAGAAGGAGCCCATGTCACAGTTTCCTCTAATACTCACTCCACTGGAGGGCATCTATTTTAAAGTGAGACTGTTTGAAGCCCCACGTCATCTCTATCTGCTTTCTTAGACTCTATAGTGGGAATGCCATATGTTTGGGAAATTTCTGTACCCATTGTTTTCACTTTTCTCTCTTCTTACTTCAGGGGCTATTGAGATTTCTATAAATTTGCTAAGAAATAGAAAAGTAACTTCTATGTAGGGTGCGGCTATAGGGTTAAGCCTCGGACTGACCTGTTGGCAAAGCCACAAGCAAGTCCCAGCTTAGAGGGCACAGTCCGTTTAGCATAATTAGGCTTGACCTTATGACGCTCCCTAGATCCTATCTGGGTAGCTAATGGGCCGTGGGAGGTACAGCAAGTGCTGCCAAAACAAGTGAAACTCACAAGAACATTGTAACTATGGTGACCACTACCTTGTTTACCTCTGACTATAAAATAAAGGCTCAGTTTGCCTCTGGATCTCTCTCTGTGGCCTCAGCAGAGGCTTCTGCCATGACCTCTTCCACTGTCCCAGCACCTGGAAGTACACATCCCTCAATAGTGTGTTCAACAGCCCTCAAGCTGCTTGTATTACACCTCTCATTTCAGTGAGTGTGCTCATTTGGCCCTTTGACCATTAGTGTGACAGACTGAGGACTGTTTCTCAATAAAGGTGAACTTCCCTTTTCCCAATGTGTGCTCATAGACAAGCCCTGCATGTCCCAACCATTCAGGACTTAAGTCATCAAAAGAATCTAGAGCTACCCCACTGCAAGCAAGAGTCAGCCTTTCCATATTTCTCTGTTTAGCTCTGTGTACAGTTACCACGACTCCTCTTGCAAGAGCATTTAAGGAAAATGGATCAACTCCCTGTTGATTAATAACAACACATCCTTTATCTGAGTCACCACAGACTTTCTTAGTTCTATTATTTTTAACTCCATCTTCAATGAATTTTCTTTTAGCTTTTACTAGTTTTCCTTCTCTCCTGCACTCTTGTAAAAAAAGCTAGAATTTACTTAAGTTTTACATATTATAATGATACTAGGGGCCTGGTGCATGAAATTCATGCATTGAGGGGGTGGGGGTCCCTCAGTCCAGCCTGCACCCTCTAGCAGTTCAGGACCCCTCACTCCTTACCACCTGCCTGCTTGCTGCTCCTTACTACTCACTCGGCTCGCTGTTCCTTAGTGCTGCTGTGGAGGTGGGAGAGGCTCCTGCCACCGCCGCTGTGCTCGCCTGCCGTGAGCCCGGCTTCTGGCTGAGCAGTGCTCCCCCTGTGGGAGCGCAGTGACCACTAGGGGGCAGCTCCTATGTTGAGCATCTTCCCCCTGGTGGTCAGTGCACATCATAGCAACCGGTCATTCTAGTTGTTCTGCCATAATGGTTGCTGAGGCTTTTATTATATAGACTAGAGGCCTGGTGCACAAAAATTTGTGCACTCAGGGGGGTCCCTCAGCCTGGCCTGTGCCCTCTGACAGTCTGGGACCCCTTGGGGGATGACCACCTGCTGGCTTAGGCCTGCTCCCCAGGGGACTGGGCCTAAGCTGACAGTCAGACACCCCTCTGGCAGCCCAGGGGCCCTCGGGGGATGTCCACTTGCCAGCAGGGAGCAGGCTGAAAACAGGTATCTGAGGTTTATTTACCTTCTATAATTGAAACTTTGTTGCTTTGTGTGGAGCTCAGAGCCAGCTGCAGCAGCTGGGAAGCTTGGCTTCCTCCATCATTGGGGCAACCAAGCCTCCTGCTTGCTCCAGCTTCGTGGCTGTCGGCTGCCATCTTACTTGGTTTAATTTTCATATAGTCACTCAGATTGGCTGGTGGGTGTGTCTTAAGGTGTAGCGAAGGTACGGTCAATTTGCATGTTTGTCTTTTTTTTATATAGATATTGTATGTGAGGATGTATGTATGTACTCGTGTGTGTGATGTATGTGATGTATGTATGTACTCTTTTTTTCATAGCAGGATGCTGATGGCACTGTACATTTTCTGTGTCTGCTTACTGGTTCACCACTATGAACTTGTGTAAGAAGGGGCTATCATACTCCAGTGGAGAACCAAATCAAGAAGTTTAATGCTTGCATTGTACATTGTGTTTACTCTTACACCTTGTCTCTGTAGTAATACTGAGGAATAATCTCCTTTGTTTGCCCAGGGTGCTTATGCTCTGGGGAGGCTGCTGCTTGTTTCTCTTCCCTTTTTGTTTGTTATTATTTAGTTGCCCATATCAGACCTGTTTGTCACTGAGAAAGAGCTTCCTTTGTGAATGAGAGTATACACTTTTCCTTGCATGGGCTCTGCCCATCTGCTTCCTCTGCTCCCACTCAGCCATATTGGCTCCAGGTTGCCACAATACCCCCTGATTGATGAGCAATTTCACTCTTTTCTTGTTTATTAAAGACCAAACCTTCTACACTTTGTTCCATGCACAGATGATGATATCTTCTATTTACAAAGGAAATCCTATTATTTTTAAAAAACCCTATTTTATGAGAAAAGTAATAAAGTATAAAGAGGTAGAATTGTAGAGTATAAGCATTGATTATTTTCTAATACAAGCCACCTTTTTTAAAAATTTAAATTTATTGTTGACACTATTACAGATGTCCTTATTTTTTAAATTAAATTTATTGGGGTGACATTGGTTAATGAAATTATATAGGGTTCGAGGGTATGATTCTATGATACATCATCTTTATTTTGCACAGTGTGACACCTTTGTTTTAAATCTTAAAGATTTTAAAGAGTAGAAAATTAAGGCTCAGAGAGCTTAGCTGACATTCCTAAATAATTAATCTAAGAAGAGTAAAAAGTCAGACAAGAAACACGTTCCTCAATTTTAAATCCAGTTCTTTCTACAACATCATATCATGTCACTTGCTTATGGATATTTTATGTGGGTCCTCAGACTGCCACAGGCCTCCGGTTCCTATGTCTCACTCTCTTGATTGCCCATTATTCAAAACACTACTTTATCCAAAAGGAAGTCTATTCCCCCCCCAACTTGTTGAGCCTGCTTCTTACCTAAGGGAAGGAAGGTACAGGAGCTCTTATCTGAGGAACAGGAGCTCTGAGGAAAATTTAAGACTGCCAATTACCTATTTGTTCAGCTAGAAAAATGAAATGTAGAATGTATAGGGGAGCCACTCTCAATTGCTTGGTAGTCTGGGTGTGGGTTACTGTTCCCTAGGCCTGATATCCAGAGGACGAAGGGACTAGATGTGCTGGATTGTGGTTAGTGGGCTCTGTTCTGTTTCTCTCCAGCATTTTAGCAAATGTTTACTATATTTGAGTATAAAAGACAGTGACAAGCAGCAAGTGCTTCATGACTCCCTGTCCTTTCCTCTGCAGCTGGTGGTTCTAGAGAGATCTTTAGGGAGAAACGGTAGGAACACCATTCTCCGTGAGGCTCTTGTAGACTTGAGGTATTGGTTCTGGAGGTGAGGACTTCTTTCCTCTTGAACCCTGGGGAAATCACCAGATTTCCTGTTTCTTTAAGGGCGCTCAGCATGTGAAAACTGCGAAGCCCCTTGGGAAAGGCTATTCTTTTCTATTGATTTGCGTTCCTGGGAGAGTATTCTTGTTCCTGCCTATCTTGCTGGGCCAAATTTCTCTCACTTCTTACAGTTAGGAAAAAACTGGTTGGGGGAAACCCAGAAGCAAGGATCCTTTCTTATCGTTTCTCAGTATAAGAACAAGGATTTTCCACTTTGTACACAAATAGCAAATATGAGCCAGCGCTGACAAGAATTTCATGGATAGTGATTGCCAATGACTGAGAAATCCTTGAGTTTAATAGTTAATCTGATGACTTAAGGCAAATTATCCTGAACAAGCAAAGAAAGAAAGATATTTCACTCAAAAACTAGATGGAGGAAAACCAAGTTGAGTGTCTAAAATACGTTTTCTAGTAAAGTAGAACTGATGAAAATCTTAGATAAGATTTTTTTTTAAAAAGGGAGTCAAAATAAATCTAACAAAAAATTTTTGAATTTAGCATAAGTTTGGTGATGACATTTTAGATATAACACATCAAAGACATGATTCATGAAAGAAATAATTGGTAAACTGAACTTTATTAAAATTAAAAAAACAGTTTTGTTTTGTGAAAAACACAAAGAAAATGAATGAGAAGATACATAATGGGAAAAGACAAATCTGATAAGGACCTGCTACTAAAAATATACAAATAATTTTTTAAACAACAATAAGAAAAGGAACAACCTCACCAAAGGAGATAAATAAATCGCAAATAAGCATATGAATAGATACTCCACATCAAATATCATCAGGGAAATGTCAATGAAAACAACAATAAAATATCACTAATACTTTTTAGCATAGCCCAAAACTCTGACATCAAGTGCAAGGATGAGCAACAGGAACTCTCATTCATTGCTGGTAGAGATGTAAATGGTACAGCAACTTTGGAAGAGAGATTGTTAGTTTCTTACAAAACTAAACATACTCTGACCATGTGATCCAGCAATCATGCTCCTTGGTATTTACCTAAAGGAGTTAAAAACACGTCCACACAAAAACCTGCATGTGGATGTTTATAACAGCGTTATTCATAGTTGCCCAAACTTGGAAACAACCAAGGTGTCCTTCAGAGGTGAATGGATAAATAAACTGGTACATCCAGACAATGGAATATTACATAGCAGTAAAAGAATATGAGATATGATTTCAATTCTCAATAGTAAAAAGAACAACAAACTGAGCTCAGAGTTAGCAGAAGAAAATAATAAATATTAGAGCAGAACTAAATTTGAATGGAAAACAGGAAAATAATAGAAAAGATTAACAAACTAAGAGTTGATTCTTTGAAAATCTACAAATCTTTAGCTAGATTAACCAAGTAAAAAAGAAAGAGGATGCAAATCAACAAAATTATAAATGAAAGAGGAAACATTACATCTAATACCACAGAAATACAAAGGATCATAAGAAGCCCCTATGAATGACTATGCACCAACAAATTGGAAAGCCTAGAATAAATGGGAAAAACATACATTTTACTGACTCAAAATATTAAGAATAGAACTGCCATATGATTCAGAAATTCTACTGGGGATATATCAAAAGGAAATGTAAAGGACAATGTATCTGCACCCCCAAGTTCATACCAACATTATCTGTTAACAGCCAACAGATGGAAACAACCTATATGTCCCTCAATGGCTGAATGGATAAAGAAAATTGACACACACACACACACACACACACACACACACACATACACACACACACATACACATACACACACATACACACATACACACACACACAGGAATAGTATTCAACCATTAAAAAGGAAATCGTGCCATTTGTGACAACATGGTTGGACATTGAGGGCATTATGCTAAGTGAAATAAGTCAGACAAAGACAAATACTATATAATCTCTATATGTGGAATCTAAAAACCCCAGTCTCAGAGAGAAAGAGATTAGATTTGTGGTTAGGGGGTGGGGGAATTGAATGAAGGTGGTCAAAAGTTACAAACTTCCAGTTAGAAAATAAATGAGTGCTGGGGTGTAATGTCCATGATGACTGTAGTTAACACTGCTATATGGCATTTGAAAGTTGTTTCAAAGTAGATCCCAAGAGTTCCTATTGCAGGAAAAACATTTTTCTTTTTGTATCTTTTGATATGATGATTGTGAACTAAACTTACTAAGGTAACCACGTCACAATATATGCAAATCAAATCATTTATGCTTCAAACTTTAAAGATATATGTGCTGTACATCAATTTTATGTAAATAAAACTAGAAAAAAGAGCTATCAACTTATGACAAGACAAGGGGGAAATGTAAGTGCATATTACTGTATAGAAGTCAATTTGAAAAGACTCCACACTATATGATTTCAAGTATATGATATTCTGTAAAGGCAAACTTTGGAGACATTAAAAATATCAGTGGTTATCAGAGGTTGAGGGAGGGAGGGATGAATAGGTAAAGCACAGAGTTTTTCTAGGGCAACAAAACTATTTTGTGTGATACTGTACTGTAATGGTGAATATAGTTATACATTTACCAAAACCCATAGAATGTGCACCACCAAGAGAGAACCTTAATGCAAAACTATGGGCTTTTGGAGCTATTGATAAGTCAATGAAGGTTAGTTGATTGTAACACATGTACCACTCTGGTGCAGAATGTCGATGGGGGGAAGCTATGCAACTGTAGAAGCAGAAGATATACTGACACTCTGTACTGCCCACTCAATTTTTCTGTGACCCTAACATAAATAAATAAATTTAAAAATAGAAAAATTCAATCAGAAAATTGAAAATGATAATGGATATTACTGAATAATGAATTAATAATTTGGGAAATTGAGTGGAAGGAAGCTCTCAAAAAAAGGTAAGACACTAAGAACAGAAACACAAAGGAAAATAAATTTTGAGGTTAGATCTGGTTGATCAAACAAGAGAATACTAGGATGGACATGGACAACAGTGTGGTGACTGCCAGGTGGGAAGGATAGGAGAAGTGAAGTAGGGTATGGTGGGGGCGATAAATGATGATGAATGGAGACTTGACTTGGGGTGCTGAATGCACAATACAGTGTACAAAAGATGTGTTGTGGAATTGTGCACCTGAAACCTTATAATTTTGTTAAGCAGTGTCATCCAAATAAATTAAATAAAAAGCAATTTTTATGATGAAAAAGAGAATCCTGGGAGACCCAAAAAAGTATAAAAGAACAGATGAAATAATAAATTAACACTTCCTGAACTGAAGAAAGACCCAAGATTATAGATTGAAAGGGCTGACTGAGTTCCAGACATACCTTGGTAAAATTCTTCAATTCCAAAGATAAAGGTATAATTTTAAAGGCTTCTAGTCAAAACCCATAGTCTATGTGTGATGGAAAGAGAGTATAAGAATCATCTGATTTCTCATCAGCAACACTAGAAGTATTAAGGTGCTAGAATAACATTTATATTGGTAAAATTGAGAAAATAGCCTTATAATCCAAGAAACCTATACCCAGCCAAGGTTAAAATTTATTAGTCAGATAGAATAAAAAGTTTAGGGACACTTTCAAAGTGCACACCATTCTTATGTGCTGTCTCAGGAAAATGTTAGAAATGGACATTTTTAATAAAATTTTCATGATGGGGAAGAGGAAATGGTGCAGATCAATAAACTGGATATTCTCTTCATCGACCCACACTTAATTAAAGTGCTGAATTCCCATCCATTGGTGTAATGTTCTAACTGATACTCATGAGACTAATAGGTCACTCTATACTTTCTGGAATTTGCTTTATCCTCAGATCTTTTAGAAAATCTGTTTCCATGACATCACTAAAAAACAAATTTTAGGTCACAGGACACTCATGCAATCACCATAAATATATGCATATGTATTCTTTATAATTTGCCATACCTTCATTGAACTTAAATTCTCAATCAGCCAAGTAAATATTTTGCCATCTTTCTCTTACATGGCCTCAATTTATGTTATACCTAACACTAGAGGCCCGGTACACAAAAGTCATGCACTCAGGGGGAGGGGGTGTCCACTCAGCCTGGCCTGCACCCTCCCACAGTCCAGGAGCCCTTGGGGGATTTCCAACTGACAGCGGGGAGTGGGCCTAAGCCATCAGTTAGACATCCTTGGATATCCTTAGCGCTGCCACAGAAGCGGGAGAGGCTCCCGCCACTGCCGCTGTGCTCGCCAGCTGTGAGCCCGGCTTCTGGCTGAGTGCTGCTGCCCCTGTGGTAGCACACTGACCACCAGGGGGCAGCTCCTGCATTGAGCGTCTGCCCACTGTTGGTCAGTGCGTGTCATAGTGACCAGTCGTTCCACCGTTCAGTTGATTTGCATATTAGCCTTTTATTATATAGGATACTGTACATATGACTGAAATGTTGACAGCTTTCCCTCTGCATTTAATAACAAGATAATGATGATTGCCACTGCAACTTTTATTCAGAGCTCCTAGCTAATGCAAGAAAACAAAAGGAAATAAAATGCTACACATGGCAATTGCAGTTGCCAAAGAAGAAATAAAACTCTGTGTTTGCAGATGATCTGGTTGTTAATGTAGAAAATTAAAAATAATCTGTATGCAAATTATTCAAATAATAGATGAACTTATCAAAGTTGCAGTATATAAAACCATATATAAATTTTATTTTAAAAACAAAAAAATGAATTTTAAAAAGATATCATTTACAATAATGTCAACATTTATTAACTTACTAGGGTAAAGATAATAAAAGTGTAAGACCTCAACAAGAGAAACTATAAAACCTTACTAGAAAAATTAAAGGAGAAGGAACCAAGATGGTGATGTAGGTGAACACCTGTACTCGCCACCTCCCACAACCACATCAAAATTACAACTAAATCAGAACAACCGTCATCCAGAACTGCCTGAAATCTAAGTGAATGGAAGTCCTACAACTAGAAAAGTAAAGAAGGAAGCACATTGAGACTGGGAGGAGGGGCAGAGGCACAGAATGGGCTAGACCAGCACCCATGTGTGCTGCTTTTTTAATGGAGAGGGTGGTCGTCTCTGTGGAGGCCACCCGGAGGAGCAAGGTGTCACAGCCCCTCACCAGACCCCCAGCCCAGGCTCCCAGAGCTGGGAAAAGAAGTCTCTGTGTAACTATAGGCTATAAAAACCAGCAGGGCTTGGGGTTCAGTGACACGGAGGCTGCTGGAGACCCAGCTGATCCTCTTAAAGGGCTAGCACAGGAACTGAACTTCCTCTGAGCTCCAGCACCAGGGCAAGGCTCTGTGGAACACAGACACTTATGTGGAGAAACTGGATTGTCTGGCATTGGGGCAGGAACTCAGGGGTGGCTTTCTCCCAGACTGAGGTGCTCCCAGGAGTGATTGTTCCTGTCCTGGGACCTTCCCAGTCACAGGGCTAACTAGCATTCATTTCTGTTTGCTCTTCCCTGGTGAATCTTTGAGGCCCCGCCCCTTTCAATTTGCAGCCTCACACAACCTGTGTGCAGCAGTTTTTCCATATAAATGACCCGACCTGGTTCAGGCTTCAGACTTAGCTGAAATCTCCTAAACAAGCTGCAGCTGGGTTAGGGAGCCCCAAACCTATCAATAAAAGGCCCCAAACCGTACTAACACCAGCCTGCCTTGCTTCACAGCTGGGCCTCACTTGGGCACTTCCAAGTCCAATACAAATAGCAAGTAGCAGCCATCTGCAGATCCTTCTGTAGCTCCTGCTGGGTGGCCCCAGGCAGTGGCTGACTTTACATCTCCCTGGACATCCAAGAGCCAGTGCACCTGGTGGTCAGCATCTGACCACTGTAAAAAAAAGTGTCTATAATTAAAAAGATAAAAGAAAAATTAAAGATATATGAAAAGAAAAAATCTTACTGATGAGTTGGAAGACTACTATTATAAAGATGTAAAATATCCTCAAATTAACTACAGATTCAATGCAAGTCCAAACAAAATTCTTGCAAATTCTTTTCTTTTCTTTTTGGTGTGTGTGTGTGTGTGTGTGTGTGTGTGTGTGTATGTGACTTAAAAAGTTAATTCTAAAATTTATATGGAAATTTAAAGGCCACAAATGGTTAAGACTATTCAAGAGAAACAAAAATGTAAAAGAACTCTTTCTATTAGTTACCAAGACATTATATTACAGTAATTAATATTGTGTGCTATTGGTGCAAAGATTTAAAAAAAGATCAATGGAACATAAAAGAATGCCAGAAATAGGATAATAGTTGATTTACAACTAATGCTACAATACAAAAGTATTGGCTAGAATAGTTTTTTCAACTGATCTTGATTTAGCTGAATATATGGGAGAAAAAATTATTTGCAACTGGATTATAGATCTAAATGTATTGAAGGCAAGACAATAAAACTCCTAGAATACAGCATAAGAGAATATTTTAATGGCCTGAGAATAGGAAATAATTTCCAAAATAGAACATCAAAGTATTAATAATCAGAGAAATGCATGATTGGGATTACATTATAATTAAGAACTTGTACTCATCAAAAGTTTAAGTGTCCATCAGTAGATAAGTGGGTAAAACAGCTGTGATACATTATTCAATGGAACATTACTCAGCTGTTAAAAAAAGAAGGAAATATTACATTTTGTGACAGCATGGAGAGACCCTGAGGGTATTCTGCTAAGTGAAATAAGCCATTCAGAGAAAGACAAATACCATATGATTTCACTTATATGGAATCCAGTGAATAAAATAAACTGATGAACAAAATAGAAACAGAGGCATGAAAACATGGAACAGACTGACAGAGGTCAGAGAGGAGGGTAATGGGGGGCTGGGTGAAAAAGGTAAAGTGATTAGACAAAAAAACACCCAAATTTATAGACACAGAAAACAGTATGGTGATTATCAAAGGGAAAGGGGGTTGAGGGAGGTAGAAGAAGTTTAAACGGTGATAAACTGTGATAGAAGATTTGACTTTGGGTGCTGAACACACAATACAATATACAGATGACACATTATAGAATTGTATACTTGAAACCTATATAATTTTATTAACAAATGCCACCCCAATAAATTCAATGTAAATGTAAAAATTTGAATGAAAAGGTAATTCAGAGAGTTGGAGAAAACACATACATCACATAGAGGTGATTTAGAATCACCTTATATATATATGCCTAAGTGACTATTATGACCAAACTACCAGAATGACCCGTTGACCGGTCACTATGACACTCACTGACCACCAGGGGACAGACGCTCAATGCAGGAACTGTCCCCTGGTGGTCATTGCACTCCCACAGTGGGAGCGCTGCTCAGCTGACAGACTTGACTGACAACCACTCACTCCCTCAGTAGTCCTGCAGGTCCAATCTCCGAAGAATGGCCCAGGCACCGATGGACCAGTGCCACCGGCATGATCCTGACACTGCCACCCTCCTGGAAGTCGGCCTTGGGCACCGTGGCCGCTTCCCCTTCCTAGATGCTCCACAAAGGAAGAAAGGATATAAAGCAGCCACCAGGTGGCTCACGACAACCAGCGGGAACATCAGCAGGATGGATCCGGATCCTGGGTCAGCAAGTGTGTTCTGGCAACCCCCCACCCCGACCCCACACATGCACGGGGCCTCTAGTTAGCTATAAAAGAAAACCCACAACCAATAAGGAAAAGATAGACAACCCTTAACAATGGCCAAGATGCTTGAACTGGTACTTTAAAAAAAAGTTAATTTAATTTAATATTTTCCATCACCTATTATCCCCTCTAACTGGTACTTTTTAAAGGAGGCTATCCACATAGCTATCAAACATATAAAAAAATTCAGCAATCACAGAAATGCATTTGAAAATGATAATGAAGGATTTCTGCTTTTAGCCATGATGGGGTAAGAGAGATTGGATTTTCATTCCCACAGTAAACAGCTAGTAAAACTGAACAAAATAGATACAAAAACTGTTTTCAGACGTTGAACAGTAGGCAGCATAGAGCTGTGATTCCTGAGAGTCGTGAAACAAGCAAAGGAAGCCTTGGGATTCCAAACTTTATTACTGACGGCACTTTGTTGACTCTAAAGCAAGGAAAGGAGGTGTCAAGTAAATCACGGAAGTCTTGCTGAGTTGTTGAGTCTGAAGTCAGGGTTTGGGGAGACTTCCTGAGCTGGAAGTTGCAGGATAAAGTTCCAGAGGGAAGAGACCTATGCAGAAACAGAGCTCCGAAAATATGCATGGAAGTCCCTTGAATCTTAGCTACTGGTAAATACTGAGATATGTTTAGGGCAAAACTCCATGAGGCTAAAAGTGACTGGGGCATTATGAGTGGAATGGTTCCTAGAGCTCACACTGGATTGGGAAGATTTGAGTTCCATTTACCAGCACGGAGAGTTCTCCATCTCCCAGAGCATTCTGTAGAGACCCAGAATGATATCGTTACTAGTGGTAGTGAGGTTAAACTATCAGGATCAAGCGCAGCTGTACTATGCCACTTGCAAACACAAAGCCTACTTTCTTTAAAAGAACAAACAAAATCCAGGCAATAATGGAAGAAATATATTGTTCAACATCCAATCAATATTTACTAGACAAAATGCAGAAAATATGACCCACAACCAGGAGAAAAATCAGTAGGAACAGACTCAGAAATGAGAGAGATTCAATTAATGAAAAAGATGTTAAAACACCAATTACAGTTATGTTCAAACATTTAGAGAAAAATGGGAACATTGTGAGGAAATTGAAATAATGTAGAATAGAACTAATGTAAATAATAGTGAGAAAAATATGTGAAATAAAAAACTGAATAGGATTAACAGCAATTAGTCACAGCAGAACAAAAGATCAGTGAACTTGAAGAAATCACAATAGTTATTAGCAAATAAAGCACAAAACAAAGAGAGAGAAAAGAACAGCAGTATTGAACAGTCTAACTGATGTATAACTCCAGAATTGTAATTCCAGAAATGAGAGGGAATGGAGATGGAGACAGAAAAAATACTTAAATAATAGTCAAGATCTTTTCTAATGGGCAAAACTAGGAAGAAACTTGAAGCTGCCTAGGCTTGCCTGTGCCCGTCCCCACTGACCGGTGCCCTGTGGCCCAGGCCGCACTGACTGACCGCACCGACTGATCACAGGGAGCCCTGGCCATGGGGCTGTGTGGGCCCTGGGCGGTGTGAGCATGGGCCTTCCGTGGGCTCCCAGGACTGGCCAAGGGCAGGAGGGTGGGGTGTTGGGGGGGGGGGCGTGGGTGTAGAGCAGTGATGGCGAACCTATGACACGCGTGTCAGAGGTGACACTCGAACTCATTTTTCTGGTTGATTTTTCTTTGTTAAATGGCACTTAAATATATAAAATAAATATCAAAAATATAAGTCTTTGTTTTACTATGGTTGCAAATATCAAAAAATTTCTATATGTGGCACGGCACCAGAGTTAAGTTAGGGTTTTTCAAAATGCTGACATGCCGAGCTCAAAAGGTTCGCCATCACTGGTGTAGATCATCAAAAAAATTATTCAAAAGGAAAACAGCCCATGATCTTCTACCAGTAAAGCCGGTGGAAATTGCTATAGAGGCGTGGTGGGTGGTGCAGGCTGGATATATCTTGGAAGAGGACATAAAGATAAGCACTTTGCCTGAGAAATGCGCTGTTGATAAGATCATCAATGCAGGCCCTCAGCTCTCTGGATCACTAGATTACAATGTAGTACATAGTTTATATAACAAAGGATTTATTTATCTGGATGTACCAATATCTGATGACAGTTGTATAGCAGCTCCTCCTCTTGAAGGTTTTGTAATGAATCAAGTGCAAGGTCATTATTTTGAAACTCTGCTCTATAAGGTATTTGTTTCAATAGATGAGCACACTAATGATGCAGAGCTTGCAATGTCCTTGAGATAGACTTATCCCTGGTTAAGAACGCTGTTTCAATGTATTGCCGATTGGGCTTTGCCCATAGAAGGGACAAGTAATACATTTGGATCAACTTCACTCATCGTGGAGAAATGTTCCATCTGTGAGCAGATTACAGGGTACTTCAGATCCGCAGAAGGTGCTCCTGTCCTGGGGCAGCGGGGGAGCAGGAGTCCGTACAGGAAACGCCCTCGGCTACTGACACTGACACAAACAGTCAAGAGGATCCAGCCCACACAGCCAGTGTAAGCGGCTTAAGTTTATATACGAAGCATTTCTGACTCAACTCTCGCTGGCTTTTTAATGATGGGAAATCTTTCACCAAACTTGAAAAGCCATGCAGTCACATGTTGGGAGTTGGCGCTCTCAGGTGAGTGTCTGGACAGCTTTCTCATAGAACTGGGGAAGCTTCGGAGCTCTGGTGAAGGAGAAGCACAGAGGTGTTCTGACCACCCACTCACGCTGAGAAACACGAGACTGTGTCTTCGCCACAATAACGATCTAGTTGCACAAACTGCACAGCCAGCCCAGCCCAATTGTGGTTTTCCTCTGGATCTCGTACGCTGTGAAAATCTCCGTGGTTTGGACCCTGCCACTCGCAGCGGAGTTCTAAACGAAAGTCACACACTGCTTCTTCCCATGGCTCCTCTCCCCAGTGCAGCTGCCCTCCTCAGCATATTGGACCAGCTATCCCACAAGTCAGTTCTGTCTGGTTTAAATTGTACATTTGCCATGTCACTGGGCAAGGACCACCATCTCTTTTGCTGTCCAAAGGTACAAGACTTGGAAAACTGCCAGATATTTTCCAGGGTTCTGATCGATTACTAATAACATTTTGGGGTCATGATCCTGAGGTAGCTCCTACCTCAAATGTGTTCACAATGTTGGATGATGCTTTAACACATTCGGGGCTTTGATTCAGGGACATGGTTTCCACAGGGCAGGAGAAACTGTCCACATACCATTGCCACTTGATGAGACAGAGCTACAAGGAGAGTTTACTCATGTCAATATGGGTGTTCATAACGCATTGGGAATGTTAAGGAACAAGGTGGACTTGCAGCATTTTTGTGGATATAGCACCATGTTGAATGCTTTGAGCCAACTTGCAAGCAGAAAACTCAGTGAGGCTTCTGATGAGAGAGGTGCACCTGAGTTGGCCGCTGGCTCAGATGTAAATGAAGTACAGGGTCATTTGAAATGGTCGTTGAGGAGGCAACTGCAGATTTAGCAACTAAGCAAAACTGTTGCCACAACAGAAGCAGACTGGGTTCCTCTCGAGCTGTGCTTTGGAATTCCACTGTTTCATTTTGAATTAACCCGGAAAGTTTGTAGAAAGTTGCTACCCACGGCCTTTGCAGGGAAGAGAGCCTTCAAAACCTCTTACGTTTCAGTAGAAAACTTTCTCCACAGCCCTTCTCTTTGTCCACTCATTCCAGGAGGCGCTTCAGCTCTGGAAATGCACACAGAGGCCCGCTTTTCAAGTTTGCTCTCCCAGTCATCCTGTGCAGACCTGGGAGTCCCACTTCCCCCGAAGAACTCAATATGTAAAGATGGCATCTTGTCATTTTGGAGTGGACGGCCACCTTCCTCACTGCGTATTGCTAGTCTCCATTTGCAATGATTTGGTTACACCATTTGTTGCTCACACTTTCTGCCTTTTTTCTTTCTTAAGGTTAGCTTTACAGTGCCAGCCACTAAAATGCATCCTGCTGCCGCTGTGCGATTCATGCTTACCTGGTGTTCAAAGTTTGGGGAACACGTTCACGGTTTCTGAAGTTCTCCTCATTGCATGTCCTGATGCAACCAAGAGCTTTTTGGCAGCCTGCTCTGTATTTTTACCTTGAGACAACCTGTGTTTCTTTTCTAAAACAGGATCTGCTTTATAGGCTTTATGATGACTGTATGTTTATAAGCAGCCATTATGAATACTGCAGTGTAATTTTATTTGTTAGGTTATCAAACGCAAATCTCGTTGAGTTTTATATTTTGTTACCCACTCTTTAGGGGATCATGGGAAGAGTGGAAGGCTTCTTGGTACTTCAAGTAGCAAAACTATGAAACATAGATGCCCAGGACTGAGAAATAATGTGATGGGGCATTTAGAACTCCTGTGGCTGTAAGTGATGTATAGCAGTTGAACATTGTTGAAGGTATGTCAATCAGCATAGTATGTATAGCTTACCCTTAATTTCTAAGGTCTTAACCCCAACTCTGACTCTGCATTAACATCTCATGAGAAGCTTTGGAAAGCATTCTATTTTTATTTATTTATTTAATTGTTTAAAGTATTACAAATAATAGTACATATGTCTCCTTTTCCCCCATTAACCTTCCCCCAACTTCCCCCACCCCCAAGCACATGCCCTCACCCCACTAGTGTCTGTGTCCATTGGTTATGCTTATACCAGAGGCCTGATGCGCAAAATTAGTGCAAGGAGCTTGGCCCTCGCGCCCCAGGCTTCATCTAGAACAGTGATGGCGAACCTTTTGAGCTCGGCCTGTCAGCATTTTGAAAAACCCTAACTTAACTCTGGTGCCGTGTCACATATAGAAATTTTTTGATATTTGCAACCACAGTAAAACAAAGACTTATATTTTTGATATTTATTTTATATGTTTAAATGCCATTTAACAAAGAAAAATCAACCAAAAAAATGAGTTCGTGTGTCACCTCTGACACGTGTCATAGGTTCGCCATCACTAATCTAGAAGGTGGTCTGGAAGGTCGTTTGGCTGTCCAGTCTAATTAGCATATTATGCTTTTATTATTATAGATGCATGCATACAAGTCCTTTGGTTGATCACTTTCCCCCACCCCCACCATCCCCTGCCTTCCTGCTGAAGTTGGACAGTCTGTTCGATGCTTCTTTGTCTCTGAAGTTCCCACCCCATAGCTGCTTGCTCATTCACTTACTTGCAAATTCATTCACTCATTCACTCACTCATTATTCACTCACTCACTCAGCAAACCCTCTCAGGTCCCTGACACCAGGCCAGGCACTGAAGTTGAAGCAGGATAAGACAGAGCTATGTCCTTAAGATGTTAATAATTCAGTCGGGTGAAGCAGGCACATGAACGAGGCAGTTGTATGCACAGATGCAGTGTACTGGGTTTGGTGAGGGCTGTAACTAACGCTGACTTTGCTCTCTTGATAAAATGGGGTCTCGGGAGCCAGGCCACCCAAGCCTGTAGGCCTGTGCCTAGGCCAGGAGTGGCCGGGATCCCAGAACATGACAGAGGGTGCAGGTCGGGCTGAGGGGTCTGGCCCCACCCCTCACCCTCACCCCCGAGTGCACAAATTTTTGTGCACCAGGCTACTAGTTAAATATAAAACTGAATAGTCTAATCAACTTTTCAGCTTATCCTTTTCTCTCTTTGGATCCTGTTTTTAAATTCTATCCTTCTTCCCTTTTACCAGCTCCCTGCATTTACTTCTTAGATACATCAATTACAACCTGGGGTGAGAGATATTTTGAGGCAATGAGAGATCACATTTTTAATGTAATTCTAGTCTAGGAAATGTATTTTCCATTTAAAAATATTTTTTTTAATTAATACCAGCCACACTAATTTTATATAAATTGCTGATTTCCTAATATCTTTGCATTTCTTATTCAGTTTTGTTATCTTTTAACTCACTTTCCTGCTTTTATTTCCTTATGCTGTTCTCCTAAACATAAAGTAACTAATGGTGAGGCTTTTACTCATTCTTTTTTTTCTTCCCATCTTTGCTCGTATATAATTGACAAAAACTGTATATATTTAAGGTGTAAGACTTGATTTCCCCTTCCTCCAGGCTTATTGATATAACTGACATATAACAGTGTATAAGTTTAAGGTGCAAAAATATAATGATATACAAGGTGTCCCAAAAAATGTATACATACTTTAACAGCTGATAGCTCAATTTTGAAAATGAAATATATTTTAATAAACACTGCCTTTGTAATTATTCAAAGTGCATGTATACATTTTTGGGACACCCTATATGTGCATATTGTGAAATGATTATCACAAGTTTAGTTAGCATTCATCACCTTACAAATTTTCTTTTTTTCCCTTGTAATGAGATTTTTTAAGGTCTACTTTCTTAGCAACCAACTTGAAGTTTTTGATGTATGTTTTTGTTTGTTTTGTGAACAGCTTGTTTGACATTTGTATTAGTTTATCTGTAAATTAAAATTTTTTGTCATTAGTTTTCTGTTAAGTTCTACCTTTATATCTAAACTGTGTTGAAAGTACACATACTTATTAATTTTCTTAATATCATTGCATCATTTTGCTAAACATGGTGTAATTTTGATAGTTCACCCTTATTCTTTCATTTTTCTGGAGGCCTTTTATATTTCCATTCTTGAATCTTAGAGGATTAACATTTGTTTTCAACTGGCCTGTTTTTGGTGGCCATTAGATGGTCCACACAGTTCTCACAGTTGGAATTCCTATTCCATGACTTAACTGGCCTTCACTGACATAACGGGAATGTTTTCACTGTAAGTTAGACAGTATAGAGGTGATACAGAGAGGTGTCTATGAGTTCATCTCTTTTGAGTCCTTGGTTCAGTGGGATATGCGTTCAGATATGGAGTCACCTGAGCTGGATTATTGTTTTTTGTAGTTGATTTTGACAGGATCCCTGCTTCTTAGCAGAAATCTGAGAGAAGCTGAATTTCTCAGAGCCTTCTGAAACCTACTAGCTAGCTGGCAGGTGAACCAAAGAGAGCTATGGAAAAGTGACTTGTGGGTCAGGAAAACCTGAATATCTTTAACTATATGAAAAGCCTTCTTGTCACATTTCCCCCTGATAATAGCATAATATATATGAAAGATAAGTCAACTAAGGCTGGTAAAATCTCTAAATGTGAATGTTCCAGAGTGGTGGAAGTAGTTTACAATATAAAAATGCCATGTTCCATAGTTTTATCCTGCTCTCTTATTTGCAGTGCAGTCTTGCTAAATCGATGTGGTTCATTTGTGACCTCTAAAATTACTAGTAACTTAGGCTTTCCCTGTGGCTGGGCTGTGAGCACGTGGTGGGGATCCACACAGTGGTTTGAATTGTGCTAGAAGCTGTGGAGCTGCTGTCTTCAGCTTGCAGTTACTTAGAAGGAGCCAACTATGAAACATTTTATACGTTGGGCAGGGACTAAAGTATGGGCTCTCTTGCCAAACCTCTCTAAAGGATTCTAGCATATTAGATTGGTTTGAAAAGGTTCCTTGGAAGACATCTGGTGAGTCCAAAATAATTTTACACTCTAAATTATAGACTCATAAAATAATCTACTCCAACCACTCAGCTGATTCCTAAGAATCTCTTCCACAACACATCCACCAAAGATCATGCAGTCTCTTATTGAGAGAGGAAGAGAGAGAGAGAGAGAGATAGAAACTCTGATGAGAGACATCGACCAGCTGCCTCCTGCAGGCCCCCTACTCGGGATCGAGCCACAACCCGGGCATGTGCGATGACTGTGAATTGAACCTGGGACCTCTTGGTTCATAGGTCTATGCTCAAACACTGAGCCACATCAGCTGGGCTGATCACGCAGCCTTAATCTCTTCCAATCTTAAACACTTCCCTTACGTTGAGACAAAAAGCTGTTACCTTGAACCTTTCATTCATTGGTGTTATTTCCTTGGAGCCATACAAAATACCCTAATCCATGATGGACATTCATATATTTGAAAATAATTCTTATTGTCTCCTTGTATGTTTTTCTCCCCCAGGTGAAACTATGGAACTACCTACTCTCTTGAAATGATTTGGGTCCCCTTCCTATCATCATCTGTCATTTATCCATATCCCATGACAAAAATGAGTATAATATTCAGAGTAAGGACTAACCAGTACAGAGTGAATAGTATAAAAATAAAATTTCTGAAAACCTCCTCGCTACCTGTCTTTGGAAAGTGCTCTTTACAAGTTCGTCAGCTATCTACAAATAGCCCCTGCAATGGTGACTTTCAGTCCTTAGTCTCTTCGAAGTCTCGGCTATCCTTTCATTGTGCAGGTTTTCCCTCTATCTTCCTGACTTAGTAAGTTTTCTCCTCCAGCCCACCACATATCACAGGTGTAGTTCTTGCACCTGCTCTAGCTCTACCTCTGCTATAGCTCTGTACTTGCTCCTTTGGGAGCTCCTACTCTTAGGCCTTCAATTGTTACCTTTGTTGGACTGACTCCAGATCTCCCTTGAATGATAAATATTATTGTTTGCCCCTTCAAACTCATTTTGTGGTTCCCTCCCTGTCCTAAAACTAGCTCCTAGTTTTTTATTGGTTTTCTGTCACCCAGTTTCAAAGTTATGGAGCCATAAATTTTCCCCCCTTACTCGTATGTAGTCAGTCATCATGAAGTAGTGATTCTTCATTGAAAAAATATCTCACATCTCATCCTTCTGTTTATTCTCTTTCCACCACTTATTCTTCCAAGCACCTCTTAACTAGATTTACTGCCTAGGATGTTTTTCCTTTTCACTCTATTTTGCACAGTCACAAAATTATCATTTTAGTAATGCAACCTTATTCACTTGACTTTTCTTCACAAATACCTCAGAAAGCTTCCATTTTCCTGATGAGTATAATACAATTCCAAGCTTGTGTTGCAGATCCTTTCAGAATTTTCTTTTAACCCCCCTTTTCAAGATTGTACCCCAGAATACTTCCCATAAACCTGCTGCAACAATTCAGTTCTTCTTCCCCTGGAGCACGGCACAGCAGTCTTTACCCCTTTGCCTTTTTTTTTCTCTTTCTACACCATCAGCTTAGCAACATCTTATCCATCTTTTGAGACATGTCACACACCATCTTTCCCTTTCCCACGAAGATAATCTCTTTGCCTTCTTATACCCAGAAGTTGATAACTTTTATTATATTGTCCATCTAAACTACATTCTGACCCTAGTCTATTTTTTAAAAATTGTCATATTATGTCCCTGTATATGTTACAAGCAATTTAATTGCAGGGACTCTGACATTGCTTCCGTGTATCCCATATTACTAGAATAGTGCCTTGCAAGCATTAGGCCCACCATGAAAATTGGTTGGTTGGTTGGTCAGGCTATCATAAATATAATATCTGTCAAAAAACATTATGCATGTTTTTAATACAAATGTTTTATTTCAGAAAGTATCCAGGCTTTCTTGACTAAGTAATATAAGTATCAACTTATAAAAAGGTTGGAAACGGGTTTGTGGCTGAGAGTCTGAAAATGGTGAAACTTCTAAAGAGCAGAAACTGCAGAGACATGGATCATAAGCATTCCATAGCTACAATCCCTTCACGCAATGGCTGGGGTATGACTCGGATCTGGGCGATAGGAACCATAATAATCAGTTGTCTCACGGGCTTTCCTTTCATTTATCTTCACTCTTCCTCCTTTCATTGTACTTCCTTCTGTTAATTGCCCGTCTCCTTTTTTGCTTCTGCTTTTTTACGCTTGACTTGTGGTTCTTTCTTTCCCTTCACTTGGTCCTTTCCTTCACCACTTTTCTTGTCTTTGGCATCAGTTTCTTTCGTATCTGTAGTCTTTCCTGCATCTTCCTTTTCTTTGGCCTGGCTTCCTTTAGCTGCAGAACTCTCAGTGTTTTCTGGAGGTTTCTGTCCTTGTGGTGTCCCAGCCTTACTCTTCTTTACTTTCGCTTTTGGTCCTTTTGGTGTTTTGGCCTCACTCTCCTTCACTTGAGATTCTGGTCCTTGTGGTATTTCCACCTCATTCTCCTTCTCTTGAGATGCTGCTTGTCCTTGTGGTATTTCCACCTCACTCTCCTTTTCTTGAGATGCTGGTCCTTGTGGTATCCCGGCCTCACTCGCCTTTACTTGGGCTTCCTCTCTTGTTGGCATTCCCAGGTCGCTCCCCTTTGCCTTGGCCTCCATGTCTACCTTCCCTGTGTCTTTTGCTTTTCTTTCCTTCTTTGTTTTGTGCGCCAAGGACTGATCAGAACCTGTGAAGGAGATTTCCTTCTTTAGTGCTTCCTTGTCTTTGTCTTCGCTACTCTTTGACTTTGCAGTGCCTCCACTTTTTAGAATCGAGACTCTGGGATCTGATTTTTTTGCAAGTTCTCCATCCATGTAACCTGGAAATATAACTGAGCACACAACAAAAGTGCACAATTCAGATAAGTATGTTCTCTCTATTCCTACTTCCCCCCCTGATATTGGTTTCTTTTTCTTTCTTTCTTTTTTTTGTGTGTTTTAAAACTGACAGACTGGAGATAACTTGAGTTTTTCCTGAAAATATAAAATGGTGGAATGCTACACGTGAAGTGTTGATAACATTCCAGACTCTTTCGATAAATTGGAAGATTAATGAAAGATAAAGTAAAATGTAGTATAAGCGAGCTGACATTTGTTCAGTATGTTCTACCAAATGAATAATGCTGATAATAGCTAAAGAAGGATGTATTCGGAAAAGAAATATAATTTAAATTTAGAAACAATTGTGGAAAGAAACAATATTGTTTCTTAAAATAGAAAAAGGAAGTTCAAAATATACTTTCCATATTAAATAAAAGCACATCTCATTGTGCAAAAGTAATAATAGTGCTAGTTGATATTAATTAAGTGCTCACCACATACCAGGCACTCACTGTTCTGAGCACTTTATACACATTAACTTATGTAATCCTCACAATGACCATTTAGGGTAAGTACTATTACTACCCCCATTTTACAGATAAAGAAACTGAGGCACAGAAAGTTTAAATAAATGTGAATATGGTCATGAAATTAGCAGGTGGTGGAGCTAGGATTTGAACTGAGCAGTTAGACTCCAGAGTTCAGTTTTAATCACCACTACTAGACTGTTTCTTGCAATATCGGCTAACTCACTTCGCAAAAATTCCAGGGACCTTTTATTATGTTTAGGCAAAGCAGCTCTGCTATGTCTTATGTATGTGTTACCTAAAAAGATTGAATTTGTTAGCTAGCTTTTAAAATTTTTTATTTTTTTTTTTAGCAATTTGACTGAATTAAGAAAAACAAAATCTGTGCTATCAAGGAGAATTGTGTGGATTCATGCTATGGAGCAGAGGTGTGTCTTGCTTTGAACAAAGCTAACATTTAATATTAATATAGTAGAAAGAATACTGAATTTAAAAGCCGAATCAGAACATCTGGGTTTAGTATTCCTGCCAGCAGGGTTTATTTAGGTAAGTCGGTTAACCCCCAAAGACTCACACCTCATATTTAGTTTGTTTGCTCTCTCCACTTTGTAGAGTTAAGTTTTCTAGACAGATAGTTTAAGGAGGATGGCTTTTAGAGTCAGACTAGTTCAAATCTTGGCTCCATACCTAACTAGCTGGGTGACCTTTTGCAAACTTTACTTTTTTATCTGTAAAATGGGAGCAATAGTAGTAACTTCTTCACAAAAGTGTTGTGAGGATTAAATAATATCATCTAAGTAAAGCACTCAGTACAGCGCAGTAAGTATTGGCTATTACTACAACCAAATGAGACAGACCAGGCAAAAACTTTCTCAAAACTATTAAGACGAGTTATTCTTAGTTCCAACCAAATAATTTAGAGGAATAATATATACATGACAGGAAGACTTCTTGCATAATAACTAATTATTTGACTTTTTCAATTTTAAAAGCTTTTTGGTACATTTAGAGTTTGTTGTTTGAAAAATTGACATATATAGAACTGTATTTTATCAGTACTAAAAAGTGAGACACACCTGTATTAGATAGAGAGGTAATTATGAATCAAAATGAATGTCGTAGTGCAGTGTTTCCTGTTTGACATTTTAATCTTTTGACACCAAAATCAAAATTATATTTGAAACTCTGCATTAATGCTTTCTGAACTTTTTATTTTTTATTTTTTTGGTGTATTTTCCTCACTATCTTGTTCATTAAGATATAGAAACTAGATATTTTATTTTAGACAAACTCATTTCCAACTTTCCAATGAAAGCCAGTGGTACTATATCCCTAGTCCTTCTGTACTGAGAAACACAGCCCAGGATATCTTGCTATCTGTCAGTATCTGTCAGTATCACCAGTGGACAGCTTCTGCTTGGGGTGTGGTGTGGAGTGAAGAGAGTGTATTTTTCCACCAAAGCGTCTAACTTTATGAATTCAATGGAATGTACTTCGATACAAACTGACTTTTCTTAGTTTATGAATAATTTTTAGTTTTACCATCTCTTGGAGGTAATTTATTCCTTGTTTACTGTCATTTATACTACTGCATTTCCCATTTTTAACCTAAATTTACCTCCTAAATAATTTAGATTCTGTCAATCAAAATGAAGTATTCTAGTATTTAAGGAAACA
This sequence comes from Myotis yumanensis, assembly GCF_028538775.1. NCBI lineage: Eukaryota > Metazoa > Chordata > Mammalia > Chiroptera > Vespertilionidae > Myotis > Myotis yumanensis. Next base: position 96,095,195 of record NW_027223757.1, on the reverse strand, counting down.
ATCAGTGTCTATGTTAGCTACAATTTTGTAGAATTTATAAAATGTTTATTATTTTTCCCATTACAAAATACCTCCAGTCACTTCTCATAGGATCTTCATACCCTTGAATATTTTAATATTTTTGCCTAATATTTTTGATCTCAAACTAAATGTAAGAAATTAGTTTTGCTGGGGATGTATTTTTTAGGACTCTAGTTATCCCATAAAGTGAGGTTCCCTTTATTTCAACTTTGTATTACAGAAGGAAGGCACAAATCATCATTCCACCAAACCCTAAATTCCTCTCTCCCTTCTTCCAGATTTCTAGACGGTGCATCAGTCTTTCCTCCCCCTTGCTCCCCACAAGTTCCATAATACAAACCTTTGTAAATCCTGCCTAAGTGTCCATTCATTGCAGGTGGTAGCTTATACAACAAAATTCTAATAAAATTAAAAGATTTAATCAAGACCTTGACAATCATTGTAATGTATTCAGGCTGATTAAAAAGTTTAAATTGATGGACATAAGACACTGGGGGGTAAGGGAGGCCAGGGGATTGTCAAGGGCGGGGGTGGGGGGGGGGGAACGACACATATGTAATACCCTTTGTAATACTTTTAGCAATAAAAAAAAGTTTAAATTGAAAAAAATATTTTAATTGGATAAGTTTTGTCAAAGCAGAAAGATATCAAGAAATAACTATCACATTTAATCATCCTAATTGTTATGATTCTTAAATAATGTAGAACATAGACCAGGGCCTTTCTTAGGAAACTAACATTACTTGGTTCTTAATCCAGTGCCCGCCAGTGAGAGCACAGTCAGTAGAAGATTTGAGAGATGAAGCATCCTGGTTCTCAGGCCACGAACCAACATTTAAAAGGTCACATACTTATCAGCTGACTATAGAGGAGAGAAAATAAGGGCCTCAACCTGAGAGGTGATCGAGTCTGATGGGCTGATGTGTCATAAATCTTTCTTTGAATAAAGGAATTCAACCTTAACCTCGTTTATTAAAATATTAACAGGGAAGAACATGTTTGAAATATTGTCAATAACAATATATCTTTTAAAGTAAAGAAATGAAAAAGTTAACCAGATTGTATTTCTGGCAATTGAAAAACATTTACCAAGAACGAATTCATTTCTAGGAAGGGACTTGGCCTGTGAGCCTTTCTCATCGCCCCTTCCTCTTTAAGGGACATGCTTGGTCTTATCACCTTCCCCAGGTGGGGAGGGCACGTGGGGAGCAGGCCCCTCATGACTGCTCGGAATGCCCTCTCTCCCAGCTTCACGGCCTCTCCCCCAACCACAAGCCAACCCTCGTTCCAGTGGAAACTGAGGAAGAACAGTGAGGTTTAAATAGGAGCATCTTTTGTGTTTGCCAGCGGTTAGAATGTTTGAGATGCTTGAGGGTATCTCACTACATCTCAGTCTTACTTGCTTCTTATGATATGTTTACAGAGTTTTAAAAATTGCCTTTCTCTTTCATTTCATATGATGGATTTCCTTGAAGAGCTGAGCCTACATTAAATAATCCGGACATAGAGAAATTTGAATTTAGAAAACAGTTAAAAGACACGCATCGATTTAAATGGATGCCTTTTATTTTTAACCTTTTGTGTGCATTTAATTTACAGCTTCTCTAGTAGATGCATATTTGTATTTACAAATATTTGCTTTACAGATAAGGCTTCCGGAGTAATCACAACAGAGGCATTTGTGGTTCAGTGTAAGATGCAGTGTGTAGAGGTAGAAGGTGTGTTCACTTTGGGACAGGAAGCCCTGTGTTTGCATCCTGCTTTTTACCAACCCTTTAACTTTGTAAATGTCTGAGCCAGTTTCCTGATCTGTAAAGCAGGGGGTAATAATAGCTACCAAGCAGGGCTATGGTAAGAATGAGAGATACTTACGGGGTTTGAAAATGCCTAGCACAGTGCATAGTATATAGTAGAAATTCAATACCTACTATCCCTCAAAGTAAGTTATTTAGAGGCAATAGAAAATAGATAAGATTTTGTTCTGAACTATTTTTTTCTATTCATATGATACAGTAGGCCTTTACTTACAACTGAAAAAGAGTTTTGAATTACCAGTGAGGAACTAATGGGATTCAGAACCAATCTTTCTTTTATCATGTTTTGCTGGGAGTCAGTGAGGAGACTCAGAGTCAGGAAGATGGCCAGAGATCATGCCACTCTTTTGTATGAATTCATCTCCTCTATAGCAATCTCTCCAAAAATAGTTTTCGAAAGTATTGCTTCATTTTGGAGAATGGGGACATTTAAAATGGCCTTAGAAGCACAAGTATGTATTTTGGGAGTAGAAACAGCCAGGCCAGAAAATAACTATAAACAATGTACAATATCATTTAAGAATAGATAAGGAACTTACCCATAGGAGATAATGCTAAAAATAAAACACAAAAGAAAGATTAGTGGGAATTTTCTAACTCAAGGAGAACCCAGTTCTAATGATACCCTCTGTGGGTAAATGTTCTGCAGGACCAGCGGGGGACGTGGAATCCCCCAGTGATTTCAGCCCCAGGACTGCTGCTGGCCCACGCTCCACATCCTCCTCCACAGCAACTCTAGCTTTACTAATTTCATACCTTCCCATTGTAATTTCCTACTTTCATTGTTTTCACAAGTCAGTTTTTTTTCCCCATTCTTCTTCAGATCAGTTTGAAAATGTGTGTTGTTGGTCAATTGTCAAAATTGTGTCTTGTCCTGACACCTATTCTTTTTTACATGCATAGCTAATCTATATCTTTTATTAATCTTTATTGTTGAAAGTTTTACAAATGCTTTTCCCTTCCCCATGGACTCCTTCTAGACTGCACCTGTTGTACCCCCTCCTCCAGGCCTTTACCGCCCTATTGTCTGTGTCCGTATATGCATACGAGTTCTTTGGTTAATATCTCCCCTCCGCCCCCCACCTTCCCTCTGAGATTTGACAGTCTGTTCTATGCTTCTATTTTGTTCATCAGTTTTTGTTCATTGGATTCCACATATAAGTGAGATCACATGATACTTCTCTTTCTCTGACTGGCTTATTTCACTTAACATACTCTCCAGGTTCCTCCATGCTGTCTAAAAGAGTAAGAGATCCTACTTTTTTACTGCTGCATAATATTCCATTGTGTAAATGTACCACTAGGAATATGTCCTAGGAAACCTGAAGAACCAATCAGAAAGAATGTATGCTCCCCTATGTTCATAGCAGCACAATGTACAATAGCTCAGTTCTGGAAATATCCCATGTGCCCATCAGTAGATGACTGACACCTATTCTTTTCATCAGTTTTAGAGGATTTTCTTTTTTAGAAAAAATTATTCATTGCCAGATTATAGCACAAGGAAAACACGCTATCTTGTGGGTAGACTGGATGGGAATATATGCCAACAATCTTTGGCAGTAAATAGCCCAAATAAAATATAAGACCATTCTATTTTGTTATAAAACAAACATAGATAAGAGAGAATCAAAGTATGAGAATATAATTTAAGAAATAATGACTAAGTTAGAAGAATGTGAATACAAAAAAATTTGGAAACAAAATCTCAAGGGTCCTGGATACAGTAATAGGTAAGATAAGGAAATGATCCAAACTTACTGATTTTTCCAGAATCGTCAACTGAAAGAGATAAAGACAAACACATCAGTAGATACTTGAATTTCCTATATTTTCCATCCCATAAGTCTCTGCACTAGGTAGAATCTGTGTCATGCATTTAAGTTCCATTTATTTAAATGTGGGAAACTTCCACTGCTCTTGTCCTGTTGTAGTTTAAAAAGAATTTGTAATTAGCTGCTTTATTTAAACACTTTTTATTGAAATATATTTGCACATTTAAGGTGAACAGCACATTAACTTGACACATTTACATATAGTAATATGATTGCCAGTGTAGGGATCATCTATACTAATAAAAGGGTACTATGCTAATTAGACCAATTGACTGGACATTTTCTGGACATCCGACTTCCTTCTGGACAGTTAGGAGGCAACCAGGCCAGCAGGGGAGCAGTTAGGGAGCAATTAGACCAGCAAGCAGAGATGGTTAGGGGCAATCAAGCAGGCAGGTAGAGTGGTTAGGGGCAATCAGGAAGGCAGGCAGGTGAGAGGTTAGGAGCCAGCGGTCCAGGATTGCAAGAAGGATGATCCCTGCGGGATCGGGCCTAAACCGGCAGTTGGACATCCCCCTAGGTATCCTGGATTGGAGAGGGTGCAGGCCAGGCTGAGGCCCTCCCCGCCCCCCCCCTGCACCAATTTTGTGCACTGGGCCTCTAGTCTATATAATAAAAGCCTAAGGGACTGTTACGGTGGAACGACCAGAACGAGTGGTTGCTATGATGCACACTGACAACCACGGGCTGACGCTCAGTACAGGAGCTGCCCCCTGGTGGTCAGTGCTCTCCCACAGGGGGAGCAGCCGCTCAGCCAGAAGCCAGGCTCATGGCTAGTGAGCACAGTGGCAGTGGTGGGAGCCTCTCCCACCTCTGCGGCAGTGCTAAGGAGCAATGAGCTTAGCAGTAGAGTCTGCTGGTAAGGAGCCTGCTGCTAAGAAGCAGCAAACTGAGCAGTAAGGAGCCAGCAGGTGGACATCCCTTGAGGAGTCCTGGTCTGCGAGGGGGCACAGACTAGGCTGAGGGACCTCCCCGCCAGTGTATGAATTTCATGCTGGGCCTCTAGAGTTACATAATGATCCTTTCTTTTTTGTGGTTGGAGTTATATGTTTTAGTCTCTTAGCAAGTTTGATGATTATAATACAATATTATTGTCTACATTTACTATACTGTGTATTAAACTTCTAGGTCAGTGGTTCTCAAACTTCCTAATGCCACGACCCTTTAATACAGTTCCTCATGTTGTGGTGACCCTCAACCATAAAATTATTTTTGTTGCTACTTTATAACTGTAATTTTGTGTCTGTTATGAATCGTAATGTAAGTATCTGATATGCAGGATGTATTTTCATTGTTACAAATTGAACATAATTAAAGCATAGTGATTAATCACAAAACAATATGTAATTATATATGTGTTCTGATGGTCTTAGGTGACCCCTGTGAAAGGGTTGCTCGACCCCCAAAGGGGTCGCAACCCACAGGTTGAGAACCACTATTCTAGGCCTTATTTATGACTCATTGCAAGACTGTACTTTTGAACATCTGTCCTATCTCACATCCCTTAACCTCTGGAACTTTCTGTTTTTATAAGTTTGACTTTATTAGATTCCATATGCAAATGATACCATATAGTACTTGTCTTCCTCTGTCTGTCTTGTTCATCTATATATATAAAAGCCTAGGTGACTGGCTAAATGTTCAACTGTTTGACTGTTTGACCATTCCACCGGTAGCCACGATGCACACTGACCACCAGGGAGCACTCAACGAATAGGCATGGGAACATGGAACAGACTGATGAATCTCAGAGGGAAGCGGGGAGGGGAGAGGGTGGGGAGAGATTAAACAAAGATCTTATATGCACACTAGAGGCCTGGTGCACAGATTTGTGCATGTGCGTGGTCCCTCGGTCTGGCCTGTGGGGATGGGGCCGAAACTGGCAGTCTGACGTCCCCTGAGGGTTCCCAGATTATGAGAGGGTGCAGGCCAGGCTGAGGGACCCCACCAGTGCACGAATCCAGGCACCGGGCCTCTAGTTTACCATAATATGCTCAAGGTTCATTTATGTTGTTGCAAATTGCAGATGTCCTCCTTTCACATGGCTGAATAATATTCCACTGTGTATATAGGGCACATCTAATTGATCTATTCATCAGTTGATACAGACAGTTAGGTTGTCTCCATGTTTTGGCTATTATGAATAATGCTATAATAAGCAAAGGAGTGCATACATCTCTTTAATACCCCATTTTCATTTCCTTGTTTAAAAAATTTAACTTTATTGTTGAAAGCTTTACAGATGTTTTCTCCTTTCCCCACTCCAATGACCTCCTCCCTCCCAACTCCTGACCCCTCCCCAAGGCCTTTCTTTGGTGTACACTGGAAATTGCTATACCATTTGGAGAACCTATTTTCTGTTTGTTTGTGGTTTTTTTTTTTTTTGTAGTTTTATAACTTTGTTCAACAATCAGCATTAACTATAGATTTTTGAAAGTGGTAGCCAACATATAGACCTTGTTTAGTGAATCTTCATCCTTATTACGTGTTCTGGACTACCACTCCCAGATACATGAGGGACATTCCTTATTCCTTTGGCTGAGAAAGCCTTGTTGAGCTTGGTGTCAATGCACACATCTCCTTCATGGCAAATTTCCAGATCTCTCTCAGTTCCTGAGGGGCATGCTTCTTGAAACCCACTCCATAGATGAGCTTGTGAATGTTGATAAGTGTGTTCTCTGGTCATTACCTTATTGATGCCGAAAAGCGCTTTTTCTCATTACCCTTCTTGGTGGGAGCCATTTTGTTGGGTTTAGGTTGTAAAGATTCTGGTAGTTCTATTTTTAATTATTGAGGAAACTCAATATTGTTTTCCTTAGTGGCTGAACCAATTTACATTTCCACCAACAATGTGGAAATGTAAATGCACATCTCTTCAACACTTATCTCTGTGTTCTTGACAGTAACCATTTAACCCATGTGAGGTGTTAATTCATTGTGGTTGGCTTTGCATTTCCCTGATGATTAGTGATGTTGAAATCTTTTCATGTACATGTTGTCCACTCGGATATCTTGGGCAAAATTTTTCTTCAGTTCTTCTTCCCATTCTTAAATTGGATTGTTTTTTGATATTGAGTTGTATGAGTATTCTATTCTATTCTATTCTATTCTATTCTATTCTATTCTATTCTATTCTATTCTATTCTATTCTATTCTATTCTTGTTCTGTTCTATTAATTTTTCTATCACCATTTCCCCCCTCTATTCCCTCATCCACCTCCTTCGCCCCTTCTGTCTCCCTACAATTACCATACTTTTGTCCATGTCCATGAGTTCTCTCTTTTTTGCTCAACCCCTCCACCCTCAACCCCCACACCACCACCCCTCCACCAGAGGTGTCTGTTTATTCTTTATCTATGACTCTGTCTCTATTTTTTTTTTTGGTAGTTCAACTTGTTCATTAAATTCCACATATGAGTAAAATCAATATTAACCCCTTATCTGAAATTAGTTTGTAAAAAATTTCTCCTATTCTGAAGGTTGCCTTTCATTTTGTTGTTTCTTTTGTTGTGCAGAAGCTCTTAAGTTTGATGTTGTCCCACTTATCTGTGTTTGCTTTTATTGTTTGTGCTTTTGATGTCATATCCAGAAAATCAATGCCAAGATCACCATTTCTTCTAGAAGTTTTTTGGTATCAGGTTTTATTTTAAAATCTTTGATCTATTTTGAATTAACTTTCGTGAGTGGTTTAAGATAGGGGTTCAACTTTATTGTTCTGAATGTATTTATCCAGTTTCTCCAGCACCTCTTGTTGAAGAGACTGTCCTTTTCCCTTTGGGTGGTTTTGCCCCCTTCTCCAATATTTGTTGACCATATATGTGGATGGTTAATTCTGGGCTCTCTCTTCTGTTCCAATGTTCTGTGTGCCTGTTTTTAATGCCAGCACCATGCTGTTTTGATAACTATGGCCTTGTAGTATAGTTTGCTATTAGGTAGTTTGATTGTTCCAACTTTGTTCTTCCTTCTTAAGATGGCTGTTGCTATTTGGGGTCTTTTGTGGTTCCATAAACATTTTTAGAATATTTGTTCTAGTTCTGTGAAATACGTCATTGGTATCTTGATAAGAATAGCATTGAATCTGTAGATTGCTTTGGATAGTACAGACATTTTAACAACATTAATTTTTCCTTTCAATGAACATGGTATATGCTTCCACTTATTTGTATCTTATTCAATTTCCTCCTTCAGTGTCTTAAAATTTTCTGAATACAGGTCTTTTACATCCTTGGTTTAATTTATTCCTATGTATTATATTCTTTCTGAGGTAGTTGTGAATGGGATTGTTTTCTTAGTTTCCATTTCTGATAGTTTATCATTGGAGTATAAAAATGCAACTGATTTCTGCATATTTATTTAATATCCTGCTACTTTACTGAATTCATCTATCAATTCTAGTAGTTTTTTCTAGTAGGATTCTCTACATACAGTATCATGTCATCTGCATGACATGCAATTACTTCTTCCTTTCTAATTTGGGTGCCTTTTATTTCTTCTTTCTGTCTGATTACTATGGCTAGGACTTCCAATACTATATTGATTAAGAGTGGTGAAAGCAAACAACTTTTTTTGTTTCTATTCTTAAGGGGAACACGTGTAGTTTTTACTTATTCAATATATTGTTGGCTGTGCATTTGTCATCTATGACCTTTATTTATTTTTTAAATTTATTTTTAGATTATAGTTTACATTCAATATTACATTGTAATAGTTTCATGCTTACAGCACAGTGACTCCCCTGATATTTCAAGTACCCATCCGGCACCATACATAGTTATTGTAATATTATTGACTATATTCCCTATGCTGTAATTCACATTTCTGTGACTATTTTGTAACTGCCAATTTGTAGTTCTTTTTTTAACCTTTATTGTTGAAAGTATTACATATGTCCCCCTCTCCCCACTCCCATTGACCCCTTTTAACCTACCCCCGCCCCAATCCTTCACCACACCACTGTCTGTGTCCATGGGTTATGGTTGATTTCTTCCCACCCACCCACCCACCCACCCATCCCCACCTACCCACCCATCCCCACCTTCCCTCTGAGATTCAACAGTCTGTTTCATGCTTCTATGACTCTGAACCAATTTGTTCATAATTTATTTTGTTCTTTAGATTCCACATATGAATGAGATCATGTGATACTTGTCTTTCTCTGACTGACTTATTTCGCTTAGTATAATACTCTCCAGGTTCCTCCATGCTGTCTCAAAGGGTAAGAGATACTTCCTTTTTACTGCTGCATAGTATTCCATGGTGTAGATGTACCACAGCTTTTTTATCCACTCATCTAACTAATGAGCACTTGGGCAGTTTCCAGATCTTAGCTATTGTAAATAATGCTGCTGTGAACATAGGAGTGCACATGTTCTTTCTGATTGGTGTTTCAGTCTTCTTGGGATATATTCCTAGAAGTGGTATCACTGGGCCAAATGGAAGTTCCATTTTTAATTTTTTGAGGAAATTCCACACTGATTTCCATAGTGGCTGTACCAGCCTGATTCCCACCAACAGTGTATTAAAGTTCCTTTTTCTCTACATTCTTGCAAGCACTTGTTTGTTGATTTATTGTTGGCAGCCATTCTGACAGGTGTGAGGTGGTACCTCATTGTCATTTTAGTTTTCATCTCTCTGATGATTAGGGATGTTAAGCGTTTTTCCTTATGTCTCTTGTCCCTCTGTATGTCCACTTTGTAGAAGTGTCTATTTAGGTCTTCTGCCCATTTTTTAAAAATTGGGTTATTTGTTTTCTTTTTGTTGATTTGTATGAGCACACTGTATATTTTGGATATTAACCCCCTATCAGGTGTATTATTGGAAAATATGTTCTCTCATACAGTGGGTTCCCTTTTAATTTTGATGCTGATTTCTTTTGCTGTGCAGAAGCTTCTTATTTTGATATGGTCCCATTTGTTTATTTTTTCCTTTGTTTCTCTTGCACTGGGCATTGTATCAGTGAAAATTTGGCTACATAAGAGTCTGATATTTTGCTGACTGTGTTTTCTTCAAGAATTTTTATGGTTTCATGACCTTAAATCTTTTATCCATTTTTAGTTTATTCTTGTGTATGGTGTAAGTTGATAGTCTAGTTTCATTTTTTTACATGTAGCTGTCCAATTATCTCAGCACCATTTATGAAGAGACTGTCTTTATTCTATTGTATACTCTTGCCTCCTTTATCAAAGATTAATTGAGCATAATGGCTTGGGTTGATACCTGTGTTCTCTGTTTTGTTCCATTGATCTATTTGTCTGTTTCTGTGCCATACCAGGTTGTTTTCATTATAGTGGCTTTGTAATATAACTTAGTATCTGGTCTTATGATCCCTCCAACTTTTTCTTCCTTCAGCGTCTTTCTCTGGTTCCATATCAATTTTAGAGTGTTTGTTCTAGATCTGTGAAGTATGCCTTTTCTAGTTTCTCTTTCTGAGTGTTCATTAAAGTACCAATGATTTCTGGGTGTTAATTTTGTATCCTGCTTCATTGCCAAAATCCTTTATTAAATTTGGAAGTTTTTTGGTAGAATCTTTTGGGTTTCCTATGTACAATAACATGTCATGTGAAAATAATGGCAGTGTTATAATTTCCTTTCTAACTTGGATGCCTTTTATTTTTTCTTCTTGTCTGATCACTGAGGCTAGTACTTCTACTACTATGTTGAATAAAAGTGGTGAAAGTGGACAAACTTGTTTTGCTCCAGTTTTTAGGGGAAATTGCTTTAGTTTTTGCCCATTGAGTATGTAGATTTGTCATATATGGCCTTTATTAGGTTGAGATATGATCCCTCTATTCCCACTTTGTTGAGTTTTTTTTTAAAATAAAAAATGGGTGTTGGATTTCATAAAATGCTTTTTTTGCATCTATTAATATGATCATATCATTTTTGTCTTGCAATTTATTTATGCAATATAACACATTTATTAGTTTGTAGATATTGTAGCAGCCTTGCATCCCCAAAATAAGTCCCACTTGGTCATGTTATATGATCTCTTTAATATATTCTTAGATCCAGTTTGCTAATATTTTGTTGAGGATTTCGGCATCTATGTACATCGGGTATCTTGGTCTGTAATTCCCTTTCTTTGTAGTGTCTTTATCTGATTTTGAAATTATGAGAATGTTAGCCTTGTAAAATGAGCTTGGGAGTCTTCTTTTCTCTTGAATATTTTGGCAGAGTTTGAGAAGGGTAGGTGTTTATTTCTTGTCTAAATATTTGGTAAAATTCACCTGCTAAGCCACCCAGTCCAAGACTATTTTTTTTTGGGAGTTTTTTGATTACTGCTTCAATTTAACTAATTGTCATCTGTCTATTCAGATTCTCTGATTCTTCCTGAATCAGTTTTGGAAGATTATATGTTTCTAGAAATTTATCCATTTTGTCCAGATTGTTCAATTTGTTGCATAGTTGTTCATAACATTTTCTTACAATCCTTTGAATTTCTTTTGTCAGTTTTTACTTCTTATCTTTCATTTCTGATTTTATTTATTTGAGTCCTCTCTGTTTTTTCTTAATAAGCTGGTTAAAGGGTTGCTTTTGGTTTCATTGATCTTTTTTTATTGTTTTGTTAGACTTGTTTATTTTCACTCTGATATTTATTATTTCCTAATTTGTATTCACTTTGGACTTTGTTGTTCTTTTACAAGTTCCTTTAAGTATAAAGTTAGATTTTGGGGGGAAGATTTTTCTTGTTTTTTGAGATATGCCTGGAGTGCTATGAATTTCCCTCTCAGGACTGCTTTTTTTGTGTCCCATGGATTTTTGGTTGTTGTGTTCTCATTTTCATTTGCTTAAGGTAACTTCTTCCTTGATTTTGTTGTTAACCCATTCATTGTTTAGTACTGTATTATTTACCTTACAGGTCTTTGGATGTTTTTCAGTTTTCTTCTTGCAGTTGATTTCTAGTTTCATACAATTTGGTCAGAGATGCTTGATATGATTTTAATCTCCTTACATTTATTTATATTTATTGTTTATTTAATTTGATAGGATATATATATATATATATATATATATATATATATATATATTGAGAGAGAGAGAGAGAGAGAGAGAGGAGAAACATCAATGTGAGAGAGAAACATTAATCAATTGCATCCCGCATGCACCCTGACTGGGGATTGATCGAACCTGCAACCGTGGTATTTGCCTTGACTGGGAATTGAACCCCCCACCTTTTGGTGCACTGGATGATGCTCCAACCAATTGAGCAACACTGCCCAAGGCTATTTATTTATTTTTAATCTTCACCTGAGGTTATGTTCACTAATCTTAGAGGAAAAGGGAGAGAAAGAGCTGGAGAGAAACTTCGATGTGTGAAACATCGATCAATTGCCTCCCACATGCACCCTGAGGTTACACCAGACAAGGCTCTTACATTTATTGAAACTTGTTTTGTGTCCCAACATGTGGTCTATCCTAGAAAATGTCCCAGGTGCACTTGAAGAGAATACATATTCTGCTGCTTTTGGGTGAAATGCTATAAAGATAATCAGTGAAATCTATTGAATCTAGTGTGTCATTTAAGGCCACTGTCTCCTTGTTGATTTCTGTCTGGAAGATCTATCCATTGATGTCAATGGGGTGTTGAAATCCCCTACTATGACTGTGTTACTGTCAACTTCTTCCTTTTTGTTACAAAGATTTGACATATTTAGGTGCTCCTGTGTTAGGTGCATACATGCTTACAAAGATTATATTGCCTTGTTAGATTTCTCCCTTTATCATTATGTAGTGTCCTTCTTTGTCTTTTACTATAGCCTTGGCTTTAAAGTCTATTTTGTTAGATATAATAAGTATTGTCACCCCAGCTTTTAAAAAAAATTCCATTTGCATGAAATATCTTTCCCATCTCCTCTGAGGTGGGTCTCTTGCAGACAGCATATATATGGGAGTTGTTTTCTTATCCATTCAGCTACCCTATGCCATTTGATTGGAGTATTTAAGCCATTTACATTTAAAGTGATTATTGATACATAAGTATTTATTGCCATTTTATTTTTAAACCTTCTTCTTCTTCTTCTTCTTCTTCTTCTTCTTCTCTCTTCTTCTTCTTCTTTCTTCTTTCTTCTTCTTCTTCTTCTTCTTCTTCTTCTTCTTCTTCTTCTTCTTCTTCTTCTTCTTCTTCTTCTTCTTCTTCTTCTTCTTCTTCTTCTTCTTCTTTCTTCTTCTTCTTCTTCTTCTTCTTTTTCTTCTTCTTCTTCTTCTTTTCTTCTTCTTCTTCTTCTTCTTCTTCTTCTTTTCTTCTTCTTCTTCTTCTTCTTCTTCTTCTTCTTCTTCTTCTCCTCCTCCTCCTCCTCCTCCTCCTCCTCCTCCTCCACCTCCTCCTCCTCCTCTTCCTCTTTACAAGCCCTTTGACATTTTTTATAATACTGGTTTAGTGGTAACAAACGCCTTTAGCTTTGCCTTGTCTGAGAAGCTCTTTATTTCTCCTTCAATATCAAATGATAGACTTGCTGGATAAAGTAGCCTTTTTTGTAGGTCTTTGCTTTTCATTTGTTTCAATATTTAATGCCAGTCCCTTCTGGCCTGAAATGTTTCTCTTGAGGAATCAACTGACAGCTTTATGAGAGCTGCCTTGTAGGTAACTAACTGCCTTTCCCTTGTGACTTAAGATTTTATCTTTGTCTTTAAACTTTGCCATTTTAGTTATGACGTGTCTTGGTATGGGCCTCTTTGGGTCCACCTTGTTTGGGACTCTCTATGCTTCTTGGACCTGTGTGTCTTTTTCCTTCACCTGGTTTCCTTCACCTGGTTAAATTGGTTCTCAATCTCTTGCTCACTCTCTTCTGGTTCTGGTACCCCTCTGATTTGGATATTGTTGCACTTCATGTTCTCCCAGAGGTCCCTTAAAACTATCTTCATTCATTTTATTTTTTGCTGCTCTGATTTTTTTTCTACCTTGTCTTCCAAATAGCTGATTTGATCCTTTGTTTCATCCAACCTGTTTATTTCTTCCAGTCCATTCTTGATTTCAGATATTTCGTTCTTCATTTCTACTGGCCCTCTTTTATGGTTTCTATATCCTTTTACTAATTATTGAGCCTCCTTATAATCATTACTTTGAACTCTATAGCTGATAAATTGTTTGCCTCCACTTAATTTAGCTCTTTTTTCCCGGAGATTTCTTCTGTTCTGTCATTTGGGCCTCTTTCTTTGTCTCTCCCCTCTGGCTGCATCTTTGTGTTTGTTTCTATGTGTTAGGTAGATTTGCTAAGACTCCCAGGCTTGCTAGGGTGGTCTTATGTAGTAGGTGTCTTTTGGCACAGTCTCCCTGATCATCTGCTTTAGGAGTGTTCCTTGTGTGGGTTATGTTGGCCCTCCTTTTGTAATCGAGTCTTGATTGCTATTTTGTGCATGAGATTGAGTCTAAAGCTGGCTGACTGTGAGGCTCAACCTCCAACATGGCATGCAAGCTGCTGTGCAGGTGCTGAGCATATAAAGCAGAATTCACCTTAGCAGGGTTTGGTGCCCATTGAGATCGCCCCTTGGATGTGCTGCTTGAGAAACTTATTGTCTCCTGCTCTGTTGTCTGAAGCTGGACACTGAGCTTATTGGTCTGGGCCTCTTGGGGGTGACTCTGAAGCAGGCTAATGGCAGGTGCTGTCTGTGACTAGCTCTGGCAACCTTTAAGAGCTATCAGTGATCCACATATTGTGACCACCTCTGCTGGGCCTGATGCATGTGGCAAGAACCAAGCTGTGCACCAAGTCTGGCTTTTACCAGCTCTGGGCCTGGGGGCAGGTCACCAAAATCTCAAAGCACCCAGAGATCCATCTCCCCTTCCCCTGCAAGTTGCCTGTTAGGCTCAGTCACTGAAAGAGCCTCTGGCTTTATTCCTCAGACAAGTATAAGCTTCACAGGGTGGGGCAAGAGGGATCCCACAGGGCCGGGCTATTGCTCTCCCCACCTTCAGCTGATGTCACATGGAGGCATGTGCTCTGCCTGAGAAAGATGGCTTCTTCATATGTTTTTATGTTGCTGATTAGTATCTTTTCATTTGAGCTTGAAGAATTCCTCTCAGCATTTCTTGTAAGGCAAGTCTAGTGTTGGTAAATTCCCTTAGATCTTGTTTTTCTGGGAAAGCTTTTATTTTTTCATTCATATTTGAAAGATAACAGCTGGAAAGTATTCTAGGCTGGAAACTTTCATCTTTCAACTCTTTGAATATACATTTCACTTTCTCCTGGTTTGTAGAGTTTCTGCTGAGAAATATGCTGCTAACTTAATGGTGGTTACTTTGTAGGTTATTTCTTTTTTTTCTTTGCTGTCTGTGAGAAATTATTTCTTTATCATTGACTTTTGATGGTTTCATTGCAATGTGTCTTGGAAAAGTCTTTTTGCATTGAGGTAATAGGATGTCCTATTAGCTTCATGGATTTGTATGTCCAATTCCTCCCCAAGGTTTGGGAAGTTCTCAGCTATTATTTCTTTAAACTCTGTCCCCATCTCCCTATCTTCTTCTGGCACACCAATTATTCTTATATTTGCATTTTTGATAGAATCTGATGGCTTTTGTGGTTTCTTCACTTTTAAAAAATTTGTTTGCTCTCCTTTTATAACTGAATTATTTTTATATTCCTATCCTCCAAGTCATTTATTCTTTCTTCCATTTGGTTTGCCTTGCCACATACTAGTATATACTCTATTGCTTCCTTCATCTCATTTATGACTTTTTCAGCTCTAGAATTTATTCAGTTCTTCTTTATAATTTCAGTTTCTTAGATAAATAACTTCATCTGTTCATTGATTTCATTCATGAGTTCATGGAATTGGTTTTCTGAGTTTTCTTCTAGCTCATTAAATTTCTTTATAACAGATTTTTAAATTCTTTATGAGGTAGAATGTAATATTCTGTGCCTCAGAGTTTGGTTGCTGAAAAATTATTATTCTCTCTTTTTTGTGATACTTATTTATTTTACATGGTGTTTGATGATATGTGCTTCTGCTTTTGCATTTGAAGTAGCAAACACATCCTAGTTAAGAATTTATATTTACTTTGTTTCTTACAATTTAGGCTGGCAATTAGAAACTTTTTTTTTTTTTGCCTGTGGTGGGGGCAGGCTAGAAAGGGTCAATGGGGAAAAATGGAGACATATATAATACTTTCAATAATAAAGATTTTTTTAAAAGCACCTTTTTTAAAAATTATTTATTCTAGAAGGTGACGCTATAACTAATTTGTGGTATTTCCTCCAGGACCTGGGTCTGGGGGCTGCACTTGGGAACACACAGGAGCTTTCAGCAGAGTTGGAGGAGATATGGCTTAACACCTCTCTGGCTTTGGAGAGTGTCCACAGGCTGGTGGGGATCCTTGATTGGGACACTCCCAGAGGTGTGTAGCCCAGCAGCCACCTCTTACACTTCCTGTCTGACCAGGTCACTCCCCTGCTTAAGACCCACCAGTGACTGGCCATATCTTGCTTGACCAAAGTCATTACCACACCTTTCAAAGGAAGACCCCAGGAACACAGGCTGTCCCCCATAACTTTTTTCTTGAATGTAAAAGAAGTGTTTTATTTATACATGGCTAACATGCTCAAGGGAAAATAAATAAAAACAGGACAGGTCAAAATCCCCTATAACTCTTTGATAGCTTCCCTTCACCTTATTTTTCATTCTGCTCCAGCCTCACTTGCTTTCCCTCAAAGAGTCTGAAAATATTTCTACGCCAGAGTGGTTTACTTATTGTCCTCTTTGTTTGAAATATTCTCCCCTCAGATATCTGCATGGCTAATTAATTCATCTCTTTCATGACCTATCAGTTGCTGAGAATAGGATGTTGAGTTCACCAGCTATGATTTTGAGTTTTTCTGTTTCTCTTTTCAGCTTTATCGGTTTTCTCTCCAATGAATTTTGAAACCCTGTTGTTTGGGACATACTGGTACACATTTGGGATTTCTGTGACTTCTTGGCGTATTGATTGTTCTTTGAATAATTATGTAATGTCCCTGGTAAATTTTTGCTCTGAGGTGTATTTTATGTGATATTAATATGATGGACAGGCCAGCAGAGGACATTTGGGTGATTTCTGAGCCTCTGTCATAGTTGACGGCTTTAAATCCTGCCTTTCACATTCTCTCTGAAAGACAAGTGAGGACATGCGCCGTCCTCTTCCTGTGGGGGAAGCTCCTGACAGACCCAGCCTGGCTTGCTGCTGGAATTGCATTGTGCCTTGCATTCCCCTAAATTCGTTTGAATTTTCAGCAAATAATTTGTCATCCTGAGCCCTAGCAGCTGCCCAAATGCGACCCCTTTCCTTGGGGTGGTTGTGGAGGTAAGGATGGCATGGACAGCTGGAGAAGTCAGACCACATGTTTAAGTATTTAAATTTTTTGTAAATTTGGTTGAATCATAGGAGAAGGAGCCTAATCTCTTTTCTATTTGGAAATGGGACGTGGACCCTCATGATGCCCTGTCGTCCTGCAACCTCCCTTAGGGTGTACAGACCCAAGGGGGAGGGAGCTTTGGTCTCAGCGGGAGGGGGACCCCAAGAACAAGTATCGGGGGGAGATGGCATGGAGTTTGAGTGGAAGTGACAGGCTCCCTTGGTGCAGGGTCCTTAGAGGGCATAGAGGGACAGAGGATGGGTTGAGAAGGAGGCTTAACAAGAAGTGGAGAAATGAAGTGGGGCAGAGGGTGCGGTTGAGGAAGGCGAAGAGGGGATTGCATATGGAAGGGGATGATGGAGGAAAGTGGTCTGCAGAGTCAGAAGAAGTAACATTATTGGGGGGGGGAGGTGTCATTGACTGGTGTCGTATTAATTACCGGAGGGGATTGAGTTTCAGGAGTTTTTTCATTAAGTAGGAGGATCTGAAAAGAGGTGACGGACCGACAGAGGAAAGGACAAGATCTAAGTGTCCAGAAAGCCTGGACATATGGAACCTCGGACCACTTGCCATTACGCTGAACTAAATTGTCGAGATCAGTTAAGATTTGGAAATCAAAAGTGCCATTTTCCAGCCAATGGCTCTGATTATCTAAAGGATGTTGTGGCCAGACCACGTTAGGAAAAAATGACATTATGACAATTTTGAGTCTTGGAATATCTTTCCATTTATTTAGTTTGGCTTTGATTTTGTGTTTTATTAATTTTTGGTTTTTAATTGGTACATTTAGACCAACAGTGTTTTTTTTTAAAAATGGAAACACAAAGGTTTGTTGTTTTCCTGAACATTATTAAAGGCAAGTACCAACTCAATTTATTCAGGGAGAAGTCCGAAAAGGCTTTCTAAGTGCTGCTCCTACCCCTTACTCTCTGAGCGGCAGTGCTGGTCCAGGTTTACGTCTGATAAATTCCACCGAGAGGGCAAAGGCCGACCTCTTCTGTCTTCCACTCTGTTTCACTTAGCGTTTCCCTTGTTTACATTGTGCAGTCTGTCCCTCCTTCTACTCATATCTTCTCATTTAACTTTTTCACCTTTTATGTTTTGGAGTTTTATTTTGTGACCCTGTAGCTTCAGATTGAAATATAAATGTCTTAGTGTGTTATTTCCTTGGTCTTTCCTGTCTTTTCACCCTCACATATTTGCCAGCATTGTGTCCTTTTGTTTCTCTTCCATAACCTAATTCTCTAAACAAATGAACAACTTTTTTTTCTCTCTGTTCTTAACACATTGATTGCTGTTCCTGTGGGCCTCTGACTTACCAAAACCAAAACCAAAACCAAAATTAAAAAGAAACCACCCCCCGACCCCCCTAATCCCAAACCACTGTAACTTAAAGAAAACATGGAGGGAAGAGATGGACCTGACTCTCTGGATTCAGTGTTGTCAGGTGTCAAGAGTGTCAGTGCAAACAGAGGAACCCAGATGTAACAGGACCAGGGGAAACCGAGAAAGACAATGAACTCACCAGCTGCTACTGGAGCAAATGCTGAAAAAGAAAATACAGCAAGTTATTATCTTTCTGAATTATGTATTCAGTTCTCATTGATTAGCAATGCACCGGCCCTTTCGCTTTGTGTGTGTGACCTCCTGGTTCATAGGTCTAGGCTCAACCACTGAGCCACACAGGCCAGGCCTTTTCCCTCAACCAAATGATATCATGAAAATTATTTTATTCCATATTTGAATTGTTCCTTAGGGCACATCTCTGGAATGGAATTATAAATTTAAAGGATACTATATTCTACGTATTTTGCAACATACTGCAAATTTCCTTTCTGGAAGGGTTAGATTAATTTAAGCAGGATCCGTGATGTATGAATGTGTAAGTTTTAGCAAAGCCTTGCTTATTACATTTAAATTTTTCTCTTCATTAGGTAAAACATATTACATCAGGGTCTTAATTTTCTGTTTCTTATTCAAATTTTTTGTTGCCACTCACTGGCCATATTATAGCTTCTGAATTCTTTAGTAACTTAAGTGTACTATATAATAGGGCACAGGGGGTGGGACAATGTGAATGTGAAATCCTTTCTATCAGGGAAAATGTCTACAGGACACTGGGATTAGGAAATAGATGAATAACAACTTACCAATAGGTATTGTTGTAACTGGCAGAACAACATGAAATAAAAACATATTAGCAGAGTTTTTGGATAAAGGCTATAGATATATATTCCTCCCTTTCTTATTCTTTCCAAGGCACTAACAGAACGATCTTTGGAGGACACCGCCCTCCCCCGGGAAGACATCCAGGGTGGAACCAGAGTGGGTGGCGTTGGTTTGTGGTGAAGGAGGAGCCCCAGTCGGGCGTGACTGGCGTCAGTGTATTTCCCTGCAGCAGAACGGCCAGGAGAGCTCGTACAATGTGCCCGGGCCATTCTGTTCCTCTCTTTCCTACCATGGAGGATTTGAATTTTTAAACAATTACAGTTCTGAATGCTAATTGCAGGTGACCTCTTTCCTCTTCCCACACTGACATAGCTTCCTCTATTCCTTGTTGGCATCTCCACATTTGTTGTATCCCACCCTATATATCTTTCTTTTTTGCAGAATGAAAAGCTTGTTATTAAAAGCTATTTGAATTTTTTTTTAGAAAACAAAGTATTTCTTTTAAACTTAGTCTTTTAATCAGTTTATTATTTTATTATTGAATAATTGATAACCCATCAAGTTGCCAAGTAAGAGGGACAGGGAATATTTATAAGTAAAAACATTAGATGGAATTGGGTCAGAATTAGAAAAAAGTTTCTCCTCTTTTTGAGATTCCCAGTTTGTACCAGATTTAAGAAAGAAAAGGGAACTTACTGATAGGTACTGCTGCACGTGCTGGAATCCAAACAAATGATTAGTATGGGTTGACACTGATAACAGAATTGACATTGATAATAGAATTCTTACTGATACTGTTTCCAGAAAGGAATTTCTGGAATGAAAAGGATGAGCAAACTCCAAAGGCTTTTACCTGAGTTATTCAGTCTGCCTTTTCTAGGAGTATAGTCACTTTGAAAGGGTGGGAAGGAGGCAAGTTATTTTCCTTTTATCATCCAACTTCTCTCGGAAATTGAAATACCACAGAGTTGGAAAAACCTCATTTCCCTTAAATTTTGATTCTATTTTCATTCTACTCCCTTTTCTCATTGCTAACTTTCACGAGTTTTTCCTTGTCATCTCTACCTTACATTTAGTTGAAAATGAACTATTTTGTCGAAAAGTCAATAGGGCCAGTCCTGGGAGATTTTCATCCCTCTCATTTCTATTTCCTACAAAATTATTTCTGTTCATCAGTTTCATTTTTCAGGTGCTATTTAGCAATCTGAGAGGGGAGAAGTGGTCGACGCGTGTGCTGAGAGAGTGAAGGCCAGCAGTTCCAGCACAGCCAGAAGTGAGCAGAGCTTCACTCTTCCTGCTCCTCCTCAGTCATCTCTACTCTGTCCTGACCAGGAGTGCTTCTCAACATGTAAAATCTTGTTTGTTTCTAGTAGGACATTTTAACTTACTAGGAAAAAATCATTCATTCCCCTCCCCCCTCTTTCCCCCGCCAATAATCTTTGTGGTCTATGTTTTGTATAAATTAATAAATATTCTAGCAAAATTTGGGGCAAAGGGTATAAGAAATAATAATGTCAGTCTTTCCTTTGAAACAAAAACAGCCATGTTTAGGAAAAAGCCCATAGTGGGTGCATAACAGAAATATCAGATAGAAAGTGAATTTCTTAGGTGTCATTAAAGTGGACTTTCATTGATAGCATTCAGGGAGTGAAGACAGACATGTATTCTCAAGTACTACCAAACATATTTTTCAGACACAACAACTCCATTTCTAGAAGTGGGATAGATGAACTACTTTCTCTTCCTATTCTCCTCAACTTCTGTGGATGAGAAACATGTCAGAAATGTTTAAATTCACGTGTTAGCTCTGAGAGGGTCTTCTGCTTTGGTCTTTGCTCTATTCCCAGTGCCTGGCACATGGTAGGCCCCCAGTAAATGTATTTTAAAAAATACGATATCAGTTACTTTAACTTTGTCAATTTAATTCTATTTCTGTCGTCTCCCACATTTCTATTTCCTACAAAAAGCATTTATAAACTCTAATAACAAAAATATTAACAGCTAGCATATTTTTCCATAGGTGACAATTTATAAAAAAAACATGTTCAAAGCATTATTTCTAATTTCAGGTCTCCTTTAGTCACCTCATTATTTGATTTTCCATTAGAGTGATTTTTACTTTCTAAAATATTCACCAGTAACTTTAGAGGAAGTAATTCAATTTAAAAACAAAAAGATTGAAAAAACTGAATGTCAAGATCTTGCAAGTTCAGAAAAGGATGCTATCAGTACAGGAGTCAACCCCAGAATTGATGAATATCTATAGAACTTACATGGCTGCTCTTGTTTTACTGTGGAAACAAAATGAAATAAATACATGAATAAGAGGTTTCTGGATGAGGAACAAGGTTACTTATCAAACTTTTTATGCTGGAAATCTTAGATACAGGACTTTGAAAGATCAACAAACTCTTTTTAGAATCAGTTAAATATAGTGAGGGAATAAAAGTCTTCAGATACTCCACTAAAGCTATTCCTTCCTTTTGACTTGTGTCTGCTAATTCAAACTTTCAAAAATCATTCACTGGAGAGTAGTATATTAAGTGAAATAAGTCAGTCAGAGAAAAACAAGTACCATATGAATTCATTTATATGTAGAATCTAATGCGCAATATAAACTAACAAACAAAATAGATAAACATCATTGACTGGTAAGACTTTATTGTCTTTTTCTTATTCCTCCTTTTTTATTACTTATTTGGAATTATTGTGCTGGTTTATTATGATCATTATAATTCTTGCTTGCTAATTACTGCTCTTTAGGTTAATTTTAGAAATGTTTCTCTTTTTTCTGCAAGCATAAATATTTGAGGGCTGGTTGGCCATATTTCTCACCATCTGACTGGGACAGAGGCACTGCTTGAATTTAGATTCAGGTGAATAGACCTGAATCTGAATCCCAGCCTCTGCTCTCATGGGCAAGTCACCTAGTCTCACTTTTTCCTTCTCTGTATAATAGGAATAACAATGCTTATCTGATATAATGCATATCTATATATATAAAAGCCCAGCGACCAAACAGCAGAATAATCAACCAGTTGCTATGATGTGAACTGACCACCAGGGGGCATATGTTCAATGCAGGAGCTGCCTCCTGGTGGTCAGTGCACTCCCACTGTGGGACCGCTACTCAGCTAACTGGGATGAGTGGCGCTCCACAGCGGGCTGATCCCTGCAGGCCATGCCCCCCACCAGTGCATGAATCCATGCACCGGGGCTCTAGTTTATGTATAAAGCCCTGAGTACAGTGCCTGGTACATTGTAATACATATCATTTATTACTTTAGTAGTACAATTAGTACCAATTAGTTTCAATATAGCCTCCAAATGACCTTGATAGCTGAAATGGAGCCAGCTACTGAAAACAGGAATAGGGAACTAAGAAGCTAGGAGAGGAATGCTGAAAAAAATTAATAAACCATAGAGTCAGAAGTATAAATCTTGTTCTTGGTACATTCGCACGAAAAACAGGGCACAGAGGGGCTTCTAGGAACCACCAAAACCAAAGATAACAATAGAATTTGAGAGTAACATGGGTCTCACCTTTAGATATCCCAGGTCTTGCTTCAAATAAAAAAGGCAAACAAGCAAATTAGTGTGGTTGTCTGATGAAACAGAAACACATTTTCACTGAAGTCTTTTCAGGATGAGCATCACACACTGAACAACAGTGGGCAGGAGGGGGGTCAGGCGAGGACTAGCTGCCTCGGGACTGGCGGAAGGAGGTGCACAGCTAGTGATGGAGCTTCTCTTACCTTTCCCATCCAGGCCTCTGAGTCGGTCATGTCAGGAAGTATGTCACCGCCCCCACCTGTTTCCGTTGAGCTTTCTCGGCCCTCTTTTGCCATTTTTCTCTCCCAACCTCCACTAACATTTTAGATTTGCCCAGGCTGTCACTCCCTTGTCCAAGAGCAGGTGTGGTTTCATTTCCCTCCATTAATCGCACACTTAGCATGATCTCTGAGACCTGGCACTTAAATGCATGCTGAATCAGTGAAGAAATTCTCCAACCGTGGCCAGCAGCAGAGCACTCTTCCTCTCCCTCTGTGCTCCCCAGGCCCCCACTGTTTACAGGGAAAGGGCAGGGGCATCTGCAGACAGGAAGTGGTCCCTGCCACGCCCTGCACGAGGCTGAACAAAAGAGACTGCTGGGGAGGGGTGATCACATGGTATTTTGTGCCTAAGCGCTGGCAGAATTTTAGCTATTAGGTTTTGAAAACTGGATGAGGCTAGGGAATAATAATTTCAAAGTTATAAAGAATTTCCTGTTTGTAAGAGGAGAAATAATTAATAGATATTTAGGGCAGCTTGTTGTTTTGTTCTGGGAAATCCTGGGAAAGGCCAGGTAGGAAAAAGCAAAGCAGGGATAATAATATGGAAAGTGAGATTTGCAAAGGAAATAATTGATACCCTATAGCTCCGAGTAATCAAACTGCTCCATGTAAGAATGAGAAAACCTACCCAGAAGGAAACTATTGTAAAGAATGAATTTGGGTTGGACTAAGGCTGAAAAATGTTCATTCAGTGTGTAAGTGTGTGCGTGCTCTTGTTCAAATACCACTAGAAAGCAACTTTATTGAAATGTGAGATAAAATTGAACTTTTGGGGGCTCAGTGTGGAGAAGGAAGTCCTCATTCCTTGTGGATCAGCGGCTTTTTCAGCATCAGAGGCTGCACCTTGGAGAAGAGCATTCACCATGGAAGTAAGAGGAGTTCCTTCAAATAGCCTCATGGACAGGGATTAAAATAAAGGAAACCAGAGGAGGCTGGCTCTCATAGACTAGGGGGAGGATGTGTGCTCACTCCCGTAGAGATCCCCAGGGCTTGAAGGGGGAGATGCACTGTAAGAGGGGCTGGGTCTTTTGCAGGTGGACACAGTGGTGATCCACAGCCCAATCTGCCATGACAATCCACTTCCTTAGGTCAGTGTATTGTTTTATTTGCTTTGTTTTCATTTTGAGATATTAAAAACACTCAAATAGCAATATCAGGATTCAATAGTAGTACTATGTGCAATGTAACATTGGTCATATTTGTTCCCAGTTTCTTCTAAGAAAAAAGATATTACAGAGATGGCTAAATCCCTTCGAATTGCCAATACCAGGTTCATTTCCTTCCTGTTGCTCTTTGGAGGCAACCACCATTATGAATTCAATGTGCACCCAAGAACTTTTAAAAGCAATTTAATAAATGTGTGGATTCCTAAGCAATATTGTACATTTAAATATATTTTTTAATTTGTATGTGCCATCTTTAATATTATTTTATATCTGAAAATACAGGAAGGGGCAAAGTAAGTTTCCAGCAGTGAGTATGCAAAATAGACCTTATTCTTGTATTATTATTCTTATATTATTTTCCTTATGAACAACTGTATGCCTACTTTTACATTTGGCCTGTTTCATTCAACACTATATTTTGAGAAGTTTCTTTTATTACACACATAGACACACACAGTTATTATTCACTTAAAATGGCTGTATGGGTCTCTTTTATGGGCGTATGTTAATTTATTTTTGATTTTTTTCTCACTAAAATGTCACAAAAACATCTACATGTCTTCTTATGATCATAGTTAAAACTGTTCTCTAGAGTTTATAATGAGAAGTAGAATTCATGGGTATGTGCATAATTAGTTTAGTTACTGACAAATTGCTTTTCAGAGAATGAGAGTTCTACTTTACCACACATCCCAATAAATAATTGATTTTATCAGGCTTTAAAGTTTTGGCCAATATATTTTGAGAAAAGTAGTATCTCATTTCTACATCGTATTTTTATCATAAACTTTTCTTATGTTTATTAGATATCAACCTTCCCTATTTTGTGAAGTTTATTTTTGTCCCATTAATTTATTTTTCTTACTGATTGTGGGGTTTTATATATATTTTTAATGCCGATAACATTGATAATTATTCATACTGCAAAAATTTTCTCAGTCTGACTGCCTCTTGTCTTTTTTTTGTTGTTGTTAAATCCAATGCTTTAGGTCTATTGATTTTAAAACACACTAATACATTTCTCCTCCTTCACTTTCTTCTCCTTCCCCTCTTTTCCTTCCTTTCTTCTCTTTATATTCATGTTATACATTGAACATCATGTTTTGCCAGTTTATCTTGAGTTCTTATTTTCACTGAAATAATTCTTTCACTGAGAATCAGCTGTTAGTAACTTTTAAGTTCTTGAATATATGGAAAATGGCTTCATTTCCCTTCATTCATAAATGATAATTTGGCTGGTTGACTCATACAGATTTATAGTAATTTCCCACCAGCTCTTTGATGATATTGTTCTATTGCATTCTGGAACATTATTATTACCAATGAGGAGTCGAGTATTAACATGATTCTTTTAAACAATCTGCTTCTCTGGTGGTCTTTATGATTTTCTTTTTGTCTCTGCCAGTGCAATATTTGTCTTGGTGGGCATGTATACCTCTGTGTGTATATTTTAAAGTTATCAAATTCTAGGCTTCACTTTTGATCATTTGAGGAGCTAAGTCTCTTTTTTTTTTCTGGAATATTTTCAATTATTATCTCTTAAACTATTACTTGGCATGTTATCTGAATTCTCCCTTCTGGAATTCCTATTTCACCTGCCTTCTCATTCTGTTCAACCATGGCTTTATTCGGTTTCATATTTTCAAGCTCTTCATGTCTGTGTTCAATTCTGAGATATTTCCTCAGTTTTATCTTCCAGTTCACTCATTTTAGCTCTGATTAGTATAATACGTAAGTATTACATATATTTCCACCATTTTAATATATTATGTAACTATCTGTTGTTTCAATTTCAGTAACTATTTTTTATTTCTAAGATTCAGCTTTGTGAGAACTAAAATAGTGTAGGTAAACACCTGTACTTTCACCTCCTACAATTACATCAAAATTACAACTAAAATACAGAACAACCATCATCCATCCAGAATGGCCGGAAATCTGGCTGAATGGAAGGCCTGCAACTAAAGAAGTAAAGAGGAAAGCACACTGAGACTGGTAGAAGGGGCAGAGGCACTGGATGGGCTGGATTGACACCCACATGTATCACTTTTTTAATTGAGAAGGAGATCCTCTCTGCAGGATCCCCTGGGAGGAAAAAGGGGTCCCAACCCCACACCAGATCCCGAGCTTGTGACATGGAGGCTGCTGGAGATACAGCTGATCTTCTTAAAGGGCTGGCACACAAATTGAACTTACATGGTCCCACTAGGGCAAGGCTCTGGGATACCCAGACACATACAGGAGGAACTGGATTGTTTGGCATCAGGGCATGAATTTGGGGCAGCTTTCTCCCAGATGGAGGTGCTCACAGGGATTATTGTTCCTATGCTGGGACCTCCCCCATCACAGGGCTGACCAGAAGCCATTTCTGTTTGCACTGCCCTGGTGATTCCTTGAGACCCCAACCCATCCAATTTGCAATCCCACCCAACCTTTGTATAGCAGCTTTTGCATAGAAATGGCCTGTCCTTGCTCAGGTTTCAGACTATGCTAAAATCTTCCAAATAAGCTGCAGCTGGGTCAGGGAGCCCCAAACCTATCAATAAAAGGCCCAAGACCCAGCACTAATACCAACCTGCCTTGCTTCATAGTTGGGCCTCATCTGGGCACTTCTAAACCTGATAAAAATCAAAGGAATCTGCAGATATTTCTGTTGTCCCAGGCAGTGGCTAACTTTGCACCTCCCAGGAGACCCCAGAGCCAGTGCACCCGTAGGCAGCTTCAGACCATAGCAGATTACAACTCTACACATTCATAAGCAACACACTTAAGGGTCAGGCTCAGTGAGCACCAAAGCCCCATTGAAGCAACATTGAATCAAGTCCTGTTCCATAGGGGTGTCTCCTGTACAGCAGCTCTCCCACTGTAGTCTCAACTGGGCCTCACAGCCAATTATCTTGGAGATCAACTCCTCCCAGTGATACCAGCAGCAATCAAGTCTCAACTACAGCAAGACAGTGCTCACAGCCCACAAAGGGTTGCACCTAGAGTGTCTAGCTCAGGTAACTGGGGAGGCTGAGCCACTGGGCCTTATAGGACATCTACTATGCAAGGCCGCTCTACCAACTCAAGGAGACATAGCAGCTCCATCCAATACATAGAAACAAACATAGGGAAGTAGCCAAATGAGATAAAAAATCATGTCACAAATGGAAGAAAGCAAACTACTAGATATAGAGTTCAAAACCATGGTTATAAGGTTATTCAAGAATCTTCATGAGACCTCCAAGGGCCTTAGTAAGACTTTCAAGGATCTTAGTGAAATGAAAAAAAAAAAAAGGAAAATGATCAGTCATAAATTAAATATACACTAACTGAAATAAAGAATAATTTGTAGGGATTCAACAGCAGAGTTGAGGATTCTGAGAATCAGATCAAGGATTTGGAATATAAAGAAGCAAAAAACATCCAAACAGAAGAGCAAAAACAAAAAGAATTCAAATCATGAAGATAGTATAAGGAGCCTCTGGGACAACTTCAAGCATACCAACATTTGCATCATGGGGATGGCAGAGGAAAAAAGGGAGAGCAAGATATTTAAAACCTATTTGAAGAAATAATGACAGAAAACTTCCCCTACCTGGTGAAAAAAATAGACTTCCAAGTCCAGGAAGCACAGAGAGTCCCAAACAAGAGAAACCCAAAGAGACCCACACCAAGACATATCATAATTAAAATGCCAAAGAGAGAATCTTTTTTTTAAAAATATATTTTATTGATTTTTTATAGAGAGGAAGGGAGAGAGATAGAGAGTTAGAAACATCGATGAGAGAGAAACATCGATCAGCTGCCTCCTGCACATCTCCTACTGGGGATGTGCCCACAACCCAGGTACATGCCCTTGACCGGAATCGAACCTGGGACCTTTCAGTCCGCAGGCCGACGCTCTATCCATTGAGCCAAACCGGTTTCGGCCAAAGAGAGAATCTTAAAAGCAGCAAGAAAAAAGCAGTTAGTTACCTACAAAGGAGTGCCCATACAACTGTCAGCTGATTTCTCAATAGAAACTATGCAGGCCAGAAGGGAGTGGCAAGAAATTGTCAAAGTGATGAACAGCAAGGACCTACAACCAAGACTATTCTACCCAACAAAGCTATCATTTAGAATTGAAGGTCAGATAAAGAGCTTCACAGACAAGAAAAGGCTAAAGGAGTTCATCATCACCAAACCAGTATTACATGAAATGTTGAAGGGTATTCTTTAAGAAGAAGAAGAAAAAGAACAATAAAAAGGCAATAAATACATATCTATCAATAATTGAATCTAAAAATCAAAATAAATGAATAAGAAATCTAATGAACAGAATAAACTGGTGAATAAAATAGAATCAGGAGAAAACCAAGATGGCGGCATAAGTAAACACCTGAAATTGCTGCCTCGCACAACCACTTCAAAAATACAACTAAAAGACAAAACAGACATCATCCAGAACCACAGAAAGGCTGGCTGAGTGGAAATTCTACAGCTAGAAAGAAAGAGAAAAGCACACTGAGACTCAGAGAAGGTGTGGATGTAAAGTGCAGTGGTACGGAGGTGCACGAGGAAAGGGCTGGCAACTCAGGAAGTAGTTGTCTTTTTCAATTGGGAGGGAGTCTCAAGCTCCTGACTGCTCTGAACTCCAGTTCCGGGCAAGTCTCTGGCGACCCAGACTCATATGGGAGAAATTAAACTGTCTGGCATCTGGCAGAACTCAAGGGTGGCTTTCTCTCAGAGGTGCTTGCAGTGATTACCACAGGACACTAAGATCCGGGCTTCTTAGGGCAGGACTAAGGATCAGCCATAGCTGTTTGCTCACCCTGTGGATTCCCTGAGACCCCGCCCCACTGAAGCTGCTAGCAGAGGCTTTTGCATATGAATGGCCTGGCCCTTTGCAATCTAAAATTACCTAACAAACTGCAGCTGGGTCAGAGAGAACCAGAACTTCCAAAAGAAGGCCCAAGGCCCCACATCAGCTTGCATTGCTTCACAGCTGGGCCTCATCTGGGCACCTCCAAACCCCAAACAAAGAAGAGGAGTCTGCATATCTCTCCATAATTCCTGCTGGGTAGCCTCAGGCAGAGGCTAAATTAGCACCTCTTTAGAGATCCAAGAGCTGGTGTACCCAGTGGTCAGAGCAGGACCATCCAGGTTACAACTCCTCAGATTCATAAGGGACACACTCAGGGGGCAGACTGAGTGACCATCAAAGTCTTGCCCCAAAAGGGTGTCTCCAGCACAGAAGTTCTCCCACCATAGACACAGTTGATTCTCATAGCCAATTGGCCTGGAGGTCAATTCCTCTCAGTGATACCTACAACAATCAAGCCTTAACTACAACAAGACTGTGCACACAGCCCACAAAGGGGTGCACAAAGAGTGTCTACCTCAGGTAATTGGGGAGGCTGAGCCACTGGGCCCTAGCACAGAAAGCCACTCTATCAACACAGGGAAGCAGCCAAAATGTGGAGACAAAGAAACAGGTCACAAATGACAGAAATGGAGGAAAGCAAACTACTGGATATAGAGTTCAAAACCACGGTTATAAGGTTTTTCAAGAATTTTCTAGAAACCACTGATAAATTTAGTGAGATCCTCGATAAATCTAGTGAGACCCTCAAGGATATGAAAAAGGACCAACTAGAAATTAAGCATACACTGACTGAAATAAAGAATATTATACAGAGATCTAACAGCAGACTAGAGGATCACAAGAATCAAGTCAAAGATTCGAAAACGAAGAAGCAAAAAACACTCAACCAGAAAAACAAAAAGAAAAGATAATCCCAAAATATGAAGATAGTGTAAGGAGCCTCTGGGACAGCTTCAAGCATACCAACATTTGCATCATGGAGATGGCAGAGGAAAAAAGGGAGAGCAAGATATTTAAAACCTATTTGAAGAAATAATGACAGAAAACTTCCCCTACCTGGTGAAAGAAATAGACTTACAAGTCCAGGAAGTGCAGAGAACCTCAAACAACAGGAATCCAAAGAGGACCACACCAAGACACATCATAATTAAAATGCTGAGAGCAAAAGACAAAGAGAGAATCTTAAAAGCAGCAAGAGAAAAACAGTTAGTTACCTACAAGGGAGTACCCATACAACTATCAGCTGATTTCTCAACAGAAACCATGCAGGCCAGAAGGGAGTGGCAAGAAATATTCAAAGTGATGAATAGCAAGAACCTACAACCAAGATTACTTTACCCAGCAAAGCTATCATTCAGAATTGAAGGTCAGATAAAGAGCTTCACAGACAAGAAAAAGCTAAAGGAGTTCATCACCACCAACCAGTATTATATGAAATGCTGAAAGGTATCCTTTAAGAAGAGGAAGAAGAAGAAAAAGGTAAAGATACAAATTATGAACAACAAATACACATCTATCAACAAGTGAATCTAAAAATCAAGTGAATAAATAATCTGATGAACAGAATAAATGTGAATATAATGGAATCAGGGGCATAGAAAGGGAGTGGACTGACAATTCTCAGGGGGAAAGGGGTGTGGGAAGAGACTGGAAAAAAATTGTACACCTATGGATGAAGACAGTGGGGGGCAGGTAAGGGCAGAGGGTGGGGTGGGAACTGTGTGGAGGGGAGCTATGGGGGAAAAAGAGGAACAACTGTAATAATCTGAACAATAAAGATTTTAATTAAAAAAAAATAGAATCAGAGGAATGGAAATGGAACAGACTGGTGATTCCCAGAAGGTAGGGATGTGGGAGGGGGCGGGAAGAGATTAAACAAAGGTCTCATATGCATCACCTACGGACACAGACAATAGCGTGGTGAAGGCCTGGAGTGGGGCTGGAACTGGGTGGAGGGAGGTAATGAGGGGAATAAGAGGGCCATTGTAATATTTTCAAGAATAAATATTTATAAAAACCCAAAACAAACAAACAAACTAACAAACAGATTCAGCTTTGTTCTTTTTTTTTTATATCTGCCTATTGTTTTCCCAAACTACCATGAATACGTTATTTTCTTAAGTTTTTAAATGGATAGTCTTTATTTTATTTCCCATGTGGGAAGCAACAACCTGTAAGAACTCCAGTCTTTGCTACCCTTTCCTGTTATATTAGCTCTATCATATGCTATATACCATATTAGAGGCCTTACCGTTCTAACTTTTATTTTTCTCCTTAACCACTTCCAATTAGGCTGTTGTTCCCCTCCACCCTATCAAGGCTAATAACAAACTCCATTTTATTATTAAAATTCAGTGACCAATTCTCAGTTAAAAAATATTATTTCTTAGCAGTTTTTAAAAATTGTTGACACTATTACAGATGTCCTCATATGTAATAGTGTCATATGCACCTCCCCTGGCCTTCATTGTTGTTGTCTGCATCCAGGGGCTATGTATATATGTTCTTTGGCCACTCTCTTTCATCCAGCGCAATCCACCTGCCCCTCCCTCTGACCTCTGTCAATCTGTTCCATGTATCCATACTTCTGGTTCTATTTTGTTCCTCAAATTAATATGTCCATTAAATTCCACATACAAGTGAGATCATATGGTTTTTGTCTTTCGCTGACATTCCACATATCATAATACTCTCTAGGTCCATCTATGTTGTTGCAAAGGGTAAGAGTTCCTTCTGTTTTATAGCTACATAGTATTCCATTGTGTGAATATACCACAGTTTTTTTTTTAAAAAAAATAGTTCTTTATATTGTTGAAAATATTACATATGTCCTTTTTACCCCATTGTGATATTTATCTTTCTCTGACTGGCTTACTTTGCTTAGCATAATGCTCTCTAGTTCCATTCATGCTGTTGAAAATGGTAGGAGTTTTTTTTTTTTTTTTTTTTTTTTACAGCTGCATAGTATTCCATTGTATAGATGTACCATAGCTTTTTAATCTACTCATCTACTGATGGGCACTTAGGCTGTTTCCAGATCTTGGTTATTGTAAATTATACTGCTATGAACATAGAAGTGTATATATTCTTTCAGACTGGTGTTTCAGGACTTTTAGGATATATTGTCAGAAGTGGGAAGGCTGAGTTAAAAGGCAGTCCCATTTTTAATTTTTTGAAGAAACTCCATACTGTGCTCTACCGTGGGTGCATCATTTTGCATTCCCACCAACAGTGCACTAGGAACCCCTTTCCTCTGCATCTTTACCATCACATGTTATTTGTTGACTTATTGAAAGTAGCCATTCTGGCAGGCATGAGGTGACACCTCAATGTAGTTTTAATTTGCATCCCTCTGGTGATTAGTGATGTTGAGCATTTTATCATATGCCTATTGGCCATCTGTGTGTCTTCATTAGAGAAGTGTCTATTCAGATCCTTTGCCCATATTTTTAATTGGATTGCTTGTCTTCCTGGTGTTGAGTTGTATATGTTCTTGATATATTTTGGAAATCAACCCCATATCACTAGCAAATATGTTCTGCCATCCAGTGGATTCCCTTTTTATTTATTTTTTAAAATATATTTTATTGATTTTTTACAGAGAGGAAGGGAGAGGAATAGTCAGAAACATTTATGGGAGAGAAACATTGATCAGCTGCCTCCTGCACACCTCCTACTGGGGATGTGCCCACAACCCAGGTACATGCCTTTGAGATCGGAATCAAACCTGAGACCCTTGAGTCCGCAGGCCGACGTTCTATCCACTGAGCCAAACCAGTTAGGGCAGATTCCCTTTTTATTTTGTTGATGTTTTCATTGCTGTGCAGAAACTTTCTAGTTTGATGTAGTTCCCTTTGTTTCCCTTTCCCTAGCAGATATATTGGTAAAAATGTTGCTACACAAGATGTCTGAGATTATATTGTTTATGTTTTCTTCTAGAATTTTTATGATTTTATGACTTACATTTAAGTTTTTAATCCATTATGAGTTTATTCTTGTGTATAGTGTAAATTGGTGGTCTAATTTCATTTTTTTGCATGTGCCTGCCCAGTTTTCTCAACACTATTTATTTAAAAGACTGTTTTTACTCCATTGTATACTCCTGCTTCCTATGTTGAATATTAATTGATCATAAAGACATGGGTTGATTTCTGGGGTCTCTCTTCTGTTCCATTGATGTATATGCCTGTTCTGTGCCTACATCAGGCTGTTTTAATTACAATGACTTTGTAGTGTAGTTTGATGTCAGTATTGTTATACCTCCAACTTTGCTCTTCTTTCTCAAGACTGCTGAAGCTATTCAAGGCCTTTTTTGGTTGCATATACATTTTTGGAATATTTTTTCTAGATCTATGCCATTTTTCTAGATCTATGCCATTTTTTCTAGAAATATGCCATTAATATTTTAATAAGAATTGTATTGAATCTATAGATTGCTTTGAGTAGCATGGATATTTTAATGATGTTAATTTTCTCAATCCATGAACATGGTATATGCTTCCACTTGTTTGTATCTTTCTCTATCTTTCTTCAGTGTCCTATAGTTTTCCAAGTATAGGTCTTTTATTTCCTTGGTTAAGTTTATTACCAGGTACCTTATTTTCTGTTGCAATAGTAAATGGGATTGTTTTCTTATTTTCTCTTTCTGAGAGTTCATTATTGGTTTATAGAAAGCCACCAATTTCTGGGAATATATTTTGTATCTGACTAATTTGCTGAATTCATTTATTAGATCTAGTAGTTTTTTGGTGGAGTTTTCAGGGTTTTCTATGTACAATATCATGTCATCTGTGAATAAAGAGTTTTACTTTCTCCTTTTCAATTTTGACATCTTTTGTATCTTCTTGTTGTCTGATTCCTGTGGCTAGGGCTTCATGTACTATGTAGAATAAGAGTGGTAAAAGTGGACATCCCTGTCTTGTCCTTGATCTTAAGAGAAATGGTTTTAGTTTTTGCTCATTGAGAATGATTTGGCTGTAGGTTTGTCAGATATTGGCCTTTATTATGTTGAGGTATGATCCCCCTATTCCCACTTTGCTGAGAGTTTTTATCATAAATGGGTGTTGGATTTTGTCAAGTGCTTTTTCTGCATCAATTGTTCTGACCATGTAATTTTTACTTTTCATTTTGTGTATGTAATATACCATACTTATTGATTTGTGAATATTGTTCCAACTTTGCATCTCTGGAATAAATCCCACTTGGTCATGATCAATATATGATCTTTTTAATATATTGCTGGATCTGATTTGCTAATATTTTGTTGAGGACTTTAGCATCTATTTTCATCAGGGATTTGGCCCGTAATTTTCTTTCTTTGTAGTGTCTTTATCTGGTTTTGGAATTAGGATAATACTGGCCTAGTAAAAAGAGCTTGGGAATTTTCTTTTCTCTTGAATTTTTTAGAATTTGCCTGTAAAGCCATCTGGTCCAGGGTTTTTGTTTGTTGGGAGTTTTTTTAAAAAATTATCTTTTCAATTTCAATTTCATTAGTTGTAATCAGTCTATTCAGGTTTTATGATTCTTCCTTATTGAATTTTGGAAGATTGTATGCTTCTAGGAATTTGTCCATTTTGCCCAGGTTTTCCAGTTTGTTGGCATATAGTTTTTATAGTATTTTATTACTGCACCTGTCAGTGGCCTGCTTGGTGAGGGCCCCTCAGCAGTGACATGCTATGAGGTGTACTGAGGGGAGGGAGTTGAGGGGCTCTGGGACAGGCCAGACTCAGTCAATCCTCCCCCATCAGGAATCATGCAGTGGAGCCCTCAGCATTGGCCAAGTTCTTGCAGATTCCTTTAAAGAACTCAAGCATGTGTTCTACAAGGATTTGGGTGCCTGCTCTTGAAGATGTGGAAACAGTCATTCGCATATCCTAGAGAAAAGGATCTACATTTAACAGATGAGAGAAATTGCATGCTCAATTAAGTAAAATCCATTTCTCACCCTCAGCTCAGTGGGAACAATAGCCACAAGGAGAGTGGGCAAGATGGAAAAGCAGATTCTACTTCCTTCCTATTCTGATTGCCTTATTTTTATTAATTTAAAGTGACTAGATAATTATGGGTTGTACAGATATTACAGAATGGAAAAAAAGATGTGTCAGAGAACATGTTTATAACCTACTAAGTGCAGACTATTTAATAAACTAGTCACGGATGGCCAAGTCATATCAAACTTAACAGATGCTAAACTTAACCCAAAACTGCTTCCTCTAAACCTGCTCTTCTGTCCACCTTACCTAGTTCAGTTAATAACCCCATTCTTCCAGTTGTTTAGGCCCCAAACCTAGGGATAACTTATGTGTGTGTGTGTTTTTGTTGTTGTTGTTGTTTGCTAAACCCACATTCCATCCGACAGCAGGCCCTGTGGCCTCCTCTATGACCACTCCACTTTTGACCACACTCACCTGTAACTGGTATTTTTAGAATTCCAGTCCTTCTAACTGGTGTTCCTGACTCTTCTCTTGAGCCTCCTGCCCTTGTCACTCCCACCCCAGTTAATCTTCAATACAGTCGCCAGAGAGATCTTGTAAACTTGTAAAGCAGACTTTGTGAATCCCCATTGAAACTCTGCAATGGGCTCTGATCACACACCTTGCATTTTTACCAAGTGCTTCAAGGGCCACATAACCTGGCACCTGTCTCTCTGACTTCATGATCTACAGCTCTACCTCCTCCTCCTCTGCATTCTAGCCATGTTGGAATGTGCTCCCCACAGCAGGCCCCGTGGACTTGCTTCTCTTGTCTGGACTCTTTTTATCCCCTCTCTGTCCCACCTTTCTCTGGTCTAGTCAGTTACCCAACTTACATCTCTGCATGGCATTTATCACCTGACATCTGGTATGTATTGGCTTACTATTATTTGTCTGGTTTCATTTCGAAATGCCACCTCCTTTCATGCAGGGGCTTTGTCTTTTCACTGCTGCATTCTCAGTGCCCAGGTAATGCCTGGCCTGGAACAATGTATATCTAGTAAATGCATTAATATGTTTGAAGGTTTTAAGTTTCTCACTTTAATGCTCTTCAGATTGCTACAGCTGCGTTTCTCTGGGTTGGAATCCTCCAGTTTGTTGAGGATTGTGATGTGTCAGTCATAAGGTGCTGGATTTCCTCATACAGTTAATAATTTTTTGGAAGTTTCTTATTCCTTGGTAGTTACCTTTGTGGACGTTTTATCCTATGAATCTGGGTTGTGGATCCCTTCTTGTGGGGCATTTCATGGTTGCTACTGCCCCAGCCACCAGGACTCACCATCACCAAATGAGAGCTCACCCATTTGACTTGAGGTTCCCACACTGCATGGGTAGCACACTCCCAGCAGGGCTTTGCTCCTAGTCAGAATTAGGTCTTTACCCATGCAGCTGGCCTTGCTTTCAGGGCTGGGGCAGATGGGTGGATATATTTTGGTTCCTCTCCCTGGACAGGCAGTGTATTTTCTGCTCTTCACTCACTCAGGGATGCTCAGTTCCAGCTCTCACTCTGTTGAGTCCCGAGACTTTGGTGCTGTCGTGTCAGATGTTGAAACTCTAACTCTGTCTCTGGGGTGCAGTTGCTCCCTCTGCCCTTATTGCTCATCATTCTTGCTAAGGGGATTATCTTCAGCTTCTCCTCACAATGTATTTCTATTCAGTTTATGCTCCTTGGAAATCATCTACTCTCCCCTTTTAGGCTTAAGCTTGGCTGTGTATCCTATATAATAAAAGGCTAATATGCAAATTGACTAAACTGCAGAACGACTAGTCACTATGATGCACACTGACCACCAGGGGGCAGATGCTTAATGCAGGAGCTGTTCCCTGGTGGTCAGTGAGCTCCCACAGGGGAGCACCATTCAGCCAGAAGCTGGGCTCACTGCTGGTGAGTGCAGCGGTGGTGATGGAAGCCTCTCCTGCCTCTGTGGCAGTCAGACATCCCCCTAGAGCTCCTGGACTGCAAGAGGGTGCAGGCCAGGCTGAGAGATGCGATCCCCCCTGAAGTACATAAATTTTGTGCAGTGGACCTCTAGTTTTTAATTAAAAAAATTAACAGCCAAGTCAGGTGACATATTTTCTACTTCCTTTGGCATACCCTTTTCCTCCTCCTAATCCCTTGGGTCTTGGATTTTTATATCTCCTTGCCTTCCCATCCTTTCTGATGCCTCCACTGAAAAGAACACTATTTATTTAATTTAGATTCTGGATTATGATTTATATCTGCAGGACCAATAAACCCAATGCTGACATCAAGTAGGCCTTGGTCTCTGTTCCCAATTATGGGACATGTGCCTAAATGTGGGTGCCTGAGGTTTTCAATCTCACCCTTGGGTTTGCATCATTGACTCTGTAGACTAAGCATTTTCATCTGTGCGGAGAATATTTGGCTAATCAGCTTCCTAGCTTACAATTCAGAAAGAATGTGTAGATGGGGACTTCAGAAGGACACTAGGTCATTCTGAGTAAACAGTTCCAATTCTCCCTTTTCAAATACCAATCCCCATGTCCTAACATTATTGAAATTATTAAAAAGATATTATTATAAAATATATTCAGAATGTTTATAGATGGAAGTGTGGGATGGATGTATACGAGTATGTTTGTAATCTGTCAGCGTGATCAAGATGTCCATCATGCCTTAAAAGTTGGGAAATTTTACCTAAAGTCAGGATTAAGAGAGATGCTTTGGCAACTCTAGATCTGCATTCTTGCATGGAGAGATTGACTGGAGCTGAGTGGCAGCTGCCCTTTAGACTGTTCTGCACAGTTGCTAGGGGATGTGACTCATCTCACTCATTTCCGTTACCTGCCTAGGCTTTGTTGATACTGAAATTTTAACCTGGATAGCAACTTAGTGTTTTAATATTAATGTGATTTAATTTCAATCTGGGAAACCCAGGGAATACTGGGATTGCATAAAAATTATTTGTAACATACATATGAGATTTGAATTATGGAAAATTAGTGTACAGTGTGAAAGTGACTTCCTGAGTTCTGTATTCAATATCACCCTGTCTGTGCTTGATCTGGTTTAAATATTGTCATTTTTGGTGTCTGTTACCTGGGAAACTGAGTTAAGACCTGAAATAATGGTAAATCCTACAGTTATGAATCAAAGAGATTGTCTTGCAATTCTAATCTAGAGGCTTTTGGGTAAGGTGGATGTGAATAAATATGAGAAACATGAGTCTCGCTCTCTTGTGTACTTAGAGATAGAAACATCAAAGCTCATAAAAAGTCCCACATATGACCAACTGATAAATAAAGAACTTACTTGAGGTTCTCTGTGAAATTGCTAAAAAATAAGCAAAAGAAATTCATGTAATTTTTCTTAAACAGAAAAAACAGTATGTCTAATATAGTCTACTGGCATCTGTCATCTTTGAGGGGAGGACTTGCGTGGGCATAAGAAGAAAGTGTCCCAAAGTATTCAATGCAAACTTAGATATAAGATTAAGCAGTGATGATGCATGAAGAAGCCAATAGGGTTTCCTTAAAGGGCCTCTTTATTTATTGGACCTGAACAACTTTGGGTATAATCTCAGTTGAAAACCACTGGATTTTTCTGTTTTCTTTGAATAGCACTGTAACACTCAAAGGCCTCTCTCCATTTAAATATCATTTTTGGACTTCTTGTCTCTCTCTCAAAAATTCTGCCTACTCTATGATTTTTAAAATATTCTTCAGTGTTTTTTTTTGTTGACCAATGTTAGCTTAGTCTTCCTCTTAATCAGTATTCTCTTAAATTATCTGCAACGTAGGGGAAGCTGGGTCATAAGGAAGCAAGAGAGCAATAGAAAGTCATATCACTTTAACAGAACCAAGTCCCTCCGACCTTGAAGACCAAAGTAGAGAGCAGATGTAGTACTTACTTATGGGTGCCAGGGGTTGACCTGAAAAAATGAATTAGATATTGTTAGATACTTTATGGAAAGAAACAAGTGTAACAGGATTATTTGTATAGGGGAACAGCTTGATAGTGACACAGCTCTTTTGTTCAGATCATGCTTCTGTGACTATGTATTCTTAGGCAGGTATGTGGCCTCAGTTTCTTAGCCCTTACAAAGAGGTCAGTGGAGTTACTCTAAAGATTAAATAGACCCATCATATTTCTATTTTGTGCTAACATTCTAAAGAGGTTTCACAGATTACAAGTGCAGTATGATTAAGTCATGATTGTCAGGCTGTTCAATTAGTGGTTCATTGAAGAGGACAATGCTAATTCCAGCAGGAAGTAATGGATAGTAAAAAATGTATATAAAAATGTTGAATTGCCGAAACCGGTTTGGCTCGGTGGATAGAGCGTCGGCCTGCGGACTGAAAGGTCCCGGGTTCGATTCCGGTCAAGGGCATGTACCTTGGTTGCGGGCATATCCCCAGTGGGAGATGTGCAGGAGGCAGCTGGTCAATGTTTCTCTCTCATCGATGTTTCTAACTCTCTATCTCTCTCCCTTCCTCTCTGTAAAAAATCAATAAAATGTATTTAAAAAAAAATGTTGAATAAAGCCTTTCAGCCAATTCTTTCCCTTCTCCCCTTGCTTCCAAAAAGAGATTAAATAGACAGCTGTCAGTGGAGTAGTAGGGGGTGAGAATGAGCACACACACACACACACACACACGCACACACACAGGAGAAAGAAACTCATGGACATGGATAGCAGTGTGTGATTGCTGGGAAGGGGTGGGGAGGGGGGAAGGAGGTGGAGGATGGTATAGGAGGGATAAATGCTGATGGACAGAGACTTCACTTTGGGTGGTGAACACACAATACAGTGTACAGATGATGTGTTGTGGAATTGTACACCTGGAACCTGTATAATTTTGTGAACCAATGTCATCCTAACAAATTCAACAAAAAGGGAAAAAAGATGAAATGGGATAATGTAATTAAAGCACCTGTGCCACACAGGACATGTAAATATATGGTAAGTAAATGTAAGTTTACTTCACAGAACAGAAAGCTGGAGGAGCAGCAGGCAAAGGAAACAGCGGTGGGTCTCTGGTTGCTGCACAAGAGTTAGCAACGAGCAGGCCCGGGACGGGACTGGACGGGTGCCTGGCCTTGTGGAGAACAGAGGGACAGAGAGCAGTGGGAGCGGACTGCAGTTACCCCCGGGCATCGAAGGTGGAGCAGCTGACACATCTTTATAACCTTTTCTTTCCCACTACTTTCCCTTCTACTTGCAGAATTCCTTCTCAGTAGGTCATTATACCAACAGGGATACTGTCCCCTTTGGTTTTATTTACTTTTAATGTAAACCAGCAGCTTTTGAAATTTCCAAAAAATAATTAGTAATGTCGTGGAACTTTGGTAATGGGAAGCTAGATGTATCTCATGCCCAGAAACCCCAGCGCTGGCCTGCAGAGCCCAGGTTACAGGAGCCCACAGTGGAGGGACCAGGGAAAGACGTACCCGTGGCAGGTGGAGTTGATTCATCTGGAAAACAGAACAGAGAAAATTATCTCCTTTTCCTTTGGTCCCTGTTCAATTTGATTTTCAATGTGTGAAGTCCCTTGTAACAGGTCATTTTAAATGGCTGGGACACCTTTTCTCTGTTCTTGATTTTTTATGTAAACTATGGAGTTTGATGTTTTCCATAAAATTATGAAGAAGCTGAGAGAATTATTGTTAATATGCAAGCAAGATATCAAAATGGTACACCCATAAAACCCTTATATACTCAGGGAAATTTTTCTCAGATATCTTAGAATCCAAATGTGGAAGAGCAGACCTGGTGAGGCATGAAGTTCAATGAAAGAACTGTTTTAGAAACTTCCTGTCTCGTCCTTTCTCTCCTACCGTTCATTTCCCTTTTCTGTAGACAATCTGCTATTGATGGTCTTTATGACTAAGCACATTTTCTCCCTCTCGGATTTATGTAAATCAATAGTGTTAGAACTTTCAAATACATCATTAATAACCCAGAGGGATTTTGACAATGAGATAGCAAGAGGCCAAGATGGACTTCACTCCCTCCCCATCTCAATATGACTCTTGGCCTCGCTGGAGACCAATGGAGCCCTGCAGCAGAGAATCACATGAACACACAGACTTACGGGTTTTGTGCGGAGTTGCTCCCACTGAAACACAAGCAGAGAGATTCCTTATTACCCCTCTTACTTATTGTACTATTCATTTTTTTCTATCAGTATATTTCTTAGTGATATAACTGCTTGTAAAGTTTTTCTGATTACAGGCATTTGAACTTTCCAAAAAACTTATAATCAGCTGGGGACATGCTGCTTAATGGGGAATCAAAAGGCTAAGAAAATAAGAGTTTCAAGTTTCTGGCTGGAATCAAGTTCCAATAGACATTGCTGGACTTCGACCAGGGCCCCGCAGAGAAGCAAATGGACAATTTACTAATTGCTTGTGTAGGCGACCCAGCTGGAAAGCAGAAATCTTCTCTATACCTTTTACTTTCATTCGTTTTCCTTCTGTATGGAAAGTCACTAACTGAGAATCTTTAGAACCATGGAGAAAGATTCTCTGCTTTTTAATTTGTATGCGAGCCAGTGAATGTTCTAGAAACTTCTTAGTAACCTAGTGGAATTCTGAGTCATGGAAACATAAGGGGTAGAGGAATTAGGAGCTTTAAACTACTACAGTCCCAATACAGACAGGCGAATTCTGGTCCAAGATCTGTCAGATACTGCTGGAGACAGATGAGTTCCACCATGGAGAGGGAGAGTCAAACTTACAGGAGGATTCTGTAGCTGAAAAACAAAGAGAGAAATCAGCATGGAAAGGCCGCTGAGAGAGGAGCCAGTTTCCCTGCTATTCTGAGAGGGAGGTCAGAAATGGCCCCGGGCGGGGGCGGGGGGAGGGGGAGGCTTCGGGGGGAGCTGCAAACCCCTGCGGTGCTGCAGTGCAGGGGCTGGGAAGGTGGCTGCCACCAGGCCGTGGTGGGTCTGCCTCCTGCCTAGTCTGAGAGGCTGCAGGACAGCGAGATGATGTATCTCTTCCCTGCGTGAAGGACTGACTGGTAATTAAAAAAACCCTATAGGCTATTAGTATGTTAAACTCTGTGGCCTTCACCTCTCCCTAATTCTGCCATCCCATGCAAGCTTTCATTCAGTAATGCAAATAGCCTCCCTCCCTTGTTGAGAAGCCACAAGAAACTTTGGATAGCTTCTTCTGAATATATATATATATATATATATATATATATATATATATATATATGAATGAAGTGGGGTTTATATATTCCCCAATTTATTCATTCCTTAGTGGGGGCAGCTAGAGAGTGGAAGAGGAAACATGAATTTCTACACCCTTAAGACACAAAGTATTCCAGATTCTGTAGGGAGCTGAATGGAACTATCATATAAGAATAGGCATGGAACTTACTGGTCATATCTGAAGTATCAGCTGATATGAAAATGGAAGGAAAAAAGAAGGGAGAAATTAGTGTGTGTAGAACCAAGAGTCATCTAGAAAGGGTAACTGCAGAGCAGAGGCAGTGAGCTCTAAATCCTGCCCACAGCTCCCGTGTCTGGGCGTACGCACCCCCCTCGCCCTGGCTCCTCAGGCTTGTTCCTTCTGGTCTGCGGCGGGGAGTGGCCCTGAGGCCCACCCATTGCTGTGCTTCTGTCACTCTCATTCCCACTCACCTCAGTTCCTGCCCAACCTTTCAGCTCACTCGCACATGCTATTCTCACTCTTCTTTATGAGCCCCGTTTGGAGCAATCGTTTTTGTTAACCAAGAAAAATCAACACATTTTGCGCTTTCTTCAAACACCATGTGATTTAGGGGGAAGCTGGGAAGAAGCGAATGTAGCAGTCCATTTTCAGGTATACATTTTTTTATTTTGGAAGTGTTTACAGACAGGAGAGAAGGAGTTAAACAGGGAAGGAAAGTAGTAGAATCCACATACCCATATCATTTTTCTGGCACATGGTGGTTATTAGGGAACTTTGGGCCGGAAGAGACCCCCACTTTAGCTACAGTGAGACCCTCTGAGGTGAGCTGGATTACGTCGTCTCCCTATAGGAATTATGAGGCCTCCCAAGGCCTTCGGGCCTGGTGATCATCAGGAGACTGAAAGAGCAGCCTCGATGTAGGGGACTAGTCGGTGACTGATGGCTCTTATCACTGACAACAAGTGGGGTATTTAGGACCAGCATTTAGGGAGCACCATCAGCTTTGGTGTCAGAGGGTGTTTGTATTGGACATTGCTTGCCCTCTCCACACTTTGAATTCATGTTTCCAAAACATCTTGTAGGACTGTACACTCCTTGGCATCAGAGGTTAATCACGCCTTTCTCTCTCTAATTCATGACTTTATGGCCAGTGCCTGGCACAGTTCCTGATTCACAGGAGGAGCACAGCTAGTGAAGAAATGTTTGCACACCTCTGACTTGCCTTCTATAATTTCCTCATGTTTGGCTTAAACTTTGGAATGCTGTCGCTGTCACTTAATGTCCAGACTCGGAATTTCCTATGACTTGGGGGTTGGTTTTGATACTAGATGTTGGCACTGTCTTTGCCTGGCTAGTCACAGAGTGAACTTCCTCTTCATCTGTTCTGCTCCTGTTTTGTAGTTGCCTGATGCTTCTGCCAAATCCTGTCACTGCAGCCTCCCTGTCATAGCCTGTTTTCTGACTGTGTGTGTGTGTGTGTGTGTGTGTGTGTACACGCATGTTTGGGGTGAGAGGGCAGTCTAGTACATGAGGAAAAAGAAAGGCCTTGGGTAACTCAGGTTAGACTAGGCCCTGAGTAGTATTCACTGGTAGACTTCCCCTGAGATACTGGGAAGAATATTCAAATTGATTGTCTTTTCCCTCTTGCATAGTTATTTTTTAAATTTGCCTTCATTTTCTCTATATTGTCTCCATTTTCTTTGAGTAGGTCCTTTATCTATAATAATAAAAGCATAATATGCTAATTAGACCGGACAGCCGAACAGTGGAACAACCATCCAGATGACCTGGATGAAGCCAGGACTGTGAGGGCCGAGCCCCTTGGATGAATTTCATGCATTGAGCCTCTAGTAAACTATAAAGCACTCCAGAACTGGAAAACTACCCTTATTATTATTATTAATTCTTATTTTTATTTAGTTCAGAGAGGAAGGGAAGGGGAGAGAGAGAGAGAGAAACATCAGTGATGAGAGAGAATCATTGACTAGCTGCCTCCTACATGCCCCACACTGGAGATCGAGCCCACAACCCGGGCATATGTGCCCTGACCAGGAATCGAACCTTGACCTCCTGGTTCATAGGTCGACACTCAACCACTGAGCCATGCCGACCAGGCCTACC
Organism: Myotis yumanensis; assembly: GCF_028538775.1. Lineage (NCBI taxonomy): Eukaryota > Metazoa > Chordata > Mammalia > Chiroptera > Vespertilionidae > Myotis > Myotis yumanensis. The sequence goes on along the minus strand of NW_027223757.1, from coordinate 96,050,946 downwards.
CTTATTATTTTAGAATTCTATACTGTTATAGAAGCTATAATCACCATTACTAGGGGAATTTTATTACTCTTTTTCTTAAAAAAGTAACCCTGGAGAATTTTCAGCAGGTGGAAACTTGGAAGGATGAAAACATGTTTAATACCAGTGTTCTTATGGCCATAGATATGTTTAGGATATAAAACAAGCTCTCTAGACACTGAAGAAAATCAATGAACACCAGAGGAAAAAATAGACAAGGGACTTACCACTGGATCCAGCATATTGCACTAAAAATAGAAACAAACATATTGTGGTCATTGAACATGAAAAACACATGCACCACTGATATTTTCAATAAGAGAGCAGTGAAAACTGTTTCCCCGGAATTACTAAATCCCAATCTTCTGGATTAAATCTGTTTAATTCTGCTGTACTATAGCCTTTCCATAAGAGTTGGTCTTTCCTCCAGGGAAGTCCTAACTCATAACTCTAGTTGGAAGGAAAACCACTTCATTCTTGCCTTTCATTAGAGGTGTCTGAGGTGAGATCTTAGTTGTATTCTCTTCCCTCCATCTTCCTCACTATTTTTTCTTCATATCACTTTTGTTTCACTCTCAGCCATCTTTCTATTGTCTTCTTGCTCATTTCTTACACCCTCTCCCAGATTCTCTCTATTGCATCTTTGTTTTGGAACATTCTTGTAATGATTATTGACAAAGCACTGTAATCACTATTAGGAAAATGTTATGCTACCTATTAGGAATTTGAGTGATACATATGAGTTGACATATATACAGGTGACTTACCAATAGGTCCTGGAGATTGCACTGGAAAGAAATTGAAATTGGCATATTTAGTATGGGTGTTCGGAAAAAGAATACAGTTTTCATTAGTTTTATTCTAGGGTGGGCCTTTGGCAGGTAGAGTAGGAGAGAGGAAATGGTGTCTGTAATGAAATCATTATGGAAAACTAATCCAGCCATGTTAAGTATAGACCAAAAGGGGAACTTAGCATATTCCGTGATATTTCAGCCTGAAGTGAGGGTTTCTCTAGGATCCTGTGAACCTAGAAGATATTAGGGAAAATTGAAGCTCTATACTTTTCATTCCTGTCAGTAACAGTAGAAGATACTGCTTTTTCAAAGGACTGCCTTTGTACTAAAATCTTTATTTCTGACCAACTAATATGTTCCAGGATAGGCATTTGGGTAGAAGGGAAGGATCTGTCGTCTCACAGTTTCCATCTGACTGTTGCTTTGCTTAGCTTTAGTGTCTGTGGGCAGAGAGTCAATAAACCCCCATTTTTTAAATGAGAATTTGGCCTTCAGTTGATTTCCTAGCACTGATCCCCTGGTGACCTGATAGACATTGTAAGTCTGCTGTGTTATTTGCCAACATTGCTTTTACCTAAGAATGATTCTTGATTGGTAAATTGCACATGAACTGGGAGAACTGTAAATTCCTGTTAGAAAGCCATACCTTTGGCTTCCCTGAAGTAGTGATCATGTATTTGGGCATGTGTCTGAGAGCCCTGAAGGTTATGTATATGGAGTTCTTACAGGAAATTTGGCTTCTGGATCTTCTAAGCCAGGGCAGCTCCAATCCTGAGCCAATGGAGGCCAAAGAGAATAGTTCCTGGCTGGCTCTGTGGACACCTGCAGAGACCACGGGAAGACGACTCCCACCCCAGAGGTATGGCTGGTGCCGCCCTGCTGGCAAGTGTGCCTTGCGTCCTATGAGTAGTCTGGTGCCAGGTGAGGGCTGTGATAATCTTCTGAGTCTGCATGGTTAGTTGAATTTAAAAAGACCACCCCTCCTCTCAGTGGGCATTCTCCACAGCTCCTTTTCCACAGCTCCTCAATGCATGGCACTCGTGATGGGAAAAATTCCGGTTCTGACCCACAAACCATTCCCCCCAAAACTAGAAGATAGCTTACCAGTCCTGAATATCCTGGACTCTGAGCTGTAGTCAGGCTAGAAATTTAGGTGTTTTGCAAAAGTAATTTAATATTTGCCTTGATTGTCTCTATAAAAAAAGTGCCCGTGATCCCGGACTAGAACTTCTAGGATTCTCACCCTTTGGTGTGAGCCACTAAATCTTTGGACAGATAATCATTTCAAATTTTATTTTGTGTCTTCAGTTTCTCTATATATTTTATTCCCCTTTTCCACTTTTAATTTGTGACTCTTTGTATCCTCCTTTCCTCTTTTTCTCAGCTTTATTTATATTCATTTACTCTTCTTTTTTGTCACATCTGCCAATTTACTTAATCTTGCCTTCCAATTTTCTTTCCCTTGATGTTTTTCTTAACTCATATCTTCATTCTCTTTTATACTTTGTATTGTACTTTCTCTCACTTCCTGTACCCATAAGTCATTTTGTCCCCTGAATTCTAACATTTGAAGTTCATTTTATTCTTTGCTAATAAACCGTTAAAACAACCAAAATGGAAGTGGAAGGATCTCAACTAAGAGTCAGGGAAACTTCAATCCTAGCTTTGTCATTACCTAGCCACCCCTCCCTACTGTTTTGAGAAATGATTCCTGAGCCTCAGTTTCCTCATTTCTGGAGATGAGTATATAACTCCTCCCCCCACCAACAATGGGACGTTTGTAGATCCAATAATTTGAGAATTAGGAAAATTGTAAGACATTATAGAAGTCACTCACGGAATATGGTAGGTATAAATACAGGACTCATAGTCATTCTGTCAGATGACTGTAGGGGGATCTCAAATCATATTTCTTTACTTTTATAATTAAAAATTTCTTAATTTTTGTTAGGCATACTATAATTGAGTGTGTGAAGTTGTAATTGTTTGCTGTTACTTTATAAACATGTAATTATGGACAATCTCATCTTGGAACCTAACCATTACTTGTAATGTTTCCATGAAAAAATGCATTAGGGCAAGTTGCTAGGGGTTGGTGAAGATAGATTCTAACTGTCTTAGAGAGAAATTGTCAGAGCAATTAGAAATGCAAAGTAACTTAAAGTTTTCATTATTTTACAAAATGAATTTAATCTAATAATAACAATTATTTGCACAGAAAGCAAGAAGTTTATGTGCTGTATTCTAAATCTTTATTATATATTGGTTCTAAAGAGCTAGATTATATACTTAAGTGATAATGGCTCAGAAAGGACCATCCCATGGGGGTCTTTTTTTCAGTTTGTATTTCAGCTTCAGAGTGAATATTTTTCTAAATGTAGAACTTGGGCAAATCCAAGCTCTCAGAATTCTGGGTAGGAGAATGAAGCAGTGGAACCACTTGATACTGGAGCCTGTGGGCATGCATCATTGAAATAAAAATAGAATGACATTCTAAGCATTGTAAAGGATCAACAGGCATAGCTGAGACGTAGGTGACTTACCGATGGTTTTCTGAGTGAGCTCTAAAATAAATAAAGAAAAGAGAAGAGAAAAGAAGTAAAACAAATCAGCAGGTGATTTAAAGCTCTGGGGTTCGCTGCATTTGGGTAGTGGGGGTGTTGACTCTTACTGGGATACTCAGGGAATCTCATACATATAAGGGCCTCCTCTTCTGATGGGCCACTAAGAGGATAAGTAGCAAAGGTTCTAGGTAGAAAGCATACATTTAGTCCACTTAAACCCTTGTAGAGGATTGAAAAAGAACCCTCTCCATTTAAATGTAATTTTCTTCCTTTCTCTCATTATTTCACTATGTCTAGCTCACTCTGTTTTTAAAAGCCCTTCGCGTAACACTGATAAGGCACTGGAAACCTCCTACAAGGGCTCACCCTCCGCTCCACAGTTTATGTGTAGCAGTGGCATGTACAGTCACAGGCTCATCAGTGACCTACTGAGATGCTAGGCAGAAAGAACCGAAAGGCCAAGGCAATGTGGACCTCAAAGCCTGGAAATCCTAACATGAAATCAGGGAGGATCCCCACAACACTGCTGGGAATTAAAATGTCCCTCAGTAGAGAATCAGTAAACTTACTTATAGATCCTGTCGCTCCAGCTGAGGAACCAGAGAGGGAGAGGGAGAGAGAGAGACAGGTCAGTGTGCTTCACCACTGTGAAGGAAATACCCACCTCTAACACTCACTCTGGAGGGGATGTCAGAATGGAAATCTGAGGGAGATCGAGGGTTGCTTGTACTGCAGTCCTCGGTCAGGTGCCATGGTGCATAGTATAGGGACCTACAGGAATAGAGGCCTCCCCTTGTTTTCAGTGATGGTAAAACATTTAAGAAGAGTGGGAAAGATTCATTCCACACTAATCTGTAATACCTCTTCTTTTCTTACATTTTTCTTTTCTTCCTGTGCCCCACCCCATTCCATTAGGAACTTGTTATTTGAAAAGTAGACCCTCCGCTGAGAGAGCATTATGAGTGCTAAGAGGGTCCTCTTCTTTCTATTTTCTTAGGTTGGCCCATTGGCGTTGCCTTCTCGCTACTCAATGCAGAGATCCCGTTAAATGGTGCCATAGGAATGCTAAGGGAGTTGGGAAATGTGGCGCAAAAAATAGGTCACTCCTTAAGGCCTTGCCGGTCAGAAGTCAAAGGAAGGGGGGAACCAGAAGGGGGAAAAATTGATACTTACGAATGGGCGCTGAAAATTGCACTGAAATACAAGAGGAGAAAAATCAGTGTGATTTTATGTTAACAGAATTCTCAGGCCACCGATATTCTCTTTAAAGAAGCTGTGAAGCAACTCACGCAGAAGGAGAACTATTACTGCAGCACCTGTAGTGTGAAAACCATAACCCTCCCACCAGGTCACGTCACTCACGGTTCATAGTAAGTGAGGAATCAGACGGAAGGTTGTCAGCTCTTCTTCACCCCATCCCTCCTCTCTTCCCTGTCCACCCCTCAGCTGTCTCAGGGGGTAGAGATTCTTTAGGGTGGGGTAACATGTCAGTGTATCTGTTTTTTCATCACCACTGACTCCTTTGTCTTTATTATGCTTTATTCTTTTGCCTTTTCCTAGAATGACCTGTTTTTGACCTTCCCCCAGCTTAGAAAGAGCCAACAAATAGCTGTTTTGATTATCTTGGTAATTATTTTAAATAAAATTATTTGGCTTTCCCTTGTCTTAAGCTCAGTGACAATTCAGGGCTTTTTTCTTTTTTTTTCTGATGATTTGGGCAACAGGAGCTGTCAGGAGATTCAACTGTAAGCAAGAGGCATGAATGGGAAGCCTACAGCTATAGAAAAGGAAACATCTAGAGTGAGGAGATGGCTCCATGTCCCACAGAAGACCCACGCTTGTCAGAATTAAGAAACAATAAAGGAACTCACTTATGGGTCCAATAGCTCCAGCTAAAATAGGACAAAAACAAGACAATTAGAATGGTTCTTTGGCATAGGAGATACAGTATGCATTGCAATTATTTGGGGGAAAACATCAGAAATGTAGGCAACAGGAGCAAAATTTCCATTCCATTGGAGGAGCAAATAAGCTTTCCTCTTTCATCCTCACCCTGGGGGACCTCAGTGACTACTGTGATCTGACAGGGGGGCTGCGGGTGCGGCGGGTAGCGGGGTGGGTGTCCTGTTTGCGTCTCTGCGATTGCACAGGCTGCTGCCTTTCTCCCAGCGGGGCTCAGTGGAAATGCTGACGAAGACTCTTCTGAAGCAGGCAGTGGGAAGTTCTGTCTCCTGAGGGTGGGTGACCGTGGCTCCCTTGTTCAGCAGAGTGACTTGACCTGAGTGTCTTAGTCCAAGAGGGGATGGGAACTGCTAGATGGACTCCAGACCTTCATAGGTATGGTTAGTGGTGAAGGGATGGGGGCACTAGACCAGTGATGGCGAACCTTTTGAGCTCAATGTGTCAGCATTTTGAAAAACCCTAACAACTCTGGTGCCGTGTCACATGTAAAAATTTTTTGATATTTGCAACCATAGTAAAACAAAGATTCATATTTTTGATATTTATTTTATATATTTAAATGCCATTTAACAAAGAAAAATCAACCAAAAATGAGTTCGCATGTCACCTCTGACCCGCATGTCATAGGTTCGCCATCACTGCACTAACCCACATGGATCTTGTTAACATGCAGATTCTGATTCAGTAGCTCTGAGCATGGCTGTTAGACTGAGGTTCTGCGTTTCTGACAAACTCCAAGGTGATGCCCGTGTCGAATTTTGGACCTACTTTAAGCAGCAAGGCCACAAAGGACTGGCAACATCTCAGAGTACATATACATTTCCGTGTACCACTGACTTTCTTTTCTAGATCCACTGCCTCTCACTCATCATCACTCTCTTTTTCCCCCTTTTTAATTTATTTATATGTTGACACTATTACAGATGTTCCTGATTTTCCCCCCTTTGCCCACCTCTATCCAGCCCCCACCCCCTCCCTCTGGACCTCACCACATTGTTGTCTGTGCCCACTGGCTACTCTCTTCACCTTCTTTCATCCAGTCCGTCCCAGCCTCCTCCCCTCTATTTCCTCCCAGTGCTTCTGCCAGAGATGTATGTGGTGATGTCACTTAAAATGCTGTCAGGATACTTCTTCCAGACTTATCACAGCTGGGCATGTGCATTCCACACACCCATCCATGACAGCCGGGACCCTCAGTCAGGGGGTGGGGCTTACTGCCCTCTTCCTCTGAGTGTTGCTGGGATTTTCAGCAGGAAGCCTTCTGACCTTCCTAACACTTATTCTTAGGACTTACTTTTGCTGTTCAATCTCAAGATGTTGAGAAAATTAAAAGCATAGTACTTCCTCACAGAGGCACCCAGCCACTAAGATAGCAATGGGAATACAGAAGGGGAAGGGAGTGGAGTAATTGTGCAGAGAAATAAAGACATCCGGGCAGAGGACTCCCACATCCTGACGTGTCACCGAGCAGAGCACGTGGGAGTGAAAGCGCAGAAAAGTACTTACTTATGGCTCCTGCAGTGCTGGCTGCAACACAAACAAACAGGTAAGTCAGAGGGAGCAGATGGAGGGGATGCCACATCAGGCATCACACCTACCAGATTGGCAGGCGGGCAGTGAAGGCGTAAGGCATGTTCTCCACCGTCCCCTGCGCTCGGTACTGTCCCATCACCTCCTGCGTGGGGCCCTCGCCCTCCCTGCGGCTTTCCTACTATTCTCATTTCAGGTTTTGCAAGACATGACTAACGGGTTCCAGTTTCCAGTCCACCCGCACCTGGTCTGACAGGCTACGCTGACCTGCCTGGGAGATACAATATCCTGCTCTCCCTACTCTTGCTTGCTGACACCCACACACTGGTCTCAGAATGTAATACAATTTCCTAAACTCTCACAATGTCTCTTGGCCTTGCTCCTAGAGGTGCAGACCTAATATTTTGGTGCTGAAACCCGGGATATGCAGAGGGAGTCCGTGGGGACCCCCACTCCTAGCGCAGGCTTCTCCAGACCTCACCGCCATTCGAATTTCTGGGAAGAGTCACTTCCCTTGACCTTCTGATTTGTGGGCTTTTGCCTCATAAAAGTCCTGTGCATGGGGCCAGCGGGTCCACTCTTCCCGGACCAGGTCCCTGGCTACCTTGTGTGTGGGACGCCCTAAATAGTGGTCAGCCCTCCTCTTCTCTCTGGTGCCTGTCCGATGGTTGGGATGCCTTCTCTCCGGACCTCTCACCTCCAGGATGGGCTTCTTACTCATCTCTCCCCTCCCCACACCAACCCATTGTGGGAACCAGCATCCCTTTGGGTTGCCTCTTATGGAATCTTAACCTCCTCAACCTCACAGATGACATCAGACCCAAATGGCTCATTTTCTACGGCAACACGGCCTGGTCCCAATAGAAACTGAACAATGAGTCCTCACTGACTTAGCTGTTGCCAGGGCTCCGGGAAGTGCTGGGCGATCCCCATCCAGGCCTCCTTCCCTCTCCACAGTCGCCCTTCTCTCTGCCAGGACTGACAGCTTAGCAAATGCTCCTTTTTCATTCTGAGCCTTCCTCGGGTTGAACCTCTGTGACTGAGCTGGTCATTCGGTCCCAAGGCCTCCTGCTCCTCTCTTACTGACCATTCTCTCCTGCAGTCTCCTCTCTTCTCTTCTCTTCCAAATTGAAAACCACAGTATTTGTCTCTTGAATAACTAGGAAAATCTGACCCTCAAACTTTAAAAAAGAGAGATTGGTTTTCTCTTGTAATACAGCTTAGCCCCAATACCAACTCCGGGGCAGATAATTCTGGCCTATAAATGAATCTCTAAATTGTAGCATGTTCTCCAATTAAATTTTTTTTTTGCCAATGTTTATAGCTCCTTTACCAAGATAGGGATTTAAAGGAAACTTTCCTCACAGTCCTGGCAAACTGCTAGCCTCTCACAAAGGCAGAACAGCCTGCTTTCCTGACCCCTCCCCCTCCCCCACTTTCCCGGGGAGCAGCAGCTGTTTAATCCTTTTGCTACCAGACTGCAGACACTTGTTTGCAGAACTGCAGGCACTTGCCTAACAGTCCAGCCACTACCAGGAGCGGAGCTCATTATCACCAAACCCCAGCATGCTCTAAGGAAAGTTACACATAGAAAGCATGATAAAGAAATTATTTGGGTCTGTTAAGGGACGAGAAATTTTGGGATACATTTTATCCTATAGACAGCCTCAAGTCTTAGGAAAAAGTTACCAAAAACTAGCCTTAGGACCCCAGATTTCCACTGAGCAACTGGTAGAAATAGTTTGCACCTGAGATGGGGCAGAGGAAGAACAAGAAAGCCATCCCATAGGAACAAATGGCTCAGCTTTAAGCCACATGTCACCTCAAGGGCCGTGTTTCCTCTGCCACAAATGTAGCCACTGGAAGAGGGACTGTCCCTGGGGCTGGAAGGTCCCCAGGACCAGAGCCTACCCACAAGATGGCCTTGAACTGATGGGGCCCAACACCCCAGTCAGCCCCCACTAAGGGCATCACCTTTGAAGGGATGGGGCCAAGGTGGCCTCGATGTGACAGGTAAGACAGTTAATTCTTTTTTAGATACGGGGGCTGTTTACTCTCACCAAGGCCTCTTTCTTCCAAAACCTGTGTGATCACTGGGGCGAATGGGCATCCTCAATGCTAACCTTTCACTCCACCTCCAACTGCAGCCATGCCTTTCAGAAGCTACAGGGAGGAATACAGCCCCACCCCTGGCAAGGAAAGAATGTGGTGATTTTGAATCCAAGTGGCTGGCAAGCCAGTGGGGCCTGCTCCCTCCTCCTCCCTGCCTCTCAGAATAAAGGCTGCCCATAGGCTGTCAACTATGGCAAACTTAATGAGATCACTGAGGACCCTGACGAAAACCCAGCTCTCTTCCTCTCCTGCCTCACGGAGGCCTTACAGAAATGTACCACCTTAGACCCCTGAGGGAGCCCTTCTTCTGAACACCCATTTTCTATCCCAATCAGCCCCCAAATACGCTGCAAACTCCAAAAAGTAGACACAGGTCCACAAACCCCTCAAAAAGACCTCGTTAACCTGGCCTTCAGGGTCTTTAATAATAAAAATGAGGAGACCCAGATCCAAAAACAAAAGCAAGATCAGGCCAAGGCCGAGGCCCAGAAGGAGGCCTTTCAGCTCTCAGCCACTGTTCCCACAAACCCCATACTGAGTGCCTGTCCTCCAACCAAGGGTAAGTCAGGGGCTAAGCCTCTTCTGGGCCCTGCTTCAAATGCAACAAGGAAGGATACTGGGCCAAGTCCTGCCCAAACCTGAGACCCCCACCCGAGGTGCAGAAGGGAAGGCCACTGGAAATCAGACTGTAGTCTGGCCCCTCCAGGTCGGACCTCGGCCAGTCCGGCAAGAGTGCCCTCTGGATCCAGTTAAGAGCTCCCAGACCGCCTGGGGCTGGCCACCGAAGACTGAAACTGCCCAGGCCCTGACAGGGCCCCACAGACTGACATCACCAGGACAGAGCCTCGGTAATGATGGTGGTGACAGGTAAGCTGATCTCCTTTTTAATTGACATTGGGACCACTTAGTCTACCCTCCCTGAATTCACTGGGACCCTTGACCCCTCCTCAGTCTCTATTATGGGGATTGATAGATTAGTCTCACAGCCATTAGCTGCCTCACTTCTATACTGCATCTTACTAAACACTCCCTTTATCCACTCTTTTCTCGTCCTACATTGGTGTCTGACCCCTATCCTGTGGAGGGATATTCTTCCCAAATTTCTTGCCTCTATCACCCTAAGTTCCCTTGAACCTTCTTCCCACTTGTCAGCCTCGGCGGCCTTCCTCCTCCTCCTGACACCCACCCCAGCCTAAAGCTGCCCCCTTAGACCTCTTACTGGCGGACCTTGTCATATGGGACATCTTGATCAACACCTATGAAACTTTACTCTTGAACTTCAGCCCTCTTTCTAGTGCTGGGCAAGCTATGCAGTTACCCAAACAGCCCACTTCTCAAAGCCTGTTCTGTTCTCAGCCTGGCCTACCATATCAGCAACCTTCCCAACAACTGACAACTCCCAGTTCTGTTCAGGTCGACCTCTTTCCTGTGCTAGCTATTTCCCATGGCAGAGTTGCAACTCACAGTTACAATCTAACTGTTGTCAACTTCCCTCCCACAACATCATACATTCTAAATTTTAGGTAAAGACTTCCAAAACTTATTTCTTTCAATCGGACAGATCCTGACACCAATACATCACAGCAGCTAACCTGGACTGTCCTGCCACAAGGATTTAGGGACAGTCCTCACCTATTTGATCAGGCCTTAGCCTCAGACCTTCCACACCTAGACTTAATTCCCAGCACCCTCCTCTAATATGTCAATGATCTTCTGTTATGCAGTTCTTCTCTAACTTCCTCCAAACTATACATCCATGCCCTTCTCAGTTTCCTAGATAATGGAAGGAGCCAATAAACTAGCTTATAGGGCCTCTAAGTCCAACCACAACTTTCAGAATTCTGGGACACCTGGCTACAGAATCTAAACTGGGCCTCCTGGCTTCTACCTCTATCAAACCCCACCAATGCTCTTCCTGGCACTCATCTTTGGCCTGTGCATCCTAACAGCCCTTTCCTCCTTCCTCCAAAACCATATTCAGGCAATTGCCAATAGACTCACAGGGGAGGTGATGCTATTCCAGACCTACACCAGGTACCATCACCTCCCTCAATCACCGACTAATTAGGGGCATCTCTACATCCCGCCTAAGCAAGATGAAGCTACAGAAGAATGAGATTTGCTCCCTCATCAACCCCAGCTTAGAGAAGCCCCAGTTTACATGAACCCCAGCTTATAAGAAAAGAAAAAGAGGCTGGAATTTAGGCATATTCTCTACCTTTCCCCTGTGCTCAGTACTTTTCCATTACCCCCTGCTTGGGGTTCTCAACCTCCCTGTGGCATTCCTATTATTCTCATTTCTGGTTTTGCAAGACATGACTAACAGATTCCAGTTTCCAGTCTTAGCCTTCTGTGAGAGAATGTAATAAAATTTCATAAACTCTCACATCTTTTGGCCTGGCTCCTGTTGGCATGGACCTAACAAAAGGTAAGTCTGCATTCCTCCCCTTTTTCTTTAGGAGACAGATGAGATCAGAGATCCTGCAATTAGTTTTTTTGGTTTTCAATTTTTACTATGTTCTTGCTATCAGATCCTTCTTAGTTTCTGTTTGTTTTTGATAAACAACTCCATCCAACCCCAGGATTTTTCTTTTACCTTGCAATTAATTAATTAACTAACTAATTATTATGCTGGGTGCCTGGCCAGCCTGGGTGAGGGGCTGAGGGCAGTTTTCAGGCTGGCCACACCCCCTTCAGGGTGGGGGGTCTTGCTTGGGCGCCTGGCCAGCCTGGGTAAGGGGCTGATTGCTGTTTGCAGTCTGGCCATGGCCCCCAACCATCCAAGCTCCCAGTGGAGGCTGGCTGGAAGCAGGTATCTGGGATTTATTTAGTTTCTATATTGAAACGTTGCCTTTTGCGGAGGCTACAGCCGGCCACAGGAAGCTTGGCTTCCTCCATCGCTGGGGCAACCAAGCCTTCTGCTTCCTTCAGCTCCATGGCTGCCGGCTGCCATCTTGGTTGGGTTAATTTGCATATAGTTGCTCTGATTGGCTGGTGGGCATGGCTTGGATGTAGTGAAGGTACGGTCAACTAGCATCTTTGTCTTTTATTAGTGTAGCTTAGCAGAGTTTTCACTTTGCTAATAAGAAAATCATCAGTTACTTAGGGGATCCTAGAATCAGCCTCAACTTCCTACACTGGTAAGTGAAAGGAGAACAGTAAAATAGTGAGTTTTGTCCTCCTTTCCTCAATCTTTATGAGCTTCTTTAACCCCTTCCCCAGCACCCCAATAGTAGGTACCCTGTAGAAGATTAAAAAGAACTGGGTTGAGAAATAGGTGAAACTTACAAAAAAGTCCTGGAGTTGCTTTTATGCTTTTTGTATCACCTATAATGAAAATTGACAAGAACTGAGAAAAATAAATGCTTGCTGCTTAAACCAAAAAGGAAAGAAAAGAAAATTGACAAATGTAAGAGTTTGATTTAAATTTTCAGAGGGCATGGAGTGTAGGCAATCCCATTCCCCTCTCCCAGGTGTGACCTACAAATCTTCTTGATGTTGAAGACCTGAGTCTCAGCTTTGCTCCTCTCTAGCTCTATGATTGGGTAAGTTTCTAAACCTGTGAAACATTATTTTTCTAATCTTTAAAATGGTAATGGTATCTCCTGTTTGACTTATACTGCAGGGCTGCAGTGAAAAATGAAAGGCAATGGACAGGAAAACTGAGTTCTATGAGAAATGGTATGGAGAGAAATAGTGAGTGGCTACACAGGATTTATAAAACTCTTCTGCAAAGTGGTAAGTATTCACTGCATTGGAGGCATTCTGCTTCATTTAACTTTTCTCCTACCATCTCTGTTTCTTTCTTTTATTCTTTATTGTCATTTGGAAAGTTCTGAATGCTGCATTTCATGAAAAAATTTGTTTTGGTTTGTTAATCTGTGTGATTTTACTCTTTAAATAAACTGTGTTTCTGTGTGTGTGTGTGTGTGTGTATGTGTGTGTGTGTGTGTGTGTGTGTATTCCTTAGTCACCTTGAGAGTTTATTATGTCCTTTGAAATTCCAGTGACTTTGTCAGTGGTCTGACTGTTGTTTCTGCCTCAATAATAATTAATCTTAACTCAAAAACCTCTATATTGAAGCAAGTTGATTTATGGAATGAATTAATTTTTCCATGGAACTTCAAAGGTTTTCATGTATGTGAAAATATGACTGGCACTCTTAGAAACTATTTTGGTCTTTCATTTTTCTGTTCTGAAGATTTTCACTGAAATTATTTCTCCTTTTTCCTTTTCTTACTACTCTTCCTCTTTTACCTGCTCAAGTCTTTGCTCTTTATGTGCTTTTAGTTCTCTTCGTTGAAATTTCTTTAAGTGCTGAAGCATTATTTAAAAATATCATATCTAGTAAGAAAGCTTTGTGTGAATTAAAAACTTGGCAGTTGATGTCTCTTAAAATAATTACATACAGTTGTTGCCTGTGTACTTATGGCTCTTTTTATTTTGTTGTGTTTTGAGGGAAATCGTAGCGATAAGATCTACCTTAGCACTTGGAATGAGATGTCAGTTTCTCTGTGTGGTATAAACTGAAGTCATATACAGCATTCCCACTAGCAAATACAGATGGTTTAAAAAAGACAGCTCTCATAGATTTAAGATTTTTAAAATTTAGTAATATTAGCCTATATTAGGAATGGCAAATATATATGAGTCATGTGCTTCTTGTGTTGAGTTAGTAGTAGGCCCTTGGAGATGAGAAGAATTTTAGGTTGCCCGTTGGCTGAGCAGGAAAGAGAACTATTATCAATTACTGAAGTCTGCCATGGGGAAAGGGGGTGGTGGGGTGGGAGCCATGCGGAACTGGGATTTTCAAACTGTGTCTTCCAGGGAGGCTTCTGTTCGGGAGCCAGATGGGCGAGTGCTGGGCTGTTTGGCTGCATTGTGGGGAGGTACAGCCAAGCTTCCCTGCAAATTCAGCTTGTACTACCGGGGAAGGAAAAGAAGTGCCCACCCCTCTCCTACAGGGTTGTGGGCACCCTCCAAATGGGATACGGTTTAGATCAGCCCTGTCAAGAACCACTGGGTGCAGTTCTATGGGAGGAAGAGGAAGTGGCTTGGAGTGGGGCCATTCAAAGTGTGAGAATCTCAGAGACTATTGTCTGAGATCGGGTCGAAGTGCTTAGACCCCTCTGGCAGGCTGGGCGGCATCATCCCCAAAGGGAGGCTCTTTTGATCTATCTAAGCCCAGGTCACTGAGCTTGCTTCTGAAGAGCGGATGGCTTGCTGTACCCAACCTGAACCTTCAGCAAGCTCCCATAGGGAGAAAGAGTTGGAGACTCTGGCAGAGACTGAAGTGTTTGGTTTTGAAGGAGGGGCTACTTTCCCCTCATTGAATGCCTGACTGCGTTATCCCCGAGTAGGGAACCACCTAGCCCTATCTCAGCTAGCTTAGCTCAACCTACAGCTTCTCTTTGAAAGGCTCTAGAGCAGCCGTGTGCAAACTACTGCCCTTTTGAAATGAATGAAACTAAAAAAAAAAAAAAGACCGTACCCTTTTATGTAATGATGTTTACTTTGAATTTATATTAGTTCACACAAACACTCCATCCATGCTTTTGTTCTGGCCCTCCGGTCCAGTTTAAGAACCCATTGTGGTCCTTGAGTCATAAAGTTTGCCCACCCCTGGTCTAGAGGAAGACCAGGCAACCTCAGGGGGAGGCAAAGTAACTGACAAGTGGTGGCAGACTCCAGGGAGCCTTGGTTTTTTTACACATCTGCCCCCGGCTTTAAGCTGAGAAAAAAGCTGACTTGTTTGCACAGATTGACCCCTCTCATGCACACTAAGGTCCAATAGATGAAGACACAAACATTGAACAGCTTGGTAGCTATTGGCAGGTATCCCAAGGCCAGTTACACACAAAATCTACCTGAACCCCATACAAGTGGACCCAGAACAAACACAACCAGTTGTGGGCTTCAGACCTTACCAGAATTTGACCCAACTAGCCACACAAACAGCACATCCTAAGGGGGATTCCATCAGGCACAAGACCCTGCTTGGAACAACCCCACTTCATGGGTCTGCCCCAGCATAGTGTCCCAAGGATTACCTTTGTAGTCATCCAGCCTGAAAGGTTAACTCCATCCACAAAAAGGCCAATAGCATTCAAAACTCAACTACAACAGGGGGTGCACAGAACCCACAAGAAATACTCCTGGAGCACAGAGCTCAGGTGATCTGGAGGATTGTGCTACTCAGCCCAACAAGCCACCATCATAACAAGTTTGGGAGTCACAGCAGATCTACCAAATACACAGAAAAAAATAGGGAAGACAAAGAGAAGTGCTCAAATAAAAGAACAGGAGGAATCCCCAGAAAAAGAATTAAATGAAATGGATGAAATGAAAGCAACCAAAATACCAGTTGCAGAGTTTAAAATAATGCTTATAAGGATGCTCAGGGTTAGAGGAAGAATGGATGATTTCAGTGAGAACTTAAACACAGAGATAGTAAGTATTAAACTGGACATAGAAACAACCCCCCCCCCCCCCCCAAAAGGAACCAGTCAGAAATGATAAATGCAATATCGGAAATGAGGAGTACACTAGAAAAAATTAACATTAGCTAGGATTAAGCAGAGGACTGAATCAATGAATTAGAAGACAAGATAACAGTAAGCAACCAAGCAGAGCGTGAGAAAGAAAAGAGAATGAAAATAAATGAGGAAAGGCTAAGGGACCTCTGGAATAACACCAAGCATAACAATGGGAGTACCAGCAGGAGAAGAGAGTGAGCAATAGATAGAGAACTTGTTTGCTGAAATAAGAATAGAAAACTTCCCTAACCTAGTAAAGGAAAAAGTCACACAAGCTCAGGAAGCATACAGTCCCAATCAAGATGAACCCAAAAAGATCCATACTAAGACACATTATAATTAAAATGGCAAAAATTAAAGTCAGAGAATCTTAAATGCAGCAAGAGAAAGACACTTCGTTACCTACAAGAGAGTTCTCATAAAGCTGTCAGCTGATTTTTCAACAGAAACACTTAAGGCCAGAGGGATTGGCATGAAGTATTCAAAGTGATGAAAAACAGATACTCTATCCAGCATGTTATCATTTAAAATGTAAAGGGTAGTAAAGAACTTTCCAGACAAAAAAGACTAAAGGAGTTCATTTCCACCAAACCAGTATTGCAAGCAACGTTAAGGGGACTGCTTTTTAAAAAGGAAGAAATATAGCCCTGTCAGTGTAGCCAGTGGTTGAGTGTCGACCTATGAACCAGGAGGTCATGGTTCAATTCTCAGTCAGGGCACATGACCGGGTTGTGGGTTCAAACTCCAGTGGGGGTGTGTGCAGGAAGCAGCCAATCAATGATTCTCTTTCATCATTGATGTTTCCCTCTCCCTCTCCCTCTCCCTCTCCCTTTCCCTTTCCCTCTCCCTCTCCCTCATCTTCTCTGAAATCAATAAAAATACATTTAAAAAAGAATAAATACATATAGAGAGGAACATGGTTATAAAGAAAAAATGGCAATAAGTAAGTACCTATCAACAATAACTTTAAATGTAAATGGATTAAATACTTCAAACAAAAGACACAGGGTAGCTGAATGAATAAGAAAACAAGAGACCTACAAAAGACAGAACAAAAGTTATACACAGACTGAAAGTGAAGTTATGGAAAAAAATATTCCATGCAAATGGAAATAAACAAATAGTCAGAGTAGCAATACTTATATCTGACAAAATAAAGTTCAAAACAATGGCCATAACATGAGGTAGGAATTGATTCAACAAGAGGATATAACACTTGTAAGCATATATGCACACAATATATGCACCTAAACATATAAAGAAAATCTTGGTGGATTTTAAGGGAGAGATCAACAGCAATATAATCATGGCATAGGATTTTAACATCCTACTGTCATCAATGGAAAAATCTTGTAGAAAAAAAAATCCACAAGGACACAGTGACCTTAAATGACACATAGTTTGCATGAATTTAATTGATATTTACAAAACATTTCATCCCAAAGCAGCAGAATATACATTCTTCTTAAGTGCACATGGAACATTCTCAAAGACAGACCACATGTAAGGCCACAAAATAGGTATTAACAAATTCAAGAAGATTTAAATCATACCAAGCATCTTCTTGAATCTCAAGGACATGAAACTATAAATCAACTACAATAAATAAATTCAAAACATTCAAACGCATAATAGGCTAAATAGCATGTTATTAAACAATGGATGGGTTAACAATGAGATCAAGGAAGAAATTAAAAACTTCCCGGAAACAAATAAACACATAACAACCCCAAAATCTAGGGGAAACAGAAAAAGCAGTCCTGAAAGGGAAGTGCATAGCATTACATACCTCCCTCAAGAAACAAGAAAAATCTCTAATAAATTATCTAACTCAACAACTGAAACAATTAGAAAGAAAGAAAACAACAAGAAAACCCCAGAGTAATGAGCAGAGTACGAAGAAGGAAACAAATAATAAAAAACAGAATGGAAATAAGTAACAAAGAGACTAAAAAAAACAAACCATGCAACAATACAAAAGATCAATTAAACCAGGATCTTTGAGAAGATAAACAAAATTGATGAACCTTTAGACAGACTAATCAAGAAGCAAAGAGAGAGGACCCAAATAAAATAAAATCAGAAGTGAAAGAGGTGAAGTAACAACTAACATCACAGAAACACAAAGGGTTGTAAGAAAAAACTATGAACAACTATATGCCAATAAATTGGAAAACTTGGGCAAAATGGACAAATTCCTAGAAACATACAATCTTCCATAACTGAATCAGGAAGAATCAGAAAAACTGAATAGACTGTTAACAATTAATGATGTTTGAGTAATAAAAAATCTCCTGGCAAACAAAAGTCCTGAGCAGATGGCTTCACAGGCAAATTTTAAGACATTCAAAGAAAAAATAATACCTATACTCCTCAAACTATTCCAAAAAATTCAGGAAGAGGCAACACTTCCACCCCCCCACTTTTTTTCTTTTTCGATGCCGTCATTATCTTAATTCCAAAAGGAGATAAAGACTTCAAAGAAAGAGAAGTACAGGCTAAAATCTCTGATGAACATAAATGCTAAAGTCCTCAACAAAATATTAGCAAACTACATCTAGCAATACATTAAAGATTGCAAACCATGATCAGGTGTGTTTTATCCTAGAGATGCAAGGTTGGTACAATATTCACCAATCAATAAATGTGATACATCACATAAACAAAATGAAAGATAAAACTTACAAGGTCATAACAATTGATGCAGAAAAAACAGTTGATAAAATCTGGCACCCATTTATGTTAAACACTCTCAACAAAGTAGGAATAGAGGGATCATACCTCAACATAATAAAGGCCACATATAAAAAACATACAACTAGTATCATACTCAATGGGCAAAAACTAAAAGCATTTCCCTAAGATCAAAAACAAGACAGGGATGTCACTTTCACCACTGTTGTTCAACATAGTACTAGAAATCCTAGCCACAGGAATTAGACAAGAAGAAGAAATAAATGTCATTAAAATTGGAAAGGAAGAAGTAAAACTGTCATTATTCAAAGATGACATGATATTATTACACATAAAAAACCCTACAGACTCCACCAAAAATGACTAGAGCTAATACATGGATTTGGCAAAATAACAGGATACAAAATTGATACCCAGAAATCAGTGGCATTTTTATACACCAATAATGAAGTATAAGAAAAAAAACCCATAAGAAAAATTCATTTAGGGAGATTTGGAAAATGGCGACCAGCAGGAAGGTAGGGAGGGAGAGAGTGTGAGAGCGCAAGGAAGTGATAGAGGAGTGTGTGGACGTGTGTGGTGTGTGTGTATGAGCTAGGGACAGTTAGATTCTGCAGGTCTTCTAATGGGGCTGCTAAATCGGGCAGTCTTAGGTGGCGGAGTCCCGCTCCCGGCACGGACACTCCTGGGCGGCCAGCACAGGCACAGCGACCACGCCATCTTGGGAAACAGAGCTGCTTGAGACTAGGATCCTGGCCTCAGCACCACCCAGTCTGATCTCAGATGCATACCAGGACCCTGCAGCCACTGGGGACAGAGACCTGCGACCACAGCTACAGACCTGCAGACACCAAAAGTTCAGAGATCCCCGCGGCAGATCTGTGAGTAACAGAGCCCATCCCCCCTTCCCGCAGGCTTGCGGGTAGCGCCAGAGTAACTAACTGATAGACCCACCCCTTGCCGGGGCCTCAGTGCTGCAGGAACTTTGGCCTGGAAGTGCGCGAGCACCTTGGAACTGATCCTTCGTGCACTGCCGGGTTTGGAGCCCTGGGCTGGGAGCAAACCAAACGCGTGAGCACCGGGAACTGATCCTACGCACACTGCAGGCCTCAGAGCCCTGGGCTGGGAGCAAACACGGGAATGGGAATTTGTCCGCGTAGCACCGGCCCAGGGACCTCGTTTCTCGGGGCAGGAGGCAGCACCAAGCATCAGTGACTTGACTGTGTTTCTTATCACCTGCGCCTGAGATCCTGATTCCCTGTGCATTCATGCTAAGAGACAGTGAATCCAATTCCTGGTGCAAGGGCACACAGGGACCCTGATTCTCAAGGCGAGGCCATTCGAAGCAACAGAGACTCTGATACTGGACTCTTTGGGATCTCTGACTCCTGGCGCACACTAGGGGGCTCTGGTTTTCAACACGCTCCAGGGGGGTCTCTCTTTCAGCACAGTGCAGGCAGGGTCCCTGATTCTAAGGGCACGTACAAGGCCACATTGAGCGCTGGCAACACTGACTCAGAGCAAGCCTGGTTCCTACCAACCAACAACCACCTCACATCTTAGTGTCAGAGCTCTTCAGTGACACTAGGGTGGTGGGAGGCTCCCACTGCACACGGCCCAGGCCCACGCAACTCGACGTTTGAACCATCGGGAGATAATCAGAATGAAGAGACGACACAACACCCAGAGGAAAGACAATGAGGAATCACCAAGAAAGGAAATTAATGAAGTTAAAGCATGCAACATGACAGAAAAAGAATTCAGAATAATGGTTGTACAATTCATTCACCGGATGGATGAGAAAATCAACAACCTATGCAAGAATCAGGAAGAAATGAAAAGTGATATAGCTACAATAAAAAACACCATGGAAAGTTTCAACAGCAGACTAGAAGAAGCAGAGGACCGAGTTAGTGAGTTAGAAGATAAGGCAGAGAAACAAGCTCAATCTGAACAGCAACTGGAGAAAAAAATTAAAAAGCAGGAGGAGAGCCTAAGGGAGCTTCGGGACAACATGAAACGAAGTAACATACGCATAATAGGGCTGCAAGAAGGACAAGAAGAGCAGCAAGGTTTAGAAAATCTATTTGAAGAAATAATGACAGAAAACTTCCCAAATATGGGGAAGAAAAAAGTTACACAAGTACAGAGAGTCCCAGGCAAGATGAACCCCAAAAGACCCACACCAAGACACGTCATAATAACGATGGCAAATGTACAAGACAAAGAGAGAATCTTAAAGGCTGCAAGAGAGAAACAGAGAGTTACCTACAAAGGATCCCCCATCAGATTATCAAACGATTTCTCAACAGAAACACATCAGGCCAGAAAAGAATGGACAGGAATTTACAAAGTGATGCAAAGCAAAGGACTGAATCCAAGAATACTCTATCCAGCAAGGCTATCATTCAAAATTGAAGGGGAAATAAGAAGCTTCACAGACAAAAAAAGGCTAACGGAGTTTATCACCACCAAGCCAGCAATGCAAGAAATGCTAAAGGGACTGGTGTAAAAAGAAGAAATAAAAAGCCCAAAAAGAAAACAGCCACAAAAAAATAGAAATGGCTACGAACAAGTACCTTTCAATAATAACTTTAAACATAAATGGACTAAATGGTCCAATCAAAAGACATCAAGTGGCTGAATGGATAAAAAAACATGACCCATACATTTGCTGTCTACAAGAGACCCACCTCATTAGAAGGGACTCACACAGACTGAAAGTGATTTCAGGCAAATGGAAATGAAAAAAAAAGCTGGGGTAGCAATACTTATATCGGACAAAATAGACCTCAAAGTGAAGGCCATAACAAGAGATAAGGAAGGCCACTTCATAATACTAAAGGGTTCAATACAACAAGAGGATATAACCCTGATAAACATATATGCACCCAATGCAGGAGCACCCACATACATAAGAAAACTCCTGGAAGATATCAGGGGAGAGATTGACAACAATACAATCATAGTAGGGGACTTTAATACACCACTGACATCACTGGATAAATCCGCTAGACAAAAAATCAGCAAAGAAACAGCAATCCTAAATGACTCACTAGATCAGATGGACTTAGTTGACATCTTCAGAACACTTCACTCCAAAGCCACAAAATATACGTTCTTCTCAAGTGCTCATGGGACATATTCAAAAATAGACCACATATTGGGTCACAAACAAAGTCTCCCCAAATTCAAGAAGATTGAAATCATACCAAGCATCTTTTCAGACCATGAAGGCATAATATTAGAAATAAACTACAATAAAAACAACTCAAAATACTCAAACACTTGGAAGCTGAATAGCATGTTATTAAATATCGATTGGGTTACCAATGAGATCAAAGAAGAAATTAAAAACATCCTGGAATCTAATGACATTGAAAACACAACAATCCAAAACCTTTGGGACACAATGAAAGCAGCCCTGAGAGGGAAGTTTATAGCTCTAGAGGCCTACCTCAACAAACAAGAAAAAATGGTAGTAAATCATCTAAATCTACAGTTCAAAGAATTAGAAAGAGAGCAACAAGAAAACCCCAGAGTGAGCAGAAGGAAGGAGATAATAAAGATTAGAGCAGAAATAAATGACATAGAGACCAAAAAAACAATACAGAAAATCAATGAAACCAAGAGCTGGTTCTTTGAAAGGATAAACAAGATTGACAAACCTCTAGCCAGGCTCACCAAGAAGCAAAGAGAGAGGAGCCAAATAAACAAAATCAGAAACGATAGAGGTGAAATAACAACAGACACCACAGAAATACAAATGATTGTTAAAAAATACTATGAACAACTTTACTCCAACAAACTAGACAACCTGGAGGAAATGGACATATTTCTAGAAAAATAAAACATTCCAAATCTTAATCAGGAAGAATCTAAAAATCTCAACAGGCTAATAACTATGGAAGAAATTGAAGCAGTCATCAAAAAGCTTCCAGCAAACAAAAGCCCAGGACCAGACGGCTTCACAGGGGAGTTTTACCAAACATTCAAGGAAGAACTAATACCTATCCTCCTCAGACTACTACAAAAAATCCAAGAGGAAGGAACACTTCCAAGCTCATTCTATGAAGCCAGCATCACCCTAATACCAAAACCAGGTAAAGACATCACAATGAAAGAGAATTACAGGCCAATATCCCTCATGAACATAGATGCCAAAATCCTCAACAAAATCTTAGCAAATCGGATCCAGCAGTACATCAGAAAGATCATACACCATGACCAAGTAGGATTTATCCCAGGGATGCAAGGATGGTACAATATCCACAAATCAATAAACGTGATACATCACATAAACAAATTGAGAGAAGAAAACCACATAGTCATATCAATTGATGTGGAAAAAGCGTTTGACAAAACTCAACACCCATTTTTGATAAAAACTCTCAGCAAGGTGGGAATAGAAGGATCATACCTCAACATAATAAAAGTCATATATGACAAACCCACAGCCAACATCATACTCAATGGGCAAAAACTAACACCATTTCCCCTAAGAACAGGAACAAGACAGGGATGCCCACTCTCACCACTCCTGTTCGACATAGTACTGGAAGTATTAGCCATTGCAATTAGAGAAGAAGAAGAAATAAAAGGCATCCAAATTGGAAAAGAAGAAGTAAAACTGTCCTTATTTGCAGATGACATGATATTATACTTAAAAAACCCTAAAGACTCCATCAAAAAACTATTAGACTTAATAAAAGAATTTGGCAATGTAGTAGGATACAGAATTAACGCCAAGAAATCTATGGCATTTCTATACGCCAATAGTGAACTTGCAGAAAGAGAGACTAAAAAAGCAATCCCATTTACCATCGCACCAAAAAAATTAAGCTACCTAGGAATAAACTTAACTAAAGAGGAAAAAGTCCTCTACTCAGAAAACTACAGGATGTTGAAAAAAGAGATAGAGGAAGACATAACGAGATGGAAGAACATACCATGTTCTTGGATTGGTAGAATCAACATCATTAAAATGTCCATACTGCCCAAAGCAATCTATAAATTCAACACGCTTTCCATTAAAATACCAACGGCATATTTCACAGACCTAGAATGAACTCTCCAAAAATTCATCTGGAATAAAAAATGACCCCAAATAGCTGCAGCGATCCTGAGAAAGAACAAAGTAGGTGGGATCTCAATGCCAGATATCAAGCTGTATTACAAAGCCACTGTTCTCAAAACTGCCTGGTACTGGCACAAGAACAGACATATAGATCAATGGAATAGAATAGAGAGCCCAGAAATCAGCCCCAACCAATACGCTCAATTAATATTTGACAAAGGAGGCAAGAACATACAATGGAGTCAAGATAGTCTCTTCAATAAATGGTGTGGGGAAAATTGGACAGATATATGCAAGAAAATGAAACTAGACCACCAACTTACACCATACACAAAAATAAACTCAAAATGGATAAAGGACTTAAATGTACGACTGGAAACCATAAAAATACTAGAAGAATCCAAAAGCAACAAAATTTCAGACATATGCCGAAGCAATTTCTTCACCGATACAGCTCCTAGGGCATTGGAAACTAAAGAGAAAATAAACAAATGGGACTACATCAAAATAAAAAGTTTCTGCACAGCAAAAGAAACCATCAACAAAACAACAAGAAAGCCTACTACATGGGAGAACATATTTGCCAACATTATATCTGATAAGGGCCTAATCTCCAACATTTATAGGGAACTCACACAACTTAACAAAAGGAAGATAAACAATCCAATCAAAAAATGGGCAAAGGACCTAAATAGACACCTTTTAAAAGAGGACATTCAGAAAGCCAAGAGACATATGAAAACATGCTCAAAGTCGCTAATCATCCAAGAGATGCAAATCAAAACAACAATGAGGTACCATCTCACACCTGTCAGAATGGCTATCATCAACAAATCAACAAACGACAAGTGCTGGAGAGGATGTGGAGAAAAAGGAACACTTTTGCACTTCTGGTGGAAATGCAGTCTGGTGCAGCCACTATGGAAGACAGTATGGAGTTTCCTCAAAAAACTGGAAATGGAACTCCCATTTGACCCTGTGATCCCACTTCTAGGAATATATCCCAAGAAACCAGAAACACCAATCAGAAAGGATATATGCACCCCTATGTTCAATAGCAGCACAATTCACCATAGCTAAGATCTGGAAACAGCCTAAGTGTCCATCAGTAGATGAATGGATTAGAAAACCGTGGTACATCTACACGATGGAATACTATGCTGCTGTAAAAAAGAAGGAACTCTTCCAATTTGCAACAGCATGGATGGAACTGGAGAGCATTATGCTAAGTGAAATAACCAATTCAATGAAGGAAAAATACCACATGATCTCACTCATTCATGGGTAATAGAGACCATTATAAACTTTTGAACAATAATAGATACAGAGGCAGAGTTGCCTTGAACAGACTGTCAAACTACAGCAGGAAGGTCGGGGAGGGTGGGAGGGCAGGAGGGGAGGGTAAGAGATCAACCAAAGGACTTGTATGCATGCATATAAGCCTAACCAATGGACATAAGATACTGGGGGGTAGGGGAGGCCAGGGGATTGTCAAGGGCGGGGAAAAAAAAGGAGACATATGTAATACTCTTTGCAATAATTTAAGCAATAAAAAAAATTATAAAAAAAAGAAAATTCATTTAGTATTGCAACAAAAAATAAGGTATCTTGGAATAAACTTAATCAAGGAGGTAAAACACCTATACTCAGAAAACTATAGGACATTGAAGAAAGAAATTGAGGAAGATACAAATAAGTGGAGGCATATTCCATGTTCATGGACTGGAAGAATTAACATAATTAAAATACCCATACTACCCAGAGTAATCTGTGGATTCAATATAATTACTATTAAAATACCAATGGCATGTTTCACATATCTAGAACAAGTATTCCAAAAATTTATATGGAACTAAAAAAGACTCTAAATAACCTCAGCAATCTTGAGGAAGAAGAACAAAGTTGGAGTTTCACAATAACTGATATCAATCTATTCTACAAAGCCATAGTGATAAAAACAGCCTAGTATTGGCATAAGAACAGGCATATAGATTTAGGACAGAACAGAGAGCCCAGAAATCAATCCACACCTATAAGGTCAATTAATATTTGACAAGGGAGCCAAGAACATATCATGGGGTAAAGACAGTCCCTTCAATAAATATTATTGGGAAAACTGGACAGATACAAACAAAAATATGAAACTAGACTATCAACTTACACCATACACAAGAATAAACTCAAAATGGATAAAATATTTAAAAGTTGTGAAACCATAAGAATCATTGAAGAAAACATAGGCAGTAAAATCTCAAACATGTCTCATAACAACATTTTTGGTGATATGTACCCTAGGGCAATGAAAATAAAGCAAAGAATAAACAAATGGGACTGCATTAAATTAACAAGCTTCTGCACAGCAAAAAACAACAACAAACCATCAACAAAATGAAAAGGGAGCCCATGTATGGGAGAACACATTTACCAATGATACATCTGATAAGGGTTAACCTCCAAATATATAAAGAACTTAACTCAACACCAGGAAGACAAATAACCCAATTAAAAAATGGGCAAAGGAAGTGAATAGATACTTCTCCCAAGAGGACATGCAGATGGACAAAAACATGAAAAATGTTCAACATCACTAATCATCAGAGAGATGCAAATTAAAACCACAATGAGATTATCACCTCACACTTGCCAGAATGGCTACCATCAATAAATTAACCAACAGCAAGATGTGGAGAAAAGGGAATCCTAGTGCACTGTTGGTGGGAATGCTGACTGTTGCAGCCACTATGGGAAACAGTATGGGATTTCCTCAAAATATTAAAAATGGAACTATCTCACTGACTCAGCCTTCCCACTTCTGGGAATATTTTCTAAGAACCCCAAAACACCAATCAGAAAGAATATATGCATCCCTGTATTCATAGCAGCATTACTTACAATAGCTAAAATCTGGTAACAGCCTAAGTGCCCTCAGTAGATGGGTGGATAAGAAGGCTGTGGTACATTTATGCAATGGAATACTATGTGGCCATAAAAAAGAAAGAAATTGTTCCTTTCTGCGACAGCATGGATGGACCCAGAGATTATTATGGTATATGGAATAACACAGTCGATAAAAGACAAATACCATATGACCTCACTTATATGTGGAATCTAATGAACAAAATAAACTGACAGAGAAAATAGAAACAGAGGCATGGATACATGAACAGGCTGACAGATCTCAGAAGGGATGACAGATCTCAGAAGGGACAAGATGAAAGAAGGTGAAGGAATTAACCAAAGAACGTATATGCATAACCTATAGACACATACAACAGTGTGATGATGACCAGAGAGAAGGAGGCTTGAGGGGGCGTGAGAAGTGGGCCAAGGGTGGGTGATGAGGACATCTTTAATAGTATAAACAATAAAAATAAAGTAAAATAATATAAGTTAAAAAATAGTGCTATTCTAGCCAAAGCACATGTACAGGTGGCATTGGGCTAGAGCAGTGGTCGGCAAACTGCGGCTCGCGAGCCACATGCGGCTCTTTAGCTCTTTGAGTGTGGCTCTTCCACAAAATACTGACTTCTGCACATGGGCCACGAAGTTTCAATCGCACTGTACATGTGCGCCCGCATGTGGTATTTTGTGGAAGAGCCACACTCAAGGGTCCAAAGAGCTGCATTGTGGCTCCCGAGCCACAGTTTGATGACCACTGGGCTAGAGGGTTGCTAATTTGGGAGCTCTGCTTTGAGGAAGGCTAGGATCTAAGTGAGCACCCTGCATACTTGGACTATAGGGTAGTGAGATTGGCATCACACAGACTGTGGCCTGAATTGGGATTCGCCAAATGAATCACATATTTTCATTAATGTAAGGATAAGTGTCTTGTTGGATCACATTTAATTAAAGCTTAACATTCACAAACATGTGCAGGTTGGGAAGCACCTTTAAGTGGTGGTATTTTTTTAGAGAAAATAATGAAATAGTGATATACATAATTCCATCTTTGAACAAGAAGCAATTTTGCTAGTTGAAAATATGACCAAACTATAGTATTAAATTTGAAAAATTTTACAACGAGCATATAACTCAGAAGGAAAAAAAGGTGTGCAACCAGGACTATTTTTTCTGAAATTTTGTTATATTTTGGGGTCATTTTATTTGATTTCTTCACTTTTCTGTCCCCCATTTCTCAATCTTCTCTCTTCTTTTAGAAATTGTGTTCATTTTGCTTTGACAATAAATGGAAATTGGTTCTAGGACACTGATTTAAGGTCTATCACCTCGATTTCCCCTTCTCCATTTATTTCTTCTAATTTCCCTCACTACTCTGCCCAGTCCTTTAATTTTTCAGCTGGTTGTTGAAATTAGTTATGTAACTGATTTAATACCTAAATGAGAGTTCAAATAACTTGTCTAAATTCAAAGAATCAGTAAGGAGGGAGCTGGATGCAGCTCGGGGCAGCCTGGCTGCAGCGCTGTGTGCGTCACTGCTAGGCAGCAGTCCCTCTGTGTACCTGAAACACTTCAATTAACCAACATGTTACAAGTGGCTTTTTAGGGGTCTTACTATCCTATTCTCAGTTCTTGGAGAAATAATGCATAGTTCCCATAGCAAGAGTGAAAGACAACCTTTTACCAAGCCCACAGCCAAAGTGGACAGCAGAATTTCCTCCTTTGTGGGTGGAATTTAGGTAGAGACAGAGTCAAGGGAAGTCTCTTTGGGGTAGAAGAAAATCAGACCTCTGTACTTCAAGGAGTTGTTAATGGATGAAGAAAATATAGATAGAAGGGAGAAGCTATGATTGCTGAAGAGGTAGGTGAGGTTGGGAGATGAGGTCAAAAGCATGAGTGGAGGAATTTGCTTGAAAGCAACATGGGTGTTTAATTGTTCTAGAGAGAAAAGTGAGTCAGTTGAGCATGATATGGGTAAGTAATGAAGGAGAAGGTGGAGAATCATGTCAGAGTGACACGCAGGGAGCAGGTAGAACAGGGAGGTGTCCTGTGCCTAGTGCAGGAGCCCTACAATACCAAACAAGAAGAAAAACTTACTCACAGATCCTTGCAGTAACGCTAAGGAACAATAAGAAATATTTAAATCAGTCTAGAGTTAATGCTTTCAATAATCCACCCATATCCCAAGAGTCTTTCCAGAAATGTGCCCCAGAATGCATTAGGCTCTCCACTGCCCAGCGGGCACATGGGTTAGCACACCTGCTGGTGTGGAGTCCTCTTCCCCCTTGGACTCTAGCCAGGAGTGCAAGTGTTCTGCAGAGTACTCAGGTTTACTATACTTCCAGTATCCCCATCTCATTCATTTCCCGTATTTTCCATTCCCTCCTCTCTTTCCTTTCTCTTTTCATTTTGGAAGTCTCCTGTCCATAATGGGATTGCTTCAAGAACCAGAGAAAAGAAATGTTAGCAAGGTTCAAACGTATAAAAGAAAACCGAGGCTGAGAGGGGAAGCCTTAGGCCTGTGTATGCTGAAATCATACAGTAGTCCCCCTCATGAATGTTTTCACTGTCTATGGTTTCAGTTACCTGCAGTCCATACATATCAAATGGAAACTTCCAGAAATAAGCAATACAGACATTTTAAATTGCACGCTGTTCTGAGAAATGTGATGAAATTTTGCTCTGTCCTGGCCTGTGCCCCTGGGACGTGCATCATCCCGTTGTCTAATGCATCATGCTGTGGACACTCCCTGCGTGTTAGTTAGTAGCTGGCTGGTTATTGGATTGACTGTGGAGGTATCACAGTGCTCGTGTTCAAAGTAACTCTCATTTACTTAATAATGGCCGTCAAGTGATGCTGGCAATTTGGCTATGCCAAGGAGAAGCTGTAAACGTATCCTAGGTACGTACAGCAAAAAAACAGTTTTCATAAGGTTCGGTACTAACTGCAGTTTCAGGCATCCACTGGGGGTCTTGGATAAGGCAGGACACTACTGTAGGCAGTTTTAGCCTCCAACATTCTGATTCTATACTCAGTGTACTTTTCTTCTATACTTCATTTTCTCCTCTTTCTATTCTTTCTGGAATATTCCTTTAAATAGTAATTTACTTTTTTCTACATATAGATTCTCCTAATTTTACTGTTCTTTTTTATTAATTTCTGTAGCGCTCCTCTTGAAAAATGATGTAAATTATAGGGAAGACATGGGAGTTTTAATGATATTAATCATGAGAAATAATAGTAATATGCAAACTACTATGAAATGCACCCTCCGTATTCAGCGGAGAAGGTTGAGCATTTGTCTTAGATGCCTGCGTTGGTGTTAAGTTGCTAGTGAAGTTTGATAATTTCCACCATCTCTTGGGTCCTTATTTAACTAATCTCTAAAATGACAGGGTTTAACAATACTCTTTTCAGCTCAACTTTTAATGGTTTACTTAGTCTAAATTCACAAACTGAAGTCCTATATTTCTGGGCCTTCGGCCTTATCTGATAACATCTAGGGTCATGGGGGAGCAAAAGGGCTGGCATTCTAAACGTAGGGCCTGCCTGGAAAAGAGCAGCCCGGCAGAGCAAGGTCCCCAGGCACCAGGGTTGATGGTGGAAGGACAGCCAGGCATTGCTCAGTCCCCTGGTGGCTGTGCTAAGTGGACACACAGATACATTCCTGAGGGCTGCTGCTAAAAGGCACGCAAGTTAATCCCCTTTGAAGAGAAGCATCAGGAGGAAGCCCTTACACTCCCTCCCAGGGAGCTCCAAATCCTTGATGCCATCTGTGGCATGACTTGGTCACTGATGTTCAAGGATCCTGTGCTCTGGCTGTGGAAATGGCCTGGAGAGACAGAGGACTGGTGATAAGCATGGAGGCCATTTCCTCTTGCGTTTCAGTCTTTGCAAAAGTGAAGCTTTTATGGGAACTTGGATGACTTAGACTAGCTTAAACTTTCTGTAGTCGCCCTCTGTACTCCTTTCTTTTTACCCATTTACTCCTTTCTGTTTCCTAAATTGAGAAATAGAAAAGAGTCTTAAATATGATTCCTGGAGTTGACACTGAAGAATAAAAATTAAGCTCCATAGTTCTAACTGAACTCTTTTTAGAAAGGGGACCCTAATTCTCATTAAGTAATGCGAGTGCCCAGATGTTAGAATGCTTGGGTTTGAACCTCAGTTTCTTGACTTACTAGCTGTATGAGCCTGCACAATTCCTTAACGTTTTGGTACCTAAGTTTATTTATTTTACATAGAGGATTTATGTCTACTTCATACGAGTGCTATGGAGATGCAGAGGGCCTGGGACAGAGCATGGCACATACACTAAATATATTTATTAATTATTACATTATTATTTCAAATTGCAGTCTTTATCTATGTGTCCCTCAGGAGGGATGGACCATAGCTTCCTCTGCCTTGAACACTCTGCTGGCTTGAGATTTTCAAAGAAATACTAGGATTAAGCCCTTTGAGTTCCCGGTTGGGGGCCGCTTTCCCATTTTACCACAGTCCCGTGAGCTGCCGGTGAGGTGATCTCCCAAGAGGGCCACCCTCACTTGGCAGGACCACACGTCCTATTGAACTTCAGGAGTAAAGAGCTCCCTGGTGGCCCCATGCAACTTTCAGCTACACACTCTGCCTTCTTCATCACCAAAGGGTGGCTCTCAGTTTAGTATCATAATGATTGGTATAACTCCTACTCTGGTTTTCTTTCCATCCCTCCTTACGCTCTAAAATCTCAACAACCATGCTGTTCTCTTCACCATCTTTTTAAAAATAAGCCCAACGGTCCTTTGAAATACTGTCTCTACAGCCCTCTGAGCAATGGCCAATTTTTGATCCCATAACCATATGCAACAGAGCCTGGAACTAGTGCAAGAGAAATGAAAGATGTGAGTTTATTGTTTTACTTTGTTTCTATAGTAAATTATCCTTTTGATGACTTAATTGGATGAAAACAGAGCAACACTGAATAAAACCTGTTTTGATTATAAAAGTAGTAAAATATTGAGCTTATATTTTCCAAGAGCACCCTTATGATATATATATATATTTTATGTTTTATTTTATATATATATATATAAAATAAAACATAAAACAGCCTTATTTGTAGGATTGGGCTGTGTCCCAGTATTGAACTAGCAAAATAATTTTGAAATTCAGTTAATTTACACTTTTTAATTTCCAAATTACATTTTAAAAATTGAATATTTTTTACATATGCACAATATCCCAAATTTCTTGAAATCTTTAATTTCAGAAAGGTACTTTGAATTGAAAATTCAATATATTTAATGGTGTCCTTGGGATGGTTGGACAAGCACAGGACTTGGCATCCAAAGACTGAATTTAGAACCTCAGTTTTACCTTCATTAGCAAAGTACCGTAGGGCAAGTTAAATAATGTCCTTCAACTTCAATGTTCTCATCTGTAATTCCTTTAAATATGGATTCCATAAACATGGCGTTCTTTAATTACATTCTCCCCTCATCCTTTACTTCCATTCCCTGCCCTCTTCACAACCCACTTTCTTCTTTTGTTTTATATCTCAAAGAAGATAAAATTATTTTGCCGGGACCATCATGGCCAGCTAAAACCATTTTAATCCTCTCCTTACCATTTTTATTTTTAAAATTTTTAGTCCTCACCTGAGAATATGTTTTTATTGATTTTAGAGAGAGGGCTGAGAGGCAGAGGGAGAGGGAGAGGGAGAGGGAGAGGGAGAGGGAAAGGCAGAGGGAGAGAGAGAGGGAGAGGGAGAGGGAGAGGGAGAGGGAGAGGGAGAGGGAGAGGGAGAGGGAGAGTTGCCTCCCGTATGTGCCCCGATGGGGGAATCAAACCTGCAACATGGGTATGTACCCTGACGGGGATTGAACCCTCAACCTTTTGGTGAATGGGACAAAGCTCCAGCCAAATGAGCCACACTGGCCAGGGCCTCTCTTTGTTCTTAATAAGTAGGTTTTTCAGTTACTAAAATTTTCATTAATTTCAGGTAAATGTTCAATGGTGGGGAAGGAAGAGGATGAGGGACAAGAGCTGGGCAGTTAGGGTACCATCCCAGCCCTGTGACACACAAAACAGAATAGGAATTGGGACTAGAAAAGGACCTCAGCCCATTGTTCTTTTAAAAAGAGACACAAATCTAAAGGTTTATGTGGTTGTCTGGCTCAAAAGCTACCCGTTTGTTTGTTTGTTTGTTTTGGGAGTATCAGATCAGGGAACCCCAGGAGCACCAACCCCCGAGTGTGGTTCCAGCACAAGGAGGTAGGAATCAGACGTCTGGCACCAGCTGGATGTGGGGACACCTCACCGCTCAGCCACACAAAGCGCCAGAATCCTCACCAGGCAGATAAGACACTTGTCTCTCAGACTGAATCACATCCCTTGTCTCATCTTTCTCACTAGCTCCTTGTCCTCTTCCTTTTTCCCTGTTTCCCCAGCACTACACGTTTGGAAATGTTTCCTATTTCCTGCTGACGTGTCATCATGCTAAGCCACTAGAAAGCGTCATTACTTCCTGTGCTTTGGGTTAATTACTGAGGTGTCTGGGTTATTTAGAAAAAAGAAATTAAAGTTAAGGCTTTGGCTGTGCCTCAGTGAAGAAGTCTGGGCCATTTAGGAAAATGCCCCGGGATTAAGTGGGGCTGTCAGTACAGTGATGAGAAGGGAGGCACTTACCAATACTTGCTCGAGATGGTGCTGAAAAAAACAAACAAAATGAGAATGAGATCTGTGTTTCCAGGGAGGATTTCGTTTGCATAAGCGACTGCATCAGGAAGAGGGTGTGGAGAGGGCAGCAAGGGTCACATTCATTTTCTGGTGTCAGTTGCCATGCAGTGAGGCAGGCAGATGGACAGCCAGTTATGGGTTGCTTTGGGGGCACACACTTCAAATGGTGTATGCTTTCTCAGGAATACTCTGCGGTAGGGTAGAATTATAAGGTCTATGCAACCGATCTTTTAATTTCTTTCAGTAAGAGGCTAATAATATTTTGAGTATCACTAGTTTCTCAGTCCATGGAAACTTTTTTGCCTCTTTCTTCTACTTCTGATCCTGCTACTTTCGTTCATTCCCTCTTTTTCTCGCTGCCTCTTTCCCCTCCTCTTCCTCTCTCTTCTCAATTTTCTTTCTCCTTTTTCCTCTTTATTTGAAAAATCCTTTGTTGCAGCAAACTATTGCTACATAACCGCTTCAGCCGGGGGCTTCTGATTTGTATAAAGTGAAGCCGAATTAGCTAGTAAACATATGAGAAGATGCTCAATTTCAGGAGCGAGCAGGAAGATGAAAATGAAAACGTTTTATGCTCATCAAAGTGGCACTAATGTGAAAGGATGACAGAACCTGGGGTTGTTACAGATGCCAGGTAACGGGACACTTTCACACATGTTAGTGTGCCTCCTGTGTAACTACCAAGGAGCGCAATTACACAATAGCTAGTAAGTTAAAATGTGCCCAAATGACATCAATGTCAGGCACGCTGGGACTCAGGCATCCCACTTCAGGGTGCGTACCCCGGACAAGCTGCTTCCCATTTACTTAAGGACATTCTGCAGCATTGTTTATGAGTGCAGAAATTGGAAACATTGAGGATGCAGCAGTAGGGGAAAGAATACAATAACTGTCATATATTCATACGTTGGAATATTTTTCAACAATTAAGATGCATAACCTGCATTTCTATATATCTCCATATTACAATGGTGTGGTTGTGTCTTGTTTTTTTTTTTGAGCCTCTTACTGAAAGAAATTAAAAGATCGGTTGCATAGACCATACAATGATACTTTCAGAATGATGCCCTTTTAGTAAAATTTTTAAAAGAATACATAAAAAACAATACTATATATCATTCAGTGATACATAGAGATTATATAAACATATGAAAATATGCTTAAAAAAATTTAATACATTCATAAGTCTTATGAAGAGTAGAATGGATCTAGGTTTGTGGATAAAAATTTTTATTTTATCTGCCACTTGAGAAATATGACAAAATATCATTTATCAAATCTAGAGTATGAATTTATGTGTTAATTATTTTTGTTTTTTATATCTATAGCTTCTTTAAGAGAAAGAAAAACAAATACAGACACTACAGGACATGCAAACCAGATGATAGCAGAATTGAAAGAAAAACACAAAAACGTACCTGGGGAGTTGGCTGATGGTGCCACACACACACACACACACACACACACACACACTCACACACACACACACACAGAGAAACATTGGGTGAATTATCAGAATCTGGATGGCTAACCTTAGTGTATCAGCTTCAATCATTATAACCGCCTTCCAGAAGCTGAGCCCTGGGCCAGGGAGACCCGCTGACCCGGTGGTGGGTACTGGAGATCACCCCCACCAGCTACCGCTCATCCGATCAATCTCTATAAAGGGTTTCATCTTTTAGTCCACAGATGCTATCCCTGTGGAACTTCATGGCTTACATTTTTCTCTGTCCTCATCCTTTCCCTTTTTCCTTCTTGTCTCTTTTTCTCTTTTTCCCCCTAATCCCTATCACTTCCCCTTTTCACTTATCATTTCCCCTATTTTTTCCTTTTCCTCTCAATAAATTTGGAAACTTGTTTGTTACTAATAGACCATCCTACACTAGTACAGCCAGGAGACTTTATCTGTCTCTTAGTACTTACATGAACTGGTAGGGTTTCTTTTTCCTCAAAGCATTTAAAATCTAAAGAAATTTTACTAATGGGAAGCACATTTTTGTTGAGGAACAAGAGAATGCTTACTACAGCCTCCTCTGGATCCCTCTAAACCACAAACAAAACAAAAATCAGTTTGGATATTCTATTTCTGTAGTTAACTTTAAGTTATAGTTTACATTCAATATTAGTTTGTATTAGTTTCAGGTGTACTGCATATTGGTTAGATAATCGCATAGTTTACAAAGTGATCCCACTGATATTTCAAGTACACACATGGCACGATATATAGTCATTACAATATTATTGACTATATTCCCTATGCTGTCCTTTACAACCTGTGACTATTCTGTAACTGCCAATTTGTACTTCTTAACCCCTTCATCTATTTCAACTAGTACCCCAACCCCTCTCCCCTCTGGCAGCCATCAATCTATTGTCCTCTGTATCTATTAGTCCATTTTTTATCTATAGGGTGTCTCTAAAACATATATACACATTTTATATAATTATAAGGCAGTATTTATTAAAATACATTTCATTTTCAAAACTGAGCTGTCAACTGCTAAAGTGTATATACATTTTTGGGCAACCCTGTATTTCTATAGTTTTGATATTATTACAGACGATTACCCAATCAACAACCTCAAATATCTAAATAGGCAAGAAACTGGAGGCACAATTTCCTCAGGCTTAATTTATGAGTCAAAGGACATGAAAAAGCAGCAAAGGTTAAATGAGTAATGAGGAGAAATGGTAATCTATATATGGAAGCACTGCAACAGAAGAGTATCCTATGTAATAAAAGCCCAATATGCTAAGTATCTGGTCGTCTGGTTGTCCATTCTACCAATCAAAGCGTAATATGCTAATGATATGCTAAGGCTACTCAACTGCTTGCTATGACATGCTCTGACCACCAGGGAGAAGATGCTTCTGGGGTCTTGCTGATTGGGACTGAGTGAGACGGGCTGGACATGTCCTGGAGCCCTCCGGTGGACCCTCTCTGGCTGGCAAACCTCCCGTGTTCTTCCTCGACCCTGATCATGCACTGGTGGGATCCCTCAGCCTGGCCTGTGCCCTCTTGCAATCTGGGACCCCTCAGGGGATGTTGGAGACCCGGTTTTGGCTTGATCCCACTCAACGCAGGAGCTGCCCCCTGGTGGTCAGTGCATTACCACAGTGGGAGTGCCACTCAGCCAGAAGCCGGGCTTGTGGCTGGCGAGCACAGTGGTGGTGTTGGAGCCTCTCCCGCCTCCATGGCAGTGCTAAGGATGTCTGTCTGATGGCTTAATCCCGCTTTGGGCCTAAGCCATCAGTTGGACATCCACCAAGGGCTCCTGGACTGTGAGAGGGCACAGGCCAGGCTGAGGGACTCCCAGCTCCCGAGTGTACAAATTTCGTGCACCAGGCCTCTAGTGTTAGTTATAACATAAATTGAGGCCATGTAAGAGAAAGATGGCAAAATATTTACTTAGCTGATTGAGAATTTAAGTTCAATGAAGGTACAGCAAATTATAATGAATACATATGTATGTATTTATGGTGATTGCATGAGTGTCCTGTGACCTAAAATTTGTTTCTTAGTGATGTCATGGAAACAGACTTTCTAAAAGATCTGAGGACAAAGCATATTCCAGAAAGCCAGACATGTGTTCATTAAAGTTTAAAAATAAATAAAAACTTCTGGAAATGACTTGCGTTATGTTATACCATGATAGCATTAGATAGTTAATGAAAATATAAGTAGCTAAACTCTATCTAGAAATGTAAAGACAAGGTGTATTTTTTTCTCAGCTTATTTTCGGAAAAAGAGTGTTTTTTCTTCCATACTTGGTTGCTATTGTGATGGGAATTAAGTGCAGAACACATAAAAATCTGTGTTTTACATTAATGTTACTTATTTCTCATGGTTCTGTGGGTATTTTAAAAATAATAAATACTAAAGAAAGTAATTATTAAGAGATGATAAATACTTTCATGTGCTGTACTTATGTCTGCTATAAAAATTGATATCTATAATAATAAAAGCATAATATGCTAATTAGCTGGACAGCCAAGCGACCTTTCAGACATCATTCTGGACGTCTTTCCGGACGAAGCCACAGAAGCGGGGGCCTAGGCAGAAATCAGGCAGGCAGGCAAGCAGTTAGGGAAAATCAGGCAGGCAGGTGAGTGGTTAGGGATGATCAGGCAGGCTGGCGAGTGGTTAGGAGCCAGCAGTCCTGGATTGCAAGAGGGATGTCCAACTCCCAGTTTAGGCCCAATCGCACCTAAACTGGCAGTCAGGCATCTCCTGAGGGGTCCCAGATTGCAAGAAGGTGAAGGCTGGGCTGAGAGGCTCCCCTCCCCCTGCACAAATTTCATGCACTGGGCCTCTAGTTAAAAATAAATTCAGTGCATTTAAAAAGTTTTGAATTACCATAGCAACTTTAATATATAATATGTGATGTGTTTAAATTAAACTAAATTCACTAAGATTTAAGTACTAAATTTAATGTACCTAAACTAATATAATTATTGTACTTAATATTTCCCTGTCAGAGAATTCTATTGTCTCAAGTTGATGAGCAAATTTCTATTTCTACATCAAGAAATGGTGTCTGGAAGACTAGTAGAGCTTGGCAACTGAGAAATTTAGGATGACTGAGATTTAGAGGTGACTGGAAAGTCAGAGAAATAAATTGTTATTTGGTTTTATGAATTTTAAATTTTGGCTTATTCAGACAACTATAAGTGTTTACCAATGCACGTTTTTGCTAAGAATGCAAGGGTAGCCTGGAATGGAAAGGAGCTAAGATTGCAGACTGTAAACTGAAGAGCTGTAACCAGGAAATTAATAATTGTCACTAAATTGTGTAAGAATAAAGTAATGACATGAAATTTGAAGTTAGACAATTCTACGTTCATCCCTATGGCGTTGGGCCAGTCACTAACATTTTTCATGCATATGCTTTTCTTGTATAAATTAGGGATAACAATCTATAGAAAATCAATTAATTATTTAAGAACTGCTCATTAAGGTTCACCTGACTGGTGAGGAGAATAGATAGTAAGAAGGCAAGAGTAGAAACATGACAACCAGTTAGCAGGGAGTTGTAGTTCAGGCAAGAGAGTTTGGGGCTTCTGTTAAGGTTGTTATCAGGCCAAAAAGTGGTCTAATTTGGGATGTGATTCAAAAGTATCAGGGATGGCATTTGCTGGTGGATTGGATGAGAAGAGTGAGGGATGATTCCAAGGTAGTGGCCTGAACAATTGGGTGGATACAAGTGCTAGAACCTGTGTGTAGTAGAAATCAGGACTTGGATTTTGGACATGTTAAGATGGAAATGCCTCATACATCTTCAAGACCATTGTATAATGATTGTAGAGGTTGTTCGCTGCACAAAGGAATATGGGGACTGAAATCCCTACTGCCATCTCTGGTGTGGGGCTGCATCTACCTGGTGGGAGAACTCCTCTCTAATTCACACCAAAGTAACGGATAAGCTAGTAGAGGCTTTGGGCAGCAATGGGGAACTTTTTGGGTTCTTCATCCTTGTGTGGTTGGCAGGGCTAAGGCTGTTATAGATAGAAAATAAAATAAAATTTAAAATGCCCACCAGAGTAACTAGCACATGGTAGGTGACAAGTGCATGCTAATTCTCTTCCTTCCCCAGTGTGCAGTTTTATTTCACTTATCTGTGTATCCTTCAATTCCTCACATTCGGGTTGCTTCTTGGTTAAATATGGTGTTCCGATGAGGAGGTTTGTTTTTCAAGAAACATGAGATATAAGTGACAACAGTAGAAAATACCAGCACTTCTTTGTGCCCTTAGAATTTCAATGCATATGTTATACCTTATTTAATATTTTCAGGGATTTATTCCTCCACTTCTTAACATTTCTATTAAGAAAGGCATGCTGAATGGTTAGCATTTTTGAACTCTGCGACATTGAATTACACTTGAGTACTCAAATGTTTTTTGTTAACTGATTAGAAGGTGGATAGGAGAGGAACTTGGTAGCACTGGGGAAAAGTTGCCTCATAATATGAAAATGAATATTTCTCAACATTTCTCAAAATTTTCTATACTGTTCTTGGTTTCTTGTGTTTTATCTGGGTAGGTTTTACAGCCCCTCATGTTATAACAGGAAAAACACTGATTTTCCTTGAATTTTACTATAATCTCAAATATACTTACGTAGATCATCATATGAAGTGTCTAGAGGATTGAGGAAGAACATAAGATTCTTAATTTCTCATAAACAGATTCCTGTATTAATTTCTTAATAACTTGGTAACTAGCTTATTTACCACTTTCTGTCGAATATGAATGTCGGAGTCCTAAAAGACAAGATGGAAAAAATGAGACCTACCTTGACCACTATGTCTACATTATATTCTCATTAAGTGTAAATGTTTACCTTGTCCTCCTTCAGATCTCTGAGAGGAAAAATCTTTGCGGGAAAAATACCAGATTAAGGTTACTATAGCCTATCAAGAAATGTTTCATCATTAGTCTAAAGCTAACTGCTAAGAGATTTTTCTACTTTCCCAGATGTTCTCATTTCCTTTGGAATCCATTTCAGAAAAGAAAAAGGGGATTCCATTGTCCTTTGCTCCTCATTTTTGTTTGTCAGGAAAGTTGAATTAGAGTTAAGAAGAGAATTAATAGATCAAGAGAGCATGTGTGGGGTATGGACATCAAACAGAGTACCAAGCTGCCTCTGTTCTTTCCTCTGGGAGATACGAGTCTATATGCTTGGTGTGTGTGTGTGTGTGTGTGTGTGTGTGTGTGTCCCTACAAAAAAGTAGAGTGTGCCTTGGAATCTCCTTATAACCATCAGATTTCTGGATGTTTTATTTAAAATAATCTTCATCATTATTCCTTACTTGTTCCAGACCACATGTCCTGATTTGAGGGGCAGAGTATAACTCTATTGTTAAGAAGAAATAACTGAAATATAGTATATTTTAATTCAGTATACATGTTTTTGTCTTAAATCAAGTGGGGATAGTATGGTGTAAGAATATGAGTACTGGACTCAGGTCCACAAACCTGGGTTCCCTAGACAACTCCTTCCTTTTCCATGAATTTGGGTAAACCTCTTAACGTTTGAACATCAATTGTATCTTCTAAAATGGAGATAATAATGTAAGTTGTGCTCACCTCTTATATTGTACTTTATAGGCTTACAAAGTATCTTTTCATGTATGCTATTCAATCTTCATGACAACCCATGAATTATGTAGTTTATTCCTATTTTACACATCCAGGAATTGTTTTGGAGAGATTCCTTAGCCTTTCAAGATCTTGGAATAAAAAGAAGCTGGAAAGAATACCTTTTTTTTTTTTTTTTGGTTAATCCTCACCCGAGCATATTTTTCCCTTGATTTAGAGAGAGTGGAAGAAAGAGTTCCCAACAGAAACATTGATGTGAGAGAGACACATCGGTTGGTTGCCTCCTGCACGCGCCCTGACCAGGGCCCAGGCCGGGGAGGAGCCTGCAACCGAGCTACATGCCCTTGTCTGTAATTGAACCTGAAACCCTTTGGTCCGCAGGACAACACTCTATCTACTGAGCCAAAGTGGCTAGGGCTGGAAAGAATTCTTTCAATGCTCTTAACAAGGGGACATATTTGCCTCTTCTGAAGAAATGCATAAATGTTTCATATGTATATACATGTGTAGAGAAATTGATTGGCAGTTGGATAGTCTAACACCACAAGATGTGCTGACCTAACAAACCATACTTTGTTCTCTAATGAACATATTCCTCCATCAATTCTCTAGTGGTTTCTAATCTACTTACCTCTACCACCCTCATAGTCCAGAAGACTGGCACCTGGAGAACAAAGGAGAAAGAGCTTCATGATTTTGCTTCTTGAAAATTATTGGGCCTTTAAGAGTCTGAGAGCTAAGGTGGACATGAACTCCTGGTAGTGAATAATGATGGAAATTAATTCACTTTGTAGGAACTAGAGACTGCATAAGTAGCAGGAGTAGATGATGACAAGTGACCACACCAGTCAACAGTTTCATTTCAGCTAGGCTAAATAATAATCAGAAGGGGCTTCAAAGTTGCTTTTCCTTCTTGGCACACCAGCACCTAGCTCCTGTTTTCCTTGTCTTACTATTTCTGGGTTATCTTTCTGCAACTTGGGCATCTCACTGGACATTGCCATGGAAATCCTGCTTCACCTCTTGAACTTGGTGCTCTCCTTATCAATCATGATGATCTTAGTCATGCTCACTCTTATTATTTCTAGCTACATTAGATTCTTCTCCCAGGCCACATTGCTGAGGAGGCCCTCATAGCTATCAAATTTAGACTTTCTGCCTCATTGCCTGAGGAGTCGGCTATTTCCATGGCTTGGTGTCTCTGTTGCTGCTCTCAGACCACAGGCATCTGAAGAGAGCCTCACAATTATGCAGACCTCCGCTACTAACTCATTCTGTCTAAACCAGTTGCTGCATAGAAGTCACTGGTGGATTTCTTCCAGTAACTTAGAGCTGCCAGTACAATGGCAAACAAGACAGATTTGGTCACTGGCTTATGAAAATTCCATAAATGCTCACTTTCTTTTGCTTAATAACTTGGTAACTAGCTTATTTACCACTAGCTTATTTACCATTGTGCAGTTTTTCAAGAATAAGTACTTACTTTGTATAAGTACTTACTTGGCATAAGTACTTACTTTGTTCTGAATTGTATCTTGAGACATCCATTTCTGTGGAAGAATTAAGCAAAAATATATCTGTTGGCTACTTGTGAGAGAGGTTCTTTCTCCTGTCCCAACTCTCCTCACTCTAAACTTCATTGCTCCCAAGGTAGCCTTTTGATCCAATGCATTATCTCTTCAATGTCTCCAACCAGCCCTGTGCTACCTATCCTTCCACACCACTTAGTCTCCGAGGGCCCATAGGACTGAGGATGAGAAATAGAGGGGGATGCCGCTGACTAGAAGGAAGTAGGAAAGATACTGAGAAAAAAGCTGGAGAGACTTCATGGCCTAGTAATAGGTCATTGCCTTTATGAGCCCCACCTCGTTTCCTTGACAAGTACTATTCTATATTTGTCTGTTCTTATTACCTCCCCAATTTTAAGTAACTAAATTACTAGCTAGTGATGTCTAGGAGCACAGTGTCTTCTCTCCCATTTTTCTCCTCAGGTAATTTCCCTTGGAGCTCAGATCATTTTCTTTTAGAGTATTCCTGTTATTAATATTGTTAAACCCAATCTGATTTTTTTAGTTGACATTATTGTTAATGTGAGCTTTGGGAGTTAAAAAAGCCAGGGTATATCACTAATAGGTCAGAGATTTGTTGATTCATGTACTGGAATCAATTCCCAGAATATTGGCAAAGTCTCTAAGCTATCTGATAAGTAGAAATGAACTCAGACTGCATCTTGGCATCCCTCCTTTTATGACTTTCACAGGGAATCTCCGTTTTGACTCATTGTTACTCACCATTTTGCTTGCGTCGTGTCCATCTTATTAACAAAATAGCCAGAATAGCAAGTCCCAGTAGAGTCAGGATGACAGCCAAAGTTATTTCTGAAACAAAAACTCATCTGTATTTAGGCTCATTCACTATCAGAGACTTCTGGTCACCTCTTACTGTTGTCATCAGATAGACACCCTCCATCTGTTATCTCAATTCCTTTTTTCCTTTTATCTTCCTCATCTTACCCTCCTCGCACTTCTTCACCTGGCCATTTCTTGGCTTTTATGAAGGTTCTTTTGCTCAGATACTAAGAACGTTGGATGCTGTGTAACCTTCGTTTAGAGTATGTAAGATTACATCCACAACTGAGCTCCTTACTCTTGCAGGCGGGAGAAGGTTAGAGAGAATCAGATGTATGCAAAGCAATCCTTTGGGGCGTGCAAAAAAATATTGTTTTATGTTTATGTAATTTTAGATTTATTAGCTATGAAATTTTTAGATTTTCTATTTAAAGCATATATTAGTACACTAGTTATATGTATAACATTTACAAATATACATATAGAAGAACTGCATGCTAAAATAGAGAGAAAGGAAGTGAAGAAGGAAGGGAGAGAGTGAGTGAGTAAATGAATGAACAAATGAACCAACAATAAATATGCCTGTGACAGCAAAAATTGCTGAAAAAAACTGAACTCTGAAAGGTAAGAAAATTAGTCACACCAAGATTTAGGCTACTGCAGAAAATCAGAAGGTGAATTCACCTCAAGATGTAATGACTCTTCCAATTGAGGCAGATTAGGCATATGTCTACTGAATCTTTTAGGTGTTAGGTTATGTGATAAAAATCTCCTGCCAAATCAACCTTCAAAAATATGCTCGTCATGGACCACTAAATGAACAGCAAATAATCAATTTGGCCTTTATCATGCAAGACAGAATTTGTAACTGATGTGGAATGATCCTTAGGGAAAGAAGAGATAACCAGGTGGTATACTCAGATCAAACCTCTGGAAAGTAGTACTCCCTTTGACTGATGTGTGAGATGTTCCAGCTATAGAAGATAATCTCCATTTATGAGAAAAATAAGAAGACAAATTGAGCAGATTATAAAGTGAGCAATATTGGAGGAAGTGAGATAATAGGCTAAGGAATTTTCCTGTTGCTCTGAATGATGGTTATTTTCTTTCAGCAGTTCAAACTCCAAAAACTGAAGGAGAAATCAAGCCGAGTTGACTCAGGCTCCCAGAGGAATCAATAAGAGTGAAAGAAGAGAACTTGAAAGAGAGCAGGCAAAAAAGGTAAACAGTTGTGTATGGTCCCCAAAGAGAAAATTCCTGAGCCAATAGTGTCGAGGAGGCCTCAGGGAGTCAGTCCATACCCAAGACTGCCATTTTCCGGGTATTGTCTTCAGTGGGTCCTGTGTCATCTGGATTTCTTTGTCAGAGGGAGGTCAAGATAAAACTAACACCCAAGCTCACTGTTTCTGAGCAGTATGAACTTGGATGTGGGGAAAGCCCTTGTAGGCAAAGGTGCAGAGAGTCACAGAGGAATTGTGTGGCTCAGGTTGATCAGACCTGAGCAGGCTATAAAAGTGTGGCCTATGAAGGTTCCGGAATTTGTGTCATAACAAAGAACTAGAACTTGAGAGAGGCAAGAGGAAAGGAGGAGGAGGCTCAAGACTCTGGGAAGATATCAGGACATTTGGAGGACCTTAAACTTACTCTCTCTGGGCTCTGGAATAATTTTTAATTTTCCAGAGATTGTGAGGTCGGAGCTTGTGTTTCATTTATCTTTGTAATGCTTGTGTCTGAGAACCTCCTGTAGAACAGGCACTTAATACATGCTTGATGATTAAAAATGAGACAAATTTCTATATTTATATTAAGAATATAAATGAAGGGTAAACTGAGTTATTGGGGTTAGATAGTAAGGCAAAGTCAGAGGTTTATGGTGATAGGAAGAATGAGCCAGTGGACGGGGTTTCCTGGCCAGTGTGGAGAACAGGGGAGTAATAGCTCCCCTTTTTTATTGAGCATCTATGAACTATCAGGCTCTGTAATAGGTACTTTACAAGTACAAACTCATTTAATCCTCAATAACCTTCACAGTGAAAACCTTCAAGACTGACGCACATGAACTCACCCAGCCAACAAATGGCAGTTTCTGACTCTA
Source organism: Myotis yumanensis (assembly GCF_028538775.1). Classification (NCBI taxonomy): domain Eukaryota; kingdom Metazoa; phylum Chordata; class Mammalia; order Chiroptera; family Vespertilionidae; genus Myotis; species Myotis yumanensis. The sequence goes on along the minus strand of NW_027223757.1, from coordinate 96,006,497 downwards.
AATCCCACAGTATTCACAAAGCCACACTTCATTTCAGTCTTGGAGGCTGACTGTCCATGATGGTATTTTTCAGGCTAAGTAGTCAGCCTCGGGGAGACAGTGATGTCTCCCAGTTTCAGGATGCTTCACCTTCCAGGTCTGGCAGCTTGTATCTAACCAGTATCTTAATTTTTACTGGCTAACCAGTATCTTAATTTTTAAAATAAACTTTGATAGTTGAAATCCTTATTTAGTCTATTTTATGCTCTAGGTTGATGATGGAGAAGGAGTCATTTAAAGTTTTTACATATATAAATTTAAATTACTAGTATTTCTACAATCACCCCACAATTTATTTCAGTGAAGACTCATCTATCGACAGTTTCATTCTTATTATACTACAAAGTGATTAGAACCATCATAAGTCCAATAGTCAATTATAATGATTAATTATATAATTTTGGGTAATAGTACATCATAATAGAATCACTAGGACTTAATTACATAACATTTTTATAAAATAGACTAGTACCTCAGCGTGGTTTCTGAGTTGTAGCTCTCCAACCGTAGAATAAATGTAAACTGACAGCAAAATTCGAATGGAGGAAACATGGTAATTCTATGATAGTACACTCATAGCTACTACTATCCTCATAAAATCTGAACCCAAACTCAAAATAAAGCAACAAAACTACTACCCCTGTGATGGCTAGCTTTATGTGTCAACTTGACTAGGCTATACACCTGTCTAGATTTTCTGTGAACGATTTTTTTTTAATGTGGTAAACATTTACAATCACAAGACTAAGTACAGCAGGCTACTTTCCATAATCTGTGTGGCTCCTTTAATCAGTTGTAAGTCTCAAGAGCAAAGACTGAGATTTTCCAAGGAAAAAATAATATTCCTTAAGACTGCATCATAGAAACTCTGCCTTAGTTTCTGGCGCTTGGCCTGTCCTGTAGTTTTGAACGCAAGACTTTAGTATCAACTCTTACATGAATTTGCTGGCCCATCTTACAGATTTCAGAATTGTCAGACTCCCTGACCCTCCTGACAGTGTGTGAGCCAATTCCCTTAAATAAATCTATTTAATTTATTACCTTATATGTATCTTCAAATTCTATTTCTCTGGAGGATCCTGACTTATACACCCCTTTGCTAAAAATATCGAATTGTCCACAATATGATATCGTGTACGTGTTAGCAAAACTATGTATGGGACCTCTCTACAGCCCCAGGGGGTGGAGGACATTTAATCTATTTTAGAAAACTGATCACGCACAATAGGAATTATAAACTATGAATAAGGAAAAAGAAATAACGTGAAAGAGTTCAGATATGTAACTTTCAGTGGATTTGACTTGATTGAGGTTATAGTTTACGAAGTGTAGAGTAATGCATAGCAAGCATCCCCTTTGTTGGCCTCTGGCGGTAATGAAGGCTTATAGATTAAAGGCATCCTTGTCCTTTCATTTAGGCATTTGGATAAGAAGAGGAAACGTAATGTTAATATTACTAACCAGTATGTAAAGTACACATATTACGCATTGTTGATGGACGTGAGGTCCATATAATTTAAATACTCTTGATATACAGCCATATAGCAACTTTTTGGGCAAGGGCAAGACTCTTATTTTCTTTATAAAAGCAGAAAATTTCTCTACTCCATTGTGACAGGCTAGGAAACCTTACGTTTTGAGCCATGCTTTTATTAAAAAATCCTTTCCTGAGGGTGTTTTTGTTTTTTCATTGATTCTAGAGAGAGTAAAGAAGAAGGAGAGAGAGAAAGAGAGAGAGAGAGAGATCAGTACATGGGATGAAACTCTAGCCATTGAGCACACCAGCCAGAGCAGGGGCCATACATTAAAAAACAAAACAAAAAACACACCAATATACTATCCAAGCCTTAGCTTCCCATTTTATGGTAAATCTCCCATAGGTTTTATACGCTTAAGAGACAAAATCCAAAGAGAGGAAGTCTCCTTATAAATTGGCAGGCTTGAAGCAAAAGCCTAAACCCTCCAAAGATGATTTTCCTTGGAACTCCTATCAAAACTACTCATTCTTCAAGGTTGGCTTTTTGGATGAACAGGATTCTAACAAGGAGAAATAAAGTTCCACCTCCAGAGCAGTACTGCTCCTTCTCTGTTTTTTCATAGAAAACCCCTAATTCATGCTCTATCACAAATGCTGTTCACAGTTGTACATGTATCTCTTGGGATAGAGAGACCTGGACTATCCTATATAATAAAAGCCTAGGTGACTTCATCACAAGGTGGCCACCACAAGATGGACTCCACAAGATGGCCAGCAGGGGAGGGTAGTTGTCGGCAATCAGGCTGGCAGGGGAAGGCAGTTGGGGGCAACTGGGCCTGCAGGAGAGGGCAGTTGGGGACGATCAGGCCAGCAGGGGAGCAGTTAGGCGTCAATCAGGCTGGCAAGGGAGCAGTTAGGGGGCGATCAGGCTGGCAGGTAGAAGCAGTTAGGGGCAATCAGGCTGGCAGGCAGTTGAGCGGTTAGGAGCCAGCAATTCCGGATTGTGAGAGGGATGTCCGACTGCCAGTTTAGGCCCAATCCCACAGGGCAGTCTGACATCCCCTGAGGGGTCCCAGATTGGAGAGGGTGCAGGCCAGGTTGAGGGACCCCCCCTCAACACTGTGCACAAATTTCGTGCACCAGGCCTCTAGTATACTAATGACAAAGTAACTGTGTGTTCATACTGAACACCAAACCATATGCAATGCATCCTGGGACTGGCATCACGGGTACCGTGACAAAGTCTCATTGTTTGCACATCAGAGAGCCATAGGTCCACTTTAGTGCAGTGTCAGCCTGATCCACATTTCCCAAATGACTTGAGAGTCCGATTTACTATAAATATCACCTCATTGCTTACTTTGATACAAGGGACTTGGGTTCAGATCACAGGACACTTTAAAAAACTCAGCCTTGTTCTGGCCAGTGTGGCTCAGCTGATTGGAGCATTGTCCTGTGCACCCAAAGGTGGTAGGTTCAATTCATGTCAGGGCACATATCCAGGTTGTGGGTTTGATCCCTAGTTGGGGTAGAGGTGCATATGGTGTTGGGGGAGCAGCCAATCGATGTTTCTCACTCACATGGATTTTTTTTCTCTTTCTCTCTACCTCTCTAGAAAAATAAAGGAACATTAAGTGTAGAGCAGTGGTTCCCAACCTCTTTTTGGCCATGCCCTACCTAAGCATCTCTAAAATCCTGATGCCCCACCCCTCGTGACATATAATTCTTATTATTCAAAAACTGAACTCCTATTCATGTGGAGGAAGCCTAAAAGGACATTGTCTTGGTATAAACAAGCTTCCAAAGAACATGGCATCCATGAAAGAGAAAAATAAAAGATTAAAAGGACAGTTGAAGTACTGAGGAAGATATCACAGAAATTGTTTAAAAAATAATAAAATGAAGTGATATGAAAAAATAGCGAATAAAGTTTCAAAACATATAACTGAGGACTGAAATACATAAATATTTCACAATATGTATTTATATACTATATATGAGGCTCCTAGAACCATAAGAAATGCAAACAATTTGCTCTTAATAACTCATTCTCTAATTGCCCCCCTTAAAAATCAAACATCCCCCCTGTGGAGCATGTGCCCACATTGAGAACCACTGGTCTAGATAGAAGAATGATTGACTGTGAGGCAATAATGGGGAGAGGCAGAATTAGAAAATTTTATAAATTGCATGGGCCCTGCACTTAGCATTTATGATTTTGTTTTTAGAAAGTGACACCAATCTGTCATGAAATTGAAGTGTTTGCATTCCATTTGCATCATTTGATCTCCCTTTAAAGCCTCCTGCTCTAAAATTGTCAGTATTTCCGAGGGTGCTGATAACTCAATAAATCCGAAGCATGCTGCCTCGGACACATCCCTCATGTTTCTCTGATCTTTTACAAAAATACAGTGGTCTCTTTAATCATTTCTAAAACTGAAAAGAGAAATTTCCAAGCACATAATCACACTGTCAACAAGAAAAATATTTCGCTTAATCCCTATTGAAGAAATCTTAAAGTCTACTGATTATATAATCCAGACATCTTTGTTCAATAACCTTTTACCATTAATTTATTCCTACAAGTTTTCTTATATTAAGCAAGGGTACCTCTTGTGACATTTTGATAACATATTGATGATGAGTGTGGAAGTGAATAATATGGTGAAAAGAATAATAGAGAAATTTATTTGCCCACTATACAAAAATAGTCATAAGGCAAGTGGAGGCAAGACATTGAGGAATTGGCAACAGCATCTAATGGTGTTAATTTGTAAGAGGATCCTCATATTTAATCTGAACATCCTCAAAATTGATGGAAGCACTAAAACCTAATAGAATCTTGTGAATCCAGAGTGGACATATATCAGTGAGTGTGACACAGGGTCCAAGCATCTTTTCTCAGTTCTCAGTGTTTGAATGATGCAGGTGGACTGGAAAGCTTTTAAAGAAATGCTAAGATTAAAAAAAGAAAAAGAAATGCTAAGATCATAGATAGTTGGATATATTGATTGGAATAGATAGACTGATATATAGAAAGAGGTAAGCAAATGCCCACCCTCTCACAAGATGTCCATGTCCTAATTCCCAGAATCTAGAGTATGTTAGGTTACATGGCAAAGGAGAATTAAAGTAGCAGGTGATGAATATTGCTAACCGTCTGACCTCTCTTGCCATAAGCAGCCCCCTGAGGAAGACCACATGGCAAGAAATTGAGGCCTTCTGCCAACAACCTATGAATAAGACACTGTGGCAGCACATCTTTAGCCCTGAAGAAGCCTTCAAATAACTACAACCATGGTCAACAGCTTGACTGCAATCTTGACAGAGACCTTAAACTAAAACCACCTGGCTAAGCCATTCCTAAATTCCTTTCTTCAAACCTGTGTGGGATAATAAATGTTTGTTGTCTTGAGCTGCTAAATTTGGGTGTAATTTGTTATGCATCAATAGGTATGGTAATATAGTTAAGGTTGGCTTCTTAATTAATTAAATAAATTCATGATGAATGAAGTCAATCATCTTTAATGCCATGCCCTCTAAGCACTAACTTGTAAACCAACAATTGGGGTATCTTTTGAATGTAACTGCAACTAGAACTATTATAGACTGCCGTAAGGGTGCAAATTATTATAGCGACTTTTGAAAACTGTTCGGTAGTATCTACTAAAACTAAACATAGTCTAGCTAAAATCCACCAACCCCACCTAAATCCCTGTCAGAAACAAATGCTTAAGTGATTAAGTCTGATAGCTGGCAGACAGGCAAAGAAGGCAGATTGGTCCCACTTGGCTTGCTTGCAGCCAAGGTCTGTGGAGACAGACACAAACAGAGGAACTGTAGACGGCTTGGAGCTTTAAGCAGGGAGCTAAAAGCCAAAAGACAGTGCCTGACAGCGGCCAGTATCAAAGTACCTAACAGGAAGCCCAGAATTAGCAGACAGAAAAGTGGGGTCCTTAACCAGCTTCTATGGGGCATTAAAACTTGGCTGAAGCGAATAATACTTCACTTTTTAATTTTTATTATTTTTAAATTTTTATTTTTCATTTTATCCTATTTTATTTTAAATATTCATTTTTTACTTTTTTGCACCCTTTTCTTCCTCACTTCCCTTTCTTTCCACCCATTTTTCTTCTCTTTTCCCCATTTTAGTTTTTCTCTTCACTTTCTTTTTTTCCCTTTTAAAAACAGATCTTCTTTATCTGTTATTTTGATGTGTTATTATTCTAGTCTCTGTTGGTTTATTCATATACCTAATTTTCTCTTCCCTGCTCCTACTCCATTTCCCCTTCTCTTTCCTTTCTTTTTACTACTCAATATTTATTTTTCCCTCTCTTCTCTTGCTCTTATCACCTCCTATTATTTTATCTTGTTTTACTTCCTAAATTTAGGCCTATCTGCTCTCTCCTCTATTCACCTTTTAAACAATGAAAAGAAGTTAATCTTTTTATTTTTTCTTCTTGTCTTTTCATTTATTTTCTCCCTCCTCTATTCTAAACCATTGTCCTTCCACTATGGATCCAGTTTTTTAACCTTATTTTATCTATTGAAGCTCTGCATCTATAGATTCTCCCACCCCCTCTTTTTCTGGGTATATTTTTGTTTCTGCTTTGTGGTTTATTTCTTTGTTTTGTTGTGTTTTCTCCCCATAGTCTTTCTTTTTCCCCCCCCTCACTATCATTCCTGTTCTCTTTTCTCTTTCCTAATTCTCTTTTCTCTGATGGTCACTTTTATTGTGGTTATAAGTGTCTTGGGTACATTTGTGTTCTGCTCCTTCTGAGTTGTGTCTTGTATTGTCTTTTGTGCTTTTTGGTCAGTGCCTACACAATGGTTGACATGGTAGGGAGCAAGCCACATAATCAGACACCCTGAGAGGAGACTCCATCCACATATGGGACAATAACATTCAATAACCAAATATATCAAGAGAACCCAAATATCACAAGTAGGGGGCCTCCCTAGAACTCCAAGCCCAGGAGACTTGAGAGACTGCACCACTGGGATCCACAAAACATCTACTACATAAGAGCAATTCAAATAATCTGGGTTGCATAGCAGTTTGAACTAATACATAGAAACAATTACAAAGGAATAGAAAAAATGGGGAGACAAAGGAACAACACCCAAATGAAAGAAAAGTAGGGATCACCCAAAAAGGAACTAAATGAAATAGAGTCAAGCAATTTGTCAAAGATTTCAGAGTAATGATTATAAGGGTGCTCAAACATTTGGATAAGAAATTCACCAACATTGGTATTAGTGGCGGTCCTATAGGAGTTTCCTCCTCACATAAATAGTCTCTCCCCCTTTTACACTTCACTCTCTTTTCTCTCTTCTTTTTTTTTTTTTTTTTTTCCTCCTCGTTTTCCCCTCCCTTTTCCAATCTCATTTTTGCACTCCTTTTTTTCTTTCTTGCTTTTTTCTCTTCTACCTTTTTCTCTTCTTTCCCCCTTACCTCCCAACTCTCTTAGCTCGGGTGGCCACCTTTATTTGGGGTTAGTAATATCGTAAATACAATAGTGTTCAGTGCCCGGTACGTTGTGCCTTGTTGTGTTGTATTTTGTGCCTCTAAATCAACGCAACAGATTCAAGCAACAGCGGCCTCCTGATCACCACACGCTCTGCCTGGGGAACAGTTGCTGAGTCTGAAGCCACCCTCCACCAGCCAGAAGAGCCACCACAACTGTGAACAGCACCCATCAGAGGCTCTGCTATCAACAGAGGAGCCGCTGCTACCACAACCGCCCAAGGAGCAACCACAGACCGAGGAGCCACTGCCACCCAGGGAGCAGCCACTGCCACCCAGGGTCCAGCCACTGAACGATTCAACAACAAGTAATGTCAGTGAGATCAAACATGGGTAGACAAAGAAACCCCCAAAGGAAAGAAAAGGAGGACTCGCCAGAAAAGCAGCTAAGTGAGACAGAGATATGCAACATGACGGAAAAAGAATTCAGAATAAGGTTCCTAGAGTACATGCACCGGATGTTCAAGAAGCAAGAAGAAACAGATGAAAAACTCAACTACGTATGCAAGAAGCTAGAAGAAACAGATGAAAAAATCAACAACTTAAGTAAGTCCCAAGAAGAAATGAAGAGCGACATAGCTGCAATAAAAAACACCATTGAAAGTATCAACAGTAGACTGGGAGAAGCGGAGGACCGAATCAGTGAATTAGAAGACAAGGAAGCAAAACACACTCAAACTGTACTGCAAATGGAGAAAAAAATTAAAAGACAGGAGGAGAGCCTAAGGGAACTTTGGGACAACATGAAACGAAGCAACATACGAATAATAGGGGTGCCAGAACAACAGAAAGATGAACATGGATTAGAAAACCTATTCGAAGAAATAATATCAGAAAACTTCCCTGAGGTGGGGAAGAAAAAAGTCACACAAGCCCAGAGAGTCCCAAACAAGGTGAACCCGAAAAGACCCACACCAAGACACATCATAATTACCATGGCAAATGTTCAGGATAAAGAGAGAATCTTACAGGCTGCAAGAGAGAGGCGGAAAGTAACATACAAGGGATCTCCCATTCGATTATCAAATGATTTCTCAACAGAAACACATCAGGCCAGAAAAGAATGGACGGAAATCTACAAAGTGATGCAAAGCAAAGGACTGAATCCAAGAATACTCTATCCAGCAAGGCTATCATTCAAAATTGAAGGGGAAATAAGAAGCTTCACAGACAAAAAAGGGCTAAGGGAGTTTATCACCACCAAGCCAGCCATGCAAGAAATGCTAAAGGGACTGGTGTAAAAGAAGAAATATCAAGCTCAGAAAGAAATCAGCCACACACACACACAAAAAAAGAAATGGCTACAAACAAGTACCTTTCAATAATAACTTTAAATGTAAATGGACTAAATGCTCCAAATAAAAGACATCGAGTGGCTGAATGGATAAAAAAACATGACCCATACATCTGCTGTCTACAAGAGACCCACCTCATTGGAAAGGACTCACACAGACTGAAAGTGAAGGGATGGAAAAATATCTTTCACGCAAATGGAAAGGAAAAGAAAGCTGGGGTAGCAATACTTATATCTGACAAAATACATCTCAAAGTGAAGGCCATAACCAGAGATAAGGAAGGCCACTTCATAATACTAAAGGGATCAATACAACAAGAAGATATAACCCTGGTAAACATATATGCACCCAATGCAGGAGCACCCACATACATAAGAAAACTTCTGGAAGATATCAGGGGAGATATCGACAATAACACAATCATAGTAGGGGACTTTAATACACCACTGACATCACTGGATAAATCCGCTAGACAAACAATCAGCAAAGAAACAGCAATCCTAAATGACTCACTAGATCAGATGGACTTAATTGACATCTTCAGAACTCTACACCCCACAGCTGCGGAATATACATTCCTCTCAGGTGCTCATGGGACATATTCAAAAATAGACCACATATTGGGTCACAAGCAAAGTCTCCACAAATTCAAGAAGATTGAGATCATAAAAAGCATCTTCTCAGACCACGATGGCATAATGTTAGAAATAAACTACAATAAAAACAACCCAAAATACTCAAACACGTGGAAGCTGAATAGCATGTTATTAAATATTGATTGGGTTACCGATGACATCAAAGAAGAAATTAAAAACATCCTGGACACTAATGACAATGAAAACACAACAATCCAAAACCTCTGGGACACAATGAAAGCAGTCCTGAGAGGGAAGTTTATAGCTCTACAGGCCTATCTCAAAAAACAAGAAAAAATGGTAGTTAATCATCTAACTCTACAACTCAAAGAATTAGAAAGAGAGCAACAAGAAAACCCCAGAGTGAGCAGAAGGAAGGAGATAATAAAGATTAGAGCAGAAATCAATGACATAGAGACCAAAAAAACAATACAGAAAATCAATGAAACCAAGAGCTGGTTCTTTGAAAGGATAAACAAGATTGACAAACCCCTCGCCAGGCTCACCAAGAAGCAAAGAGAAAGGTCCCAAATAAACCAAATCAGAAATGATAGAGGCGAAATAACAACAGACCCCACAGAAATACAAATGATTGTTAAACAATACTACGGGCAACTCTACTCCAACAAACTAGACAACCTGGAGGAAATGGACAAATTCCTAGAAAAATACAACATTCCAAAACTCAATCAGGAAGAATCTAAAAACCTCAATAGGCCAATAACTATGGAAGAAATTGAAGCAGTCATCAGAAAGCTCCCAGCAAACAAAAGCCCAGGGCCGGACGGCTTCACAGGGGAGTTCTACCAAACATTCAAGGAAGAACTAAAACCTACCCTCCTCAGACTACTACAAAAAATTCAAGAGGAAGGAACACTTCCAAGCTCATTCTATGAAGCCAGCATCACCCTAATACCAAAACCAGGTAAAGACATCACAATGAAAGAGAATTACAGGCCAATATCCCTCATGAACATAGATGCCAAAATCCTCAACAAAATCTTAGCAAATCGGATCCAGCAGTACATCAGAAGGATCATACACCATGACCAAGTAGGATTTATCCCAGAGATGCAAGGATGGTACAACATCCGTAAATCAATAAATGTGATACATCACATAAACAAATTGAAAGAAAAAAACCACATGGTCATATCAATTGATGCAGAAAAAGCATTCGACAAAATCCAACACCCATTTTTGATAAAAACTCTCAGAAAGGTGGGAATAGAAGGATCATACCTCAACATAATAAAAGCCATATATGACAAGCCCACAGCCAACATCATACTCAATGGACAAAAACTAACACCATTTCCCCTAAGAACAGGAACAAGACAGGGATGCCCACTCTCACCACTCCTGTTCAACATAGTACTGGAAGTATTAGCCATTGCAATTAGGCAAGAAGAAGAAATAAAAGGCATCCAAATTGGAAAAGAGGAAGTAAAACTGTCCTTATTTGCAGATGACATGATATTATACATACAAAACCCTAGAGACTCCATCAAAAAGCTACTAGACTTAATACATGAATTTGGCAATGTAGCAGGATACAAAATTAACCCCAAGAAATCTGAGGCATTTCTATACACCAATAGTGAACTTTCAGAAAGAGAGATTAGAAAAACAATCCCATTTACCATCGCACCAAAAAAATTAAGATACCTAGGAATAAACTTAACTAAAGAGGTTAAAGACCTCTACTCAGAAAACTACAGGACGTTGAAAAAAGAGATAGAGGAAGACATAAACAGATGGAAGAACATACCATGTTCTTGGATTGGTAGAATCAACATCATTAAAATGTCCATACTACCCAAAGCAATCTATACATTCAACGCACTTCCCATTAAAATACCAATGGCCTTCTTCAAAGATCTAGAACGAACTCTCCAAAAATTCATCTGGAATAAAAAAAGACCCCGAATAGCTGCAGCGATCCTGAGAAAGAACAAAGTAGGTGGGATCTCAATGCCAGATATCAAACTGTATTACAAAGCCACTGTTCTCAAAACTGCCTGGTACTGGCACAAGAACAGACATATAGACCAGTGGAATAGAATAGAGAGTCCAGAAATTAGCCCGAACCAATATGCTCAATTAATTTTTGACAAAGGAGGCATGAACATACAATGGAGCCAAGATAGTCTCTTCAATAAATGGTGTTGGGAAAATTGGATAGATATATGCAAGAAAATGAAACTAGACCACCAACTTACACCATACACAAGAATAAACTCAAAATGGATAAAGGACTTAAATGTACGACAGGAAACCATAAAAATTCTAGAAGAATACAAAGGCAACAAAATCTCAGACTTATGCCAAAACAATTTCTTCACTGATACAGCTCCTAGGGCAGTTGAAACTAAAGAGAAACTGAACAAATGGGACTACATCAAAATAAAAAGCTTCTGCACAGCAAAAGAAACCATCAACAAAACAACAAGAAAACCCACCTCTTGGGAAAACATATTTGCCAACGTCATATCTGATAAGGGCTTAATCTCCAAAATTTATAGGGAACTCATACAACTTAACAAAAAGAAGATAAACAATCCAATCAAAAAATGGGCAAAGGATCTAAATAGACACCTTTCAAAAGAGGACATTCAGAAAGCCAAGAGGCATATGAAAACATGCTCAAAGTCACTAATCATCCGAGAGATGCAAATCAAAACAACAATGAGGTACCATCTCACACCTGTCAGAATGGCCATCATCAACAAATCAACAAACGACAAGTGCTGGAGAGGATGTGGAGAAAAAGGAACACTTGTGCACTGCTGGTGGGAATGCAGACTGGTGCAGCCACTATGGAAGGCAGTATGGAGGTTCCTCAAAAAATTGGAAATGGAACTCCCATTTGACCCTGTGATCCCACTACTAGGAATATATCCCAAGAAACCAGAAACACCTATCAGAAAGGATATATGTAACCAGATGTTCATAGCAGCACAATTCACCATAGCTAAGATCTGGAAACAGCCTAAGTGCCCATCAGTAGATGAATGGATTAGAAAACTGTGGTACATCTACACGATGGAATACTATGCTGCTGTTAAAAAGAAGGAACTCCTACCATTTGCAACATCATGGATGGAACTGGAGAGCATTATGCTAAGTGAAACAAGCCAGTCAATGAAGGAAAAATACCACATGATCTCACTCATTCATGGATAATAAAGACCATTACAAACTTTTGAACAATAATAGATACAGAGGCAGAGCTGCCTCAAACTGATTGTCAAACTGCAGTGGGAAGGCCAGAGAGAGTTGGGGGGCAGGAGGGAGGGGAGTAAGAGATCAACCGAAGGACTTGTATGCATGCATATAAGCATAACTAATGGACATAAGACACTGGGGGGTAAGGGAAGGTAGGGGTTTGTCAAGGGCGGGGGGGGGGGGGGGAAAGGACACTTATGTAATACCCTTTGTAATACTTTAAGCGAAAAAAAAAAAAAAAAAAAAAAAAAAAAAAAAAAAAAAAAAAGAAATACTCCTTTATAAAAATCCTTTATCACGAAAAAAAAAAAAAAAAAAAAAAAAAAAAAAAAAAAAAAAAAGAAATTCACCAACATGTGTAAGAACCAGAGGAAATGAAGAATGACATAGGTGCAATAAAGAACACAATGGAAGGTTTCCACTGTAGACTAGAAGAAGCTGAGGACCAAATCAGCCAGTTAGAATACAAGATAGAAAAAACATCAAAGCAGAGCATCAACTAGAAAAAAAAAAAAAGCAGGAGGAGAGTCTAAGAGAGCTCTGCGACAACACAGACGCAACAACATCCACATAATAAGGGTGCCAGAAGGAGAGAAAGCTGAGCAAGGAATAGAAAACCTGTTTGAAATATCCTGTGTTCATTGGATTGGAAGAATCAACATAGTTAAAATGGCCATTTTACCCAAAGCAATATACAGATTTAATGCAATCCTCATCAAAATCCCAATGTCATTTTTTAAAGAAATAGAACAAGAAATATTCAGGTTTATAGGGAACCACAGAAGACCCAGTATAGCCAAAGAAATCCTGAAAAAAAAGAACAAGGCTGGAGATTAAAAATGGCGGCAAAATAGAAGGATCCTGCATGGACATGCTCCCAGGAACAAGCTAGAATTACAACTGAAATATGGAAAGGCTTCCTGAATAATCAATGGAGAGAGAACATGATACCCAAGGACTGAAGATGAAGAACGCATAGAGATTGGTAGGAGGGGCTGAGGTGCGAAAGGGCTTGCCAGGCACCCACAAACAGCAACTGAAGTCCTGGAGAGATATCTCAGCTGAGGTGGTGGGGGTTAGGTGGTGCCACTGAGAACTCTGGGATCTAATCTCGAAGCTGGGCTTCCCAACAGAGAGCACCAAATCTGAGGAGGGTACCCACATAATATCTAGCTGTGAAAAGCTGTGGGGTGCTGTCTGCCAGGGAGTGGCAGCTGAAAGTTCGGGCACCCACTTGAAGGGCCAACCACAAAAATTCCCTGTGGAGCCACCCACCTTGTGCACTGACAGAGGAAAGCTGAAGTGGACTGGAGTTGTGAGAGCAGAACCCAGGACTGGGGACTGGGGGGATAGAGCTCAGAAGGCAGACACCCCAAGTTTCCTGGGCTGAGTCATTTCCTCACACAGCAAAGGACATCTATCCCACATAGACATCTACCTTGCCTCGGGGGAAGACAGTTGACACCCCTATTGGAAAACACCTTGCCCTGAAGCCACTTAAAAGATTAAAAGTAACAATTAGCCTCCAGGCAGAAGCAATTGCTGTACCCTGTTGAAAAAACTCTTGCCACACCTGAGGATGATTGCCTGGGGGCAATTCAAGTCCTATTAGTTGGTAGACAGAGGTGGTCTCTGGAGGCTTTGAGTCTTTGTCTGATCCAATTAGTCAGAAACAGCCTTTAACACTGTCCTGCACTAGAGATTGAGAGTATAGAGGATCTACCTAATACATAGTCACAAACCCAAACAGACAACCAAATGAGGAAACAAAGAAACAACCCCCAAATAAAAGAATTAGAGAATCCTTCAGAAGAGATAAATGAAGCAGAGATAAGAAACTTATCTGAAACAGAGTTCAGTATGAAACAAGACACAGTAACTATGAAAAAAGAAAAGTCTGAAATAAAGAATGACATAACAAATGAAGAACACATTGGAAGGAATACACAGCAGATTAGGGGAAGCTGAGGATCAAATCAGTGAGTTAGAAGACAGAGTTGAAAATATCACGCAATTAGAGAACCAAAAAGAAAAAAAAAACAATTAAAAAACAGGAAGACAGCTTAAGGGACCTGTGGGACAATGTGAAATGTAACAATATTAGAATAGTAGGTGTGCCAGAAGAGTCAGAAAGGGGGAAAGGAATAGAGAAGGTGTTTGAAGAAATAATGGTAGAAAACTTCCCTAACCTGGTAAAGGGAAAAGTCACATAAGTTCAGGAGGCACAGAGAACCCCAAACAAGAAAAATCCAAACAGACCCACACCCAGATACATCATAATTAAAATTCCAAAAAGTAAAGACAAAGAGAGAATCTTAAAGGCAGCAAGAGAAAAGAAAACTGTTACCTACAAAGGAGCTCCCATAAGGCTGACACCTGATTTCTCATCAGAAACTCTACAGGCCAGAAGTGAATGACATGAAGTACACAAAGTAATGGAAAGCAATGATTTGAAACCAAGATTAGTATATCCAGCACGGCTATCATTCAAAATAGATGGTCAAATAAAGAGCTTCCCAGACAAAAAAAAGGCTAAAGGAGTTCGCCACCACCAAGCCAGCATTACAAGAAATCCTAAAGGGACTGCTGTAAGAATTGCTGAGAAGAAGAAACAGAGAGAGAAACCTAGCCATACAGAATTAAAATGGCAATAAATAAGTACCTCTCAATAATAACCCTAAATGTCAATGGATTAAATGCTCCAATCAAAAGGTCTAGGGTAGCTGAATGGATACAAAAACATGACCCAACTATATACTGTCTACAAGGAACCCACCTCAAAACAAAAGACACACACAGGATGAGAGTGAAGGGATGTGTGGGAAGCCACCACATGCCAACACTGTCATGAGTGTGCACCAAGGAACGCGGGAGGCCAATGACCTTGAGCGTTAGCAGGGCTTACACTAAGCACCAATTGTTCATGTGGAGATAGCGGTGACTCAAAGCAATTTCCTGACCTGATAGCTTCCAAGTAAATGTTTACTGGACCTTACTAATCTTTACTGAACTTTGAGACTCTCTGTCTGCTACCTGTTTGCCGTGCTTTACTGAGGGCAAGATGTGTATCTAAAACTGAATAAAAGCAGAATATGCCAGGACTCTTTAGTGTCTCTTCAAGAAAGAAGCTCCACCTGGCCCCCACCCCTTAATAATTCATATTTTTGTCTAGAATTTTCATTTGTGTGTTGGCCCCTCCTTCAGATCCTGAACCGTGCTGTGCAGGTCACGGCAGGGCTGGAAAAAATTTTTCCATGCAAATGGAAAAGAAAAAAAAAAGCTGGAGTAGCAATACTCATATCTGACAAAATAGACTTTATCAATCAAAGGACTTGTATGCATGCATATAAGCATAACCAATGGTCACAGACACCAGGAGGGTGAGGGCATGAAAGGGAGTGGGTTGAGGGGGGCAATGAGGGTATAAGGACACATATGTAATACCTTAATCAATAAAGAAAGAAAAAAATGGAGGCCATCACAAGAGACAACAAAGGTCACTACATAATACTAAAGGGATCAATCCAATAAGAGGATATAACTTGGTAAACATTTATGCATCCAATATAGGTGCACCTACATATATTAAAAAACCCCACAAACTTCTAGAGGACTTTAGTGGAGAAATTGACAACAATACAGTCATAGGAGGAGGCTTTAACCCCTCTGACTTCCCTGGACAGTTCTAGACCAGTGGTTCTAACCTTCCTAATGCCGCAACCCTTTAATACAGTTCCTCATGTTGTGGTGACCCCCAATTTCATTGTTACAAATTAAACATAATTAAAGCATAGTGATTAATCACAAAAACAATATGTAATTATATATGTGTTTTCTGATGGTCTTAGGCGACCCCTGTGAAAGGGTCATTCGACCCCCAAAGGGGTCGCGATCCACAGATTGAGAACCGCTGTTCTAGACAAAAACTTAACAAGGAAAAAGAGACTCTAAAGAACACACTGGATCAGATAGATTTAATAGACATTTATAGAACATTTCACCCCAATCCAGCAGAATACACATTCTTCTCAAGTGCACATGGATCATTCACAAAAGTATGGAGTTTCCTCAAAAAATTAAAAATGGAACTCCCATTTGACCCAATAATCCCACTTCTAGGAATATATCCCAAGAAATCAGAAACACCAATCAGAAAGGATATACGCATCCCTATGTTCATAGCAGCACAATTTACAATAGCTATGACTTGGAAACAGCCTAAGTGCTCATCAGGAGATGAGTGGATTAGAAAACAGTGGTACATGTACACAATGGAATATTACGCTGCAGTAAAAAAGAAGGAACTCTTACCATTTGCAACAGTATGGATGGACTTGGAGAGCATCATGCTAAGTGAAAAAGCCAGTCAGAGAAAGATAAATATCATATGATCTCATTCATTTGTGGAATATAATGAACAACATAAACTGATGAACAAAAATAGAGCCAGAGGAAAAAATATACTAGAATAGAGGTAATCCTGTTATTTGCATATTTTTAATATTTCCTACAACTTTTGTGATACCATACTATGTTAGTACAGTTTTGGTAATATTTTTATACTTAAAATCCTTTTATTCTTGAAATATTAATGTTTATTGCATGTAATATTATTATATGTAAGATCATTTTTCCTCGAGAATTACTTCTGGGTCTGCCCTTACTTGTTATGGCTGACTGAACAGTCACTGAACTCAACATAATCTCCAAAATGGCGCCTGCGCCTCCGGTAGGCCAGAGGTGAGTCACGTGGGCCCTCCGGTTCCGCTGGCCGAGACCCGGGTGTTAACAGTCTCGGGCACCATGTCTCGTTTGTCTGGCCTACAAGTCCAGTGTGGCCCTTGCCAGTTAGCATTGCTGCTTTTACCTCTCCTGCTTGGCCCCAGTTTGGTTCTCGCCATCTCCTTCCAAGTGCCTCCGCGAGGAGATCCACAAGGACCTGCTGGTGACGGGCGCCTATGAGATCACCGACCAGTCTGGGGGCGCTGGCGGCCTGCGCACCCACCTCAAGATCACAGATTCTGCTGGCCATATTCTGTACTCCAAGGAGGATGCAACCAAGGGGAGATTTGCCTTTACCACTGAAGATTATGACATGTTCGAAGTGTGTTTTGAGAACAAAGGAACAGGGTGGTTACCTGACCAACTCGTGATCCTAGACATGAAGCATGGAGTGGAGGCGAAAAATTATGAAAAGATTGCAAAAGTTGAGAAGCTCAAACCTTTAGAGGTAGAGGTACGACGCCTAGAAGACCTGTCAGAATCTATCGTTAATGCTTTTGCCTACATGAAGAAGCGAGAGGAGGAGATGCGTGATACCAATGAATCAACAAACACTCGGGTCCTATACTTCAGCATCTTTTCAATGTTCTGTCTCATTGGACTAGCCACTTGGCAGGTCTTCTACCTTCGCCGCTTCTTCAAGGCCAAGAAGTTGATTGAGTAATAAGGCCTACTCTCCTCCCACCTTGTATCTCAGCCAGCAGAACACCAGTTGGACGTGCCTGGCCTAAGGCATCCTATCAACAGCACCATAAAGGCACGTTGGAACTTCTTGCCAGAACTGATGTCTCTTGGTGTGGGAGGACATGGGTTACCACCTACACCCAACAAGTCATTGAGGGACTTCTTTTTAACTTGATAGGATTTGGACTGATTTTGCAACAATAGGACTTAATAGAGTCACCTGTGACAAAAAATAGGGGTTACCTAGATAATGCCAAAGCCAGCATTTGTACTGGGTTTCCTCATGTGATCTGTTTAAACCATGTTTTCTTTCCTTCTCCCACTTGCTCACCAGCTTGGGCTTCCACTCTAGTTCCTTTACCAAGATTTGAATGACCACGTGGAACTTGTTTCATTCTCATTGTCCTCTTTGGATTTCTGTGTGAAAACACCCTTACCTTTATCTTAACCATTAGCTGAAATGTTTAGATAGCTTCTGGAGGTATTCTTTCTTAATTTTATGTCTCATAAAAGGGTGATGGATGTGACACCTCATAGAAATGAGCTTTGAACTATAGATAACTCTTTTTAAAATTTTTCATTTTAGAGAATTAAAACATTTGTGCTCAAAAAAAGAGATCATTTTTCTTGAATAATTGGTGTTTATTGCATGTAACATTATCATATTTAAAATCATTTTCTTGAAATATTAAGGTTTATTGCATGTAGCATTATTATATATAAAATTGTTTTTCTTGAAAAAAACTGAAAAAAAAATCTAGGTCTTAACCTGGTTAAAAAAAAAGGACAAGGCTGGAGGTATCATGCTGCCTGACTTCAAAGTATACCACAGAGTTACGATAATCAATAGTATTGGCAGGGAAACAGATACACAGATCAATGGAACAGAATAGAGAGCCCAGCTATAAAACCACACATATATGGACAGATAATTTTCGACAAAGGAGCCCGAAATGCACATTGGAGTAAAGATAGTATCTTCAATAAATGGTGCTGGGAAAACTGGAAAGCCACATGCAAATGAATGAAACTGGATTTCAGTTTGTCCCCATGTACAAAAATTAATTCAAAATGGATCAAAGACTTAGACATAAGACCAGAAACTACTAGTCACATAAAAAAAATATAGGTACCAAACTTATAGACGTGGGTGGTAGAGAACATTTTATGGACTTAACCCTAAAGGCAAGGGGGGTAAAAGGCAAAAATAAATGAATGGGACTATATCAAACTGAAGAGCTTCTGCACAGCAAAAGAAACAGACAACAAAACAAATAGGCAGCCAAACAGACAGGAGATGATATTTGCAAACAGTAGCTCCAACAAAGGTTTAATTTCCAAAATATATAAAGAACTCATAAAACTCAACACCAAACAAATAAACAATCCAATAAAAAAGTGGGCAGAGGACCTGAAAATATACCTCTCCCAAGAATACATACAAACAGCCAATAGATATATGGAAGATGTTCAACTTCACTGGCGATCAGGGAAATGCAAATTAAAACTACAATGAGATATCACCTTACACCAGTTAGAGTGGCTATTATCAACAAGACAAGCAACAACAGTGTTGGAGAGGTTGTGGAAAAAAGGGAACCCTCATTCACTGCTGGTGGGAATGTAGAATTGTACAACCACTATGGAAAGCAGTTTGGCGATTCCTCAAAAAATAGAGCTACCATATGACCAAATAATCTCACTCATGGGCATATACCCCAAAAATTCAAAATCACTTATACACAAAAATATATGCACCCCTATGTTCATTGCAACATTATTCATGGTGGCCAAGAGTTGGAAAGAGCCAAAGTGCCCTATGATAGAGGACTGGATAAAGAAGATGTGGTATATATATACAATGGAGTACTACATGGCCATAAGAAGATGAAATAGCATCATTTACACATGGATGGACCTTGAGAACATTAGAAGAAGTGAAATAAGTCAAACAGAGAAAGCTAAGAAATATATGATTTAACTCATATGTGGAACATAAAACTGAAACTTATGTACACAAACAGCAGTGTGGTGGTTGCCAGAAGGAGAAGGGTGGAGGAAAAAAGGGGTCCTAATACGAGGTGACAGGAGAAGATTTGACTTTGGGTAGTGGGCACATGGTCCTATATACAGATTTGTAAAATAGTAATCCACACATGTAACCTATATATTCATGTAGAGTAAGGTCACCCCAATAAAATTTAAAATAATGGAAAAAAACACACACCTGTTTGAAGAAATAATTACAGACAACTTCCCTGACTTTGGGAAGAAAAAAGTCACACAAGTCCAAGAAGTACAGAGAGTCCAAAATAAGATGAATCCAAGAAGACTGACACAAACACACATCATAATTAAATTGGCAAATGTAATGACAAAGTAAAAATCTTAAAGGCTGACAGAGAGAGGCAGAAAGTTACTTATAAGGGATCTCCCATTAGACTATCAACTGATTTCTCACCAGAAACACATCAGACCAGAAGGGAATGGAAGGAAGTATACAAAGTGCTGCAAAGCAAGGGACTGAATCCAAGAATACCGTACCCAGCAAGCTGTTATTCAAAATTGAAGGGGAAATCAGGAGTTTTGCAGACATAAAAAGGGTAAGGGAGTTTATTACCACCAAGCCAGCAATGCAAGAAATGCTAAAGGGTCTGCTGTAAAATGACAAAATAGAAAGGGAAGAAAGAGCACAGGCATAAAGAATAAAAATGACTACAAACAATACCTATCAATAATAACCTTAAATGTAAATGGATTAAATGCTCCAATCAAAAGACATAGGGTAGCTGAATGGATAAGAAAACATGACCCATATATAAGCTGTCTACAAGATATCCATCTCAAAACAAAGAACTCACACAGACTAAAAATTGAAGGGATGGGAAAAGTATTTTAGGCAAATGAAAGAAAGAAAGAAAAAAGCTGGAGTAGCAATACTTATTTCTAACAGAATTGGCCTCAAAGTGAAGGCCATAATAAGAGATAAGGAAGGCCATTTTATTATACTAAAAGGATCAATTCAACAAGAGGATATAACTCTGATAAACATATATGCTCCCAATACAGGAGCATCTGAATACATTAAAAAACTCCTGGAAGATATCCAGGAACATATAGAAAGCAATACAATCATAGTAGAGGACTTTAATACCCCATTGACATCACTTGATACATTTTCTAGAAAAAATCAACTAAGAAATAGCAATCCTAAATGACTCACTACACAAGATGGGACTAAATGACATCTTCAGTGTGGAGAGCGGCTACCGTGTTTGGACAGGATCAAGCCTAGAACTGACTTGTGGCAAAGCCACATACAAAGTCCCAGCTTGGAAGGCAAAGCCCTCCCAGCACAATTATAGCCAAAGGCTATGGTTGTGATCTTGACCTTATAGTCTGACCCTGCAGTCCTAGGTAGCTGAGGGATGTGAGCTGCTGGAGGTGCAGCAAGTGCTTGATAGAGTTTCCTGGCAACAATAGTAAAGAAGAAGATTTGAAACTGGCAAGAACATTGTAAAATATCTTGCCCTTGTTTTGCTTTGTGTGATCTGACTATAAAATAAAGATCCGCCCCTCCTCAGGTTCACCCATGGCCATGCTGGACGCAGTTCACTTCAGAACATTTCAAGGCAAAGCTACAGAACATACATTCTTCTCAAATGCATTTGGGACATTTTTAAAGATAGACCACATATTAGGACACAGGCTAAGTCTCTATAAATTTAAGAAGATTGAAATCATATCAAGCATCTTCTCAGATCACAATGGCATAAAATTAGAAGTCAACTACAATAAAAATAATAAAAAACAATCAAACACTTGGAGGCTGAATAACATGCTATCAAATAATAAACTGGTTACCAAAGAGATCAGAGGAGAGATAAAAAGAAAAAAAAAAACACCCTGGAAACAAATGACAATGAAAACAGAACAATTCAAAATATATGGGCACAGTGAAAGCAGTCATGAGGGGAAGTTCATAGCACTACAGGCCTACCTGAATAAACAAGAAAAACTGGAAATAAGTTATCTAACCCTACACTTTAAAGAACTAGAAAGAAAGCAACAAGAAAATCCCAGGGTAAGTAGAAGGATGGAAATATTAAAGACCAGAGAGGAAATAAGTGACATAGAGACCCCAAAACAATACAAAAGATTAATAAAACCTAGAGCTGGTTCTTTGAAAGGATAAACAAGATTGATGAACCCATAGCCAAGTTCACCAAGAAACAAAGAGGGAGGATCCAAATAAACAAAATCAGCCGAACCGGTTTGGCTCAGTGGATAGAGCGTCGGCCTGCGGACTCAAAGGTCCCAGGTTCGATTCCGGTCAAGGGCATGTACCTGGGTTGCGGGCACATCCCCGGTGGGGGGCGTGCAGGAGGCAGCTGATGGATCTTTCTCTCTCATCAATGTTTCTAACTCTCTATCCCTCTCCCTTCCTCTCTGTGAAAAACCAATAAAATATAAAAAAACAAAAACAAAAACAAAAAAAACAAAAAAAAACAACAAATAAACAAAATCAGAAATGAAAGAGGTGAAGTAGCAACTGACCCAACAGAAATACAAAGGAATATATATATATATATATAAAAAGTACTACAAACAGCTCTATTCCAACAAACTGGACAACCTAGATGAAATGGACAGATTCCTAGAAAAATGAAATCTTCCAAAACTGAATCAGGAGAATCAGTCCGATAACTACTGATGAAATTGAGCCAGTAATAATACAGTGGGGCATTGACTTACGAGTTTAATTCATTCTGTGATGGAGCTCGTAACTCAAATTACTCGTATGTCAAATCAATTTTCACCATTACAATGAATTGAAATGCCATTAATCCTTTCTGGACACCCAAAAAACACTGCAATTGTTTTGTTAAATGTTTTTAAATAAGAAAAAATGTATTTAAAAATAATGAACATTGTATAAAAACACAATACTGAACAATAGAATGTAGTGCAATAAACTTGTTTTATTAAGTTTAATGTACAGCATTTACCTTGGAGATCAAATGACTTAAAGATGCTGATGGAGTTGGAGGAGAAAGGCTGAACTGAATAACTGAATCTTATTTGCTGATTTTTGCCCTTTTCGCCACGCTTTCATCACTTTCATCTACAGGAGTTTTCGGTAAAAATCTGTCCAATGAGATCTGTTTCATCCTCCCTTTCAGAATACTTCTGAAATGAATTAGGCAAGTATCATTAAATAGCTCCATCACATGCCCAGTTGAAATTTTTTCTGGGTGTTTCTTTTGAATAAAGTCTGAGAGTTTCTCCCACATTCCCAACATTTCCTTTATCTCACTTACAGAGATAACCTCCTCCTCCTCCTCCTCCGTGTGTCATCTTTTTCCTGAAAAACCTCCATGTGCTGCTGCGTCTGTAGCTCCTTTAGCTCCTGCCTTGTCAGTTCCTCGGAGTGCTCCTCGATGAGCTTGTTGATGTCACCTTCCTTTATATCCGCGTTCGCTGCCTCACCATGTCTGACAACGGAGTGAATGCCGGTCCTCTTTTTAAAATTTTCAAACCTGCCCTGGCTGGCTTTACATGGCTTGCCCGATGCCTCGTCCATTGAAGTGCCTGGGGTCTGCTGCAGCAAATCAGCGTAAATAGCTTGTGCCTTCTCGCAGATTATAGCCTTCGTCACGGTATCTCCTGCGAGCTGCTTCTCCATTAACCACACCATTAGCAGCTTCTCCATATTTTCATGGATAGATGTCTGCTGTTTAGAAGTTATTTTAAAGCCCTTGGCTGGAGTTGTAGCCTGTATTGATTCCTTCTGCTTCAGTATGGTGCAGATTGTAGAAGTGCTAGGCTTGTACTGTTTCGCCAAGTCGATTACATGCACACCTTGGTCATGTTTTTCGATAATTTTTTTCTTTAATTCAATGCACATCATCCGCATCTTCTTCTCAGCACTGTCCTTCGCACTTACTTTCTTCAGATCCATGGTTGAAAAAACGAAGTTTTGCAAAATAACTGCAAGCACAAATGCGAGCACAACACTGATGCTTCAACTAAGAGCTAACCGCTTAAAGTGAAAGAGTGAGACACGTGATGCTGGGCTGATGTTGTGGCGATCACTGTGACATTTGCTGCGCCAGCTAGCGGTGGGGTATCTGAAGCTGGCTTGTAACCCGAATTTTAGCTCACAATTCAAAGCAAAAAATCGTCCCAGAGACGGCTCATATCTTGAAAAACTCATTAGTCGGGACACTCGTAAGTGAAGGCCCCACTGTAATAATAATAAAAACTTCCAGCGAACAAAAGTCCTGGTCCAGATGGCTTTACAGGGTAGTTTTGCCAAACATTCAAAGAAGAACTAAAACCTATCTTCCTCAGACTATTCCAAAAACTTCAAGTGGAAGGAACACTTCCAAGCTCTTTCTATGAAGGCAGCATTACCCTAATCCCAAAACCAGATAAAGGCACTACAAAGAAAGATAATTACAGGCCAGGATCCCTGATGAACATATATATTAAAATCTTCAACAAAATATTAGCAAATCACATCCAGCAATACATTAAAAAGATCATATACCATGGCCAAGTGGAATTTATTTTGGGGATGCAAGGCTGGTAACAATATCTGCTAATCAATAAACATGATGCATCACATAAATAAATTAAAAGACAAAAGCCACATGATCATAAATTGATGCAGAGAAAGCTTTTGACAGAATCCAACACTGTTTTTTGATAAAAACTCTCAGCAGAGTGGGAATAGAGGGGTCATACCTCAAATTAATAAAATCTCTGTATGAAAAATCTACAGCCAACATCATACTCAATGGGCAAATACTAAAACCATTTCCCTTAAAAACATCAACAGGACATGGATGCCCACTTTCACCACTCCTGTTCAATGTAGTATTGGAAGTGCTAGCCATAGTGTCCAGGCAAGAAGAAGAAATAAAAGGCATCTAAATTGTAAAAGAAGGAGTAAAACTGTCATTTTTCGCAAATGACATGATCTTGTACATAGAAAACCCTAAAGATTCCATCAAAAACTACTAAATTTAATAAACAAATTCAGCCATGTAGCAGGATACAAAACTAACATTCCAAAATCTATGGCATTTTTATACACCAATAATGAACTCTCAGAAAGAGAAACTAAAAAAACAATCCCATTTACCATTGCGACACAAAAATTAAGATACCGGGGAATAAATTTAAGTAAGGAGGTAAAAGACCTGTACTCTGAAAACTACAGGACATTGTAAAAAGAGATAGAGGAAAATATAAACAAGTAGAAGAATATATTGCATTCATGGGTTGGTGCTGGGGTCCAGCCCCAGCGGGTCCAGGGGTTCCCCAAGGTGTGGATGGAGTCGGCCAAGAATGAATGACATGGAGGCAATGTTCAGGTGATCATCATAGCCAGATTCTTCTTTTTATTGTCATCTAACATCTGTATTTATACTATTTGGTCCTCACTTGGGGAAACAACCTTTCTTCTCCTAGCCAGGTTCCTCCCCCTATTGTCCTCTTACATCTGCATTTATCCTATTTGATCTTAACCCCATCCATTCCATTCCAAAGGCTAGGGCGTTTCTCATCTCTATTTCAAGGTTCCTTGAAACATCCCTGCAGGGACTGCCTCAAACAGCCAGGGTGGATCAGCTTCCAACAAATTCCCCCATTTTTATTTTTTAAATGACAGAGCCTTGTTAGAAAAAAAGAGGGAGAAGAAAGGGAAGAAGGCAGCATCCTGACACAGCCCTTTCCTTCAGCTGCCCCTTTCCCTGTGGTCCAAGGTAGAAATGGGAAACAAGCCCTGTTGCAGTGAGAGGGCAGCTGCTGTCAGCCAGGTCTCTTATCTGGGTACTGATCTCAGCTGGACCAAGTCTCTTTCTGTTCCCGATCTGAGGTGGGCCAAGTCCCTTTCTGTTACCTGGTTCCGATCTGGGCTGGACATGGGAAGCGAGAAGCAGCCATGGGGGCAGGAGACCTTCCTCAGAAGGGGTGAGTGTTCAAGCCCCTGCACAATTGGGGGGGTGAGGATCTGTGCCCCACCTCTGTTGAACCACAAGTTCTCTCCTACTGCCCCCCCGACTGTGCCTGTCTTAGGTCGCCCCTCCCTGAGGGGTCTTACCCGTCATTGACTACCAGCCATCCTCTGGGCCACGTAGGGTGATGTGAGGTTCACTTCTGTCTCCTTGTTAACCTATGTCCCTCTGGCCTCCATGCCCAGCAACTGCCTTTCGATCCCCTCGCCTGCTGGAGGGGCCCTGGCATTGATCACATATCTTGGGGAACCCAGGTTTCTTCTCCAGGGAGG
This sequence comes from Myotis yumanensis, assembly GCF_028538775.1. NCBI lineage: Eukaryota > Metazoa > Chordata > Mammalia > Chiroptera > Vespertilionidae > Myotis > Myotis yumanensis. The sequence goes on along the minus strand of NW_027223757.1, from coordinate 95,980,534 downwards.
GCCCAGCTCACGCCATTGGACGAGAGACAGATCCATGGTACCAGCCACCATGACCTCAGCATTAACAGAGAACTCAGGCAACAGCTGTGGGCAATTGGATTGTGAGAAGAGGGTCCCTCTGGACACAAGGGCAAGAGGGGCCAATACAGGACAAAGGACAGGCTTTCTCAGACCAGGAGGTCAGGCTCTTGGCACAAGACAACTTCACATATGGGGCATATACCAAACACCCCCTAGTCACGGCAGAAAAGGGAAGTGCCCTTCCTGGAGCAGTAGGGTAGGGAGATTCTAGAAAAGGCTGTGTTCAGGAGAGAAGGAGAAAGGCCAAAGAACCAGCAAACAAATAGTCAGATTAAAAAAAGGAAAAGGAAAGGAGATGCTGGGCAAAGCTGGGACATAAGTTTTTAAGCATCAAGAACAAAAGGCTACCATAATGAAAGTAAAACTTAAGCATCAAGAACAAAAGTCTGGCTATTAAAACAACAAGACAATGCCAATACAAACCCCAAAACATTTTAAAACTTAAACATAACATTTTTTAAAACTAGTAAGAATAATAAAACAATGGCAATGCAAAAAGCAATAAGTGAGTTTCTGCTAAATGAAAATTTCTTTTGCTGATTTACTCAGAGTCCTCGGATTTGGCTGAGAGTAGCTTCTGCTTCTTGCTTTTCTACCATCTGCTGGGCCTCAGTTGTTAACTTCTTCAAATGAACCAGTGTTGGCACCTCAGTCCCTTGTTTAGCCTTCCTTTTCTTCTTTTTTCCACTTTTCTGTCATCAGGGCAACTCTAAGTCTTTGGAACAATGGGACAAGGAGCTTTTCTGGGTCCTCTGTGGTGATACACATAATGCTCTGGTACCCAAATTGGCTGCACTGCTCCTTCTGGAAATCTACAAAACACAATCTCTTCCCCACATCATTACTAGATCTGGTAAAACTCTTGTCTGGTTTGTGTATCCTTCTACCAGGCTGAGTCGGCAGAGGCTATTGTACAGGAGGCCTGATGCTTTTTGGCTGCTGTACAACCCTTTGCATTGTATTCCCAAAAAGTCTAACATATAACATTATTCTCCCCCCCTTTTTTTTTTGTTTTAATCAGACCAATGAGTAACATATTTTGAATTCCTGATTATTTCAGAGAAAACACATTTTATTTTTTCAAAAACAAGTTATAGATTAGATATTTAATTAATTTCTCCTGATTCAATTTGCACTTTAAACTTTCAGAGCTTACAAGTCAAATATTAGCAGTTCTTTGATTAACTACACTTTTATATTTTTAAGAATAAATTTTAAAATCTAATAATTAACTTTAAACTATGTTTTTTCTGCCCAGGGAAACTGAGAAGCAAACTTGTAGGTATTAAAAAATGCCTACTGGCAGAAAGCTGATTTCAAAGGAGCCACCGCTTGGCCGCTTGACCTTTTCTGGGAAGGTGGGGAGCAAAAGGTGTAGCCATTGAAATGCAAATTAACATGCCTAAAGATGGCTGCTGGAGGGAATTGGATTACCTGCATGCTAGGGGAAGGGCCTGTCTACCCCTCCCTCCATTAAAAAAGGGTGTAGCTTTAAACTTCTTAATGGCAAGAAAAGAGACCTTAAACTTTCAGAGCTTTAAATCTTAGGTAGCAAATTAAATACTTAGCATTTCTCAAATCAATACTTTTACATTTAAGGATACATTTCAAATAAAATATAAGGCATTTTCAATTAATAGATTAACTTCTATCATCTAGACTTCATGCTAGAATACATTTCACACTATAATACATTTCATACTATAATACATTTCATACTAGAATACATTACATACTATAATACATTTCAGTATTATAAACCTCAATACTTTTAGATGATTTGAACTTAAAAGTTTTAAGTTTCCAGCCAATAAGCCTGGCATAGCTGCTAAATTTCAAAACGGTCACAATTTTCCTGCTGGGGAAGTCAAGAAGCAAACCCATAGCTATTCACATGTAAACTTGACTACCAACTTGGTGGTACTTGCCTCAGGGCAGGAAATTTCAAAAGAGCTACTTTAAATAGCCTTGGGAAACCAGCCTGTATTTCTTTCTCAGGTTCATCTTCGCCATTTTTAAGGCCAAAACAGTCTCGGGTTTTTATTCTGTACACAGCAAAAGGTCAAGTTCAGCTCAAAGCTATGCGCACTCGTTTTTAAACTGGCCTTTTCCCTTTACATGTGCACAGAAATCCTGGATGCATTTCTAAATTTTGTAAAACTTTTCAATTACAAGAAGGGCTTTAAATTAGAATATTTGGGGAGGGGGCATCCATACTGGATGGCCACATGAACTTCTTTCTTCCCTTCCCCCATATCCTGCTTTTTGGGGGAAGTTTCAGCAAATGACTCAGATGGCGTATTTTTCCCAAAGTCATGCTTAATAGAAAAAGACATTTTAAATTTTTTCCTATTTTGCTTTCCAAAGTCACGGCTAGCACCCAAGGTTATCTTGGCCAAACTTTGCACTTCCCGACATGTTCTCCGGTAATTTTTAAACAAAACATTAAGTAATCTCATTGCAGGAGACCTTGTAAGTCTGCTCTCTCCTGCCACCTTTGAATCTCTCCACACCAGAAGCGGATTTGGTAGCGGGATTTCACTTCTTATTACAGATTTTAGATTCCAAACACAAATTAAGATATTAATTTGAACAAGAAACCACATTGAGGTGACCATGGCACTCTTTTTTTTCAGCCTGACTTAAAAGAGTACCTTTTACTATTCCAATTTCTTTATAATTTGGTCTTTTTGTACAGTTGATTCTATTAACGGCAAATGAAACATTTCAGGATTAGGACATGGAAGTGGAGGGAGCCATGAAGGCCATTCCTCCCATTTTTTCTTTTCTTTCTGCTCCTCTTAATGCACCTTTCCTTCCTCAGAAAAGCATGGACACACTTCTTGTATAAAACATTCCGTCTGACTGGGCGTACCCTTAACTCCTCTGCTAGCAAGCATATGTGTTAAAAGATCAATACAGAGTCTTTTTTCTTCTAGACTCAGTATGGCACATCTTCTCAATCTACGTTCTGTACTATCCACCCACTTACCCTACTTATCCTCTATAGGGGGGTCTGCAGCACCCTACAGTGGAGTCCTATCCGTCCTGAGTGCGGGCGTGGGGGGTTGGGGGGACTTATCTAGGGGAATCCTGTTCCAGGGGTTCCCAAAGGTGTGGACGGAGTCGGCGAATACTATCCACCCTCTTCCTATGGTGGAGTCCTATCCATCCCGATATGGGGGGCTTACCTAGGGGAATCCTGTTCAGGCGCCATAATGCTGGGGTCCAGCCCCAGCAGGTCCAGGGGTTCCCCAAGGTGTGGATAGAGTCGGCCAAGAATGAATGACACGGAGGCAATGTTCAGGTGATCATCATAGCCAGATTCTTCTTTTTATTGTCATCTAACATCTGTATTTATACTATTTGGTCCTCACTTGGGGAAACAACCTTTCTTCTCCTAGCCAGGTTCCTCCCCCTATTGTCCTCTTACATCTGCATTTATCCTATTTGATCTTAACCCCATCCATTCCATTCCAAAGGCTAGGGCGTTTCTCATCTCTATTTCAAGGTTCCTTGAAACATCCCTGCAGGGACTGCCTCAAACAGCCAGGGTGGATCAGCTTCCAACAGGTTGGTAGAATCAACATCATTAAAATCTCCATATTACACAAAGCAATCTGTACATTAAATGCAATCCCCATTAAAATACTAACAGCATATTTCACAGACCTAGAACAAACTCTCCAAAAATTTACATGGTATAAAAAAAAGACCCTGAATAGCTACAACATTCTTGAGAAAGAACAAAGTTGGAGGGATCACAATACCAGATATCAAGCTATGTTACAAAGCCACTGTTCTCCAAACTGCCTGGTACTGGCACAAGAACAGACATATAGACCAATTGAACAGAACAGAAAACTCAGAAATCAGCCCAAGCCATTATTCTCAATTAATATTTGATAAAGGAGACAAGACCATACAATGGAGTCAAGACAGTCTTTTCAATAAATGATGTTGGGAAAATTGGACAGCTACATGCAAAAAAAAAAAAAAAAAAAAAAAAAGGAAATTAGACGACCAACTTACACAATTCACAGAAATAAACTCAAAATGGATAAAAGACTTAAACATAAGATGGGAAACCATAAAAATCTTAGAAGAATCTATGGGCAGCCAAATATCAGGCACCTTTCATAGTAATATGTTTACCGATACATCTCCTAGGATAATGGAAACTAAGGAGAAAATAAACAAATGGGACTACATCAAAATGAAAAGCTTCTGCACAGCAAAAGGAACCATCAACAAAACAACAAGAGAGCCCACTGCATGGGAGAACATATTTGCCAATGTTACATCCAATAAGGGTTTAATCTCCAAAATTTATAGGGAACTCATACAACTTAACAAAAGGAAGATAAACAATCTAACAAAAGAAGGAACTCTTACCATTTGCAACAGCATGGATAGAACTGGAGAGCATTATGCTAAGTGAAATAAGCCAGTCAATGAAGGAAAAATACCACATGATCTCACTCATTTATGGATAATAAAGACCATTATAAACTTATGAACAAAAATAGATACAGAGGCAGAGCTCCCTCGAACAAACTGTCATACTACAGTGGGAAGGCTGGGGAGGGTTGGGGGGCAGGACGGGGGGTTGGGGGTAAGAGATCAATCAAAGGACTTGTATGCATGCATATAAGCATAACCAATGGACATAAGACACTGCGGGGTAGGGGAGGCCAGAGGATTGTCAAGGGCGGGGAAAAAAAGAAGACATATGTAATACTCTTTGTAATACTTTAAGCAATAAATTAATTTTAAAAAATGGGCAAAAGACCTAAATAAACACTTTTTGAAAGGATATACAGAAGGCAAAGAGGCATATGAAAAAATGCTCAAAATCACTAATCATCTGAGAAATGCAAATTAAAACAACAATGAGGTATCATCTCACACCTGTCAGAATGGATATCATCAAGAAATCAACAAAAGACAAATGCTGGCCAAGATGTGAAGAAAAAGTAACCCTCCTACACTGCTGCTAGGAATGCAGACTGGTGCAACCACGGTAGAAAACAGTATGGAATTTCTTCAAAAAATTAAAAACAGTGAAGAAATTGCTTCAACATATGTCTGAGATTTTGCCGCCTGTGGATTCCTCTAAAATTTTTATGGTTTCCCATCTTATGCTTAAGTCCTTTATCCATTTTGAGTTTATTTTTGTGTATGGTGTAAGTCGGTGGTCTAGTTTCATCTTTTTGCATGTATGTGTCCAATTTTTCCAACACTATATGTTGAAGAGACTGTCTTGACTCCATTGCATGTTCTTGCCTCCTTTGTCAAATATTATTTGAGCATAGTGGTTTGGGTGGATTTCTGGGTTCTCTATTCTATTCCATTGATCTATATGTCTGTTCTTGGGGGGCGGGGGCAATGGAGGGATAAGGACACATATGTAATACCTTAATCAACAAGAAAAAAAATATATAAAAGAATTAAAAATAGAACTCCTATTTGACCCAGTAACCCCACTTCTAGGAATTTATCCCAAGAAATCAGAAACACCAATAAAAAAGGCTATATGCACCCCTAGTTCATAGCAGCAAAATTTATAATAGCTAAGATTTGGAAACAGCCTATGTGCCCATCAGCAGATGAGTGAATTAAAAAACGGTGGTACATCTACACAATGCAATACTACGCTACTGTAAAAAAGAAAGAACTGCTACCAGTTGCAATAGCATCGATGGGCTTGGAGAGCATTATGCTAAGTGAAATAAGCCAGTTGGAGAAAGATAAGTATCACATGATCTCACTCATTTGTGGAATATAATGAACAACATAAACTGATGAACAAAAATAGATCCAGAGACATAGAAGCATAGAATAGACTAGCGGTTCTCAACCTGTGGGTCTTCAACCTGTGGGTCGCGACCCCTTTGGGTGTCAAATGACCCTTTCACAGGGGTTGCCTAAAACCATCAGAAAACACATATATAATTACATATTGTTTTTATGATTAATCACTATACTTTAATTATGTTCAATTTGTAACAATGAAAATACATCCTGCATATCAGATATTTACATTATGATTCATAACAGTAGCAAAATTACAGTTATGAAGTTGCAATGAAAATAATTTTATGGTTGGGGGTGACCACAACATGAGGAACTGTATTAAAGGGTCGCGGCATTAGGAAGGCTGAGAACCACTGGAATAGACCATCAAACCTCAGAGGAAGGCAGGGGATGGTGGTAAGAGATCAACCAAAGGACTTGTATGCATGCATATAAGCATAACCAATGGACACAGACATTAGGGGAGAGAGGGCCTGTACTCAGGGGTGAGGGTAGGCTGGGAGAGGTTAATGGGGGAAAAAGGAGACATATGTAATACTTTAAATAATAAAGAATTTAAATAAATAAAAGAATAAGTAAATAAAATACAATAAAAAACAAAATCATCAATGGTAGGGGGAGGGCCAAAGGCAACATATAATTTTTTAATTCCCCCTCTCCCCTTATTGCTTCATAGTCAATCATTCCTCTAGACTTAATGATCTCTCTCTCCCTCTTTTTTTTTTTAGAGGAAAAAAGAGTGAAGATATCCATGTGAGTGAGAAACATCGCTTGGCTCTTCCCTAACCCCATATGCCTTGACCACAACTAGGGATCGAACCCACAACCCGGTATGTGCCCTGACATGCATTGAACCTACCACCTTTGGGTGCATGGGACGATGTTTCAATCAACTGATCCACACTGGCCAGGGCAAGGCTGTGATCTCAACCCAGGTCTCTTGTACCAAAGTAAGCAATGAGGTGATATTTATAGTAAATCGGACTCTCAAGTCATTTGGGAAATGTGGATCAGGCTGACACTGCACTAAAGTGGACCTATGGCTCTCTGATGTGCAAACAATGAGGCTGTGTCTCAGTGCCCATGATGCCAGTCCCAGGATGCATTGCATATGGTTTGGTGTTCAGAATGAACACACAGTTACCTTGTCATTAGCATATAGTCCAGGTCTCTCTATCCCAAGAGATTACTGTACAACCATGAACAGCATTTGTTGTAAAACATGAATTAGGGGTTTTGTTTGACAAAACAGAGAAGGAGCAGTACTGCTGTGGAGGTGGAACTTTATTTCTCCTTGTTAGAATCCTGTTCACCCAAAAAGCCAGCCTTGAAGGATGAGTGGTTTTTATTTTGTTTTTTTTTTTTTTTTTTTTTTACGGGTTATTACCCTGCGCCTCAATGCAGAGGGAACAAACAGAAATGCCTACCTCCTAGTATTTCCATGAAATAGGCCTAATTGGATACTTTAAAGGCTGCTGTTTGAGAATCTGATGTCCACTCAGCCTAAATCTAGATTATGATTTAGGACATGACAGATCTTGACACACTCTCAGCTACTGGGAACCACCAAGTACAGAGTAGACTGCTCTCTTCTTAGGAAAATCACAAAGGTACATGCAGACAAACAAGAGCTAGGGTAGTGCTGAAAAATAAAAAAAGTTCATCGCCTACAAAAGTCACTCATTTAAGACTGGGAGAGCCTAGCTGGGTTGGGTCAGTAAATAGAGCGTCAGCCCTCAAACTGAAGGGTCCTGGGTTCAATTCCGGTCAAGGGCATGGAATTGGCCTTAGTTGCAGGCTCAATACTCAGCTTTGGTTGGGGTATGTGCGGGAGGCAACCAATGGATGTATGTCTCTCACATCAATGTTTCTCTCTCTCTCTGCCTCTTCCCTTCCCTTCCACTCTCAAAAAGAAAAAGTCAATAGAAAAAAATATTCTCAGGTGAAGATTAACTAAAAAAAAAATACTGGAAGAGATAGCTGTTTTATCTACTACATAGATCAGTGATGGTGAACCTATGACACACGTGTCAGAGGTGACATGTGAACTCATTTTTTTGTTGATTTTTCTTTGTTAAATGGCATTTAAATATATAAAATAAATATCAAAAATATAAGTCTTTGTTTTACTATGGTTGCAAATATCAAAAAATTTCTATATGTGACATGGCACCAGAGTTAAGTTACAGTTTTTCAAAATGCTGACACGCCGAACTCAAAAAGTTCACCATCACTGACATAGATACTAACACAGAGAATAACAAAAATAAATAAATGTGTTTCAAATGAAAAAATATATATATAAAAAAAACACCTTAATGAAACATAGATAAGTGATTTACCTAATAAAGAGTTCAAAATGATGGTCATAAAGATGTTTCCTAAGTCCAGGAGAACAATGTATGAACAAAGTGAGAATGTCAACAGAAAGAAAGAAAATTTATGAAAGCACCAAATAGAATCATAGAACTGAAAAATACAATAGAGGGGTTCATTAGAAGACTAGATAAAATAGAAAAAAGAATCAGCAAACTTGAAGACAGGGTCAAGAAATTCATCCAATCAGAGCAACATAAAGAAAAACAAATGAAACATGAAGATAGTTTGAGGAACTTATGGGAAAACATCAATTGGACCAATATTTGCATTTAGGGTCCTAGAAGGAGAAGAGAAAAAGAATGAGAAAAAATAATGGCTAAAATATTTCCTAACCAGGGGAAGGAAACACTCATGCAGATCTAAGAAATGCAGTGTTCCAAATTAGAGGAACCCAAAGAGACCCAACCCTAAACACATAATTAAGCTGTCAAAAGTTAAAGACAGAGAATCTTAAAAGCAGAAAGGGAAAAACAACTGGCTATATACAAGGGAACTCCAATAAACTGTGATTTCTCAGCAGACACTTTTGGGACAAAAGGGAAAAGCAGGATATATTCAAAGTTCTGAAAACAACAAATAAGCCAAACAGTAATATTCTACCTGGCAAATTTGCCCTTCAGAATTGAAGGAGAGCTACAGAGTTTTCCAGATAACCAAAAGCTGAAGAATTTCATCACCACTAGACGGCTTTAAAGAAATGTCACAGTGACTTCTTTAAGCTGAAACAAAGGGGTACTAAATAGTAAAAGTGAAATATGTGAAAATAGAAATCTCACTAGTAAAGGTAAATATATCGTAAAATTCTAAATAATCTAAAGCTGTAAAGGTGGTGAGTTAATCACTTACAAAAATAGTTAAAAGATAAAGACATAAGTAGTAAAAACAATGATAAAAACAAGGATTTTAGAATGGATACAGAAAATAAAAAAGAAGTAAATTGTGATATCAAAATCATAAAACATGAGGTGGGAAAGTGGGAGTAAAAATATGAGTTTTAGAATGCATTCAAATTGGAGTTTTGATTATCAATTTAAAATGACAGTGATAAATATAGTATGTTTTATGTAGTGTCATGGTACCCACAAAGCAAAACACCATAGTAGATACACAAAATGTGAAGAGAAAGGAATCTAAGCATACCATTTTAGAAAATAATCAAATCACAAAGGAATAAAGTAAGAGAACAAAGGAACAGAGAACTACCAAACAGCTAGAGAACAACAAAATGCTAACAAGACCATTCCTATCAATAATTATTTTAAATGTAAATGGACTAAACTTAATAAAAATAGATTGGCTGAGTGGATTTTTAAAAAGCAACACCCAAACATATGCTGCCTATAATAGAGTCACTTCATATATAAGGCCTCACAGAGACTGAATGTAAGGAGCTGGAAAAAAGATGTTTTATGCAAATGGGAACTTAAAAAAAGCTCTGTAGCTATACTTATATTACATAAATTAGATACTAAAACAGAGACTATAATAAAAGACAAACAAGGTTTTTATATAATGCTAAGGAATTATGCAATAAGAGGATTAACATTTGTAAATATTTATGCACTCAATGTAGGAGCACCTACATATATAAATTAATTATTATTGGACCTAAAAAAATAGACAGAATTATATAAACTGTAGGAGACTTTTATACTCTACTTATATCAATGGATAGATTATTCAGGCAGAAAATTAATAAGGAAACTTTGATCTTAAATTATATGTTTGAATTTAATAGACATTTACAGAACCTGCTGTCCAAAAGCAGCAGAATGCACATTCTTCCTATATCATACATTCTCCAGGATAAATCACATGTTAGGCCACACACCCAGGAAGCCTTAATGAATTCAAGAAGATTTAATCATAACAACCATCTATTTGAATCACAAGGGTATAAAAACAGAAATCAATTACAAGAAAAAAAAAAAAAAAACTGGGAAAAACAAACACAGGAAAACTAAAAAAACATGCTACAAAACAACCAATGGGTCAAAAACAAAATTTCTATGTAGTTATTTATAAACTGTATTTATTTATAAATAATTTGTATATGATGCTTTATATAATTTATAGACATTTGTTATATATATAATAGACAAATGAAAATGGAAACACAACTTTCCAAAATTTAGGGGATGCTGCAAAAGCATTTTCAAGAAAGTAGTTCACAGTGATAGTGGCCTACCTCAGGAAACAAGAAAAATCCCAAATAATCTAACTTTGCAACTTAGTGAATTATAAAAATAAGAACAAAATCCAAAATTATTAGAAAGAAGGAAATAATAAAGATCAAAGTAGAAATAAAGTAGAAACTAAAATAACAATAAAAGGATCAATGAAACTAAAAGCTCATTCTTTGGAAAGAAACAAACTTGTAAACCTTTAGCAAAACTCATCAAGAAAAAAAAGAGAAAGAGCCCAAATAAATAATCATAAATAAGAGAAGTTACAACTGACACCATAGAAAAACAAAGGATCATTAAAAAAAAAACAATACTACTAGCAAATATGTACTGACAAATTGATCAAACTGAAAGAAATGGATAAATTTCTAGAAACATAAACCTTCCAAACTGAACCTGGAAGAAACAAATTCTGTGCAGGCTAATTATTAATTAGGTCTCCTGGAAGGTCTCCCAGTCTAATTAGCATATTACCCTTTTATTAGTATAGAGGCCTAGTGCACAGGTGGGGGCCGGCTGGTTTGCCCTGAAGGGTGTCCCACATCAGGGTGGAGGTCCTGCTAGGGAGCCTGGCCAGCCTGGGTGAGGGGCTGATGGCCCTTTTGGGGCTGGCCACAGCCCCCAGTGACCCAAGCTCCCAGCATCTCCTCTTTTTCTTTTTTCTTTTTTTCAGTGCCTCCTTGAGTGGAGGCCAGGGCAGGCTAGAAGCAGGTATCTGGGATTTATATATCTTCTATAATTGAAACTTTGTAGCCTTGAGCAAAGCCCAGGGCCGGCCAGGGCAGGCGGGAAGCTTGGCTTCCTCCATCGCCGGGGGCAACCCAACTCTCCCGCTCCCTCCAGCTCCGTGGCCACTGCCATCTTAGTTGGGTTAATTTGCATACTCGCTCCTGATTGGCTGGTGGCTGTAGCAGAGTGGCGGAGTGGTGGTTAATTTGCATATTTCTCTTTTATTAGTGTAGATAATTGCCGGAAGCCGGTCCATCCTTGCTGCTTGACACAGTCGCTGCAGGAAAGAAACATCTACACAGCATATGTTTCAATGGACCTGGCATATATAGCATACTGTTTTTAATATGTTTGCTCCCTTTAGCGCCATGTGTTTTAACCAAGGTCACCTCTCCGAGAAAGGTTGTTTCCCCAGGTGGGGATCTTTCCCTGAGGTTAGGGAGGGGATACAACCCCTTAATTAAGTGCCAGGTGGGTAGTTAAGCTACATGGTCTTTACTCCCTGGAATGGAGATGAGAAACACCTTAACCCTTGTAATAGAAAATGACAGGATTAAAATCGGCTGGTAGAAATACGGATGTAATAAGACAATAAACGTGAGATCCTCATCAGATCCTAACCAGAACCTAGCCAGAGAACATGGCAAAAGATCCTGGACAGAACCTGCCTACAGAACTTCACTGGAGAACCTAGACAGAACATGGCAAAAGAACCTGGATAGAACCTGGCTAAGGAACCTGGTGACTGAACCTGGCTGGAGAGCCTGGAGAACCCAGCGAGAGAACATGGCACCAGAACTTGGTTGGAGTCCCTAATCAGAACTTCGCTGGAGATCCTGGAGGGAGAACCTCGCTATGCTGATGAACTGAAACCAGTTTCTATGTCATTCATTCTTCGCCGACTCCGTCCACACCTTTGGGGACCCCTGGACCCGCTGGGATTGGACCCAGCGGGTCCAGGGATCCCCAAGGGTGTGGACGGAGTCGGCGAAGAAGGAATGACACGAAGACAGCCCTCAGTTGATCAGCATCCTAGTCAGGACCTATAGCCAGGATCTCCAGCCAAAGTTCTGGTCGGAGTTCTGGTTAGGAACCGATGAGGATCTGGATGAGTGGTTTTGATAGGAGTTCCAAGGAAAATTATCTTTGGAGAGTTTAGGCTTTTGCTTTAAGCCTGCTGATTTGTAAGGGGACTTCGTCTCTTTAGATTCTGTCTCTTAAGCATATAAAATCTATGAGAGATTAACCATAAAATGAGAAGATGAGGCTTGGATAGTATGTTGGGTTCAAATCTTGTTTTGGGAACGTTTTGACTGAACTGTAGGAAACTGTTTTAGAAGGATTGATGGCACTTTGTGGGTGTGTAGCTTCACTGCCTGATGCCTGGCACTCAGTGCCTGAGGGCTGCACTCGGTTGGTTCCACAACCTACCAGAGCTCCAAGCCGTCTCTTCAGGGGCACCTGGGCATATACAGCAGACACTTATGGGTCACATCTCTGCTATTGCACCCACTGAGGCCCTGTGAGAATGGTGGCATTAGTATGAAAAGTTCAGTGGAATTATTGGAATAAAAATAGTCCATTAGTTTGCTAGGGCTGCCGTAACAAACAACCCCAAACAGAACGGCCTGAACAATAGAAGTCTATTGTCTCACAGTTGTGGAGAATAGAAGTTTGAGATCAAGGTACTTGCAGGGCCACAGCACCTCTGAATGGACTAGGAAGGGCTCTGTCCCATACTTCTCTCCTCACTGTTGATGGGTTGTCAGCAACCAGGGACATTCCTTGACTTGTGGCAGCGAAACTCCAATCTTGGCATGCTGTTTTCCCTGTGTGCATGTCAGTGTCCAGATTTCCTTCTTTTAAAAGAACCCAGTCATACTGGATTATGGATCCACCCTAATCCAGTATGACCTCTCCTTAATTAATTATATCTGTGATGACCCTAGTTCCAAATAATGTCACATTCTGAACACTGGAGGTAAGGACTTCAAGCCACGAATTTTGAATTTTGGAGTGGGGGAGTACAATTCAACCTATATCATAGTGTATGCTGAGCAGAAAATGGGAAACAGAAAAGATATAGACCAGTGATGGTGAACCTATTGAGTTGGCATGTCAGCATTTTGAAAAACTCTAACTTAACTCTGGTGCCGTGTCACATATAGAAATTTTTTTATCTTTGCAACCATAGTAAAACAAAGACATATTTTTGATATTTATTTTATATATTTAAATGCCATTTAACAAAGAAAAATCAACCAAAAAAATGAGTTCACGTGTCACCTCTGACATGTATGTCATAGGTTGGCCATCACTGATATAGACTGTTTATATAACTACTAGAGGCTCATTGCATGAAGAGATTCGTGCAATGGGCTTCCCTTCCCCTGGCTGCCGGCACCGGTTTTCCTCCAGCACCCGGGACCCAGGCATTCATTCCAGACGCAGTGGAGAAGCCAAGCCCCTTCAGCCTTCAGTGCTCATGCCTCATCTGCATATGCAAATTAGCCACCATCTTTGTTGGGTTAATTTGCATACTCATCCAATTATCTGGTGGGCATAGTGGAGTGACACCAATTTGCATGTTTCTCTTTTATTATTGTAGATTTTAGAAAAGTTTGATTATGAAAAGAGAATTAGGAGCATATCTAGGAGAATACAGAGTTGATGAAAAATTGTATAGTTTTTAAATTAAGATGAGAAATATTTTGAAAATTTTAATACTAATGGAAAGAAAGCTATCATAAAGGCTGAGAGGAGTAACCGATGGATTCTAGTACCAGAGAGGCTAGGACAGGATGGATGGAGAGAAGGAGTGGTGATCCCTGTAAAGGAAGAGGGATGCTTCCCTTAAGGCAGTGGTTGGCAAACTGGGGCTTGCGAGCCACATGCGGTTCTTTGGCCCCTTGAGTGTGGCTCTACCATAAAATACTGACTTCTGCACATAAGCCATGAAGCTTCAATCGCATTGTACGTGCGCGCCTGCACGTGGTATTTTGTGGAAGAGCCACACGCAAGGGGCCAAAGAGCTGCATGTGGCTCGCTAGCCGCAGTTTGCCGACCAATGCCTTAAGGTGACGGTGAGAGAGGAGTAGTTAAGAGTTGCTGACTCAAATAGGTTTGTTATATTAGTTATTACAAAGTTGAGGCAATTTCCTTTGGACATCTCCTCCTCCTCCTCCTTAATTATTATTCACAGTGGGCATACAGCAATACTGAGAAAAGGGGTTCAGTAGAGTTGGAATTTAAAAGAAAGTGAAATTTTTAATAAAATTGACCACAAAACTAAGGAAATGCAAATGGCTGGAGATGCATGTGAGGAGTACCAGAGTGCTGGTGTCCATGCTGTGATAGTGACTGTGCAATCTTCTGGTATGTGTAGATCTTTGTAGCGTGGTAAGCTGCCTGCCTGAGAAATAGATAACTAGATTAATCAATATTAAGTTTTGCCAAGCAGATGTGACAGAAGAACAATAACATCCAGATTTCCATTTATTAGCAATAGAACACTTGACAGTATGAACCATGACACCGATAGAGAAAAGGGGAGTAAGTGAAGTCAGGAGTGACTGATGGGTCAGGAGAAAGTGAGAGGCCCCAGTGAGACTGACACACTGGGGGAGCAGGACTTTACACCTCGGGGTTCACCTGAGTATTCAACTGTGGATGTCATCTGCTACCATCCTCCAAGGGAAAATTCATCAGTCAGTCAGATTCAATCACTAGAGACAAATATTCAACAAATAAACGTGTTAAAGATATACAAGTTTATTTCTCACAGAAAATAATTCTGGAATTGGGCAATAGAGTATTTCAATGATGTTGTCAAATACCCAAGCTCATTCTGTCTTTTCTGTCATCCATGTCATTTTACATGGTTATAGATGTGTTTTGAGTTCCATCCATGATGAAACATTATAGCCAGCAAAAAATAAAGGACAGAAGGACACAATTTCCCTTAAGGACACATTTCAGGAGTCATATAGGATAATTCACCTTATAATCAGGGGCCATCATTTAGTCACATGCAGCAGGGGAGGTTAGGAAATCTAACATTTATATTAGGCTGTCCTAGTTCAAGGCAATAATGAGAGGAGTCTAACTAAGGAAGAAGGAGGAATTGATATGAGGGAAATCATCAGTGTCTCAGAACTTCATTTTGAACATGAACCAGTAAGAAGAAGGACAAAATCAGTTTGTGTCATCATTGGGGCCCAAAGTAATACTTTCTTATGAGAGTTAATTAGGAATATCAATGAAAACATCAGACGTTCTTCTTATTCTTTAACCTGGGCAGATGGTTAGGGAGCCTGAGTCAGATGACCACAGCCTGAAAAGAGGTTTTAGGGCACCAGAGAATGTGTTATTGGGAAAGCTGAATATGTGGGACCCATCTGTCATGTCATAGAAAGATACATCTCCAGCCTCATAATCCAGGAATATCCCCAATTTACAGAGTCTTTGTTTTAGACTAAGAGGGGTTTCTGGGGAAGTGAGCGCCCAGTACACCCCCTCATAGAGCCTTATGGCCCAGAAACCATTCTGTGGAGACATAGTAACCCTCCGTTTCCTTGTGACATTATCCCTACAAATTCCCAGGTCCCAGGAACGTGCGTTCTTAACCTCCACCTCCCAGAAGGATCTCCCTCTCCTGAGGTCCAGCTGACCCAGCACGCAGGGAAGGGAGTCGAATCTCCGTGTGGAGTGGGGTAGATCCTGACAAGGCTCTCGCCAGGTTACTCGTTTCCCATCTTCACACAGGAGGAGGGCAGGATGGGCAGTGCCTGCATCCAGAGTCACATTTACTGCAAAGACAAGTGGACCGCCATGTCTTCAAGGAAGGTCTCAGTTACCTGGGCCAGGGGGTCCCCATTCTGTGAGATCTGCTCTGGCCCTGGGTAGACCCAGCTCACCTCCACCCGTCTTTCCCCAAGGTCACCCCACAAGGATCAGGGTCCCTCCGGGACCATCACAGACCCACCAGCTTCGAACTCCTTTTTTCTCCGATCTGAAAGGAACAGAACAAATGAACATCAGGACCCACCATTTGAAAGATAAGCTGCCTGTCTGTCCAGAATTCTATGAGTATAAATTCCCTGGGGTTAATTCAAGATAATAGCAACCAAAGATAATACTCTGTAATATACTAGAGGCTCTTGTACCATCTGCTAAATTATGTCTGACTTGAAGATCGGACCCATTCTTATGAGCTCCTCACCCAACATTCCTATAGGATAAATATCTATAGTCTATTTATGATGTTTGACAGTAAATAGGGCATATGGTGAGTCTGACCAAATAAGTTATTTTTTTGCTTTAGTTTCCTAAATTTTTAGCAGATGATGAACACTCTACCTATGCTTAAGGCAATGTGAGATGAAATTAATAAATAAAATCTGCTAAAATGTAATGTTTTAAACACATTCTTATGTATTAAAATATTGAATAGTCTATTGAGTTCATGGAATTTATACTTTGGGGTTTCTTTGATTTTCAGAATTGCACACACAGTATTCAACTAAAAATCTTTGGTAATAAGATTTCTTTCATCACAGTCCATGTCACTCACCAGCATACAAGGGTGCCTTCATCCAAACTGCAAAATACGAAAAACAAAAACAAAACAGGAAGCCTTAGCTTTGTTCCTTTGCTGTTTTCTCTCACTGTCTTTCCATTTCTCCCCGTCTTTGTCCCATTTCTTCTGAATCCTTTGAAATTCCTCTTTCTGTCTTCCATTACATTCATATCCATTTTTTTCAAGCATGATAATAATGTTCAGGTGTAGGACAGATGGAAACATAGAATCAACAAAAGGTGGGAGCCACAGAGAGGAGTGGAAGGAGGGAGCATAACATGAAGACAGGAAGGAAGAAGGAGAGGAGAAAGGTCATGCAGAATCACGTGTGGTTTGCAGTTCAGAGATAATTTATTGACATTTAAAAAGAAGAT
This sequence comes from Myotis yumanensis, assembly GCF_028538775.1. Classification (NCBI taxonomy): domain Eukaryota; kingdom Metazoa; phylum Chordata; class Mammalia; order Chiroptera; family Vespertilionidae; genus Myotis; species Myotis yumanensis. The sequence goes on along the minus strand of NW_027223757.1, from coordinate 95,963,390 downwards.
GTTTCAAATGCTGCTCTGTCAACTATAGACACTTGGTTGTACTTCTGCCTCCTCTCCTACTGCTATCAGAGCAGGACCCGAGTGACAAACGAATGGAGCTTTCTGAGAGGAAGCATTACTCACCCGACTTAAACTGAGTCTTCCTCCAAGCTGAGATAAAAGATACAAACACACAAATATGAGACAGGTTTCCTCAACTTCATTAAGAAGATGCAGTTAAAGCCATACATTCAACAAAGTTTGTGTCTGCATATTGGCCAGGTAATGCCCATTTCAAAAATAATGAACGAAATCTCTAATGTTTATTCCATCTAAAAACGTCTACAAATTAAGAATACATGAGGATTTAAATAATTCTTGTAAAGGGATAAGAATATCTTAGAAAATGGCTTTAGACTTTAGAGATATATTGTCAATTAAGTTTACTTGAGTGAAAAATGGAAGTATAAAAAACCCTGAAGGAAACATAACTTGTTGCATTAATTATTAAGTGAATTAAAACAAACATTAAGAGTAATAACTAAGAAAAATAACCAGGCAAAATCATGCAAAAATATTTATGTACCATGGGTAACTTGAGAATATGGTCAAGAGAAGCAAGTCTCAAGATTATATTTGACATGAGTCTAGACAAATGTGAAGAAGGTCAGCATAGAAGGAACTATCTCACTCAGTAGCTTTGGAGTTTGAACCCTCCATTAAGAACTGGGACAACATCACACATAAAACAATAGCTCTCCATCTCAGTGCACATGTGGGGGAGCCCAAGTTAAAGGAAGCTTTCTATGTAATGGAATAACTGCATTACCAAACTTATAATAGCATATCACCAACCTTATAATAACATTATGGTGCATATTCAGAAGGTAGAAGCACAAAAATATATCAAAGGGAAGGAAAGGGGGGAAAGAGAATAATTTTTCTAAGGAATACATCAATAAAAAGAATGTCAGAAAAAAGTTACCAAGTTCCTTCTGAAGTTTTTCTGAAAAGTAAAATGGGAAAAAACACACATATAAATGTTGAGAAAACCAATACAAAAAACAAAAATTAGTTAACATTTTTTGGTGTGTAGAAATTTAGCAGGATGAATGTAATCAGAAAAAACAAACAAGCAAAAACAAAAACTAGTTAATAAAAAAAGCACATTTTTATCTTAGAAAAATGAGAGAGGAGGATGAATTTTCACAATTGACTAAATAAAAGAAAGATGGTAAAAATGTGACAGAAAGATAAATAGGATTTTATCACATAAGTTTTTTTCTTTAATGAAATTTAAAAAAAATATATTTTATTGATTTTTTTTTACAAAGAGGAAGGGAGAGGGATAGAGAGTTAGAAAGATCAATGGGAGAGAAACATCGATTAGCTGCCTCCTGCAAACCCCTACTGGGGATGTGCCCGCAACCAAGGTACATGCCCTTGACTGGAATCGAACCTGGGACCCTTCAGTCCGCAGGCCAACGCTCTATCCACTGAGCCAAACCAAATTTATCAACAAATTAGAGGCCCAGTGCACAAAATTTATGCACAGGTAGGGTCCCTAGACATGGCTAGTGATCAGGGCCAATCAGGGCCTTCTGGCTGCCAGCCAGGGCCTTCCTTCCCCTGGTTGCCGGTTGCCGACAGGGGCCTTCCTTTGTTCCATGCCGCTCCCTGGTGGTCAGCGCACATCATAGCGAGCGGTCGAACTCCTGTTCAGTCAAACTCCCGAGGGGACAAATTGCATATTAGCCTTTTACTTATATAAATATACCCTTTGTGAATATATACCCCTTAATTTATTTCTTTAAATTAAGAAATGAAACCTTGAGAGGGGGTGGATAGAACCTGAGGTGAACACCATCAATCATTTCTCTTTCATTGGGCCTTCATATTATTTTAAGTGAAAAAGCAAACATGTATTCATATATGAGACAGATGCTTAAACGGTGATGAGTAAAAGCAATACTTTCTGATGCATTAATCATATGAAATCTTCTATGTACATTAAAGAGATATATTCAAAAGACTATCTTTAAGGAAACAAAAATTATAATTGAAATTGTCATTGGAAAAGGAGGATATTAAGCAATAAATTATTGTTATTTTTTAAAAAATTCGAGGCATTGTGTCTTGTGCCCTTAACATAAAAAATCCCAATGAGAGTTATATTGCTTTTCAACATGTCTTAAGATATGTAATTATTCTTAAAATGCAGTCTATAATTTGATAACTGTGTCAATAAAAATGCAAAAGAACAAAATTGACATGGTTGGATAAATTTAAAGCCAAAAAATTTTGCAAAATATTTAGATACCCTGGATCACCTGGGCCAGGGTCATATTTTCAAGGGGAGTATATAAGAGTGATGCTCCAGTTCACACTTGACTGATAAATGATATGAAATATAATAATAAAAGGCCAAGAGGTGTCATGACCAAAACGACCAAACAATCAACACCATGGGGTGCATGGAGCACCTGTCAAGCCCTCCCCCCACCCACCCACCAGGCACCAGAAGCATCGGCAGAGCATCGCAGGGCACCAGCACTGTCCATGGAGCTTGAAAGGCATTGCGTGGCAGTGGACATGGCCCTAATGGTAGGCTAGGCCTAGGGTACCCTACACACTCATGATTTAATCATGCACTGGGCCTCTAGTTAATTAAAACAGAGGCTTTGAAAAGTCAATGGGTAGAGAACCTCAACTCTGCAAGTTTGGAATCTTCTGTGGTCTCTTAAGGATTTGGAGAAGTATCAGCTTTATAATAATGGGCCCTCCAAATTGGAATACCTGACAGAGGTACTAAATTTGGATGCTTTCCAGAAATAAATAATAGTAGGAGCCATGTGTTCATGAGCTTAACACCCTTCATCTCACCAACCTCTTAATGAAACTGGCAATACTTGGCAAGAGAGAAACAGCCAATGTTTACAGGGAAATAGTCTTATTTAATAAAACCCTAATATGCAAATTGACTAAATGGCAGAATAACCAGTCGCTATGACACACATTGACCACCAGGAGGCGGACGGTGAATGCAGGAGTTACCCCCTGGTGGTCAGTGTGCTCTAGACAATACAGGGTCAGGGTGCTGGTGCCCGTGTTCACAATGTTTTAGTCCATCAATTAATTACCAATGATATGGACTTCTGTTTCTGTGTTAGGTCATTCCTAACTGAAGCATTTCTTAATCAATTCACATGGGAGCTGAATACAGGAGAGAGAAAGGACTGGGATTCTATGACAGGGATTCTGCCTCTCACTGGACCTTAACTGTGCTGTCACCTAACTAAGAAGTCGACATGTAAACACACTTGTAGGAGAGAGGTTTTATAAACATTGTGAAGAGATGCAACTAAAGACCACACATTTGCTAACGACTGTTTCTACAACATGGCCAGTCACGTCCCTTCTGTAAATAGAAAAGAACTTGGGAAAGTCCATTCTACCAAAATCATCGGTACAATTGTATAAAAATGTCATCTCATATGTAGGGACAGAAAGATTGAAATAACTCCTGAGTGGGGTACTAAAGAGTGGTGTGGGAATATCTTAGAAATGAACCTTAGATTTTAGAGAATTTACTTGAGTGAAAAACATATGTATAAAGATCCCAAAGGAAGAGGAATTTGGTGAATTCATAAACAATTGAATAAAAATAAAAGCAGAGTAATAAGTATGGTTGGAAAGAGCAAATAACCAGGCACAATCAGGTAAAAATATTTCCATATGTTGGACCATATGAGAATATGGTCAAGGGGAGTAGAATAGCAAGTCTCAAGGTAAACTTGCCAGCAGTGTGTTCAGAGTGTTTAAAAGTCCAATAGAAGAAAAAACATACATTAGAAACTTTGAAGCCCTATTCCTTCCCTTAACAATTAGCATATTATTGTGTTCACAGCAATGGGCATGCCTATCCAGAGGCCCTGCTGGAGAACCCAAGTAAATGGCAGTTTTCTGGAAGATATCTCGAATGGAAGCAAGCACATGCTCCCTCACCTGATCTTCAGCTCACCAGCCTTGAAATGCAGTTATAGGAAGCATCTGCAAGGTAGAGATAGCAAGTGAAGGAAAGGGAATGGAAAGGGTGGAGGCAGAGGGTGGGAGAAACCCAGGAAGCAAAAAAAAGAAATGGAGGAGGGAGAAACCAAGATGGCAGCATAGGTAAACACCAGAAATTGCTGCCTCACACAACCACTTCAAAAATACAACTAAAAGACAAAATGGACATCATCCAGAACCACAGGAAGGCTGACAGAGTGGAAATTCTACAACTAGAAGGAAAGAGAAAAGCACACCGAGACTCAGAGGAGGTGCGGAAGTAAAGTGCAGAGGTACGGAGGTGCATGTGGAAAGGGCTGGCAACTGAGGACACGGTTGTCTTTTTCAATTGGAGTGGGGGGGGGGGGGGGGAAGTCTCAAGCTCCCAACTGCTCTGAATTCCAGTTCCTGGCAAGTCTCTGGGGTTCCAGACTCATACGGGAAGAAACTGGGCTGTCTGGTAGAACTCGAGGGCGGCTTTCTCTCAGAAGTACTTGCAGCAATTACAAATTACCGGGACACTGAGATGCGGGCCTCTTAGGGTAGGACTGAGGATCAGCCATAGCTGTTTGCTCCTCCCTGTTGATTCTCTGAGACCCAGCCCCACCCAAGCTATGCGCAGAGGCTTTTGCATATGAAAGGCCTGGCCCTTTGCAATCTGAAAATTACCTAACAAACTGCAGCTGGGTCAGAGAAACCCAGAACTTCCAAAATAAGGCCCAAGGCCCCATAGCAGCTTGCATTGCTTCACAGCTGGGCCTCATATGGGCACCTCCAAACCCCAAACAAAGAAGAGGAATCTTCAGATATCTCCATAGCTCCTGCTGAGTAGCCTCAGGCAAAGGCTAAATTAGCACCTCCTTAGAGATCCAAGAGCCAGTGTACCCAGTGATCAGAGTGGGACCATCCAGATTACAACTCCTCAAATCCATAAGGGACACACTCAGGGGGCAGACTCAGGGAGCACCAAAGCCCCACTGAAGCAAGTCTTGCCCCAGAAGGGTGTCTCCAGCACAGAAGTTCTCCCACCATAGACACAGGTGATTCTCACAGCCAATTGGCCTGGAGGTCAATTCCTCCCAGTGAAACCTACAACAATCAAGGCTTAACTACAACAAGACTGTGCACAAAGCCCACAAAGGGGTGCCCCAAGAGTGTCCAACTCAGGTAATTGGGGAGGCTGAGCCACTGGGCCCTATAGGACACCTAGCACAAAAAGCCACTCTATCAACAAAGGGAAGCATAAAAAATGTGGAGACAAAGAAATAGGACACAAATGACAGAAATAGAGGAAAGCAAACTACTGGATATAGAGTTCAAAACCACACTTTTAAGGTTTTTCAAGAATTCTCTAGAAACCGCTGATAAACTTAGTGAGACCCTCTAGGTTATGAAAAAGGACCAACTGGAAATTAAGCATACACTGACTGAAATAAAGAATATTATACAGAGTTCCAACAGCAGACCAGAGGATCGCAAGAATCAAGTCAAAGATTTGAAATACAAAGAAGCGAAAAACACCCAACCGGAAAAACAAAAAGAAAAAAGAATCCAAAAATATGAAGATAGTGTAAGGAGCCCCTGGGACAACTTCAAGCGTACCAACATCCGAATTATGGGGGTGCCAGATGAAGAGAGAGAGCAAGATATTGAAAACCTATTTGAAGAAATAATGACAGAAAACTTCCCTTACCTCATGAAAGAAATAGACTTACAAGTTCAGGAAGCACAGAGAACCCCAAACAAAAGGAATCCAAAGAGGACCACACCAAGACACATCATAATGAAAATGCCAAGAGCAAAAGACAAAGAGAGAATCTTAAAAGCAGCAAAAGAAAAAAAGTCAGTTACCTACAAGGGAGTACCCATACAACTGTCAGCTGATTTCTCAACAGAAACTATGCAGGCCAGAAGGGAGTGGCAAGAAATATTCAAAGTGATGAGTACCAAGAACCTACAACCAATATTACTTTATCCAGCAAAGCTATCATTCAGAATTGAAGGTCGGATAAAGAGCTTCACAGATAAGAAAAGGCTAAAGGAGTTCATCACCACCAAACCAGTATTATATGAAGTGCTGAAAGGTATTCTTTAAGAAGAAGAAGAAGAAAAAGGTAAGGATACAAATTATGAACAACAAATACACATCTATCAACAAGTGAATCTAAAATTCAAGTGAATAAATAATCTGATGAACAGAATAAATTGGTGAATATAATAGAATCAGGGGCATAGAAAGGGAGTAGATTGACAATTCTGAGGAGGGAAAGGGGTTTGGGTGGTGCGGGAAGAGACTGGACAAAAATCATACACTTATGGATGAGGACAGTGGGGCGGGGGGGGGGCAGAGGGTGGGGTGGGAACCGGTTGGAGCGGAGCTATGGGGAGAAAAAAGAGGAACAACTGTAATAATCTGAACAATAAAGATTTAACTAAAAAAAAGAAATGGATAGGATAATTTATAATTCATGAAAAATTTTTTTTAAAAAAGAGCAAAGATGGTGGTGGGTAATGATTTAGACACTAAGATATGGACAAGAAAAGAATCTTTTCAGAGAAATATATCTCTAATGGAATGCCAGTCCGAGGAAAGTTACCAAGTTGTTGCTGTAGTTCTTCTGAAAAAGAAAATGGAACACTTTTGTAAATATAAGGGAAATAAACACAGAAAATTAAGATCCGTTAAAAATTGCCACTGCAAAGTGAACTGGTGCAGTGAATATGAATAAAGAGTAAGCAGGGGACAAATGGAAACAGAAAAATTAACACTTATTTGTCCTTAGAAAAGAGAGAAAAATATGTGAATTTTCTCAAATGACTAAATAAAAGGAAAATGTTGCTGAAGTGGTAGAGAGAGCACACCTATAATTGTATCCCATACATTTATCTTTTCTTTTTTTTAATTAAATCTTTATTGTTCAGATTATTACATTAGTTACTCTTTTTTCCCACCATAACTCCCCTCCACCCAGTTCCAACCCCACCCTCTGCCCTCACTCCCCACCCACTGTCCTCATCCATAGGTGCACGATTGTTTTCTAATCTCTTCACTCACCCCCACACCCCTTTCTCCCCCCCCCCCCAAGAATAGTCAGTCCATTCCCTTTCTATGTCCCTGATTCTATTACAATCACCAGTTCATCAGATTATTTATTCACTTGATTTTTAGATTCACTTGTTGATAGATGTCTATTTGTTGTTCATAATTTGTATCTTTACCTTTTTCTTCTTCTTCCTCTTCTTACAGGATACCTTTCAGCATTTCATATAATACTGGTTTGGTGGTGATGAACTCCTTTAGCTTTTCCTTATCTGTGAAGCTCTTTATCTGGCCTTCACTTCTGAATGATAGCTTTGCTGGATAAAGTAGTCTTGGTTGTAGGTTCTTGGTATTCATCACTTTGAATATTTCTTGCCATTCCCTTCTGGCCTGCAAAGTTTCTGTTGAGAAATCAGCTGACAGTCGTATGGGTACTCCCTTGTAGGTAACTGATTTTCTTTCTCTTGCTGCTTTTAGGATTCTCTCTTTGTCTTTTGCTCTTGGCATTTTAATTATGATGTGTCTTGGTGTGGTCCTCTTTGGATTCCTTTTGTTTGGGGTTCTCTGCGCTTCCTGGACTTGGAAGTCTATTCCTTTCACCAGATAGGGGAAGTTTTCTGTCATTATTTCTTCAAATAGGTTTTCAATATCTTGCTCTCTCTCATCTTCTGGCACCCCTATAATTCGGATGTTGGTACGCTTGAAGCTGTCCCAGAGGCTCCTTACACTATCTTCATATTTTCGGGTTCTTTTTTCATTTTGCTTTTCCGGTTGGGTGTTTTTTGCTTCTTCGTATTTCAAATCTTTGACTTGATCCTTGCGACCCTCTGGTCTGCTGTTGGGAGTCTGTATAATATTCTTTATTTCAGTCAGTGTATGCTTAATTTCTAGTTGGTCCTTTATCACAACATCGAGGGTCTCATTAGATTTCTTGAGGATCTCACTACATTTATCGGCGGTCTTACCAGTCTTTTCGAGGGCTTCTAAACAGTTCTTTAAAGACCTTAAAAGTGTGGTTTTGAACTCTATATCCAACAGTTTGCTTTCCTCCAATTCTGTCGTTTGTGTCCTGTTTCTTTGTCTCGGCATTTTTTTATGCTTCGCTGTGTCGATAGAGTGCCTTTCTGTGCTAAGTGTCCCAATTACCTAAGGTAGACACTCTTGGTGCACCCCCTTGTGGGCTTTGTGCACAGTCTTGTTGTGGTTAAGCCTTGATTGTTGTGGTTATCACTGTGAGGAATTGACCTCCAGGTCAATTTGCTGTGAGAATCAGCTGTGTCTGCGGTGGGAGAACTTCTGTGCTGGAGACACCCCTCTGGGGCTAGACTTGCTTCGATGGGGCTTTGGTGCTCACTGAGTCTGCCTCCTGAGTGTGTCTTTTATGGTTCCACGGAGCTTAAAGCTGGATGGTCCCACTCTGACCTCTGGGCTTCCTGGCTCCTGGATCTCTAGGGAGGTGCTAATCTAGCCTTTGCCTGAGGCTATCCAGCAAAAGCCTCCCTGCAGGGCTTGGGCGGGGTGGGTCCCACGGGATCAACAGGGCGGGGTTAGCAATTATGGCTGCTCTCAGTCTTGCCCTCAGAGGCTCTGCTTCTCAGTGTCCCAGTAGTCGCTGCAAGCCCCACGGAGAGAAAGCTGCCCTAGGGTTCTGAGAGATGCCAGACAGTCCCGCTTCTCCCGTATGAGTCTGGGTCCTTAGAGACTCGCCCAGAACTGGAGCTCAGAGCCTGAGACTCCCTCCCGATTGAAAACAACTGCGCCCTCAGCCTCCAGCCCACTCCACATGCACTCCGAACCTTAGTATTTTACTTCAGCACTGCGCCTCCTCTGAGCCTCGGTATGCTTTTCTCTTTCCTCCTAGTTGTAGAACATCCACTCAGCCAGCTTTCCTGTGGTTCTGGATGATGTCCGTTCCGTCTTTTAGTTGTATTTTTGAAGTGGTTGTTCGAGGCAGCAAACTCCCGTGTTTACCTATGCCGCCATCTTTGTTTCTCTGTCTGAATTCAAATAATGGACTCAAAGACAGAAGGATGAGGAAAACGAGACTTTTAATACATTCTTGAGAGCCGGTGTCCATCCCATTGTACAGGCACCCCATACATTTATCTTTATGGGTGGCTTGAGGCACTTGGGACATTCAAGTATTGGACCACATCACTTATTTAATGAAATAAAATAATTTTGTTCTAAATATATTCATAGCAATAGTATATATAAATTAGTATTTTAATTTTGCCAAATTTTCTATTATATTAAATTAAGCAAGGCGTCTTTCAGTGAAATCTATTTTGTACAATTGAAAGATAATCTATAAATCCTAGAAAATTCTTTTTAGTAGTTGTTATAATCATTGAGAAAGTGCATGACTATTATGTGTCGACAGAAATCTTTTTTGCAAGTCTACCGGTTTTAAATCTTTGAGTTTCACGAAATTGCAACATAACTTAATTGTCAAAAGATAGAAATTTTAAAATTAGCTTTTGTCAACACTTTGCTGTTTTTAGCATTTAACTCAGGAGTTCAAAGAATTGAGTGATATTGGTACTTGTCTTTTCTCTTGTCACTGTCCACTGAAAAGGAAAAGGGAGAAATAAATGACTCATATCAAATGAAAACACAACATGGGAAAGGGAGGAGAATAACATTGGTAGCCTCTTCACGGCTCACTCTGTAGTTAAAAAATTGCATGCTTGTGAAAATTGCAACCAAAAGTTTCCAAAGGACAGCTCACCCATCAGAGGCAACACGTTCCCTCCTTCATGCCTTGTGCAAGAGGAACTAAATGCGGAAATAAACTCATGAGGGAGCTGGGACAGACCTTCTTGGAGGCACAGTACCAATCGTTCCTCTGCCTGTGGACTATCACCTGTTTCAGACTGAAATGCAAACTTGAATTTCTACATGAGACAGGTAGGAGGAAGCGTACAGGAAAGACACCCACCTGTTCAAAACTGTACCTGCTGCACTGGTCATATGGAACTTGCACTGTACATTAAATACATATATTCTTTTTAAATTAATAATTTGTAATGTTGACACTATTGCAGATGTCCCCATCCCTCCTCTTTGCCCACCTCAACCTACTGCCCCCTCCCACTCCATTGGCCTTCACGACATTATTGTTGTGTCCACGGGGTAGGCATATATGCTCTTTAGCCAATCCTTTCACCTTCTTTATTCCATCACCTCCACCCCCCACCCTCAGACACTGGCCACCATGCTTCTGGTTCCATTTTGTTCAGAAGTTTATTTTGTTCATTGGACTCCACATATTAGTGAGATCATATGGTATTTGTCTTTCTCAGACTGGCTTATTTCAGTTAACATATACTCTCCAGGTCCCTCCATGCTGTCACAAAGGTAAAAATTCCTTCTTTTTCAGCCCCGTAATATTCCATTGTGTAATCCTACTCCTGGGAATATATCCTAAGAATCCCGATACACCAATCAGAAAGAATATATGCACCCCTATGTTCATAGCAGCATTATTTACAATAGCCACGTTCTGGAAACAGTCCCTCTTCCCATCAGCAGATGAGTGGATAGAAAGATCTGTGGTATAAGAAACATATTCTTAGATTCCATTCCCAAGGAAACAAAAATATGATTGGAATTTTCATTATCAAAGAGAAATCAAACTGGCGGGAATCAAACCTGCAACCTGGGCGCATCAGGATAGCACTCTAGCTACTGAGCTACAAAGGTAGGGTTGCAAATGGTTTTTAAAAAGTGCAGTTTGTCATTTGATAACAGAGTCGATGTAAATGCAAAAGAATAAAAAAAAATGGCACGGTTGAATATTTTTTATATCCAGAAAAATTACAAAAAATACTTATATATTAACCTAGTAGTAGCCTGGTGCACAAAAATTTGTGCACTCGGGGGTGAGGGTGAGGAGTGGGGCTAGACCCCTCAGCCCGACCTGCACCCTCTGTCATGTTCTGGAACCCCAGCCACTCCTGGCCTAGGCACAGGCCTACGGGCTTGGGAAGCCTGGCTCCCGAGGCCCCATTTTATCAAGAGAACAAAGTCGGTGTTAGTTACAGCCCTCAAAGAACCCAGTACACTGCCTCTGTGCATACAACTGCCTCGTTCCTATGCCTACTTCGCCCTACTGAATTACTAACATCTTGAGGACATATCTATGTCTTATCCTGCTTCAACTTCAGTGCCTGGCCTGGTGCCATGGACCTGAGAGAGTTTGCTGAGTGAGTGAATAATGAGTGAGTGAATGAGTGAATGAATGAGCGAGTAAGTGAATGAGCAAGCAGCTAAGGGCAGGAACGTGTCGCCATGGCAACATGGCAGAAGTTCCGGCCCCACTCCCGGCTCCTTGAAGCCCACCCCAGGAAAGGTCCGCCCTGTTCCCAGCGGCCTGGGGCCCCTTCCTGGCTGCATACTGAATTACTAACATCTTTAGGACATAGCTCTGTCTTATCCTGCTTCAACTTCAGTGCCTGGCCTGGTGCCATGGACCTGAGAGGGTTTGCTGAGTGAGTGAATAATGAGTGAGAGAATGAGTGAACGAATGAGCGAGTAAGTGAATGAGCAAGCAGCTACCATCGGGGATAGTTCACACTCTGCTCTGAGCTGCCTGATGCAAACCACGGGAAGTTCCTGCCCTGCTCCCAGCGGCCCCACTCCCCTCTCCCGGCTGCATAGTTCGTGCAGGGCAAAGGCTGCCCAGGTGTGCATTTTGGCAAATCAGTGCATTAGCACCTGCCAGCCTGGGATCCCCCCGGAGGGCCGTTTGTGGGCCTTGCCAGTGGCAGATCGGTGCATTAGCACCTGTCAACTGGGGATCCCCCCCGGGAGGACCATTTGTGGGCTTAGCTGGTGGCAGATTGGTGCATTAGCACCTGTCAGCCTGGGTCCCCCCGGGAGGGCCCTTTATGGGCATGGCCGGTGGCAGATCAGTGTATTAGCACCTGTCAGCCTCATATCCCCTCAGGATGGACGTTTGTGGGTGTGGCTGGTGGCGGATCAGTGCTTTCAGCTGGGGATCTCATTGGGAGGGTCGTTTGTGGGCGTGACCGGTGGCCGATCACTGCGGTCCAGCTGCCAGCCCTGGGTCTGTTCCCATACGGGCCGCCTGCCACCCGGGTCGAAAATAGCAGGCCCAGATGGCAGCGGGGCAAGCGGGATGGCGCTGTCCCGCCCTGCCTGCAGCATGCAAATTAACCGCCATCTTTGTTGGCGGTTAACGGCCATCTTGGCTGGTGATTAATTTGCATATCTCGCTGATTAGCCAATGGGAAGGGTAGCAAAGTTATGGTTAATTACCATGTTTCTCTATTATTAGATAAGACGTCCATAGAACACCTGGGTTATATATTCAAAGGCAACTCACACTTGACCAATGAATAACATTTTCATTACCAAGAGTAAAGGGATGCCAAAACCGGTTTGGCTCAGTGGATAGAGCGTCGGCCTGCGGACTGGGGGGTCCCAGGTTCGATTCCGGTCAAGGGCATGTACCTGGGTTGCGGGCACATCCCCAGTAGGGGGTGTGCAGGAGGCAGCTGATCGATGTTTCTCTCTCATCCATGTTTCTCTCTATCTCTCTCCCTTCCTCTCTGTAAAAAATCAATAAAATATATTTAAAAAAAAAAAAAAGAGTAAAGGGATATCAGAAGTCTTACCTAGTTTGTTCTGAGCCTCCTCTGAAAGAAAAGGAAAGACCAATGTCAGGTGATTGGGAAAAGATCACAAAGGGAATTAAAATTTACAAATAAATTCATATTTAATAACTTTAACAGGTTTCAGAAGAACACACACATATGTAAAAACATATGCACACACAAGGCCACACACATGCATGAACACATACATATATAAACAATGCGCCACCACCCACGCGCACACACATCACGCTCCCTTCACACACAGTGGCTCAGAGTTCACTGCTGTCCAGTAAATAAACAGGAAGAAAGTGGAGTTAATTTAGTGAAATAACAAAGTTTTAAAATATTCCTTTGGTAGTTAATTGTTAAGATCCTCTTGATTTTTTTAAGTTTATGTTCCTGCTTGTCAGTTTGTTAACTTTAGTCATTGGCTACCTTTAAATATATGGGTCGGTTTCATCACTGTGGCAGCTACACTGTACCAAGTGGCCACAAACACCGGGGAAGGGGACACTGAGACAAAGCTGTGCTATACAGGGTCAGGGTGCTGGTGCCCGTGTTCACAATGCTTTAGTCCATCGAGTAATTGCCAGTGGTAGTGCACTTTAGCTTCTGTGTTAGGTCATTCCTGAACGAGATTTTCTTAATCAATTCACATGGGAGCTGAATGCAGGAGAGAGAAAGGACTGGGATTCTCTGACAAGGATTCTGTCTCTCACTGGACCTTTACTGTGCCTGTCTCTTAACTGAGAAGTCGACAACTAAACACACTTGTAGGAGAGAGGTTTTATAAACATTGTGCAGAGATGAAACTAAAGTCCCACATCTGCTCACGACTATTTCTACAACATGGCCAGTCACATCCCTTCTGTAAATGGAGAACAACTCAGGAAAGTCCATTCTACCGAAATCATCGATACAATTGTATAAAAATGTCATCTGATATGTAGGGACAGAAAGATTGAAATAACTCCTGAGTGGGGTACTAAAGAGTGATGTGGGATTATCTTAGAAACTTACCTTAGATTTTATAGAATTTACTTGAGTGAAAAACATAAGTATAAAGATCCCAAAGGAAGAGCAATTTGATGAATTAATAAACAATTGAATAAAAATGAAAGTGGAGTAATAACTATGGTTGTAAAGAGCAAATAACCAGGCACAATCAGGTAAAAATAGTTATATATCTTGGATCATGTGAGAATATGGTCAAGGGAAGTAGAATAGCAATTCTCAAGGTCAACTTGCCACCAGTCTGTATGTTCAGAGTGTTTAAAAGTCCAATAGAAGAGAAATCATACATCAGAAACTTTGAAGCTTGATTCCTTCCCTTAACAATTAGCATATTATTGTGTGCACAGCAATGGGCACGCCTATCCAGAGGCCCCGGGGGAGAACCCAAGTAAAACGTAGTTTTCCAGAAGATACCTCGTGTGGAAGCAAGCACAAGCTCCCTAAACTGATCTTCAGCTCACCAGCCTTGAAATGCAGTTATAGGAAGCATGTGAGGTAGAGACAGTGAGTGAAGGAAAGAGAATGGAAAGGGTAGAGGCAGAGGATGGGAGAATCCCAGGAAGCAAACAAGGAAATGGATACCATAATTTAACATTCATGAAAAAATAAAAAAAGAGCAAAGATGGTGGTGGGTAATGATTTAGACATGAAGATATGTACAAGAAAAGAACCTTTTCAGAGAAATATATCTCTAATGGAATTCCAGTCTGAGGAAAGTTACCAAGTTGTTGCTGAAGTTCTTCTGAAAAAGACAATGAGAAACTTTTGTAAATATAAGGGCAATAAACACAGAAAAATAAGATCCTTTAAAAATTGCCACTGCAAACTCAACTAGTACAATGAATATGAGTAAAGAGTAAGCGGGGAACAAATGGAAACCGAAAAATTAGCACTTCTTTTTCCTTGGAAAAGAGAGAAAAACAAGCGAATTTTCTCAAATGACTAAATACAAGGAAAATGTTGCTGAAGTGGTAGAGCACTCCTAGGATTGTACCCCACACACATTTCTTTATGGGTGGCTTGAGGTATTTGGGAAGTTCAAGGTTTGGACCACATCACTTATTTAATGAAATAAAATAATTTTGTTTCAAATATTTTCTTAGTAGTATATATAATTTGGTATTTTAATTTTGCCAATTTTTCCATGTATATTAAATTAAGCAAGGTGTCTTTCAGGGAAATCTATTCCCAAATACCATCCAATCTGAAACAAAAGTATAATAAAATATTATTACTAAAGGGAAATATTATACTTTCAGAAACATCATCCTAGGAGCTTCTCAAGTCATTTACAAAAAAAATAATTAGAATATATATATATATATATACACACACTAGAGGACCAGTGCACAAAAATTTGTGCACTTGGGGGTCCCTCAGCCCAGCCTGTGCCCTCTTGCAGTCTGGGACCCCTCGGGGGATGTCCACCTGCTGGCTTAGGCATGCTCCCGGGGGGATTGTGCCTAAGCTGGCAGTGATACATCCCTTGGGGGATGTCCACTTGCCAGCGGGCCTAAGCTGCAGTTGAACATCCACAGAGCTGCTGAGGAGGCAGGAGAGGCTCCCACCATCGCCGCTGTGATGCCGTCAGCCTGGCTTGTGGCTGAGCAGAGCTCCCCCTGTGGGAATGCACTGACTACCAAGGGGCAGCTCCTGCATTGAGCATCTGCCCCCTGGTGGTCAGTGTGTGTCATAGTGACCAGTCATTCCCAGTCGTTCTGCTGTTAGGGTCAATTTGCACATTACCGCCCTAACGGGTTTGGCTCAGAGGATAGAGCGTTGGCCTGCAGACTGAAGGGTCCCAGGTTCGATTCTCATCAAGGGTATGTACTCTGGTTGCGTACACATCCCCAGTAGGGGGTGTGCAGGAGGCAGCTGATTGAAGTTTCTCTCTCATTGATGTTTCTAACTCTCTATCCCTCTCCCTTCCTCTCTGTAAAAAATCAATAAAATATATTTGGAAAAAAAATTGCATGTGCACATTACCCTTTTATTATATAGGATAGAAGCCTGGTGCATGGGTGGGAGCCAGCTGGTTTGCCCTGAAGGGTGTCCCGGATCAGGGTGGGCAGGGGACCCCCAGCTCCCTATGATTGCCCATGCCGCCCCTGCTCACGATTGCTGGCTCTGCCCATGCTCAGGCCTAACACCTCTGGCCAAGGCATTAGGCCTGGGCAAGGGACCCCCAGGACCCCACCATCGCCAACTCAGCCCCTGCTTCCTGCGATTGAAGGCTCCACCCTAATGCCTCTCACCCAGGCATTAGGCCTGGGCAGGGGACCCACAGCTCTCCAAGGGACCTCTTGCTCCACCCCTTCCCAGGCCTAACGCCTGTGGCCAAGGCAGTAGGCCTGGGCAGGGGACCCCAAGCTCCCACCATCAGCGACTCTGCCCCTGCTCCCCATGATTGCTGGCACTGCTCCTGCCCAGGCCTAATGCCTCTGGCTGAGGTGTTAGGCCTGGGCAGGGGACCCTCCCAGCTGCAGCTGCCCCCAAGATCGCTGGCACCGCCCCTGCCCAGGCCTAACGCCTCTGGCCAAGGCATTAGGCCCAGGCAGTGGGGACCCCCAGCTGCAGCCGCCCCCCAGTCTTGGGCTCCGCCCCTGCCCGGGCCTTACATCTCTGGCCAAGGCATTAGGCCCAGGCAGCGGGGACCCCCAGCTGCAGCCGCCCTTGCCCGGGACTAACGCTTCTGGCCAAGGTGTTAGGCCCGGGCAGCGGGGACCCTCAGCTGCAGCTGCCCCTGCCCGGCTGCAGCTGCCCCCCAATCGTGGGCTCCGCCCCTGCCCGGGCCTAATGCCTCTGGCCGAGGGTTAGGTCGGGGCAGAGGGGACCCACAGCTGCAGCCACCCTGAGATCCCAGGCTCCGCCCCTGCCCAGCTCCCATCGCTGGCTCCACCCCTACTTCCTGCTATCACTGGCCAGTGTGGCAAAGGCACAGGATTCTCCGATCAAGGCTGGGGGCAGGGCAAAGGTGGCCTTGGGGGCTGCCTTTGCCCTGCCTCCCCCTTTAGCTCCCCCCTGGGTTTCTGATCACTGTCAGTGCCAGGGGGCTTCTTCCGTGCTTTCCCTTTTGCCTCCCTGCATTGTGCCTACATATGCAAATTAACTGCCATCTTTGTTGGCAGTTAACCGCCATCTTGGCTGGTGATTAATTTGCATATCTCGCTAATTAGCCAATGGGAAGGGTAGCAGTCGTACGCTAATTACCATGTTTCTCTTTTATTAGATTAGATAAATATATATATATGAACTAGAGGCCCGGTGCATGAAAATTCATGCACTCAGGGGGGTCCCTCAACCCAGCCTGCATTCTCTCACAGTCTGGGACCCCTTGAGGGATGTCCGACTGATGGCTTAGGCTCGCTATCTGGTGGATTGGGCCTAATCTGGTAGTCAGACATCCCTCTGGCAGCCCAGGAGCCCTCGTGGGGTGTCCGACTAACAGCTTAGCATGCCTAAGCCATTAGTCTGACATCCTTACTGCTGCCCCGGAGGCGGGAGAGGTTCCTGCCACTGCCTCTGTGCTGGCCAGCCATGAGCCAGCTGCTGGCTGAGCGGCACTCTTGCTGTGGAAACACACTGACCACCAGGGAGCAGCTCCTGTGTTGAGCGTCTGCCCCCTGGTGGTCAGTGCATGTTATAGAGACAGGTCGTTCCCAGTCTTTCTGCTGTGATGGTCAGTTTGCATATTACCCTTTTATTTTATAGGATGTATAGATACACACATAAATTCTTCTCTATACATAAAAGAATCGCACTTTGTAGAAATATCTACTTTGCCATGAAAATGCAGAACTGTAAAGAATAAACACTATAGTGGGTAGAAAATATGAGGAAAAATTGTGTAAAATATTTCCATACTGCTCCTTTTTTTTCTTCTTTGCTAAATCCTTCCAACAATGTGATGATTGCTGAAAGGAGAGGTGGGGGTAACTGGAGGGGGCATAAATGGTGATGGATGGAGACTTGACTTGGGGTGGTGAACAAATAATACAGTGAACAGATGATGTGTTGTGGAATTTTGTCAATGAAACTTGTATAATTGTGTTAACCAGTGTCACTCCAATACATTCAATAAAAAGAAAAAATATTTGAATACTTATGAACCCTTAAGCTATATGATCAAGGGGAGTGGAAGACTGAGCCTCATGTTTAATGTTGACCAAAGAGTGACATCAGAATTTACACATCTCTGATAGGACAATGGATAGGGAAACTTACTCAGCAAGTTTGTTGACTACTTTCCTTTCTTAAGGTTTCAGGAAGTATCAATTGCATAGAAATGGGTCTTAACACATAACAGATATTCAGAGTTAGGATGCTTTCAATATATATTTCAATATATATATTATATATTTTAGAAACTGTGAGTGTATCAATCTAATGCTCTTTATCTCACCATTTCTTAGTGAGAATGTAACAAGTCTCTGGAGAAAAAAGAAGCCAATGCTTGTAAGGGAGAAATGTTATAGAATGAAAAAAGAAGAAATAGAAAAAGCAACAGAAGTGGAGAGAACTTAACATAGAAGTCCATACATGAAAGTTGGTTAAAAAGGATAAAATTTATTAAATAGAGAAAGAAACCTCAGTAATATTACTAAGATGATTACCTTAATAATTGATATTATTTATAATTTTATTGTTTGATGAGTCAGTTCTTATTATTGAAGTAGTGATGTGGTATAAAATTGCTTACAGAACTGACTTAGAGAATACTGAATCACTGGTACTAAGAAAATGCAGGATTAGTTTCTGGGCACATGTATTCACAATATTTTTGTTCACCTATGTAACAAAAACTTACTGTATTTGGATTTCTATCTTACTTTACGCCTAAATGAGCTAATGTAAACAAAAATCACTTGAAAAGAAGGGAAGTGAGGTACTAACACTGGAAGAGTTAAACTCAAATAACCTAAGTCTTTCTTGGAAAAAATTCATACATCACAAACATTAAAAGTACAAAACTTAAAAGATATCTACACTAATAAAAGAAAAACATGGTAATTAGCGTACGACTGCTACCCTTTTCATTGGCTAATCAGTGAGTATATGCAAATTAACTGTCAGCCAATATGGCTGCTGGCAGCCAAGAACTGAAGGGAGCATGAGGCTTGCTTGCTGCGGACTCCAACGTTCCCCGCCTCAATTGCAGGCCTCTCAACTGCAACTCTAAGCAACTATGTACTATGTTGCAAATAAGAAGGTAAACAAAACCCCAGAAACCAGCCAGACTGAAAGCCAGCGGACCGAAACTTTGTATCGATGTTTTCAGCAGCGAGGCCTCAGAGCTAAAGCTGGCCCAGAATAAAAAAAAGAAAACAAGGAGCTGTTGGAAGCTTCAGTCACTCGCTTCCGGAAAACAGCCCTCAGCCCCTCACCCAGACTGGCCAGGCACCCCAGTGGGGATCCCCACCCTGATCCAGGACACCCTTTAGGGCAAACCAGCTGGCTCCCTCCCATGCACCAGGCCTCTATCCTATATAGTAAAAGGGTAATATGCCTCCCAGCACCGGGATCAGCGGAGCAGCGAGGCTCCTGGCACCGGGATCAGCGTGACAGGGGGCAGCGCCCAAACCTCCTAATCGCCCTGCGGCTCTGTGTGTGACAGGGGGCGGGGCCACAACCTCCTATCTGCCCTGCTCTGTTCATGACAGGGGAAGGCGCCCCAACCCCCTGATCAGCCCTGCTCTGTGCCTGACAGGGGGGAGCTCCCCAATCCCCTGATTGCCCTGCGGCTCTGTGTTTGACAGGGTGCAGCGCACCAACCCCCTGATCAGCCCTGCTCTGTGTGTGACAGGGTAGAGCCATAACCTCTCCATAGGCCCTGCCCCGAGTGTGACAGTGGTGGCGCCCCAACCCCCTGATCGGCCCTGCTCTGTGGGTGATAGAGGGTGGTGCCCCAACCCCCCTCCACGGGCCTTGCTCTGTGTGTGACAGGGTAGAGCCATAACCTCCCCATTGGCCCCGCCCTGAGTGTGACAGGGTGCAGCGCCCCAACCCCCTGATGGGCCCTCCTCTGTGAGTGACAGGGTGCAGCACCCCAACCCCCTGATGGGCCCTCCTCTGTGAGTGACAGGGTGTAGAGCCCCAACCCCCTGATGGGCCCTGCTCTGTGAGTGACAGGGGGCAGCGCCCCAACCCCCTGATGGGCCCTGCTCTGTGCGTGACAGGGGGTGGCGCCGCAACCTTCCCATCGACCCTGCCTTGAGTGTGACAGGGGGCGGTGCCCCAACCCCCCAATCAGCCCTACCCTGAGCATGATTGAGGGTGGCATCGCAACCTCCCAATCCGCCCTGCTCTGTGCATGACAGGGTGGCGCCCCAACTCCCCAATCGGCCCTGCTCTGAGCCTGACCAGGGGCTGCACTTAGGGATTGGGCCTGCCCTCTGCCACTGGGGAGCAGGCCTAAGCCAGCAGGTCGTTATCTCCCGAGGGGTCCCAGACTGTGAGAGGGCACAGGCTGGGCTGGGGAACCCTCCTCCCACCGCCCCCCGAGTGCACAAATTTTTGTGCGCTGGGCCTCTAGTATTGTTAATATAATTATATGGACAGAATGGATCTGCTCATATTGATTGCAACAATAAGAGAAATCAGTGGTAGTATGGGAGAAATTAAATAACAAATGATGATGGCAAAATTCAGTTGAGAAGATATCAAAGCAAAATGATAAAGAATTGTATATGTTAGAGTCTGAAAAATGTGATTGTTGAGAGTTGAAGGCAAAAATACAATAAAAATGAAATACACAGTGAAATGTATTAATTGACTTGCCTTTTTCTTGTCCGTCCTTATCTGAAAAATGAAAGGAAGAAAGAACTCGTTCATTAAGAATGAGAGCACAATGTCAGGATGGAGGACAACAATTTGAAAACATTTTATAGTTTGCTCCATGGTTTAAATTGATCTGTATCTCTGATTCATCAAACAGAGACAGAACTGTTTTACATTCTTCCACCCATTGATGCAAAAGGAATTAACACAAAAATAGGAGAAAGCACAATAGGAATAAGTAAACTGGAACATCAATCGTTTGTATTTCATTGGGCTTCCCACTTTTTTCAAAATAAAATGCAAACTCTCTCATTTACATGAGATGGTACTTAAAAAATGATGAGGAGGTATACATTTAATCACCCATCTGTCCATGACTGTGCCTGTACCTATTATCATATGAAGCCTGCTCTATAAACTAAAGAGATATATTACTAAATTCGGTTCCTTTTGGAAACAAATTTAAAATTGAAAAAGTATCAGTAGGAAAAGAAGGATATGAAACATTTAATGATTATATTAGTGTTGTATGAAAAAATATTTTAGATTTATCCTAGGATGATAAATTTTCATGCTACAAAATCTCTCATTTAATAACATTTGGAGAATTATTGATAGTATAGTAATGGCCCCTTCAACTGGAATACCTATAAAGGTCCCAAGTTAACAGACATTTTCTAGAAAAATATGAATAGTAACCATGTGCCTATTTTCCTAATCTACTTCATCTCACAATATTCATCATGAAACTATGGCAAGTCTCTGGAAGAGAGATGAAGTCAATGTTGTAGGGAAAGAAAGGTAGGGAATCAAATAGGGTGTGATGGTAAATAAGAAAACAGAAATGGAGATAAGTTAATAAGAAAGATGTTCATGTGCAAAAATTGGGGGTGAACAATTGGACATCCAGGAACAATAGATAGCATACAGAGAAAAGGACAGGCAATGACAAAGACACCAAGAAATAAGTAACTTAAAGAGTTTTTGGATGTAGCGTTGTCCGAAAAATATATCAAGTAATTTCTGAAGATCATCTGGAAAAAAAAATAAACATATTTATGTAGCCCAGCCTGTGTGCCTCTGTGGTTGAGTGTTAACCTACAAACCAGGAGATCATAATTTCATTCCTCATCAGGGCACATGCCCAGGTTGCAGGCTCAATCCCCAGTAGGGTGTGTGCAGGAGGCAGCCGATCAATGATTCTCTTTTATCATTGGTTTCTATCTCTCTCTCTCTCCCTCTCCCTTCTCTGAAATAAAAAATAAATAAAAAATATATCTTTGAAACTACCATGGAAAATAAGCATAAAATTAATTTTTTTTAAAAAAATTGAAGATAATGTCAAACATATTGTGATGTAGATAAGCACATATATGTACATCATGCACACAAAATGAAGATACCAACAATTGTCCTTTTTTTTTTTTTTTTTTTTTAAATATATTTTATTGATTTTTTTACAGAGAGGAAGGGAGAGAGATAGAGAGCCAGAAACATCGATGAGAGAGTAACATCAATCAGCCGCCTCCTGCACATCTCCTACTGGGGATGTGCCCGCAACCCAGGTACATGCCCTTGACCGGAATCGAACCTGGGACCCTTGAGTCCGCAGGCCGACGCTCTCTCCACTGAGCCAAACCGGTTTTGGCAACAATTGTCCTTTTTTATCTAGAGAATATTCTACCAAAAAAAGTGAAAATGAGTGAATTAATTAAATGGATAAAAAATTAGGAATAATTCTGGTAGTTACCTTCTAAAAATGTACATGACTATTTTAAATATTATTTAGAATTTTATTACTCAGTTTGCCTTAATATGGTTTTTGGCTGCTACTGAATTTATGCAGCCAGTTCTCATTTTTGCCATAGCTCTGTTGTATAACATAGGCCCAAACATGAAAACTGAGAAGCTTGAACCATTTCTGCTAGATAAAATACAGAGTTAGGTGCACGAGTGTCCCTATTCAAAACAATTTTTTCTCAATCTATGAATACAGAACCTTGTTTTATGTGAGTTTCTATTTCAATTCATGCCCAAATGAAGCTCATCTTCATTAAATCTCAGGAAAGGAAAGACATGAAGTAATAAATATAAGTAAAGCGAGTTCTAAATCCAATGACCTGGGCATTTGTTGGACTAAATGTTCACACCAGTCGCTCAGAGGTATATGTTAATAAAATGTACTTGGCAGAAAGCAGCATCCTTATAGATTGAAGACACAGGGCAATTCAAAGCACTAATAATGGGTAGAATTTTTAAAAGATATGACAACATTCAGTTAGAAGATAAGACAAAGTCATGTAAAGTATGCACATGTTGGAGTTGAAGATGATCATTGACAGTTGAAGGTAAAGGTACAAGTAACAGATGAAACCAAGAGGAGGTACATAGGAAAACACATTAATGAAACTTACACTTTTTCCTGTGAATTTATCAATGAAATAAAAGTAAAAAGAGCCCTAGCCAGTTTGGCTCAGTGGACAGAGCGTCAGCCTGCAGACTGAAGGGCCCCAGGTTCGATTCCGGTCAAGGGCACATGCCTGGGTTGCAGGCTTGGTCCCCAGTAGGGGGCCTGCAGGAGGCAGCTGATCAATGATTCTCTCTCATCATTGATGTTTCTATCTCTCTCTCCCTCTCCCTTCCTCTCTGAAATCAATAAAAATATTTTTTTTTAAAAGGAAAAAGAACCTAACCTACTTATTAAAACTGAGGGCAGAATGTCAGGAAGGGAGAAGGACAAAAATGGAAACACATCCATAGTTTCCTGTGTGCTTCAAACTGACCCCCATGTCTGAGAATAGAAGCCTAAGCTCCAGAGGCCTTCTCATTGGAGGAAATGTTTTGCTTCCATTCATCCCTCAATGACAAAGGAGTTAAGATGGGAAGTGATACCATAAGAAGAGGAAGGCAAGGATTTTCTCTGGGGTAAATAGCATCTATCACTAGTCTTGTATTGGGCCTTCTACCTTTCTCCAAATAAATTTTAAACACACACAAAGGAATTACTTAAAAAAAGTTGAAAAAGCATAGTAAAATCACCCATTTGTCCCAAACTGTGTAGCAATAATCAAAGGAAACCTATTAAATACATTAAAGAAATATATACCTAAATTCCATTCCCTCTGAAAACAAGTAGACATATAAAAAAATTAATAAGAAAAGAAGGATGTTAAACCTTTAATGATTATATTAGTGTTGCATAAACAACTTTTCTATTGTATTTTAATTTGATTGCTCCTCATGTCCTATATAATAAAAGCCTAATATGCTAAGTGTCCGGGCATTCAGACATCCGTTCAACCAATAAAAACATAATATGCAAATGATATGCATACACTCGCTATGATGTGCACTGACCAACAGAGGGCAGATGCTCCAACTGGAGGTTAGCTTGCTGCTGGGGTCCTGCTGATCATGCCCTGGAGCCCTCCTGCAGTCCCTCCCCAACTGGCCAACCTCCTGTGTTTCTTCCTGGCCCCAATAGTGCACTGGTGGATCCCTCAGCCTGCCCTGCACCCTCTTACAATCCTGGACCCCTGAGGGGATGTTGGAGAGCCGGTTTTGGTTTTGGCCAGATCCTGCAGGCCAGGCCAAGTTACCCCAATGGTACATGAATTCATTCACCGGGCCTCTAGTTATTCATATAAAAATTCAGAATTAATAGGTATATTATCATTGAACTTTCCTTGTGATATAAAATCCTTTTTAGAAACATTTTAAAGAGATTAAAGTCTGCAGCATTAATAACTGTGGTAATAAAAACTCAAAGAAGAAAGAACAATTAGTATGTTTAGAAGAAAACAGAAAAAATTTATAGAGTACTTGTATATCTTGGATCACTTTGGAATATGTACAAGAACTGTGGGAGAATGAGACTCAAGTTCATATTTTATCAATGAATGATATCAGATTTACAAAGCCTTTAAAGATCAAAGCATAAAAAACTTCCACTGGGAAGTTTGGACTTTCTCATCTCAATGGTTTGAATACATGACTGATGTTCTCTTTGGGAAACTATGTGCTTAACAACCTAATGGCCTTAGTGTTACCAAATTCTTATTAAAACTATGGCAAGTCTCTGAAAAGAGAGAAAACTACAAGGAAAAAATGGTATGAAATGGGAAAAAAAGAATTGAGAAAGAACGAAATGTGTAGGTAAACTAAAATAGAGAGAAATTAACTAACATAGCACAAGTCCATAACCAAAATATTGGGTGAAGACAGTAGACATCAAGGAAAAAGCAGGGCAACTGATGGCATATATAGTAAAAGGCAAAGAATATAAAAGACACCAAGAAAGCAGTCAATTTAAAGGGGTTTGGGAGTAACAGATTATCAGAATAATTACCATTTTTTTTTCGATTTCCTTCTGAAAAACAAACAGAAAAGATCAATGTAAATATCATGCCAAAGAAGCATAGAGAAAAATTTTAATTAAATCTATAAGAGGCGCGCGTGCGCGCGCACACACACACACACACACACACATACACATGCTGGCAAAGAGCTTTCTTTGTCCAGAGAACATTTTGCAAAAAAAATGAGAAGAGGTATTAAAGGAAAGAATTTACTGAATTGAGAAAAAAATTAGGAACAGTAACTCTGTTGTTATATTTTAAAAATAATCTCGATCTCTTTTGACATTATTTAGACTTTTATTGTTTTGTTTGTTAGTTTATTAAATTCTCAGCTATCCCTACAGCTCATAAATTCTTGTTATTTGGTAGCTGTGTTGCATAAATAGACACAAACATGGAGTAGAGGCTCTGGAATCTCTGCTCTTCAAGAAAAGAAAAGGTGGAAAAAAGGTTAAATCCCTGGGCAGCTCTTATTTACAGCACTTATGTCTATGGACTAATACGTAACATACTTTTATTGTATTTGAGTTTCCATTTTAAGTTATGCCTGAATGAAACTTAACTAAGCCATGAAAGAAAGAAAAATGACATTTAAACGACAGTAGATGGGTTTTGAAATCACATGACCTAAGCCTTTCTTGGAGATACTCAGACATCAGAAATCTTTAAAATACCAAAACTGCACAGGTATATTATTAATAAATTTGCTTGACAGACAAGATTGAGTCTGCATTGATTGCAACAACAACACAAATGAAAGAGTTTATGATAGGAAACAATGGATAACAAAGAGAAAAAATAAATAAAAATTAAGTGAAAAGATGTGTCCTGGTGGAGTTGAGGAGGGTGATGGACAGTTGAAGACATAGGTACAAGAAAGGATGAAACAAGTAAGGACAGGAAGTAGATTCCTGCCTTTCCTTTTTCCTGGTCACTCTCATCTAGAAAATGAAGGGGAGAGAGCAAATAATTCACTCAGAATGAAGGCATAATGTCAAGAAAGAGTAGGACAGAAATTTGAAATCCTTTTATAGCTTACTCCCTGGTTAAAATTGAAGGATATTTTTGAGGCTTGGAGACATAAGGTTCCAAAGGACATCTCAGCTGTTAGAGACAATGTTGGATTACGTCTTCCACATCTTGGTGAAAAATAAGCAAATACAGGAAATGGCACAGGAAGAGAAAGTAAAATAGGACTTCTTTGGGGAAAACTGTACTCTTTACTCATGTATTTTTCTTGGCACTTCTCTTTTTTTCCTGAATAAAATGCAGGCATGCATGCACACATGAGGCAGATGCTTAAGTCACGAGGAAGCATACAGCAAAAGAACCCATGCATCCAAAAGTGTAACTGGAGCAGCATATAAAGCTTGCACCATCATTAAAGGGATACATTGCTAAATTTCATTTAATATGTAAACAAAAAAATTGAAAAATATTATTATTAAAGGAAGGATGTCAAACTTTTATGATTCTATTAGCATTGTATGAAAAATACTGTAGTAGTCTCTTAGACTAGAGCTTCTCATGTCATTCACATACAATTTCAAAATTGAGAAATACATTATAAATGACCTTCTTAACAATATTAATGTCTCCTACAAACATTTAAAAAGAATTACAGTTTACTCAATTAATAATTATGTCAATAAAAATGCAAAAAATACAGAACAATGACTATGATAATTAAAGGATATAAACTAAGAAATTTTTTCAAAATACACATGTACTTGGGACCACTTAGGAAATATGATCAAGGACAATGAATGGAGAGTGAGCCTGAAGCAAACACTAGACAGAGGAATGATATCTGAATCCACACAGTCTTTGAAACAACAACAGATGGAGAAATTTTATTCAGCAAGTTTGAGGTCTTATCTCATAAGGTACTAACTTAATGAACGGACATTTTCCAGAAAATAAATATAGACTGTAAACAATATACCCATAAGTCTCATCCACCTGGTCTTACAAACTTCATAATGAAACTCTGTCAAGATTCTGGGTTATAGAACAAGAGGATTTATAGGGAAGTAACATAAAAATGAGAAAAGTACAAATGGGAAAGAATGGAAGGTAGGAAAACAGAAATGGAGAGGAGTTCATAAACAAAAAAAATTGGAGAGAGAAAAGTAGACACCCTGGAAAGAGAAAGCCAACAGATGGCATGTAGAAAAAACAAACAAAGAAAAAATAGAAAATATTAAAAGACACCAAAGAAGTGGTCATTTAAATGGCATTGGAGTAAAAGATTGGCAAAGAAATTTCTTAATTCGTTTCCAGATATCATCTGAAAAATAAAGTGGAAAAAATCCTTGTAAGTACTATGAAACAGAAACACAAGGAAAATTTAAATTAGTGAAAAGTTCCCATGCAACCGTAAATGCACCAGGATGCAGACACACACACACACACACACACACACACACACACACACACCTAAAGTAGATGAAAGCTACCTTTTGTCTTGAGAATATTGTACAAAAAGTAAAAGGAAAAAAGGAATGAATCTACTAAATTGAGAAAAATTGCATGAATATAAGTTCTGGTTGTTACTTTATAAAAATGTTTTTGATCCCCTTGACATTATTAAGGCTTTTATTATACCTTTACTTAAATTTAGTATATTTTTGGTTGCTACTAAATATACAGTGTATATAATCAATTCTCATTATTGTGGCAGCTACTTTGCATAAAGTAATCACAAATGTAAATTAGCAAATACTGAATCGTTGCTTCCAGAAAAAAACTATAGGATTTTGTTCTTGGTGACTCTTTTCACATTTTTGTTAAGCCATAAACACAGAACCTTGGTCATTATCTCAATCTCTTCTCAGAAGAAAATGAAAACACACACCCATACATGAGAGATTTACCTAAAAAGAGATGAGGGAGCAAAGAGAAAGGGCATCCATTTGTCCAAACCTGTGCCACTCCTACATGCATTAAAGAGATATATTTCTAAATCCCATTCCCTCTGAAAACAAAAAATTGAACTGAAAAAAGTCATTTAGAAAAAGAGGACATTAAATACTTTTGTTGTTGTTAATCCTTACCAGAGAGTATTTTTCCATTGATTTTTAGAAAGAGTGAAGGAAGGGGGAGAGAGAGAGAGAGAGAGAGAGAGAGAGAGAGAGAGAGAAAAGAGAGAGACATCCATTGGTTGCCTCTTGCACTCACCTGTACCAGGGCCAGGGATCTAACCTCAACTCAAGTACATCTAAATCCGCCCCTCCCCTGGGGGGCCAGGCTGATGCTTTAACCACTGTGCACCAATGGCCAGGGCCAGGACATTAAACTTTTAATGATTATATTAGTATTTTATGAAAAAATCATTTGGAAACATTGAAGGACAGTGTCTTCTTGAGCCACTCACATTGGAATATAAAGAATTGTGCCAAGCCAGAGTGACTCAGCTGGTTGAGCTTGTTACTGTGTACCTCAAGACTGCTGGTTCAATTCCTGGTCTGGGCACCTACCTGGGTTGCTGGTTAGATCCCGTCAGGGCACAAACAGAGGGAAACCAATTGATGTTTCCTCTCAAACAGATGCATCTTTCTATCTCTTCCCCATCCTTTTTCTGAGCATGTCCTCAGGTGAGGATTAAAAAATAGTTCAGAATTGAGGGATATATTATCACTTAAATTTCTTCAATATATAAACACATTCTACAACTATTTACAAATAATTGCAGCCCGGCCAGCGTGGCTCAGTGGTTGAGCATCGACCTATGAACCAGGAGGTCACAGGTTCAATTCCTGGTCAGGGCACATGCCCTGGTTGTGGGCTCCATCCCCAATGAGTGGCAGGCAGGAGGCAGCCAATCAATGATCCTCTCCCATCATTGATGTTTCTGTCTCTCTCTCTCTCCCTCTCCCTTCCTCTCTGACATCAATAAAAATATATTTAAAAAAACCCCAAAGAATTGCAGATTGACAAGTTGATTATTGTGTCAATAAAATTTTTTCAAGAAGTAAATGTATTATAAGTAAATATAAAATTTCAGGAAAGTCGTGTGAAATATTTTTATACCTGGTAACACTTAAGTAATATGACCAAATATGTACATTTGAAAATGAATGATATCAGAGGTTACAGAAGCTTTTGAAGCACAATGCAGAGAGGATGTGGGAGAAATCCTTAAGCAAAGTTCAAGATTAGAATACTAGACATTTAAAAGTATGAATCTTCTCTCAAAGTTTGCTTAAGATGGGCCCCTGAACTTGGAAAAAAATGACAGAGGTCCTAATTTAATGGGTATTTTAAAGACACTGTATATAGAGTGGAAATCATGTCCTGTTAGCACAATCCTCTTCACCTCACAAGATTCACAGTAAATATGGCAAGTTTCTGGGAAGCAGAAAATGCCAAAGTTTATAGGGAAGCACAGGTACGAGGTGGAAAAGGGAAGACACTGGGAAGGACGGAAGTTATGAAAAATAAATAGATGGAACTTAATATGTGAGAAGTATACAGACCAAAATAATTGAGGAAAAAGGACTTTCAATAGAAAGGTGAGTCAATGAATGTCATAGAGGGGAAAGGCAGATAATACTAAAGACATCATGTTGTTGTTGTTTGTTTTTTCTAAAATATATTTTATTGATTTTTTACAGAGAGGAAGGGAGAGGGATAGAGAGTCAGAAACATCAATGAGAAAGAAACATTGATCAGCTGCCTCCTGTTCTCCTACTGGGGATGTGCCCGCGACCAAGGTACATGCCCTTGACAGGAATTGAACCTGGGACCCTTCAGTCCACAGGCCGACACTCTATCTATCCACTGAACCAAACTGGTCAGGACATCATGTTGTTTTTTAAAGGTTTGGCAATAAAGGATTGTCAGAAATACTTTACCAAATTTTTATTGGAGATTTGCTGAAAAATAAAAGTGAAATAGAATATATCATGGGAAACAAATGTGAATAAAGTTCAATTTATTGTAAAACTCGCATGCATAATCACACCTGTCATGTTGGAGAGGAAAACACAACACACACATGTAGGAACAGTGGCTGAAAGCTCTCATTTACTCAGAGACAGTTGTTCCAAAATTCAAAGGGAGGAAAGATCTGAATATAGTGAATTAAGCAAAAAAATTTTTTAGAAATACAGTTCTGTTAGTTACCTTTTAAAAATGAGCCAGCCGTAGCTGGCTTGGCTCAGTGGATAGAGCATCGGCCTATGGACTGAAGGGTCCCAGGTTTGATTCCGGCCAAGGGCACATACTTGGGTTGCAGGCTCGATCCCCAGTAGGGGGCATGCGGGAGGCAGCCAATCAATGATTCTCATCATTGATGTTTCTATCTCTCTCTCCCTCTCTCCCTTCCTCTCTGAAATCAATAAAGAAATGTATTTTTTAAAATGTTCATAATTTATTTTGAAAGTTTTATAATTTGGGTGGGTTGCAAGCTTTTACAAGTTCTTTGGAACTAAATATAATATAGGCTGGGGCAAAAGTAAATATAGTTGTTTGCTAAATAATATAATAATTAATAAATGAAAAAGATTAAGAGAATATTATTATTCTCTGATTATTCACAACTTTAACCTACTTTTGAACCTGCCTGCATTCATGTCTCATGTTTACAATAGGCATGTTGTATATTTAGTTGCAACGATAGATTGACTTGGACAATATTGAAACAGATTTTCTGGAGGAATTCTGAGTTAGGTTAGTAGGCATCTGGGGGAATTGCAAAGTAATGAATTGGCCAATCAATAAAAAGGCAGGAAATGTTAGACATATCAGAAAGCAGTCATTTTAAGGTGTTTGGGACAAAAGGGATATGAGAGAAAATTTACCCAATATCTTCAGAAGTTTGTATGAAAAACAAAAGGGAAAAATTAATGTAAATTTTATTAGAAACACAAAAAATTAAAAATATTGAAAACTATGTATGTAAACTTAAACTTAGGATGTCGATACAAAACAAATATGCACACATACATACACAAATGCACACAAATGTGCCTACACACAAATATGCCTGAAAACTCCCTTTTGAGGTAATTAAACAGGGTAAAATGAATGAATTATCCCAATTGAGGAAATTATGCGAACATTAGTTCTGGTAATTACCTTAAATTTTTTCTGTGATTCCTTTTGACATTATTTAGTTTTTATTATTAATATTATACCGCTATTGTTCTTTAAAATTCTTGTAAATTAAATTTATTGGGATGATGTTAGTTAATTCAATTATGTCTAGTTTCTTAGACATCAGAAACTAGAAATTCTGAAACTCCACAGATACATTTTTTCTACTTTACTTGACAGAAAGGATTTGTCTACACAGGTTGCAAAGACAAGACAAGTCAAAGTAGTAATAGGGAAAATTTAATAACAAATTGAAGATTGTTAAATCTGTTATAAAGATAAGAAAATGAAACTATCTAATAATAGGGTAATATGCAAATTGGCTGGGGCACCATCACAGTAGTGACAGATCAACAGGCTAGGTGAATTCCCGCCTCCGGCAATGGACCCAGGACATGAGGCTCACATCCCTGCCCCTGGCAATGGGCCCAGATATGAGGCTCACATCCCTGACTCCAGCAACGGGCCCTGGGATGTGAGACTCATGTCACTCCCCCCTTTGCCCCCCTCCCCCCTTGCTGGCCTGAAGGTTCACAGGATTGTGGAGAGGCCCTTAAGCCGTAGGTTCCGCTGGTACTTCACAGGTGCCCACAGAGGTCTGCAGGCCTTTGCCATGGTCTGGCCCTGAGGTCCGCAGGCCTCCTCCAGCTCTGGCCTACCTCTTTGGGGCAATCCATCAAGGATCCCTGGCTAGGTGGGCGGGGTCTGCCTCTTTGGGGTGATGGATCACGGGGCTCCCGCACTCTGACAGGGCACAGGCCAGGCTGGGGGACCTCCCACCCCCACCCTGAGTGCACAAATTTCGTGCACTGGGTCATTAGTATCATTTAAAAATAGATGTGCTAGAGTTTAGACAGATCATCACTGAGAGATGAAAGCAAAGATACCAAAAGACAAAACAAAAAACCTGATAAAACAATGACTCTGCACAGAATGAAATACATTATATTTTTGAATGACAACTTCCCTTTATTTATCTGATTCTCGAATGACTTAGTTCCCTAACACTCTCATCCCTATCCCAATGTAATTGTGTATTATTAGCACCATGAGAATATTTAACATACCTGATGTGTTTAAATTTTTTGGGACAATTCCTTTGATGCTCATTCTCTAACATCACTGTGAAATGGGAACCTACTTATATTGAAATCTGAGTTCTCTTAAAATGACCCCAGAGAACTTGTACAGCTTCCTTGCTTTCTGGTTCACAAGATGATCCAAAGTCATTTTTACATATTTGACCCGATGTGGAAATGGCAATTTTTATTCTTTTAATGAGAAATTGCTTTTAGAAATCAAATTTTTAGAACGGGGGTGGTAATTTAGACCTACTCAGTAAAATGGGACATCTGTAATACTTTCAACAATAAAGATAAATTACAAATATATATGCCATATTTCTCCATGTATAAGACACTATATTCTTTGGTAAAATCGTTAGACTGAAAATCGAGGAGCATCTTATACACGGAAGTCAGCCAAGGAGGGAGCCATGGGTGCCTAGCTGCCCATACCTTGTCAAACAGGTTTCCTCCAATCATGAGCCTTATTGTTACTGACATCAGCTGATGATGTAATTGGAGGTGGAGTTGGAGAGTGGGCAGATGCAACAGGGACCAGAGTGTTCTGAGCCCATAAAGATCTCAAAAAATAAAATAAAAAGTTAAATACAGTTAAGCTATTGTCTTACTATGCAAAATTCAAACTGAATGTAATCATCTATGCAAAAGAGCTGCAGAGAGACAGTTTGGACCTCCTCCCACTGAGTGTGTGATCAGACAGTGGAGAAAACAGGAAGAACAACTCCTTAAATGCCAAAAAAGAAGTCCTTAAGAGGAAAACCAGCAAAATGTTTAAAATATTGATTTCTTAATTTTTGGTTGGAAAAGTGGGGGACATCTTTTACATGGGAGGAAAAATATGGCATATATAGTATTATTGGGACTTGGCTTTTTCCTGTACAAGGAAAAATATGGCATATATAGTATTATTGGGACTTGGCTTTTTCCTGTTCTTTTTATTTGAAAAAAAGAAAAGCAGAAGCAGTTCATGTAAAATGAAGGCACAAGTCAGGAAGGAAGGATAACAATATTTTGAAACCCTCTTAAAGTGTATTCTGACTCAAATTACTGAGAATGGAACCCATATAGTTCCAAATGATATGCCACAAATTAAGGCAATATTTTTTTGCATTCCCCATTACCTGATGCAAAAGGTAATGACATAAGAAATGATACCATGAGAATATCTAAAATAGGACTTTTTTTGGATTAACAATATCAATTTTTGGTCAAGCTTCTGTCTTTCTAATCTCTTTATAATGAATGCAAACATGAACAGATACATGAAACAAGCACTTAAAAATGATGAGGAAGCATAATGTAAAAGGACACATCTGTTGACTCTATCTGTATCAGCCTGTTCCATACATTAAAGAGACATAATCTTAAATTTGATTACCACTGAAAACAAAAGTGTAATTGAAAAACATTATTCAAAAAGGAAGATGTTAAACTTTTAGTGATTATATTAGTGTTTTACAAAAGATAACTTTAGGATGTATTATGAAAATTAATTTTATGTTAACCACATAACATTTTATACTTGAGAGATATTTTAATGACATTTCCATAAGGTGAAAGTCCTACTACAAACTCATATGATATCACTTATATGTGGAACCTAATTAACAAAATAAACTAGTAAACAAAATAGATCAGAGACATGGAAACATGCAACAGAATGAGGATCCTCAGAGGGAAGAGGGTGGGGAGGAAGATCAACCAAAGAACTTACATATCCTATATTATAAAAAGCCTGTGGCCGTGACGCCCTCACACTGTAATGACTGATCACCAGAAGGCTGTGTGTGCGGCAGGCACAAGTGGATGGGCAGGGACTTGACTCTAGATCTCGCAATGCCGGCAGGACTTGACGCTGCGTCCCTGCAGCAGGGTCTCATGCAATTTTGCGTGCTGTGCCACTATATATGCATAACCATGGACACAGACAATAGTGGGGTGAGGGCCTGTGGAGGGAATGGGATTGGCAAGGAGCAGGTCAATGGGGAAGAAAAGAGGACATATGTAATACTTTCAACAATAAAGATAAATTAAAAAAATAATTGTAGTTTTATTATTAATTTTGTAAATAAAAAGATAAAAATATTGGTGGACAAAGTGTAATTTTAAATATTTGCATACCTGGAAACACTTAGGTAATATGATAAATGGCAGTGGAAGAATGAGGCTCAAGTTCACCCTTTGCCAATTAATGGTATCAGAATTTACACAGACTTCACAAGGACATGGATGGAGAAATTTTACTTGGCAAATTTGGAGATTTCTGCCATTTCTTGAGTTTGAGGGAGAAACAAATTGAATGAAATGGACCCTTAACTTTGAATTAGGTGACAGAGCATATAAAGCAATGGTCATCCTCTGGGGGGAGGGGAATGTATATATGTATTCCATATATGTATATATATGGAAGTGATGTACCTAATGTCCTACCTAATATTCTTCATTTCATAAAGTGCATAATGAAAACTATGGCAAGTATCTGGAAAATATAAGTGGCCAATATTTACTGGGAAAGAAAGATATGAAGAACAAAGGACTCATACAGACTGATAATGAAGGGATGGAAAATAATTTTTCAGGCATATAGAAATGAATAAAAGCTGGGATAACTATACTTATATCTGACAAATTAGACCTCAAAGTAAAGCCCATAACAAGAGAGAAGGAAGGGCACTTCATAATACTAAATGAAGCAATTCAACAAGAGGATATAACTCTGGTAAACATATATACACCCAATACAAAAGCACCCAAATACCTTCTAGAAGATATCAAGGGAGGGCTCAACAGCAATATTGTCATAATAGGGGACTTTAATAACCCATTGACACCACTGGATAAATCCTCTAAATAAAAAATCAGCAAAAAATCAGCAATCCTAAATGACTCACTAGATCAGATGAAATTAATTGACATCTTCAGAACATTTCACCCCAAAGCTACAGAATATACATTCTTCTTAAGTGCACACAGGACGTTTTCAAAGATAGACCACATATTTGGACACAGGCAAAGTCTCTTCAAATTCAAGAAGAGATAAATCATATCAAACATCTCAGATCACAATGGCATAAAATTAGAAATCAACTACAATAAAAACAATTAAAAAAATCAAGCACTTGGAGGCTAAATAGCATGCTATTAAACAATGATTGGGTTACCAAAGAGATCAAAGAAGAAATAAAAAGCATCCTAGTAACAAACAACAATGAAAACACAACAATCAAAAAATCTATGGGACACAGTGAAAGCAGTCCTGAGAGGGAAGTTCATAGCTCCACAGGCCTACCTCAAAAAAATAAGAAAAAATGGTAATAAAATATCTAACCCTACAACTCAAAGAATGAGAAAGAGAGCCACAAGAAGAAAAACCCAGACTAAGCAGAAGGAAGGAAATAATAAACATCAGAGACATCATATAAGGCTTTTATTATGTTTCATTGTTCAAAGACACAATACAAAAGATCAATAAAACCAAGAGCTGGTTCTTTGAAAAAATAAACAAGATTGATGAACCTCTAGCCAGACTCACCAAGAAGCAAATTGAGACCCAAATAAACAAAATCAGAAATGAAAGAGGTGAAGTAAAGGATTATGAAAAAATACTATGAATAAGTCTATTCCAACAAACTAAATAACTGAGATCAAATGGACATATTCTTAGAAAAATACAAGTTTCCAAAACTTAATCAGGAAGAATAAAAAACCTGATAGGTCAATAACTACTAAATAAATTGAAGCAGTAATAAAATCGTCCAGCAAAATAATAATAAAAAAGCCCTGGTCCAGATGGCTATACAGGGGAGTTCTACCAAACATTCAAAGAACTAAAACCTGTCCTCCTCAGACTATTCCAAAAAATTCAAGAGGAAGGCATACTTGCAAGATCTTTCTATGTAGCCAGCATTACTCTAATTCCAAAACCATATAAAGACAACACAAAGAAAAAAAACTATAGGCCAATATTCTTGATGAAAAAAGATGCTAAATTCCTCAACGAAATTATAGCAAATCAGATCTGCATTACATTAGAAAGATCATACACCATGACCAAGTGGAATTGATTCTGGGGCTGTAAGGATGGTATAATATTCACAAATCAATAAATGAGATACATCACATAAACAAATTGAGAGACAAATATCACATAATCATATCAATCAATGCAGAAAAAGCATTTGACAAAATCCAACACCCTTTCTTGATAAAAACTCTCAGCAAAGTGGGAATAGAGGGATCATACCTCGACATAATAAAAGCCTTATATGACAAACCTACAGCCAACATCATACTCAATAGGCAAAAACTAAAACCATTTCCCCTAAGAACAGGAACAAGATAGGGATGCCCACTCTCACCACTCCTATTTGACATAGTATGGGATGGGCTAGCTATAGCAATCAGACAAGAAGAAATAAAAGGCATCCAAATTGGAAAAGAATAAGTAAAACTGTCCTTATTCACACATGACATAATATTGTACATAAAAAACTCTAAATACTTCATCAAAAAACTACTAGACTTAATAAATGAATTTGGCAATGTAGTAGCATATAAAATTAACTCCCAGAAATCTATGGCTTTTTTATGCACCAATAATGAACTCACAGAAAGAAAAACTAAAAAAAAACCCCAAAAAACAACAACAACAAAACAATCCCATTTACCATTGCACCAAAAATATTAAGATACCTAGGAATAAACTTAACCAAGTACGTAAAAGACCTGTACTTGGGAAACTACAGGACATTGAAAAAAGCGGTAGAGGAAGACATAAACAAATGGAAGAACCTACTGTGTTCATGGATTGGTAGAATCAACATCATTAAAATGTCTGTACTAACCAAAGCAATTTTTTAAAAATATTTTTTATTGATTTTTTACAGAGAGGAAGGGAGAGGAATAGAGAGTTAGAAACATCCATGAGAGAGAAACATTGATCAGCTGCCTCCTGCACAGCCCCTACTGGGGATGTGCCCTCAACCAAGGTACATGCCCTTGACTGGAATCAAACCTGGGACCCTTCAGTCCGCAGGCCGATGCTCTATCCACTGAGCCAAACCAGTCAGGGCCTAACCAAAGCAATTTATAGATTCAACGTAATCCCCAATAAAATACCAACAGCATATTTCACAGACCTAGAACAAACTTTCCAAAAATTCACCTGGAATTAAAAAAGACCCCTAATAGCCACAGCAATCCTGAGAAAGAAGAACAAAGTTGGAGGGATCATAATACCAGATATCAAGCCATATTACACAGCCACGGTTCTCAAAACTGCCAGGTACTGGCACAAGAACAGACATATAGACCAATGGAACAGGACAGAGAACCCAGAAATAGATCCAAGCCAATATGCTCAATTAATATTTGACAAAGGAGGAAAGAGAATCCAATGGAGTCGAGACAGTCTCTTCAATAAATGGTGCTGGGAAAATTGGTCAGATACATGCAAAAAAATGAAACTAGATCACCAACTTACACCATACACAAAAATAAACTCAAAATGGATAAATGACATAAATGTAAGACAGGAAACCAAAAAATCCATAGGCAGCAAAATAGCAGACATATGTCGTAGCAATATCTTCACTGATACAGCTCCTAGGGCAGTGATGGCGAACCTATGACACGTGTGTCAGAGGTGACACACGAACTCATTTTTTTGGTTGATTTTTCTTTGCTAAATGTCATTTAAATATATAAAATAAATATCAAAACATAAATCTTTGTTTTACTATGGTTGCAAATATGAAAAAAATTCTATATGTGACACAGCACCAGAGTTAAGTTAGGGTTTTTCAAAATGCTGACACGCCGAGCTCAAAAGGTTCACCATCACTGTCCTAGGGCAATGGAAACTAAGGAGAGAATAAACAAATGGGACTACATCAAAATAAAAAGCTTCTGCACAACAAAGGAAACCATCAACAAAACAACAAGAAAACCCACTGCATGGGAGAACATATTTGCCAATGTTATCACCGATAAGTGTTTAATCGCCAACATTTACAGGGAACTCATACTGAAGTATGGTAGCAATCATCTCAGGTAGAAACTATAGTTTAACTCTAACCCTGCTGTTTGGCTTCTGTACTTATTTGCTTTGTTTAACAATAGAAAAGTTACTATGATTTTCTGAACTTATGTATGCTATCCCACTCGATTGAATGCTCCCTTGTCGGTGGTTTGAATATAGCATTGATTGTGATCTCACTGGTTTTAGAAAGCACATTCTTCTATACCTGGGAACCAGGACAGCACAGTTATCCTAAATGACCTCAGTGGCTACAGATAACACGTTCCAGTTGACTCAGTGGTCCCAAGACCAGAACTGCACAATTATTCTAAATTGCCTCAGTGGCTCCAGATAATGTGTTCCTGTCAACTCAGTGGTCCCAGGACCCATGGCTCTAGGCAATGTGTTTCCGTTGATTCAGTGATCCGGAGACCCAAAACTATAATTTAACTAACATGCTCAATTCTGCTTTTGTAAACTGCTTTTTTGCAAACCAGATTCCTCATTCCAAACCCTGAGATGTAATCAATACCTTTGTGATTTTTGCCTATATAAATCTGGTGTTGGGACTAGGTAATTACTGCGAGATTTGGAGTGCATGGCCCCCTCATAGTCCCGGATTTGCAATAAATGTGACTCCTTAATTCGACTTCTTAAGGCGTCCTTGTGTGATTCAAGGGGGACATTACAACAATACAACTTAACAAAAGGAAGATAAACAACCCAATCAAAAAATGGGCAATGGACCTAAATAGACACTTTTCAAAAGAGGACACATTGAAGGCCAAAGGACATATGAAAACATGCTCAAAGTCACTGATTATCTGAGAGATGCAAATCAAAACAACAATTAGGTACCATATTACATCTGTCAGAATAGCTATCATCAACAAATCAACAAACAACAAGTGCTGGTCAGGATGTGGAGAAAAAGGAACCCTTGTGCACTGCTGGTGGGAATGCCGACTGGTGCAGCCTCTGTGGAGAACAGGATGGAATTTCCTCAAAAAGTTAAAAATGGAACACCCATTTGACCCAGCAATCCCACTTCTAGGACTATATCCCAAGAAACCAGAAATACCAATCAGAGAAGATATATGCACCCCTATGTTCATAGCAGCACAATTTACAATAGCTAAGATCTGGAAACAGCCTAAGTGCCCATCAGCAGATGAGTGGATTAAAAAACTGTGGCACATCTACACAATGGAATACTATGCTGCAATAAAGAAAAGAGAAAACTTTACTATTTGTAACAACATGGATGGAACTAGAGAGCATTATGCTAAGCGAAATAAGTCAGTCAGAGAAAGATAAGTATCACATTATCTCACTCATTTGTGGAATATAATAAACAACATAAACTGATGAACAAAAATAGATCCAGAGACAAGGTAACACTGAACAGACTGTCCAACCTCAGAGAGAAGGCAGGGGAAGGGGGGTTTAGAGATCAACCAAAGGACTTATATGCATGCGTATTAGAATGACCAATGGACACAGACACTAGGGCTGTGGGGGCTTGTCCAGAGGGTTGGGAGCAGCTGGGGGGATCAATTGGGGAAAATGGAGACATATATAATACTCAAACAATAAAAAAACCCATATTCATAAAAAAAAATACAGAGTTATTCCATAAACACAAAGAAAATTTCTTGTGAAACTTTCTTACATTCCCATCCATACCCTTCCTCTTCTTCTGTCCCTGGCAACCGCTAATCTATATTCCATCTCTATAGTCTTGTCATTTTTTAAATGTCATACGATCATACAGTATATAATATTTTCAGATAGATATTTTTGCTAAGCATAATGTCATTGAATCCCATCAAGTTTATTGTATGAATCAGTTCTTTACTCAATAGCAGAATAGCATTTAATTGTATGGATGTAGCCCAGTTTATTTGATCTTTCTTCCACTGAAGGGTATCTGTTTGGTTTCCAGGTTTGTTTCTTTGTTCTTTTTGTTAAAAACAAGTAAAGTTGCTATGAATATTTGCATAAATGATTTTTATGTGAATATTAATTTTTATTTCTTTAGAATAAATGCTTCAGGGTGTGATTTTTGGTGCAGATACTAATTGCATATTTATTATTTAAGAACATGACAAAATGTGAATAGTGTGCAAGTACACATTACATTCTACCAGCAATGTTAGAAATCCAGTTTCCTCATATTCTCACCAGCACTGGATATTTTTTCCATTTTCTTGATAAATTTTAGCTCCTAAAAGGTGTGTAGTAATTCAAATATTGTGCATTTCCCTGTTAAACATACTTGTTCATACTGTTAATGTTAAAGAAGTGTCTTTAGAACCTTTAGTATTTGGGGAATGGTACACTTGATGAATTGTAGTTTGTCAAAATCTCTCTTAAACTGAGGTGCCCAGAACAAAGTAAATGAGTTCTCATCAAAGTGAAAAGCAAACAACAAAGTGAGACTGTCACACCTCTTGCCTCTAATTTTGCTTTTACACTGGGAAGGTCAGATCCCGCTCATCTCTGCTATCACCACCATTCAGGAGCCATGCCCAAATCGGCCAGAGAAGTGGACAGTTCCCTTAAGATATCATCACTTTGCATACTTACCAGTACTAACTTACCACTTATGTGACGTTCCTTCTTGAATATATAAATAATAAAGAAAAGCAACAGCCATTTGAGAAGAGTATTAGCTTCAGTGGTGGTGTGTACATTGTCTACTTCCTGGTAGGATTCTGAAAAAGGAATGCCAGACGATTTCCTTATTAACATCCAGACCAACCCTATTGCTATTTCTACAATTAATTTTTTCTATATTTCAGGTATCCTGTGAGTACATGACCATATTTCATCCTTAATAGATTAAGTTTGGGATCCCATTAATCCTAAGTACTACAGAAATGGATGGATTTTAGTAGCCACTCAGAGGATGTTCTAGGATGGAATCACCCTGGCTAGGCCAAGGGTTAGGGAGATACTTCCCCCACAGATTGTGAAGGACTCCAGAGTGTGGACATCTCACAGGAAATGAGGGAATCTCTGCTAGGTCCCAGGTCTGCCCTTATCACTTTGCTATTCCTTATGGAGCCAAATGTAACTTGGGACAGAGATTGGCAGGCTATATTTCCCACAAACCAAATCAACTCAGACATACTATACTTATAGAAGTCTGTGCTTTCAAAATGGGTTTCACATTTTTTGTCACTAACAGAAATGGAAACAAAAAGAAATATTGTTTGTAACAAAATAGCAAAGTGAAATTCAAATTTTAGAAACCATAAAACTCAGCTATACTCATCCACAAGGCCTATTGCTGTATTTTCACTGCAATAACAGATATGAGTATTTGCAATCAAATAAATTTATAGTGCAGTGATGAAGACATGACTTACATCATCTTGACTCTCCCAGCACTGAGGCACTTTACTCTCTAGCGGTTTATTATTGAGGAACAGCAATCATGTAAAAGAGGATTAGAAGAAAGAAGTAGACTAGATACAACACTTTATGGTAAAGTGGAGTGTGCATTATTTTATTACTGAATTACATGTATATTTTATGTAATGACACTGTAGCTGTGCTCAAAGATAACAATGAGCACTGGCATTACCAGTGCATTGCAGTATTCTCAAATTATGATACAGCAACTGTAAGAAACAATACAAAGTTTAAAATTAAATTTGTCTTCACAGAAGAGTTTCTTCATGAAAAGTAAAGATGAAAAAGACTGCAGTCTAAATAATTTTTCATGGGTTAATGTCTTAGACAAACAAGATTAGCCATTGCATAAAACCAGAAATGGACCACGATATAAAAGCTAAAAAATATTCACATACATGGAAGCTAAATAGCATGTTATTAAACAATGAATGGGTTACCAATCAGATCAAGGAAAAAATAAAAAATTACCTGGAAACAAATGAAAATAAACACACAACAACCCAACATCTATTGGATACAGTGAAAGCAGTCCTGAGAGAGTATTGTGGGCCTACCTCAAGCGGGAAGAAATAGCTCTAGTAAACAATCTGACCCTACACCTAAAATAATTGGAAAAGGAACAGCAGGAAAAGCCCAGAGTAAGCTCACTCATCATTGATGTTTCTATCTCTGTCCCTCTCCTTCCTCTCTAAAATCAATACAAATATTTTAAAAACAAAACAAAAAATACCAATGCCATATTCCACAGACCTGGAACAAATATTAAAACATGTTATAGGGAACATAAAATGGCCCTGAATGGCTACAGCATTCCTGAGAAAGAAGAACAAAGTTGGAGTTACCACAAGACCTGATATCAAACTCTACGACAAGGCCATTGTAATCAAAACATCCTGGTACTGGTATAAGGACAGTTATATAGGCCAAAGGAGTATACAGACAGCCCAGAAATCAACCCATGCCTTTATGGTTAACTAATATTTGACAAAGGAGATAAGAGTAAAAACAGCCTCTACAATTAATGGAGTTTGGAAAATTGGATAGGTACATGCAAGAAAATAAAACTAGACCACCCACTTCCACTATACATAAGAATAAACACAAAATGGACAAAATACTTAAATGTAAGTCATGAAACTATAAAAATCAAAGAACATGGGCAGTGAAATCTCAGATATCTCTCTCAGCAATATTTCTGCTGAAAATAGAAAAATATCAATTTGATTGAAAAAAGACAATCATTAAACTCTAATACCAAAATGGCAAAGGTGATCTGCTAAGGATTTTATGGTGGTTATCATAAAAGTGAACAAATATGATCTCTTATAGTAAGTCTTAGTAAATAAATAGAAGATATAAAAGAGAACTAAACATAAATACAATATCTAAAATAAAATACTCAGTGAATGGGCCTATAGAATGAAAGTGACAGAAGAATAAACAGAGAACTTGAAAGACAGAGAACAATCCTAATTATCCTATCTCACAAACAGTGAGGAAATACACTAAAATAAATGAATGAAGACTCAGAGGCCTGTTGGGAACAGGAAAAAGAGTGTGGGGCTAAAAAAAGTACTTGAAACAATGATAGCTAACATTTTTCCAAATTTGGCAATGGAC
Organism: Myotis yumanensis; assembly: GCF_028538775.1. NCBI lineage: Eukaryota > Metazoa > Chordata > Mammalia > Chiroptera > Vespertilionidae > Myotis > Myotis yumanensis. Next base: position 95,920,305 of record NW_027223757.1, on the reverse strand, counting down.
ATTAACTCACAGATTCAATAAGATGAGCAAACCACAAATTGGAAAAACCCAAATAAATTCATGCCAAGATACATCATAATCCAATTTTAGAAAAATTAAGACTAAAAAATCTTGAAAGTAGAAAAATGAATTCTTACTTTCAGGTGGAAAACTATTTGAATTACAATAGATCTCTAATCAGAAACCATGGACTTCAGAAATAAGTGGAATAATAAAGAGATGAATGAAAAGAGGTGTCAATTAGAATTCTATACTTAGTGAAAATATTCAGGAATGAATGGGTGATGAAGACATTATCAGATTAAGTCCAACTAAGTGAATTTCTTTCCAACAGTTATTCTAAAAGAATAAATAAAGATCTTGAAGTTGAAAGGGAACGAGAAAATAAGGAACCTTTGACCACCAGTAAGGAAAACGGAACAAGGGAAGAAGTACAAATATCTATATATATAAAAACCTAAATGGCCATTATGACTGATCGACCAGAACAACTGGAACGATCGGTCACTATGATGTGCACTGACCACCATGGGGCAGACGCTCAATGCAGGAGCTGCTCCTGGTGGTCAGTGTGCTCCCACAGCCAACCTCCCCTAGCTGGCCAACCTTCTGTGGTCCCTCCCCCCAGCCCTAGGCTGGGACGGAGAACCGGGGGTGGGTGGTGGCAGAAATGGCCCCTTTCCCAGTGGGGCTGAGGGCTGGCTCTCTTCTCAGGGCTGGCGGCTAACCTCCCACGGTCCTTCAACCTGGCCAGCAAACCTCCTGTGGTCCCTCCCGCCATCCCTCCCCACAGCCAGCAGGCCTTGTTGGTGGCACGGCAGCAAGGGAAGGAGAAGGGGGGGAGACGGGGAACAGTGTGGTGGCTGGGTGCCAAGAGTGGGCATTGGTGTCCAGCATCTGTTCCTTCTGCACCCAGCCCAGCAACCATCACCTTTTCTCCTGACCCTGCCGAGGCTTTTGGGCCCCAGGCTAGGACAGGGAATTGGGGGTGGGTGGTGGTGAACATAACCCCTTTCCCAGGGGGGCTGAGGGCCGGCTCTCTCCTGGGGCTGGCAGCCAACCTCCCATGGCCCCTCCCCTCTATCATTCCCTCCAGACGGCAGGCTCCAATCAGCCCAACCCAAATCAGCCTGGCCCCGATAGGCCCTGATCACTGGACAGGCCTAGGGAACCCATCTGTGCACAGATTTCATGCACCAGAACTCTAGTAGGAAAATAATATGATAGATTTTTTCTATTCTTTTTGAGTTTGCTACATTGTATTTGATGGTTGAAGAGGGTATATTTAGTGTAATTACTAATGGGGACCAATAAATGGATCTAAAAGGAGTGAAGATTTCTAAATTTTTTTTCAAGTTAGTGAAATGTTAACCTTGGTAAACTGGTTCAACATTTATGTAAGGTATTTATATAAATGTAATAGCTAGAACAACCATTAAAAATCTCTTTAAAGAAATACACTAGAGTGTAGGCTATATTCTCCCTACCTACAGCTTGAAGACACTGTGATTTGGATCTAAAGTAATTACTGCTATTCCGTGTCATCCACACATAATTAGCCTCAAATTATAATGAATTCACATGGTTTGCCCTCTTCATGAAGTGACGTGATTCTATGACAGTGTTTTCCTTTCACATATTTAAAATAAAAACACTTTGACAATAAAAAAAAAGTGCTGGCCAAATAGGCAGACCTGTCATGCACCTTATCCTAGGGCCAGACAAGAAATACAACTAAATTGGAGAACATTCACCTGGAATTTCCAACTGAGATCCAGCTGAAAAGGAGATTTATATCAAAGAATGACAGAAACCACCTGGAGGCCGGTAGGAAGGGCGAGGTGGTTAGAGGAGCTGACCCAGCTACCAGGGGTGACAGGTGAACAGGCAGAGAGGGAGGAGGGAACTCCTGGCTACAGGAGAGTCTGTCTCCTCATAAGATAGAGGCCTGGAACCCAGGCTGGGCTCCGCAGCCCCAAGCACCAGAGCCGAGTCCGCAGCCCCTGTAACATGCAGCCAGGAAAGGCTGTAGGGTTGCTAGCCACAATGGCATCTGGATTCCATAGGTCAGAGTCAGAGAGAAAGACACAGTTTCATTGTTGTTGTTTTCTCTAAACCCAGAGCCCAGGAATTTCATTTGCAACCACTCATTTGGTGCAGGGAGAGAGGGAGATGTGCACTCCAGGTGCACACGGAGAGGCTGAGGTGGGAAGCATTGCGGGGAGCAGCCAGGAACGTTTGGTCCTTGGCCCCCAAGCTGAAAAGGCCATTTTTTTCTGAGAAGAGCTAGCTGCTTCCAACAGCCAGAGGGCAGGTGAAGAGAAAATACCCCGCCCTCGTCCTTGGTGATACAGCTCAGCCTCAGGAGCCCTGCCTGCACACCCTGCATTTTGAGGTTTTCAGAGGCAAACAGTTTCAAGGAGCCCTCAGAGACTGGATTGGGGAGAGGCCTTTGGCCCACTATCCTGGGAGCTAGGCTGATATTTTCCACATACGGGAGAACTGAGAAAAACTCCGAGTTTCCAGCAGATCCCATCCAAGGATCCCTGTCCAGCCAAGGGCAGAGTAATATTTTGGGCCACTTGCTGAGACATAGCTCTGGGAAAGGGAAGCACACCTACCATATTCCTCAAAGCTAAACAGCACCTTTCCTACCTAAAGCGCTTTCAGAAACAGACTTGAGTGATTAAGATCGACAGCTGGCTAGCAGGCAAAGGCGGGCAGAGGCGGAGCCCAGGGAACCAGGGGAAGTTTGCCTACCCAGCTGTGGACCCCATGGTGCTAGGATACATACTTTAGAGGGCAAATTGGCCCCTCCTGTCTGCAGCCAAGGCCTGTGGATCACTTGGAGCTTCAAGCAGGTTGCTGAAATCCAAAAGACAGTGCCTGACCAGTGGTTAGCACCTACGTTTCTAACAGGAAGCCCCAAATTGGCGAACAACAGAAGAGTGGGTTCCATAGTGAGCTCCCACCGGGCATTACACTCGGCTGAAATGAAGGCCACTTTGTTTTTGTCTCCTTTTTGTTACGTTTCTCTGTTTTCCTTCCTCTTCTCTTCAGTTTTATTTTTTAGTTTTTTTTTCAATTCCTTGATTTTTCCCCTTTTTATATTTATTTTCTTTATCTGCTTTATTGATTCAGTCTCTGTTGTTTTGTTCATATATCTTATTTTCCTCTTCTCTTTTCCTACTCAACTTTTTTTCTTTTTTTTTCACTAGTCAACTTTTTTTCTTCATTCTCTTTGCTTTTTCTCATGTTTTCTCATCTTTTTTTCTTTTTCTTACATTAGGTCTACCTGCTTTCTCCACCACTTTCCTTTTCAAATTTTTTTCCATGTATTTTCATATCTTTTCTCCCTCCTTTATTTTAAACTGGCTTAAATGCTCCAATCTAAAGATATAGACTAGCTGAATAGGTAACAAAATATGACCCATATATATGCTGTCTAAAAGAGACCCACCTCAGAACAAAGAACTCATATCAAATGAAAATTAAGGGATAGAAAAATATTTCCAGGCCAATGGAAATAAAAAGCTGGGGTAGCAGTACTCATGTGACAAATAGAATTAAAAGTGAAGGCTATAACAGAAGATAATGAAGACCACTTCCTAATAATAAACGGATCAATACAACAAGAGGATATAACTCTGGTATGTGAACCCAATACAGAAGCATCACATATATAAACATAAACTTCTGTAGATATCAAGGGAGAGATCAACAGCAATACAACCATAGTAAGGGTCTTTAATACCCCACTGACATCACAGAATAGATCTTCTAGACAAAAAATTAACAAGGAAACAGTGACTCTAAACAACACACTAGATCAGATGGAACTAATTGACATCTTCAGAACATCTTGCCCCAAAGCTATGGAATATACATTCTTCTCAAATGCACATGGGGCTATTTTCAAAGATAGACTTACATGTTAGGACACAGGCTGAGTCTCTGCAAATTCAAAAAGATTGAAATCATTCAAACATCTTGGAACAAAATAGCATGAAATTAGAAATCAACTCCAGTAAAACATTTAAAAATATTCAGACACCTGGAGGCTAAATACCATGTTATTATACAATGAATGGGTTACCAATAAGATAAAAAAAGAAATAAAAAACTTCCTAGAACAAATGAAAATGAACAAACAACAACCCCGAATCTATGGGATACAGTGAAAGCAGTCCTGAGAGGGAGGTGCACAGCACTACAAGCCTACCTTAAAAAAACAAGAAAAAACTTTTAATAAGTTATTGAACCCTACAACTTACAGAACTGGAAAGAGAACAAGAAAAACCTGAGTAAGTAGAAGGAAGGAAATAATAAAAAGCAGAGAGGAAAAAAATAACATAGAGACTAAAATAACAATACTAAAGATCAACAAAACCAATAGCTGGTTCTTTGAAAAGATAAACAATATTGATGAACCACTGGCCAGACTCAACAAGGAAAAAAAGACAGAGGACCCAAATAGACAAAACAAGAAATGAAAGAGGTGAAGTAACAACTGACCCCACTGAAATACAAAGGATCATAAAAACAAACAAACAAAAAAACTATGAAAAACTCTATTCCAACAAACTGGACAACCTGGACCAAATGGACACATTCCTAGAAAAAGACAATCTTCCAAAATTAAATCAGGAAGAATCAGAAAACCTAAATAAGCCAATAACTACGGATGAAATGAAATCAGTAATAAAAAAAATTCCAGCAAATAAAAGCTGTGGTAAGGATGGCTTCACAGGGGAGTTTTGCCAAACATTTAAAAACTATTAAAAAAAGTGAAGAAGAAGGATTACTTCTGAAGCATAGTAATGATCCCTCCTTTGGGAAAACTGCTGTTCAGAACTGCTATTTTGAAGTTCTCTGCTATTTCTTGCTAGTCTCTTGTCCCATCAGTCAACTCTGTTATTTTTAGATGGCCTCTTATTCTGTAAAAACAACTTTGTTTTTTAACTTGAATAATAGAAAAGATAAACTTAACTGTCTGACCTTGCAAGCTAGCCATCTAAAGGGGCTTATACACTGATACTGATAATAATTCCCATATTCTCATGCCAAGTGTTTGTTCATTATGTATCTAAGATTACAGGTGTCTGTATAGATATATGTACTCAAGGCTACAAATTGTCTGTATAAATATGACAGGTGTTAGATATGATATATACTCAAGGTTACAAGCTGTCTACAAAAATAACTTACACAAAGACCTAGAAGGATATAAAAAGGGAATACTCCTTCCTGTTTTTGTTCAGAATTTGACAGAGATATTCTTCTCTGAACCCACATGCAATAAATGACTCCTTATTAATTGGCTTGTTAAGGCGTCTTGTATCTAGCTCGCTGATTGACAATACTACACTTCCAAGCTCTTTCTATGAGGTCAGCATTACACTAATTAAAAAACCCAATAAAGAAACTAAAAAGATATATGATTACTGGCCAATATCCCTGATGAACATATATGCTGAAATCTTCAGCAAGATGTTAGCCAACTGGTTCCAGCAATATATTAAAAAGATTATATAGCACAAACACTTGGGATTTATTCCAGGGATGCAAAACTGGTTTAATATTAGCAAATCAATAAATGTGATTCAGCACATTAACAGATTGCAAGACAAAAATCACATGATCATATCAATAGATATAGAAAAGGCATTTGCCAAAATCCAACACCCTTTTTGATAAAAACCCTCAGAAAAATGGAAATAGAGGGATCATACATCAACATAATAAAGGCCATATATGACAAACCTACAGTGAATATTGTACTCAATGGGCAAAAACTAAAATCATTTCCCCTTAGAACAGGAACAAGACAGGGATAACCTCTTTCACCATGCTTGTTCAACATAGTAATAGAAATCCTAGCAACAGTGATCAGACAAGAAAACAAAGAAGGCATCCAAATTGGAAAAGAGGATGTGAAACTATCATTATTTGCAGATGACATAATATTGAATACTGAAAACCTTGAAGACTCCATCAAAAAACTACTAGATTTAATAAATGAATTCAGCAACATTGGAAGGTGCAAAAATTATACCCATAAATCTATGGCATTTTTATACACTAATAATAAACTTTCAGAAAGAGAAACTAGACAAATAATCCATTTATACTACAACAGAAAAAATTAAGATATTTAGTAATAAACTTATCCAAGGAGATAAAAGATCTGTACTCAGATAACAACAAGTCATTGAAAAAAGGAAAGAGGAAGATGTAAGCAAGAGCAAGAATATAACATGTTCATAGATTGGGAAAATAAACATTATTAAAATATCCATGCTACCCAAAGCAATATAAAGATTTAATGAAATCCTTATTAAAATACCAGCAGTATCTTTCAGAGATCTAGAACAAACACTCCAAAAATTTATATGTAACAAAAAATGACCCCAAATAGCTGCAGAAATCTTGAGAAAAAGAACAAAGGTGGAGGAATCACAATACAAGATATCGAGTTATACTACAAAGCCACTATACTCAAAACATCCTGGTGCTGGCACAAGAATAGGCATTTGGAACAATGTAACAGAACAGAGAGCCAGAAATAGAACCAAGCCATTATACTCAATTAATATTTGATAAAGGAAGCAAGAGCATACAATGAAGCCAATACAGTGTCTTCAATAAGTGATATTGAAACAGGAATTTTAGGGGGATATAGGCAGGCTTAGGAAATTTTTAGAATTGGGGTCCATGGAAAAACACAGGGCTACAGATTGGGAGAAGGTACATATCCATAACACAATGAAGCCAGGGGCAGGGAGCAGCAACAGTGGCATTTGCATAAGACAGCGTAGCTGGAAGTAGCCAAAAAGGTCTATATTTTCAAAATAAAGAGAAGGAAGCCCTTCATCCAGAAGGAGAAGAAGAAAGCCCAAAGTGAATAGAAAAACAATAAGGTAGAAGGGGCGGGGGGAGGGGGAGGAGGGGGGGGAGAACTTAACATGTCCCATGTGAGGTTTGACCTTTGAGCCTAGGAGTTACTATAGTAACCAGTCTAAGGGAGTAGTGACCAATCACAGGGGATATCAAGGCACCAGGATCTGCAGCCTTTATAAGCCATAGGGAAAAGGAACTCAGTGGCACTCTTTTCCCCCTTCCCACGTGGGAGTCCATTCTGTGGGCCTCTTTTCCTCTCCCCATGTGGGAGTCTGTACTTGTTCTTCAACAAATCTCCACCTTTGCTATACCATCTTCTGTCCTGGATTCATTCTTTGACTCTGGCAGGCAAAGAATCCCAGTTCCAGTCCAAAAATTCCATTTCACTATTGGAAAATTGGGCAGGAACAAGCAAAAATAAATAAATAAATAAATAAATAAATAAATAAATAAATAATAAATAAGGAAGAAAGAAAGAAACTAGACCACCAACTTAAACCATACATAAGAATAAACTCAAAATGGATAAAAGACTTAAATGTTAGACATGAAAACATGAAAGTCCTAGAAGGAACCATAGGCAGCGAAATCTAAGACATCTCTCATAGCAATATGTTTGCTGATATCTCTCCTAGAGCAAAGGAAACAAAAGAGAAAGTAAACAAACGGGACTACAGCAATATAAAAAGCTTCCACACAGCAAAAGAAACCGTCAGCAAAATGACAAGAGAGCCCATTACTTGGGAGAACATATTTGCCAATGGTACATCTGATAAAGGGCTAATTTCTAAAATATAGAGGCAGCTCACAAAACTTAACAAAAGAAAGACAAACAATCCAATTAAAAAATGGGCAAAGGACCTAATAGACCCTTCTCCAAAATGGACGTACAGAAGGACAAGAGACATATGAAAAAATGCTCAAAGTCCCTAATTATCTGAGAGATACAAATCAAAATGACAATGAGGTATCACCTCACAACAGTCAGAATGTCTATCATTAATAAATAAACAAACGAGAAATGTTCATAAAGATTTGATAAGAAAGGACCCTAGTACACTGCTGGTGGGAATACAGACTGGTGCAGCCACTGTGAAAAACTTTATGGAGTTTGCTCAAAAAATTACAAATAGAACTCCCATTTGACCCAGTGATCCCACTTCTAGGAATATATCCTAAGCAACTAGAAACACCAATCAGAAAGAATATATGCACCACTATGTTCAATGCAGTGCAATTTACAGTAGCTAAGTTTTGGACACAGCCCCAGTGCCAATCAGCAGATGAGTAGATAAAAAAGATGTGGCACATTTACACAATGGAATACTCCACAGCTGTAAAAAAAGATAGAGCTCTTACCATTTGCAACGTAGTATTATGCTAAGCAAAATAAGCCAGTCAGAGGAAGATAAGTATCACATGATCTCACTCATTTATGGAATATAAATATCAAAATAAACTGATGATTAAAATAGATCTAGAGACATATAAGCATGGAACAGACTATAGAACCTCAGAGGGAAGCCAGGGGAGGGTGGATGGTTAGAAAGAGATCAACCAAAGAACGTTTTTGCATATATACATAACCCATGGACACAGACAATAGGTGGTGAAGGTCTGGGGCTGGGGGCCGGGCCAGGCTAGAAGAGGTCAATGGGGATAAAAGTGGACATATTCAATACTTTCACAATAAAGATTAAAAAAAATACAATTAAATAATATAGATAAATACAAATGAAATTATAAATATATTTATGTAATATGCAGAAGGGCTAGGTAAAGAAAATATAGAAGCATTTAATACAGGAAATACACAAAACACGAAATAAAATGGCAGACTTATGTCCTGATATAGAAACAAAACATTGAATGTAAATGGTCTAAATGTACCTATTGGAAAATATCTATTGGTGGAATATATTTCCAAAGTTACCAAAACATAATGCTGTCATGAAATTATCCTATATAATAAAGAGCTAATATGCTAATTGCTAATTATACCGGACAGCAGAACAACCTTCCAGAACAACCTCCCGAAACAATCAGTGGGTGGAGGGCAGGGCCACAGGGCCACAAGGCAGCCTGTGTTGCGAGGCAGCCGGGGTTGGGAAGGCCTGTGCTTGCACGAATTTCGTGGATCAGGCCTCTAGTTTGAAATATAATTATAGAGGTAGGTTGAAGTAATATGATTGAAAGACATACACTATGCTAATATTAATTAAAGAAAGCAGGGGCAACTACATTCATATCAGATCAAGTAGACTTATTTGAATATTCATAGTAAGTTTATTTTTCATAACCACCACCGGAAACAGCCCCAATGTCATTCACTGATGAAATAGTTAAACAAACTGCAGAGTGCCCATATTACTGAGTGCAAACATCTCCACAATCAAAAGTGACAAACAGTTGAACCTTTTGGATAGATCCAAAAACTATCCTGAGTGATCCTTAGTGAAATAAAGGATCACAAAATACACCATCATTTCAGTATAACATTACCAAATGACAAAATTGTACAGGTGGAGAAATTAGAGATTATCAGGAGTGAAGCATGGTGAAGGGGGGGAGGAGGGAGATGGGTACAACAATAAATAACCTAAAAAAGACCTTTATGTTGAAGAGATTGGTCTGTGTCTCGATTGTGCAGCTGGTAATGGAAGTCTATGTGTGCAATAAAATGGCATAAAACTATATACACTTCATGAATCTATGTTAATTTCCTGGTTTTGATGTTGTAATTTAGTTACGTAAGATTTCAAAGTTGGGGGAAATTTAGTAAGAAAAGGGGGGCTCCCTCTACTATTTGTCAAATTTCTGTGAGTTTATAACTATCTTGAAACACTTTTAAAAATAAAGAATAAGAGGTTTCAAAATGGCAGCAGATTAATTGGAAGCTACAATGACAGTCTCCCAGAACCAAACTGGAATTACAGTTAAAATACAGAAAAACCATCCTGACTAGACAATTGAAGACTAGCTGAGAGAACCCTGATAACCAACAGGAAGTGCAGAGACACAAAGGGCTGCCTGGGCTCCTGTAGACAGTGGCTGAATTTCTGGAAGGATATCTCAGCTGTGAGGATATAAATAAAGATTTTTTAAAAATCTTGAGAATTCTGGGGTCTAAACCCCAAGCTGGGCTCCCCAGCCATGAGCATCAGAACTGATAAAGGTACCCACAAAAAACCTGGCAATGAAAAGCAGCAGGGTTGCTATAGTCCAGGGGGAGGCTGCTGAAAATGCATGTACCCTCTTAAAGGGCCAACACACAAAATTCCATGGGTAGCCACTCACCTCAGGCTCCAGCATAGGGAGGACAGAGTGGATTAGAGCTGTGTGAGGAGAATCTGAAGTTGTGGGCTCTGGGGTTAGCAGTGATGGCGAACCTTTTGAGCTTGGCGTGCCAGCATTTTGAAAAACCCTAACTTAACTCTGGTGCTGTGTCACATATAGAAATTTTTTGATATTTGCAAGCATAGTAAAACAAAGATTTATATTTTTGATATTTATTTTATATATTTAAATGCCATTTAACAAAGAAAAATCAACCAAAAAAATTGGTTTGCGTGTCACCTCTGACACGCGTGTCATAGGTTCGCCATCACTGGGTTAGAGCCAGGAAGACAGCCCTCCCACTCTTCTGAGCTGAGTCATTCCCTCATGCTGCAGAGGACATCTTTCTCAGGCAGACTTTTACCATCCAGGCAGCTTTTGTCTTGGTGGGAAGCAATTAGCCACCCTGTTGAAAAACCTCTTGCACCCCTGTGGAGTCTATTCCTTGCTGTGGTCCATAGCCTGAGGCTAATTAAGATGAAGAATAACAATAAGACTGCAGGAAGAGGCCAATCTTTGGAGGCATTGTGTCTTTGCCTGGACTCAGGGCTAGGAAAAACAGCTCTTGGTACTCATTCAGAGAACCAAAAAGAAAAAAACAATTAAAAAACAGGAGAACAGCTGTGAAACAACATGAACCATAATGACATTGGCATCATAGGAGTACCAGAAAGGGGAGAAAGTGAGTAAGGGAGAAAGTGAGTAAGGGATAGAGAACCTGTTTGAAGAAATAATGGCAGAAAACATCCCCAACTTGGTGCATGAAAAATCGCACAAGTTCAGGTGGTACAGAGAGTCCCAAGCAAGAAGATCCCAAACAGGCCCACACTGAGACACATCATAATTAAAATGCAAGAAATTAAAGATGAAGAAAGAGTCTCAAAGGCACCAAGAGGAAAGTAATTTGTTACTTACAAAGGAGCCTTCATAAGGCTGTCAGCTGATTTTTCATTAGAAATTCTACAGGCCAGAAGAAAATAGCATGAAGTATTCAAGGTAATAAAAACCAGGATCTGAAACTAAGATTACTGTATCCAGTAAGGCTTTCATTCAAAATAGATGGTGAAATAAAAAGCTTCCCAGACCAAAAAAAAAAAAAAAAAAGGCTAAAGGAGTTTATCACCACCAAACCACCACTGCAAGAAATTCTAAATGGACTGCTGTAATGAGAAAAATAGAGAAATATAGGCATACAGAATTAAAATGGCAATAAATAAGTACCTATCAATAATAAATTTAAATATAAATATATAAATGGATTAAATGCTGCAACCAAAAGACATAGGGTCGCTGAATGGATATATAAACATGACCCCCCCATATGCTCTCTATAAGAGACCCACCTTAGAACAAAAGACTCACACAGGATGAGAGTGAAGGGATGGAAAAATATTCCATGCAAATGCAAATGAAAAAAGACTCGGGTAGCAGTATTCATATCTGACAAAATAGACTTCAAAATGAAGGCCATCACAAGAGGCAATAAGGTTCACTAAATAATACTAAAGGAATCAATCAACAAGAGGATATATACCTGGTAACTATATATGTACCCAATATAGGAATCTATACTAATAAAAGGGTAATAAGTTAATTAGACCAGGAGACCTCCAGGACGTCCTTCTGGACAAAGCCATGGTGGCAGGGCCAAGGCAGAGGTGGTTAGGGACAATCAGGACAGGAGGGGAGGGCAGTTGGGGGCAAGTGGGTCTGCATGGGGGGACAGTTGGGAGCCATGAGCCCGGCAGAAGAGGGCAGTTTGGGGCCATGAGACTAGCAGAGGAGGGCAATTGTGGGCCCTGAGGCCAGCAGGGGAAGGCAGTTAGGGGCCATGAGGCTGGGCTGGGAGGGCAGTTGGGGGCAATCAGGCCAGCTGGGGGGAAGTTGGGAGTGAGCAGATCAGCAGGCAGAGTGGTTAGGGGCTATCATACAGGCAAATAGGTGAGCAGTTAGGAGCCAGCAGTTCCGGATTGTGAGAGGGATGTCCAACTGCCGGTTTAGGCCTGATTGGGCCTAAACCGGCAGTCAGACATCCTATAAGGGGTCCCAGATTAGATAGGGTGCAGGTTGGGCTGAGGGACACTTCCTCCCCACCCCCCCCCCCCTCCGCCCCATGCACCAATTTCACGTACTGGGCCACTACTATATATATAAACTTCTGGAGGACTTTAAGGGAGAGATCATCAGAAATATAGTCATAGTAGGGAACTTTAACACCCTACTGACTTCACTGGATAAATCTCCCAGACACAAAATTAACAAGGAAACAGTGACTCTAAATGACACACTGGATCAGATGGATTTTAACTGACATTTATAGAACATTTCACTCCAAAGCTGCAGAGTGTCCATTCTTCTCTAGTGCACATGGGTCATTCTCAAGTAGACAGTATGTCAGGAAACAAAACAAGTATCTATGAAATCAAGAAGACTGAAATTATATCAAACATCTTCTCAGATCATAATGAAATGAAATGAAATTAGAAATCACCTACAGTGAAAACCCAAAAACGTTTAAACACATGGATGCTGTATATTATGTTATTAAACAATGAATGGGTTACAAATGAGATCAAGCAAAAAATTAAAACCTTCTTGAAAACAAATGAAAATAAACACACAAGAACCCCAAATGTATGGGATATAGAAAAAGCAGTTCTGGGAAGGATCACTAGCTCTATTCCAAGTTAGGGCACATGCCTGGGCTGCAGGCTCAATCCCCAGTAGGGGGCATGCAGGAGGCAGCTGATCAATGATATTTCTCTCTCATTGATGTTTCTATCTCTCTCTCTCCCTCTCCCTTCCTCACTCTCTAAATCAATAGAAACACATTTTTGAAAGAACAACAAATTCACTATGTTTATCTCAACATTTATCAGACAAAGAAAGAGTAGAATATCCTATAAAGGTCTTATTTCACACTCAGAATTTTAAAGTTGTAAAGAGAAAGGTCAATTTTCTGTTTAATATAGAATGAAAAGTCTAGCACATCCAAGTTGTGGGTCAGTACCACCATTTTTAAAACTATTTCTCACCAAGCAGGTCTCACTACCCCGTGTTAAGACACAAAAAATATGCTTTTATACGGACCCTCATTTAATGCAGACAGATCTTTGAAGCTGGAAGTCACTTAAGAAACCCTGATTCTGAGAAACAGAGAGCTCAAGGACACCGCATAAGGACACCAGAGACTTTTTATCAGCTGATGTGCATTTCCTAGGGTGTATTTTATTCCAGAGTTAAAATCTGAAATGCTCAGGGCATATATACCACTTCCTCTTTTGAATAAACCTGTTTTTCAGCTGCTCCTGCTCCTCCTAACTTAGGTCATTTACGCTGTGGCCCATGCTGGCTCAATGTTTAAAAGGTTTAAAGAAGAAAAACCTCAAAATTGGCTTCGAGGTAAATGAGATACTTAAAAAAAAAACACCTAAAATTTGGAAATGCAATTAAGTTTTAATAATCATTATCAAGAAAGGGATTATAAAAACATGATTTACTTAAATATGTAAAATATGTGTCTCACTTAAATATTTAAAACAACTAAGTGAAAGTTAATAGAGGTGAGTTAACTGAAGATTTAAATTTGACTAAGAATCAAATATAATTTTTTATAGAAAATTATATAAATACACCTGTCTATCCCAATAGCTTTGCTGAAAATTAAAATGAGTGCATGTCATTACTTTAAAATAAAACAGATTAATCTGATGTTTTCTTTAGTGAGGTAAATGCATCACTATGTAGAGAGAGATCATGTGCAAGAGAATACAATTTTATGACAAAAAGTAAGAACTAGAGAAATGAGCGATAAACAGGAAAAATCCTTTTCCATCTGAATCTGATTTTTACTTTGGAAATCTGTATAAAAATAGTAAGTTGTAAATGTGAGTGCTTTGCATATTTTTAATAATTGCTGATAAGTATGCATACATTTATTTTTATATTTTATTTTATTTTATTTTTATTGTTGACATTATTACAGATGTTTTCCATGCTTTCCCCGCTTCATACACCTCCACCTAGATGGTAGATGAGTGGCTGACAGAGCTGTGGTACAGCCACATATGTATTTTTTTAATGTTTTGTAGAAAATGCCTCTGATGGTAATAATGTGATCTATAAGTCATTTAGATAATTTAATTATTTTTAAAGGAAAAGTAATTAAAATATATAATAAAGTCCAAAAATTTAAATAACTGAGATGTTGCCATCTTTACTTAATTGATTTGGTTGTGATATAAGTCAGTTATATTATCATTGATTTTTGTTTGTATTTTCATCTTTCTTCTTGCTAGAGACCAACAATTCCCCGCTGGCAAGTGGACATCCCCTGAGGGCTGCCAGGCTGCCAGAGGGATGTCTGATTGCAAGCTTATGCCCAATCCCCCAGGGAGTGGGCCTAAGCCAGCAGGTGGTCATCCCCGAGGGGTCCCAGACTGTGAGAGGGCACAGACCAGGCTGAGGGGCCCTCCCACCAGCTGAGTGTACAAATTTTTGTGCCCCGGGCCTCTAGTCTATTATATAAAAGGTTAATATGCTAAGTGTCTGACCATTCAACCATTGGAGCTTTACACTGGTAGCTAAAACATGCACTGACCACCAGGGGGCAGACACTCAATGCACAGATGTGGAAACATGGAACAGACTGATCAATCTCAGGGGGAAGGAGGGACGAGGAGGGGGGAAATTGATTAACCAAAGATCTTATATGCATACTAGAGGCCCAGTGCACAGATTCGTGTACCAATGGGGTCCTTTGGCCTGTCCTGTGCCCTCTCACAATCCTGGACCCCTTGGGGGATGTCAGACTGCTGGTTTTGGTCCAGTCCATAAAGGATAACATTATGAATGGTCCTCTGTAAATGAGGGCCTTTCAGATGATGTCTAATGAAGTCCACTAAAGCATCATTTCCATAATGGGTCTATTCATGTAGGTGTTTGAAGATGGGATGTACTAGAGTCTCAGGGAATAAGATCATACCATGAGTGTTGATCTTCCATAAAAAATTTTGGGGATCCCTCCTTCCTCCTTTCTGGATCCGGGGAGTGGGTGAAGCAGATTTGGGGCCAACAGTGCCCCAGCAGCAGCCTAACCCATGGCTGATTCCATGAAGAATAGGGCTCCCTCCTCCCTTTTCTCTGGGTCTGGGTGCAGGTGAACCAGATTCTGGGCTGACAGTGCCCCAGAAGCAACCTAACCCACATTTGATTCTGTGAAGAATTAAGCTCCCTCTCCTACTGGTCTGAGCGTCGGCCCCCTGTTGGTCATTGCCTGTCATAGCTACCGGTTGAATGGTCCAATGATCAGACGGTTGCTTAGGCTTTAATATATATAGACTAGAGGCCCAGTGCACCCTCTCACAATCCGGGACCCCTCAGGAGATGTTGGAGAGCCAGTTTCAGCCTGATCCCCATGGGCCAGGCCAAGGGACCCCACCAGTGCCTCTCATGACTCATAATTTCATTACCATATTTCTTTCATTTATTTTCAACTTCTTGATTTGCAAGAAGTCTGAGGATGCATATCAGAGTCACTATTAACTTTGTACATAATCTGACACTACAGACACCAAAAAAGCCTTGGGATTAATTTATGTGAAAATTATATTGTTCTTATCACCAGTTTCTTCTTGATTCTTCTTATTAATGGGAATATCTTCAGTTTAAAAACTGAATTGGCTGTGTAGCTCTCTTACAGTTAATGAATAATGATGAGCTCCATAAACCAAGACACATTCTGGTGGAATCATTACTATGCACTTTCCCCCTTTTCCCTCCTGAACTGACAAGTGTCCTGTTCAGAGCTGTACACATCACATGACTCTAGATGCCCTGCAACACAAACTCCACATCAGAAAAATGTGATTTTCACAAATAAACCTAGATGCAGAGATTGTGGTTTAGTGTATAGATTCAGGGGCGAGTGGGGTGACCTTGGGTGTGGGATACAGAACACAGAGCTGACATCGGAAAGGCTTTGTCAGAGATCCATGTGCTGTCACTGGCAGCAGTTGCCATAAGCAATGCCACCGGTTCACTGACAAAAGCAGGAGTTAAATGAAGTATTTGTATTTAGCAAAGACAATGCCTCACATACTAAATATTCAACCACAAAAGTAATAAACAAAGTTGATGCATATGTTAGATATTTTTCTTTTATAAGTGATGGAACCCTCTTGCACTGCTGGTGGGAATGCAGACTGGTGCAGCCACTGTGGAGAACAGTATGGAGTTTCCTCAAAAAACTAAAAATGGAACTCCCATTTGACCCAGTGATCCCACTTCTAGGACTATATCCCAAGAAACCAGAAACACCAATCAGAAAGGATATATGCACCCCTATGTTCATAGCAGCACAATTCACCATAGCGAAGATCTGGAAACAGCCTAAGTGCCCATCAGCAGATGAATGGATTAGAAAACTGTGGTACATGTACACGATGGAATACTATGCTGCTGTAAAAAAGAAGGAACTCTTACCATTTGCAACAGCATGGATGGAACTGGAGAGCATTATGCTAAGTGAAATAAGCCAGTCAATGAAAGAAAAATACCACATGATCTCACTCATTTATGGATAATAAAAACCATTGTAAACTGATGAACAAAAATAGATACAGAGGCAGAGCAGCATCAAAGAGACTGTCAAACTACAGAGGGAAGGCTGGGGAGGGTTGGGGGACGGGAGGGGGGGTAAGAGATCAACCGAAGGACTTGTATGCGTGCATAGAAGCATAACCAATGGACACAAGACACTGGGGGGTAGGAGAGGCCAGGGGAATGTCAAGGGGAAAAAAAGGAGACATATGTAATACTCTTTGTAATACTTTAAGCAATAAAACAAAAATTAAAAAAAATAAAATTAACCAACACACACACACACACAAAAATAAAAGTGATGGAAAATCTAATTTATGCGTAAAAAAATATTTTTTTTTCTGAAAGGAAAAAGAAGTCAAAGTTGACTGCTTCCAGATATAGCATGAAGTCAGGACAACATCTTTATTTTATTTTAAGATCTTGGAGTAGAAATATCAATTATGAAGTGTTTGCAAGTTCCCTTAATCTCCTTTCACACTGTCAGAGACAGCAGCTGCTATTGTTGTCCTTAACTCTTTCAGTACATTTGCAAATGGGGAACTTTTACAGCTACACCCCCTGTTGCTTTCACAGATCCCAGGACCACTTAAAATGTAAAAAATATTCCTAAGTGTAAACTATACAGCAAGATACTGGGGGCTAGAATTGGCCCATGGATGACATCTGGACTTGAGAAATGCACTATGCTGACTGTCCAATGGTAACACAAGCTTATATTAGGAGGATTTTTCAAAAGTCTAAATGTTTTTTCAAAAGCATGAGAACATCATTCATACCTATGCCAAACCCCAGCCTCTTTGGAAAAAAAAAACCACCCAATTCTCTAATGAGATTATTAGGTACTTAAGCAAGTTTCTTTGCAACACCAGGATAAACATGTATTTTGGGGGTTTATTTGTGTAGGTAAAGCTAGGGAAGGTTTGGTGCTGTAAACACTGTGACAGTTCTTGATCTAAAAGGCCTATAAGAGAAGTGTACATGTCCAGTTCTTCAGGCTATATACAAATAACTATTAGACATACTTCTTAGCATAGGCAAAAATATACCTTTTAATAATAAAGGTATAATAAGATACATTGGAAAAATATCCAGCAACTGGAGCTTCCTCACCTTATTTGCAACCACAAAGGCTCTGAGTCTGTAGATCACATCAGCTTCAGAAAACCTTTCCAGGTGTCAGCAGCTGCGCTATATGTAACTGAACAGAAAATGGAGGTTTGTGTACCTGCTGCAATGAAAGCCAAACTCATGAGGCAGGTGCTTGTGGAAAAGAAAAGAGGATTTATTCAGGAACCATATGACCTGGGAGAATGGCAGGCTCCTGTCTCAAAGACCAATCCCTTCACCCTCTGTCTCAAAGACCATCTCCTCTTCCTGCTCAAGTCTTCTGTTATATGGATAGGGTGGGCTTTCCCCCTATCCGATTATCTTGCTGGCTCTTGGTGTACCCATGGCCCTATCCATTCATATTTCCAGCTTTTGGCAGCTCAGTGTAAGAACCTCCCCCTAACACCATCTTGGCCAATGGGAGACACTCTCTTGGGCCCCAGCTGACTGTCTACACCCATGGTAACAACTTGCCCTTTCCAAATTCTGGATCCTTGTAATCTCACAGGGTAAATGAATGAAGGTCTCATCTTCTGTGGTTTCTTCCTGCTGTCAAATGGCATAGTCTCACCTATGCCTGGGTCCAGGGATTCTTACTGTCTAATAAAAGAAGGGGAGGAAGAATCAAGAATGGAGGGAAGCCTTTATAGGAGGAAGATTGTTTTCTTCCAAAAATGGCATATGCAGTGTCTAGCGGATGGGGCTACTGAACTAGCAGAGCTGGTTAAGGGCTTCATATTGCAAGAGGCGGTGCTTCCAAAGTGAGACCTATTGTGCAGACAAACAATCAATTCTTTAGTGAGGGCTATGCCCCATAGTGTGTGTGTGGGGAAATGTATTGAAATCAGAAACTGGGGAGACTAAAGGACCCCCATCATCTAATCTTGAGCATGGCTTTGGGTGTCACTCTCAATAGCAGGATAAGTTTGCTAAGGAAGTCTCTGTCTGGAAAATGCAGAATAAAAATGAAAAGTCACATTGTCACTTAGCTTTGGGAGGCTGTCCCTATCCGAAAGAGGAACTTTAAAACTCTTTCAGGAGTGCAGGTCCAGCTTTCCCGTGCAGTATCAGCAGCCGCAGCAAGATCTGAATCCTCCTCAGGTGGTACCCACTTCATCTGTGTGGGGTGGATCCAAGGACTGAGTCCCGTGAGCTTTAGGAAGGAGTGTGTTGTCAGCAGGACATCATAGGGACGGATCTATTGCTCAGCTTACTGCTGCTCAGGACCTTGAGCCTTCCAGGGCTTTAGTAAGACTCAGTTTCTCCGCTAGAATGCGTGTAAGGGCCTGTCAGATAGGTAGATGGACCTGCAATGAGCAAACTTGTGCAAAATTGTCAGTTTTTGCTCTAGATGTCGTACATATTGTTTGAATTTTAATTCATCTTCTAAATCTAAAGAGGGTGTCCCTAAAATAGGAACTGGGAAGGGTCTCCCGTAAACTGTCTCAAAGGGTCTGGGTGTGCTTTGGGGCACTCCCCTACCTACCCCGGAGCAAGGCCATAGGGAGCACCTGGTGCCATTTCAAATGTGTGTCCTGCATATTTTCACCAGGGTCTTTATTGTGTGGTTCATTTTCTTATTCTTCCCATAGATTGAGGCCTCCAAGATGCATTTAGTTTCCATTGAATCTGTAGTGTCCTATCTTCTGGGGGATTTCTGAAGTGAACTATGGTTTATTGTCACTTTGAATGCTATGAGGGAGTTTAAACATAGGAATTACTTCTTTGAGTAGAAGTTTTGCTACCTCAGTCACCTTCTTAGTTCTAGTGGGCTATTCCTCTACCCATCCAGAAAAAAAATGTCTACAAAAACTACTAAAAATTTAAAGTTTCCTATGGCTTTAGGCATCTGTGTGAGGTCACCTTGCCAGTCCTCAAATAGGTATATCCATTTATGTTACACTCCCTTTCCTATAGGGGCACGTTCTGTCTTAGAATTGTTCATGGTGCTTATCGGACAGGCTTGGATAACGTTCTGAAAGGTCCTCTATAAATGAGGGCCCTTCAAATTATGTCTAATGAGGTCCACTAAATCATCGTTTCCATAATGGAGTGGTTCTCAACCCTTTCACATGGGTCGCCTAAATATATCATGCATATCAGATATTTACATTACAATTCATAACAGTAGCAAAATTACAGTTATGAAGTAGCAACAAAAATAATTTTATGGTTGGGGGTCACCACAACATGAAGAAC
This sequence comes from Myotis yumanensis, assembly GCF_028538775.1. Lineage (NCBI taxonomy): Eukaryota > Metazoa > Chordata > Mammalia > Chiroptera > Vespertilionidae > Myotis > Myotis yumanensis. Next base: position 95,900,160 of record NW_027223757.1, on the reverse strand, counting down.
TGTATTAAAGGGTAGCGGTGTGGAAGGTTGAGAACCAAAGCCATAATGGGTCCATTCTTGTAGGTGTTTGAGGATGGCATATACTGGAGTCTCAGGGAATAAGATCATAATCCGAGTGTTGATCTTCCATAAAGAAGTAGGGTCAGTGCTATGGAATCCCCATTAACAGCTCTTTCCTCATCTCATTCTGTATAATAGAGTTTAAATTCTGACAAGTTCGGGTGGGGAATTAAATTTCCAAGAAATGGTGGACCTCAGGAGGCTGGTCTTGAGGTTTTATCAGCAGTTTGGTTTCCCAGGTAAAAACACTTCAAGAAGAATTAATACCAATCATTCTAAAATTATTCCAGAATTTTGACAATCAAGCAATGCTTTCAAATTTACTTTATGAGACCAGAATTGTTGTTTACCAAACCCAGACAAGCACATTATAAAGTTGAAAACTCTAACTCAGGGGTGGGCAGTCCCTGGCATGCATGCCAAACATGGCACGCCAGTAACTTTTGCTGGCACGCAAAACCCTCTCTTATAATCTTCCATTTACAATTTTTTTCTTAATATCGACTTTTTTTATTTTTCAGATAAATTCAGTGTAGGTGCATCTTAGATAAATAAATAATTTTACATAACATATATACATTAAAAAATAAATGTATTTTTTGTCATCATATACTGTGCTTTTGTTTCTCGAATGAATTTTATTATTTCTTCAAGGTTCTTCACATACGTACACCTTAAGAGATATCAAGTAGGCATAACATGTTCTCAAAAAATTAGGGTTGACACACAGAAGAATTTTGAGTCAGAGATTTTGCTGGTTTTGGCACGCATTCAAAAAAAGGTTGCCCACCCCTGCTATAGCCCAATATTGTTGACAAACACAGATACAAAAATCTTCAACAAAATATTTGCACAGTAGATTCAACAATTAAACCTAGTAGGCAAGAAAAAGCAATAGAAGTGATTTTAATCAGAAAAGAAAAAAAATAGAACTATCTGAATTTCCTGATGACACAATATATACACGTATCCCTATTATATATATACTAGAGGCTCGGTGCACAAAAATTTGTGCACTGGTGGGGCGGGGGGAGAGTGTCCCTCAGCCCCACTTGTGCCCTCTCACAGTCTGGGACCCCTTGGGAGATAATGACCTGCTGGCTTAGGCCTGCTCCCGGGTGGCAGAGGGCAGGCCCAATCCCTAGGTGCAGCCCCTGGTCGGGCTCAGAGCAGGGTCGATTGGGGAGTTGGGGTGCCACCCCCTGTCATGCACAGAGCAGGGCGGATCGGTGGGTTGCGATGCCACCCTCAGTCACGCTCAGGGTAGGGCCGATTGGGGGGTTGGGGCACCGCCCCCTGTCACACTCAAGGCAGGGTTGATGGGGAGGTTGCGGTGCCACCCCCTGTCACGCACAGAGCAGGGCCAATCAGGGGGTTGGGGCTCTGTCCCCTGTCACGCACAGAGCAGAGCCCATCAGGGGGTTGGGGATCCGTACCTGTCACACACAGAGCAGGGCCAACCAAGGAGTTGGGGAGCTCCCCCCTGTCACACACAGAGCAGGGCCCATCAGGGGGGGTGGGGCACCGCCCCCTGTCACACACAGAGCAGGGCCACAGTCACACTGAAGGGCGGGGCCGATGGGGAGGTTGCAGCTCTACCCCGTCACACACAGAGCTGGGCCCATGAGGGGGTTGGTGTGCTGCACCCTGTCACACACAGAGCAGGGCCGATCAGGGGGTTGGGGAGCTCCCCCCTATCAGGCACAGAGCAGGGCCTATCAGGGGGTTGGGGCGTCTTCCCCTGTCAGGAACAGAGCAGGGCGGATAAGGAGGTTGTGGCCCCACCCCCTGTCACACACAGAGCTGCAGGGTGATCAGGGGGTTTGGGCGTGGCCCCTTCTCATGCTGCTCCAGGGGCCAGGAGTCCTCGCGGCTCCGCTGATCCCAGTGCCGGAGGCCTCGCAGCTCTGCTGATCCCGGTGCTGGGAGCCTCATGGCTCTGCTGATCCCAGTGCTAGGAGGCCTCGCAGCTCCGCTGATCCCGGTGCTGGGAGCCTCACGGCTCTGCTGATCCCGGTGCCAGGAGGCATCATGGCTCCGCTTGACACCGGGACAGTGAGGCCTTGCAGCTCCATTGATCCCAGTGCTGGGAGGCATATTACACTTTTACTATATAGGATAGAGGCCTGGTGCACGGGTGGGGGCCAGCTGGTTTGCCCTGAAGGGTGTCCCAGATCAGGATGGGGGTCCTGCTTGGGTGCCTGGCCAGCCTGGATGAGGCGATGATGGCTGTTTGCAGCTGGTCACACCCCCTTCAGGGTGGGGGTCTCCACTGGGGTGCCTGGCCAGTCTGGGTGAGGGGCTGAGGTCTATTTTCAGGCTGGTGGGCGACTGAAGCTCCCAACCTCTCCTTTTTTTCTTCTTTTTTTTAATTCTGGGATTTATTTACCTTCTATGGCTGTCACTGGAGCTGAAAGCCAGCTTTGACTCTGAGCCTTGGCTCCAGCTCTGAGACCTCGGCTGCTAAAAGCAGGTATTTGGGCTTTGTTTGGGTTCTATAATTGTAACACTGTTTCAGCTCCAGCTCTGAGGCCGGCCGGCTTGTTTAGCTTCTATAATTGCAACACAGTTGCTTAGAATGCAGCTCAGAGCTGGGCTGCGGCAGGCGGGGAACCTTGGCTTCCTCCATCACTGGAGCAAGCAAGCATCCTATTTGCTTCAGCTGCCTGGTTGCCGGCGCCATCTTGGTTGGCAGTTAATTTGCATATCTCACTGATTAGCCAATGGGAAGCATGTCAGAGGTACGGTTAATTGCCATGTTTGTCTATTATTAGATAGGATATATACATACATATATATATATATATATATATTTTTTTTTTTATTTTATATATATATATATATATATATATATATATATATCTACACTAATAAAAGAGAAAAATGGTAATTGGCGTACGACCGCTACCCTTCCGATTGGCTAATCAGCGTATCCTTATGCAAATTAACTGTCAGCCAAGATGGCGGCCGGCAGCCAGGCAGCTGGAAGCGAACATGAGGTTTGCTTGCTCCAGTAACTGCAGACTCCAACGTTCCCCGCCTTGCCGGACTCTGAGCTGGCAGTTTGAAACATTCTAACAAATACAGCCGGCTGGGATCTCAGAGCTGAAGTTATACATTGTTTCGATTATAGAATGGCAAACAAACCAGCAGACAAAAAAGTCAAGAACCAGCCCAGCTGCTGTGGCTCAGTGGTTTAGTGTCAACCTATGAACCAGGAGGTTACATACAGTTTGATTCCAGGTCAGGGCACATACCCTGGTTGCAGGCTTGATTCCCAGTAGGGGGCGTGCAGGAGACAGCCTATTAATGATTTTCTCTCATTGATGTTTCTATCTCTCTCTCTCCCTTCCTCATTGAAATCAATAAAAACATATAAAAGAGTCAAGCACCATATGATTTCACTCATATGCAGGTTATAAAACAGAAAGCAACAAATAAACAAACAAGAAAAAAACTCATAGGTGCAGGCAACAGTGTGGTGGTTACCAGAGGGAAAGGGTGTGGGTGGGGAATGGAGGGTAAGGAGGGACAAATATATGGTAACACAAGAAGATTTGACTTTGGCTGGTAAAGACTCAATGCAATATACAGATGATGTATCATAGAAATGTACACTTGAAATCTATATAATGTTATTAACCAAAGTCACTCCAACAAATTTAACTTAAAACAATACCTAAAACAAAAGATCCCATTACAGAAATTCCAGAGTTTCTACATTTACATAAACCATATTACAGTAGAAAACAACGTATAAAAATGTGCTTTAATTATAGTAGAAATTCTAAAACTGATGGATCTATATAAAGTACTTAATCCTATATAATAAAAGCCTAATATGCAAATTATCCCCTGGATTGATAGTTCGACTGTTTGCTATGATGTGCGCTGACCACCAGGTAGCATCACAGAACATGGTGGCTGTCAAAGACATGGTGCTGGCAGTAGGCAGCAGTGGAGGTGCTGCCAGCCCCAATGGGCCCCGTCGAGAGAAGGACTGTGGTGGGATAGTAGAGCAGGTGAGCGGATGGCACCAGGCCAAGGCAGGTGCAAGAGAAGCTGATCGCCCAGCTGGTCATCCTGTAGATGGTGACCAGTGGCGGCGGTGGCAGGGGTCAGGCCTGCCCTCTGGCTCCCAGGCGCTGAGGGAGCCTGGCGGGGCCAGATGACAAAGGCAGAGGGTGGTGCACAGGGGTCCGGGGGCCCAGGTGCTGCCCAGGGCCCAGAGGTCAGCTGAGACCTGCCCTTCCACACCAGATGCTCATACTTCGATCCCCAGCCAGGCCTAGGGACTGCACCCATGTACGATTTTTGTGCACCCGGCCTCTAGTTCTGTGATAATTGTCTTGCATTTGAGAGTGTTCACAATTTTACCTTTTTCATTTTTAATGGGATTGTTTAGTGTGGACTTATATGAATTCTTTATATATTTTGGATGTTATCTCATTGTCAGAGCTTTATTTGAAAATGCCTCCTCCTATTCCATTCTGTAGGTTGCTTTCTAGTCTTTTTAAAAAAATACATTTTATTGATTTTTTACAGAGAGGAAGGGAGAGAGATAGAGATTTAGAAACATCGATGCGAGAGAAACATCGATCAGCTGCCTCCTGTACATCTCCTACTGGGGATGTGCCCGCAACCCAGGTACATGCCCTTGACCGGAATCGAACCTGGGACCCTCAGTCTGCAGGCCGATGCTCTATCTACTGAGCCAAACCGGTTTTGGCTGCTTTCTAGTCTTGTTGATGGTTTCTTTAGCTGTATTTGATACATTATTTATTATTATTTATTATTATTAAATACATTATTTATTATTATTTGATACATTAGTTTTGCACTATTTTAAAGAAAATAATTTGATTGCATTCCCAAAAACATGGTATTAGTTTGTAAGTACTGCTACTATACTGTAACAAAGTATCACATAATGAGTTGCATAAACAATAGCAGTTTATTGTATAATAGTGTGGAAGCTAGAAGTCTGAGAACAAAGTGTCCGCAGGGCCATGCTCCCTCTGAAGGTGCTAGGGAATGATCAGCTCCAGGCCTCCATCCTCGCTATTGGTGATTTGACAGTGATCTTGGATGTTCCTTGGCTTATAGCAGCAAAACTCCAGTCTTCTCAAGGCATTCACCCTGTGCATGTCTATGTCCAAATATACCTTTTTATAAGGACACCAATCCTATTGAATAAGAAACCCTCTCTACTCCATCTTATCTAGTTATTCCTGCAAAGACCCTGTCACATTCTGGGGTCCTAGAGGTCAGCACAGCAGCACATGACTTTTTGGTGGTGGTGACAGAGACATAGTTCAACCACTAACCTACAGTATACTGAGAAGGAAATGAGAATCAGGGGGAACTTAGGGTTTTTAGATATTGTTTTGAGAGTTTTGATTATAAAAGACAGAAGAATTAATAGAAGGATATAGAGTTGACTAGAGGCCCAGTGCACTAAATTCGTGCACTGGGGGTGGGGGGAATCCCTCAGCCAGGCCTGTGCCCTCTCACAGTCTGGGACCCCTCGCTCCTTACCGCCCACCTGCTTGCTGCTCCCTACCACTCGGCTCGCTGCTCCTCAGTGCTGCCGCGGAGGTTCCTGCCACCTCCGCTGCACTCACCAGCCATGAGCCCGGCTTCTGGATGAGCAGCACTCCCCCTGAGGGAACTCATTGTACCTCAGGCCCTGGTTGGTGTGGATCAGTAGTTAGAGTGTCCTCCCACGCACCAAAGGGTCATGAGTTAGATTCCAGGTGAGGGCACATACACAGGTTGTGGGTTGCTTGGGCAACTGATCAATGTTTCTCTTTCTCTTTCCCTCTCCCTTCCTCTCTCTCTAGAATCAATGAAAAGAACATATCCTTAGAGGAGGACTTAAAAAGAAAAAAAAGTGCTGGTTTGGTTCAGTGGATAGTGCTTCTGCAAGCAGACTGAAGGGTACCAGGTTGGATTCCAATCAAAGGCATATACCTGGGTTGCTGGCTTAATCCAGGGCCCTGGTCGGGGATTCAGCAAGAGACAACCATTTGATGTCTCTCATTTTAGTTTCTGTCTTTCTCCCTCCCTTCCACTCTCTGTAAAAATAAATAAATAAATAAATAAATAAACAAAAAAAATCAATGCAAAAATGTCCTCAGGTGAGGATTAACCAAAACAAACAAACAAACACCCATTCCCAGTGTGATTATTGAAGGAGCATATGAAGTATTTGTTGAATGAACGGGAAGGGATGAGACTTTGCTTTCTAACTGTTTTAGCAACTCTGCAAGCCAGAGGGTTTATTTTTATTTTTTAAAAATATATTTTATTGATTTTTACAGAGAGGAAGGTAGAGGGATAGAGAGTGAGAAACATCCATGAGAGAGAAACATCTATCAGCTGCCTCCTGCACACCCCCTACTGGGGATGTGCCCGCAACAAAGGTATATAATATGCCCTTGACCAGAATTGAACCTGAGACCCCTCAGTCCACAGGCCGATGCTCTATCCACTGAGTCAAACTGGTTAGGGCCAGAGGGTTTATTTTTTATTTTCATTTTTATTGATTGATTATTTTTTTTAATATTTTTTTAAAATATATTTTATTGATTTTTTACAGAGAGGAAGGGAGAGAGATACAGAGTTAGAAACATCGATGAGAGAGAAACATCAATCAGCTGCCTCCTGCACATCTCCTATTGGGGATGTGCCCGCAACCCAGGTACATGCCCTTGACCAGAATCGAACCTGGGACCTTTCAGTCCGCATGCCGACGCTCTGTCCACTGAGCCAAACCGGTTTCGGCTGATTGATTATTTTAGAGAGAGGAAGGGAGCGAGAGAAACATCAGTGTGTTGTTCCACTTACTATGCTCTCTTTGGTTGCTTCTTGTCTGTGCCCTGACCAGGGATCCAACCTGCAACCTTGCTGTATCAGGAGGAAGTTCTAACCCACTGCTCAGAGTGCTGCCTGTCAAGGCCCCTCGACAAAATCCCTCTGGTGTGCCCTGGCCCCTGCTGTGGGTCGGAGCTCCTCTGCCACAGCAAAGGTTTGGGTTCCATTCTGTCAGGTTTTGGGTTTGATTCCTGGTCCAGGCTGACTGCTGCTCAGCAAGTGACTGAGGACCATTGAAGTCCATGTGCTCTAGCCATTCGGCGGGGACCGGGGGTTCCATGGCTGACTTGGCCGACTCTGATCCCTGCTACCCCCAGTTCTCCATCCAGGGCGACTTCAACTACAAAAGCTGCGTGGCCTCCAGGTAGGTCGCCCTCTCCATGGCTCGCCAGGCTTGGTTTCTGCGCAGTTGCCCTGGGAGGAGGATTTCCAGGTTCCCAGGGAGAGCGCCCTGCACTCCGGACTCCCAGGGAGAGCCGGTTGGGGGCATGAGTGCTGGCTGACCTCTGCGGTTGCCCCACCAGCCCCATCTCCCCTGCCTGTGGCCCCGCCCCTCACTTCCTGATCTCAGATCAGGGGACCACAAGCACCTCAGTCCCCAGTCCCCTGGGTGTCGCCCCTCCCTTCGCGATTGCAGATCAGATGGCCGCAGGCAGGCTGCACCCTGGGCCTGCACCCGGTGCCCAGGATGCTGCCGTACCTGCTGCCCCGCCCCTCCCTTCATGATCACATATCCAGGGGCCACAGGCACAGCTGCACCGGATGCCCTGGGTGCCGCCATGCTTGTGGCCCCACCCCTCCCTTCACCATAGCAGATCAGAGGGCTGCAGGCAGGCTGCACCCTGGGCCTGCACCCGGTGCCCAGGATGCTGCCATGCCTGGTGCCCCACCCCTCCCTTCTCGATTGCAGATTGGGGGCTGCAGGCATGGCTGCACCGGATGCCCTGGGTGCTGCCGAGCCTGTGGCCCCGCCCCTCCCTTCGTGATTGCAGATCAGATGGCCGCAGGCAGGCTGCACCCTGGGCCTGCACCGGGTGCCCAGGATGCTGTCGTGCATGCTGCCCAGCCCCTCCCTTCCTGATCACATATCCGGGCCGCAGGCATGGCTGCACCTGGCCCCCGGGTGCAGCCGTGCCTGTGGCCCCGCCTCTCCCTTCAAAATGGCAGATCAGGGGACTGCAGGGGTGCCGCTGTGCCTGGGGCCTGCCCCTCCTTTCGCCATCGCAGATCAGGGGGCCACAGGCCAGTCGGCACCCCTGGCCCTGGTGGTCCTTCACCCCGGCTCTCTCTTCCTCCCATCGCCATGGTGATCACCCGCACCCCTGCCGGAGGTGTCGCCTGGCCTCCTGGGCTTTCTGATGGCGATCACTGGTTGCCTTTGCCTGCCCCCTAGCTCTTGCCTGCCACCATTCTTCCGTCTTTCCCCTTTTGCCTCCCATCATTGCGCCTATGTATGCAAATTAGCCGCCATCTTTGTTGGCGGTTAACCGCCATCTTGGCTGGAAGTTAATTTGCATATCACCCTGATTAGCCAATGGGAAGGGTAGCAGTCGTACGCTAATCACCATGTTTCTCTTTTATTAGTATAGATGGGTAAATGCTTTGTTTTGATTTTTAGATGGGCAAGATTTTGAAAATGGTAAGGTTCTTTGGGAGAAAAATCTAATAGAATGGCTGCAGGAACTAACAGATGGTACCAGTACCAGAGGGGACAGTAAGGAATCGATGGAGAGAATAGATGGGTTGTTCTCCGGAAAGTAAGAAGAATACTTACCTCAATACAGAGTGAGGCCAAAGTAGGTTTACAGTGGTTTGTTAAATATTACAATAATTAATAAATAATACAAGAATAAACTGTTTCGTATACTCACAACTGTAAACCTACTTTGGCCCCACCCTGTATAACAATGAGGGAGGAGTCATGGACACGTGCAGATTCAGTTAGGTTTGTTATATTTATTATTGCAAAGATGAGACAATTTCTTTCTACTTGATTCTTATTATTACTATTATTTTTTAAAAAGTGGGACTAGAATTAGGTGGATAAAGAGCTGTAAGTTTAAAGTAAGGAGAATTTTTAATGAAATTGACTGTGTAAAAACAAAGAAATGCTGGAGAAGATTGAAGATGACCAGATATTGCTGAAGCCCAAGGTGGGACAGATGACTACATTTGTACAGAGGAACCCATTTGCTCTTGTGTGAGAATTTCTATAACATGCTGACAGAATGAGAAACTGACAAAATCATCCATATTTGTGGTTTTGTGAAGCTTATATGAAGGATGGACAATGAGGCCAGAGATTTTCACTTTTTTTCCAGAGAATACTTAAAATTGTACACCATGGTCCCTAAGTAGGAAGGGTAGGAAGTGAGTCAGGAGTGATGATAACTCAGTAGAAACTGAGAGCCCTAAAGAGACCTACACACTGGAGGAGTAGGAGGAGCTAAGAAACCAGGCACAGAATGCTACATTTTCTGTTTCACCTGATTATTCAACCTGGATGCCATGCGCTGCCACTCATAAAGGGAGGGTGCACCAGTTAGAGTAGAGTCCACCATAAATTACAAATGTCCAACATATAAATGGCTTAAAGATATAAAAGTTTATTTCTCACTGAAAACAGTCAGAAATTGAGCAACAGTTAAGTTTTGACATTGTCACAAACCCAAGCTCATTCTGTCTTCTCTGCTGTCCTATCATTGACATGGTCAGAGATGGCCTTAGAGTTTTATCCATCATGCCACATTATGGCCATCAGTAAGCAAAGACAACAAGAACAGCACACATTTTTCCTTTAAGGACACATCTTAGAAATCACAGTACTTCAGCTTACAATGCCTTGGTCATTATTCAGTCACATTCAGCAGGGGAGGCCTGACAATATAATGTTTATACTAGGCTGCCATAGGGCATCGTAATAATTAGAAGAAACTATAATGAAAGATGGCAAAATTGATAGGGGAGGGACTTATAATCTAATAGATAGATCACCTGAATTAATCTGAAAGATAACTATGTTGTTTTGAAATTCTGAAATACATATACATATAGGAATAGATTGTTAAGTTTCTTATATGGGAAAGGAGAGTTAAGTTTTTTTCTTTTCTATTTTCATTTCTCAGGCCAGTGCACTTGTATACTCCCTTTGATCCCAAACAAGGTGATGGAGGAGGTGATTTAGCTGCGGTCAATATATACTGTACCCAGCAAGCAAGTAAAACCATTAAGCATGATGCAACCATAAGTCTGTGTGCCAGATCTTTATCTTGAGATTGAACCATTAAGGTAGAAAAAACTAATTAGTGGCTGGTGGGAGAATTGGGATAACCTTTCGGGCCCAATGTCATCATTACTCAGGGAAGGGTTGGCCTATAAAGTACATCAGTCACTTCTCCTCCACATGGACGATGCTCAAGGGCCCTGAGCCAGAGGACCAAAGTCTGAAAAGTGGTCTTAGGACACCATTAAATGTGTTCTTGGGGAAGGTGAAAATATGGGACCCATCTGTCATGTTACAGAAAGATACTTCTCCAGCCTTATAATCCAGGAATATCCCCACACGAAGGGGTCTTTCTCTTAGAGTAAGACGAGTTTCTGGGGAGGTGAGAGCCCAGTATTCCCCGTCATACAGCCTGATGGCCCAGAAACCATTCTGTGGGGACATTGTGACCCTCCCCTTCCTTTTTACAGTATCCCTACAAATTCCCAGGTCCCAGTACTGCGTGTCCCCAACCTCTACCTCCCAGTAGCATTTCCCTGAGCTGATGCCCTGCTGACCCAGCACACAGGGAAGGGAGACAAATCTCTGTGAGGAGCTGGGTAGATCCTGAAAAGGCTCTTGCCAGGTTACTTGCTTCCCATCTTCAGACAGGAGGAGGGCAGGGTGGGCAGTGGCTGCATCCAGGATCACATTTACTGCAAAGAGAAATGAACCATCATGTTTCCTGGAAAAGTCTCAGTTGCCTGGGCCAGGGGGTCCCCATTCTGTGAGGGCTTCTCTGGTTCTGGGCAGACCCAGCGCTCCTCCACTCATCTTCCCCTGACTGCACCTCCAAAGGAGCAGGGTCCCTCTGTACCACCACACACTCACCAGCTTTCGATCCTTCTTTCTTCCAAGCTGCAAGAAACATACCAACATGAAGACCCACCACCTGAAAGATAAAGCTCTTGCCCTCCCAGAATATCTGAGTATGAATTCCTAAGCATTAATTCAGGAATGAAAGCAGCAATGGAAATACTTGTCCATGTACTTGCACCTCTTTTCACAGCCCACTGAGTTATATCTGACTTGAGGAACTGACTACCCTTATGTGTTTCATCTGACCTTTGCATCTGGTAAGTGTCTATAACCTATTTAGGAAATTGGAAAGAAATAAAGAATACTGCCTGTCTAACCAAATACATGTTTTTGCTATAGTTATCTCATCCTTTATCTATCAGAGCATAACGTGAGATACAATATTTTTATAAAGCTGCTATTTGTCTTTCTCTGACTGGATTGTTTAACTTAGCAAAATAATCTCTAGGTCCATCTATGCTGTCAAAAATGTAAGAGGTTTTATTTTTTACTGCCATGCAGTGTTCCACAAACGCCATGTGACCTCACTTATATATGGACTCAAATGATAAAATTAACTGTCAAACAAAATAGAAATAGAGGCATGAATATGTGGAACACTGACAACTCTCAGCACGAAAGGGGGATGGATAAAAGAATGTGATGGGATGAGCTAAAGAACATTATGCGGAGCCCACAGACACAGACAACAGTGTGGTGATGGCCAGAGGAAAGGGGGAGTGGGGCTGGGTGGAAATGGGCAATGAGGGGGGGGATGGGGATATCTATAATAATGTCAACATTAAAAGTAAAGTTAAAGAAAACCACTATAATTTAATATTTTAAACACCTTTGTTAATATATTGAATAGTCTATTGATTTAATGAAATGTATGTTTTGGAGTTTGATTTTTAATATATTTTCTTGCACACACTACATGTTAATTTAAGATTTCTTTGATAATAGCATATTCTTCATCAGAGTCCATGTCACTCACCAGCATAGAATGATTTAGTCCCAACTGCAAAAGAATAAAAGAGAAAATCATTACTTTTTTTCTTTCCTTTTGTGTTTTCTCTCATTGTCTCTTCCATTTAACTCTGTTTTTGTCATATTTCTTCTTCTGAATCATTTGGACCTTCTCTTTCTATACTATATCTTCATATTCCATTTTTCAAAGATGATGATAAAACCTAGGTGAAGGATAGCTAGAAATAGGAAAGCAACTAAAGGTGGGAGGGGTTGCCCTAACTGGTTTGGCTCAGTGGATAGAGCATCAGCCTGCAGACTAAAGGGTCCCAGGTTCAATTCCGGACAAGGGCATGTACCTTGGTAGCAGGCACATCCCCAGTAGGGAGTGTGCAGGAGGCAGCTGATCGATGTTTCTAACTCTCTATCCCTCTCCCTTCCTCTCTGTAAAAATATTAATAAAATATATTTTAAAAAATAAAGAATTAATTAATTTTAAAAAAGGTGGGAAGGGAGGAGGAAGAGTGGAAGGAGTGTGGCTAAAATAAAGACAGGAAGGAAGGAGAAAATTGGGAAGAACTTGTGGCTTGAACTTTAGAAAATATTATGGAAATTTAGAAAGATAATGCTTTAAATTCTTTGCTGACTAAAGTATATTTTATTATATTACTATACCCTATTCTACTGCTATAGTGTAGAATCAAACAAAGACAGAAGACTAGAAGCTTTGAGAGATAAGCATAACTCATAGGACTTGAATTTAGCCTTTCTTCCATCATCCACTTGTAGAAGGAAGATTAAGATAGGAAATGACATCATGAGAGAAAGTGCCTTCCTGTGGTACAAACAAAATTAATCATTTGTCTTTCATTGAACCTTCTACCTTTTTGCAGAATAAAATGCAAAAACACACACATGTACAAGACAGAGATTTTAAAAAGCAATGAGGAGAATACAGTAAAAGCATCCATCTGACCAAAACTGTATCTGCAGCACTAGTCATATGAAGCCTGCCACATACATTAAAGAGATATATTCCCAAATACCATTCAATCTAAAAACAAAATATAATAAAAATATTATTGATAAAGGGGAAAATTATATTTTCAGAAACATCTGAAGATGTTAGCTTCTCGAGTCATTTACAGAAAAAAATAGAATTTATATATACTAGTATAACTTAAAAAATTCTTCTGTATCATAAAATATTTGCATTTTGTAGAATTACCTACTATGCCAATAAAATGCATAAATATAAAGAATAAACACTGTGGTGGGTAGGAAATAAGCCAGGAAAAATTGTGTAAAATATTTGTATACTGCTCTGTTTTTCTATTTTTTTTTTTTGCTAAATCCCTCCAACAACTTGATGATTGCTGAAGGGAGAGGTTGGGTTGGTGGAAGGGACTTAAATGGTGATGGATGGAGACTTGACTTGGGGTGGTGAACACATAATACAGTGAACAGATGATATGCTGTGGAATTTTTCAAATCAAACCTGTATAATTGTGTTAACCAATGTCACTCCAATAAATTCAATAAAAAAGAGAAATATTTGTATACTGTGAACCCTTAGGCTATATGATCAAGGGGAGTGGAAGATTGAGCCTCATGTTCACAGTTGGCCAAAGAATGACATCAGAATTTACACATCTCTGGTAAGACAATGGACAGAGAAACTTACTCAGCAAGTTTGTTGACTACTCCCATCTCTTAAGGTTTGGGGAAGTATCAGTTACATAGAAATAGGCTCTACTACATGACAGCCATGAGTGAGAGAGAGCAGTGGGGAGGGGGAGAAACTATGAGTATATCAATCGAATGCTCTCTATCTCATCACTGCTTAGTGAAAATATAACAAGTCTCTGGCAAAAAAAAAAAAAAAGCCTATGCTTATAAGGGAGAAATGAACAATATGGAATGAAAAAAAAAAAGAAATTGGGAATAATGGGACATAAATGGAGATAACTTAATGTAGGAGAAGTCCATACATAAAAGTTGGTTAAAAAGGAAAAAAAAATTATTAAATGGAGAGAAAAAAAAACTTAGTAATATTAGTATGATGACTACATTTAAATTGTTCTTAAACTTTTAATACTCAATATTATTTAGACTTTTATTATTTGACTAGAGGCCCGATGCACAAAATTCATGCAAGAGTAGGCCTTCTTTCCCCTGGCTGCTGGCACCAGCTTCCCTCTGGCACCCGGGACCCAGGCTTCACTTTGGTACCTGAGACCCAGGTTTCTCTCCAACCCCCAGGGGACCCAGGCTCCCCTCCGGCTGCTGGCAGGCACCTGGGACCTGGGCTTCCCTCACAGCCCAGGCTTCATCCGGAAGGTCATCCAGAAGGACATCCGGAAGGATGTCTGGTCTAATTAGCATATTATGCTTTTATTATTATAGATTAGTCAATTCTTACTATTGCATAGCTATGTGGTATAAAGTTGCTTAAAGCACTGAATTAGAGAACACTGAACCACTGGTCCTAAGAAAATGTGGGGTTAGTTTCCAGACACATTTAATCACAATATTTTTGTCCAGCTGTGAACAAAACCTACCTGTATTTGCATTTCTATTTTAATTTATGCCTAAATGAGCTAATGTAAACAAAATCACTTGAAAGAAAGAGAATTGAGGTACTGAGAGTAGAAGATTTAAAAATCAATTTACCTAAGTCTTTATTGGATAAATTCATACATCAGAAATATTAAAAGTACAAAACTTATCAGGTAAATTGTTAATAAAATTATATTGACAGATGGATCTGTCCACATTGTTTGCAACAGTAGCAGAAATCAGAGGTAGTATGAGAGAAACTGAATAACAAATGATGATGGCAACTTCAGCTGAGAAGACAACAAAGCAAAATGATAGAAATGTATATGTTAGTTGAAAATATGATCATTGAGAATTGAAGGCAAAGATAAAGCAAAAATGAAGAAGAAGGGGGAGCTGACATATAGAGAAAAGATGAAGCAATTAAATACACAGTGAAATACATTCATTGTACTTGCCTATTTTTTGTCCATCCTTGGCTGAAAAATAAAAGGAAGAAAGAACCAGTTCATTAAGAATGAGAGCACAGTGTCAGGAAGAACAAAAATTTGAAACCCTTTTATAGTTTGCTACATGGTTCAAATTGATCTATACCTCTGCTTCATCAAACAGAGACAAAACTATTTTACTTTCTCCCACCTATTGGTGCAAAAGGAATCCTATATAATAAAATCCTAATATGCAAATCGACCAAATGGTGGAAAGACCAGTCACTATGATGCACATTGACCACCAGGGGCCAGAGGCTTAATGCAGGAGCTTCTTCCTGGTGGTCAGTGCACTCCCACAGGGGGAGCACCACTCAGCCAGAAGCTGGGCTCATGGCTGTGAGTGCAGTGCTAAGGACCCCTCAGGGGATGTCCGCCTGCCAGCTTAGGCCCGCTCCTTGTGAGAGGGTGCAGGTTGGGCTGATGGACCTCGCCCCAACTCCAATGCAAAAATGTCATGGACCAGGCCTCTAGTTAACACAATAATACGAGATAGCACAATGGAAGGAGATAAACTGGGACATCTGAGATAAATGGCATTAATCATTTGTGTTTCATTGAGCTTTCCTTTTCTCAAAATTAAATGCAAACACTTTCACATGTATTAGATAGATACTTAAAAAGTGATGAGTATGTATACATTAAAACACCCATCTGTCCATGACCGTGTCTGTATCTACTGTCATATGAAGCCTGTTCTATGGATTAACAAGATATATTACTAAATTCCATTCATTTTGGTAACAAATTTATAATTGAAAAAATATCAGTAGGAAAAGAAGGATGTTAAACCTGTAATGATTATATTAGTGTTTATGAAAAACATATTTTAGGTATATCCTAGGATGATAACTTTTCATGGTAAGAAATTAAAACTTTGTAATTGAGATATACTATTAATGACATTTTATTAAGTTATAATGACTTTCTACAAACATAAAATAATTACATTTTACAAAATTAATAATTCTGTCAATGCAAGTGAAAAAAAAAAGAAGAGATGCAATGGTGGGAAATAAATAGAAAGAGGCCTGTAAAATTATGCAAAATATTTGAATACTGCAAAAACGTGGGTTATATAATCAAAGGCAATGGAAAAGTGATCCTGGGGTTCACTCTCCAGCAATGAATGACATCTGAATTTACACGGTCTTTGACAGAACAATAGAAGTTTGGAGTCTTCTCTCATTTAATAAAATTTGGGGAATTATTGATAGCATAGTAATGGCCCTGTCATCTTGAATACTTAAAAAGGTCCCAACTTAGCAGACATTTTCTAGAAACATATGAATGGTAACCATGTGCCTATTTTCCTAATCGCCTTCATCTCACAATATTCATCATGAAACTATGGCAAGTCTCTGGAAGACAAATGAAGTTCATGTTGTAAGGAAAGAAAGGCATGGAATCAAATAGGGTGCGATGGTAAATGATGGAGGATGACAAAACAGAAATGGAGATAAGTTCATAAGAAACATGTTCATATCCAAAAATGGGGGGGTGGAAAATTGTACATCCAGGAGAAGGGGGAAGAACATATAGAGAAAAAGACAGGGAATGGCAAAGACACCAAGAAATAAGTCAAAGAGTTTTCTGATATAGGGTTGTCAGAAAAATACATGAAACAATTTCTTTTTTAAAAATATATTTTATTGATTTTTTACAGAGAGGAAGGAAGAGGGAGAGAGAGTTAGAAACATCCATGAGAGAGAAACATCGATCAGCTGTCTCCTGCACACACTCTACTGGGGATGTGCCCACAACCAAGGTACATGCCCTTGACTGGAATCGAACCTGGGACCTTCAGTCCGCAGGCTGACTCTCTATCCACTGAGTCAAACCAGTTAGGGCACGAAACAATTTCTTAAGATCATCTGGCAAATAAAATAAAAATATCTGTGTAGCCCTGCTGGTGTGGCTCAGTGGTTGAGCATCAATCTATGAAACAGGAGGTCATAGTTTGATTCCCTGTAAGAGTATATGCCAAGGTTTCAGGCTCAGTCCCCAATAGGGGACATGCAGGAGGCAGCCGATCAATGATTCTCTCTCATAATTGATGTTTCTCTCTCTGAAATAATATATATATATATATATATATATATATATATATATATATATAAATCCATGAAAGTACAATAATAAACAAGCATACAAATTAATTTTTTGAAAAATTTCAACATAATGTTAAACATAGTCAGATGTAGATAAACACACACATGTATATACATCATGTACAAAATAAAGGTACCAACAGTGGCAGATGGCTGCTACCTTTCATCTAGAGAATATTCTATCCAAAAATGTGAAAATGAGTGAATTTACTAAATTGAGAAAAATAATTTTAGGAATAATAATCTTGGTAACTACCTTTTTAAAATGTACATGACTGATTTAAATTTTTATTTAGACTTTTATTACTCCGTGTGCTTGCTTTATATGGTTTTTGGCTGCTACTAAATTTATGTAGTCAGTTCTCATTTTTGCTAAAGCTCAGTTGTATAACATAGCCCAAAACAGCAAAACTGAGAAGCTTGAATCCTTGTTTATAGAGAAAATACAGAGTTTAGTGCCTGAGAGGCCTGATTCAGAACAATTTTTGTCAACCCATGAGTACAGAATTTTGTTTTATATGGGTTTCTATTTCAATTCATGCCCCAAATGCAGCTCATCTTCATTAAATCTCATGAAAGGAAAGGAATGAAGTAATAAATATAAGTAAAACGAGTTCTAAATCCAAAGACCTGGGCATTTGTTGGACTAAATGTTCACCCCAGTCACTGAAAATGCCAATGACTCAGATGTATCTATCTATAGTAATGAAAGTGTAATATGCTGATTAGACTGAATGCCCTGCCAGACACCCTTATGGACAAAGCTGGGGCTGTGAGAGAAGCCTGGGTGCTGGGTGCCTGCCAGCAGCTGAAGGGAAGCCCGGGTCCTGGGTGCCAGAGGAAAGCCGGTGCCGGCAGCCAGGGGAAGGAAGGCCTACTCTTGCACGAATTTCGTGCATCAGGGCTCTAGTAAATATATAAAACCCTAATATGCAAGTAGACCAGCGGTTCTCAACCTGTGGGTCGCGATTGGTCGAACGACCTTTTCACAGGAGTCGCCTAAGACCATCTTGCATATCAGATATTTACATTACTATTCATAACAGTAGCAACATTACAGTTATGAAGTAGCAAGGAAAATAATTTTATGGGTGGGTCACAACATGAGGAACTGTATTTAAAGGGCCAGAAGGTTGAGAACCACTGAAATAGACCGAACAGCAGAACAACCAAACAACTGAACTGAATAATTGGTCGCTATGACATGCGCTGACCACAAGGGGTCACATGGGGAACATGGCTGCATCGGCTGCGATAGGATGGTGGAGCTGGTGAGCCAGACCAAGGCAGGGCGTCGGGCACTGTCATTGGGGCATACCTCTGGTGGTTACTGAAAATTTTTTGTTCCCTCCAGCCACCATCCCGCTGGGCACTCACACCTGCTGCTGGAGCCCACACTGCCACACTCACTGCAGACGCCAGAGCCGCCACTCGCACCCATTGCCAGTGCCCAGCGCCGGCCCTGATCACTTGGCACCTTGAGCATGTGCGAGAGGCGGCTGCCAGCCCTGTTTGTCCCTGAGGGCTTCTCCACCTACCCCTGCTCCTGAGGGGCGATCGGGGCAGCAGGTGCCACTAGTACCCACTACTGATGCTGGCCCTGCTCACACCCAGTGCTGGTGCCCGCCCCAATTGCTCCCCACAGTCAGCAGGTATGAGCGGGGCCAGCGCCCTCAGAGTGTGGGAGCGGGGCCTGCGGTAGCAAGGCTGCCTGCAGACAGGGGATTGGAGGCCATGGCAGGAGGGACCAGGTGGGGGCGTGGAGGATGGGCCAAGACCCACCCCTTTGCCCACCACAGCCACAGGGCCTACAATTCCTTTCAAGGTGCACAAATTCATGGACTGGGCCCCTATTGTTGTATATTATAGCTGCAACAATAGATTGACTTGGACAATATTGAAACATTTTCTGGAGGAAATCTGGGTTAGGTTAGTAGGCATCTAGGAGAAGAGCAAAGTAATGAATTGGTTAATCAATAAAAAGGCAGGAAATGTTAGACACATCAGAAGGCAGTCATTTTAAGGTGTTTGGAAGTAAAGGGATATGAGAGAAAATTTACCCAATATCTCCTCAAGTTTGAAAAACAAAAGGGGAAAATTAATGTAAATTTTATTAGAAACACAAAAAATTCAAAAATATTGAAAACTGTGTATTTAAACTTAGGATGCAGATATAAAACAAATACGCACACATATATACACAAATATACACACATGTGCCTGCACACAAATATGGCTGAAAGCTCCCTTTTGAGGTAATTAAACAGGGAAATATGAATGAATTTTCTGAATTGAGGAAATTATGCAAACATTAGTTCTGGTACTTACCTTAATTGTTTTGTGTGTGATCTCTTTTGAGATTATTTAGTGTTTTATTATTAACAAGAGGACCAGTGCATGAAATTCGTGCACGGGGGGGGGGGGGGGGGTGTCCCTCAGCCTGAACTGCACCCTATTTAACCTGGGATCCCTCTCACAATCCGGGACTGCTGGGTCCTAAACTCTCGCCCGCCTGCCTGATTGTCCCTAACCACTTCTGCCTGCCAGCCTAACTGCTCCCTAACCGCTCCCCTGCTGGCCTGATTGATGCCTAACTGCTCCCCTGTCAGCCCGATCGTCCCCTACTGCCCTCACCTGCTGGCCCCTTTTCCCCAACTTCCCTCCCTTGCCTGCCCAATGGCCTCCAACTGCCCTCCCCTGCTGGCCTGATTGCCCCCAACTGCCCTCCTCTCCTGGCCTGATCTTGCCCCCAACTGACCTCCCCTGCTGGCCTGGTTGCCCCAAATTGCCTTCCCCTGCTGGTGGGGTCACCTCTAACTGCCCTCCCCTGCCTGGCTGATCGCCCCCAACTGCTCTCCCCTTCTGGCTCATTGCCCACAACTTCCCTCCCCTGATGGCCTGGTTGCCCCTAACTGCCATTCCCTGCAGTTCTGGTCCTACCCAACTGCCCTACCCTGCTGGCCCATTCACCCTCAAATACCCTCTCCTGCCAGCCCAATCTCCAAAAACTGGCCTCCCCTGCTGGACTGTTTATCCCCACCTTCCCTCCCCTACTGGCCTGATCACCCACAACTGCCCTCTGCTGCCAGTCATCTTGTGACAACATGAGGGCGGCCATCTTTTGGCAGCTATCTTGTGGTGGCCATCTTGTGCTGATGTGAGGGCATTGAGTGAGGGTGAGAGGACCACCTAGGCTTTTATTAGTATAGACTAGTGGCCCAGTGCACGAAATTCGTGCACATTAAATGGGAATTAATTAGAGGAAATATTTTAATATTGCTATTTGCCCTTTATAAGAGAAGTTTCAGAGTTGAAAAAAATTAGCAAAATGCATATGAAAATCTTCCTCCTGACAGAGTCCTGTCCCACCCATGTGTACATCCAAATCGCACAAGACCTGGCCAGCTACACCTGCATTGGGCCAGATCCAGACCCAACCGGCCACACCCACATGAAGCCCCGCCAGGTGGTGGGTGCTGCCTCAGATCCCTGGGCCTGGCTACGGGGCGAGGGGTGCAGCCAGAGGTCCCCCATCAAGCCCTGCTGGGGTGGGGGGCATGGCCTGAGGTCCCCTGTCAACCCCCACCTGGTGGGGGGCACAGCCTCAGGTCCCCTGCCTTGGTCAAGCACCACGCAGTCTCAGGTCCCTGATGATTGCTCCTTAAGGCTTGTTAAGGAAACTCGGCCTCCATTGTGGGGGCAGCCATCTTGGCCGTTGTAGTGTGACAGTCAATTTGCATATTCCCTCTTTATTAGATAAGATACTGCATCTCTACAGTTCTTTAAAAGTTTCTTATAATTAAATTTATTGGTATGAAGTTGGTTAATACAATAATGTGGTACTAATAGTGCAGTGCTATGATACATCACCTGTGTATCCCATTGTGGGCTTAACACCCAAAGACAAATCTTTTACTTTCACCTATATTTCACCTCCTTTATCCTGTACTGCCCACCCCTTCCCTCTGGTAACCACCATACAATTGTCTGTGTCTATGAGGTTTTTATTTCTTTTTAATTTTATTGTGGAGAGTATTAGAGAAGTCCCTGCCCCCCACCCACCCATGGAACCCCTCAACCCTTCTTCCGCAGCCTCACCACCAGGTCATGAAGACACTATTTTATGTGTCCATGGCTATGCATACATGCATTTAAGTTCTTTGATTAATCTTGACAGCACAACTGTCTCCCCTCTAACCCCCAAAGCACCTACCCCAATTGCCTCAAAGAAACTTATGTCCGTTCCATGCTTTCCAGTCTCTGTCAAGTTATGTCTGATTGTCTTGTGTGCTCATTTTGTGCTTTTGGTTTCATATGCCACGTCTGAGTGAAATCATATGGTCCTTGACTTTGTCTTCTCACCATGATATTCTAAAAATGCATCACTGTTGTCCCTAATGGCAGTATTTCATCTCCCAAGAAGATATACAAATGGTCAGCAGGTATTTGAAAAGGTCCAGTACTGCACTAGATATTAGGGAAATGCAAATCAAACCTACCAGGAGATACCAACTCAGACCTGTTAGGGTGGCAGTTATCAACAAGACTAGTAATAACAAGTGTTTCAGAGGTTGTGGAGGAAACGGAAGCCTCATTTACTGCTCGTGGGAATGTAAACTAGTACAGCCACTGGGGAAAACAGTATGGAGGTGCCTCAAACATGAAGAATAGAGATCCCATATGACCAAGCAACAGCTTCTATAGATACCTACACCCCAAAATTTGAAAATATTTATTCCCAATGATATTTGCACCACTATGTTCACTGTAGCATTATTTACAGTGGATAAGACATGGAAGCAAGCCAAGTACCTTCTATAGATGCTTGGATAAAGAAGAAGTGGTACCTATATACAATGGGATATTACTCACCCATAAGAATAAGGTTTTTATTTTAATAAGATATCTGGCTGCAGCTAAATATATATAGTCAGTTCTTCAATTGTGGTAGCTGGCCATATAAAACTGCCACAAACAGCCCTAACTGGTTTGGCTCAGTGGATACGTCAGCCTGCAGACTGAAGGGTCCCAAGTTCAATTCCAGTCAAGAGCATGTAACTTGGTTGTGGGAACATCCCCAGGGGAGGTGTGCAGGAGACAGCTAATTGATGTTTCTCTCTCATTGATGTTTCCAACTCTTTAGCCCTACCCTTTCTTCTCTGTGAAAAATCAATAAAATATATTTAAAAATGAAAAAAAATAAAACTGCTAAAAACAAGGATTTATAGAATCTTGTATTACTGCTCCTATTGATTATGCAGATAAGGTTAATGGGTACCTCTATCCAAAATGTTTGGTCAACTGATTCATACATAACTTTATAGCATGTGACCCTGATTTTAAATCATGCCTGAACAAAGTTTATCATAAGCAATTCAGAGGGAAGGGAGATGAAGTAATAAATGGCAGTAATGGCTAGGCAGGGATGAAGTACAGTGAGTGGTCTACTTTGTTTGCCTGGAGTGGGGTGTGTTGGGGGCGGTCTTCATTGTATGGTCTGGTGCTATATTGGACAAAACTTTAAGAACAGACACCGTAAAAATAGCAGTATTTTGCAGTAAAGTAATTGCTAAAATATTCTTTTCAGAAAGGAAATATTTTCATACATTGCAAGGACAGGACCATCAGAGAGATAATAATGGGGGAAACTGAGTAACAAATGAAGATGGTAAACATATATGGAAATCTTACCAATACCTAAAAAATATGATGTACATGTGTGTGGTGGAGTAAGGAAGATGATCTTTGAGAGTTCAAAACAAATGGAAAATAAAAACATGAAAGGGAGTAAGTGCAAAGTGAAATACCTGTAAGGGACTTGCTTTCTTCCTGGTCACCCTTATCTGAAAGAGTGAAAGAAAGAAACAAACCATTCAAACATGATGTAAGCACAATGTCAGGAAGAGAAGAGGATCCTAATTTGAAACAGTTCTGTTGCTTATTCTTGGATTGAAACTGGCCCACATTCTAAGAAGTGCAGCCAAAGGATCCTAAGGCCATGTAACCAATAAGAACCAGGGTCACGTCCACCTCCATACCCATCAGTGCTAAAGGAATGAGATGGCAAAGGGAAGTATGACAGACCTATCAGATAAATTCCTCTGGGATAAACTATATCAATCTTTGGTCTTGCTTTGGGCCTTCCACTTTTGAAACTAAAGTGTCAAAAGTGCACATTCCTGAGGCAGGTACTGACAGTGTGATGCAGAAGCCTGTATATAGTAAAAGCACCCTGCTATCAACACCTGTGTCCTTATCAGTCATTACATGAATCTTGCTTATGAACATAAGGAGCTCTCTGCCCAAATTCCACTGTGCTTCTAAACTAAAACATAATTGAAATATAACATCAGAAAACGAGGAAATAACACGTTGAATGATTCTATCAGGGCTCCATGAATAAACCTTTGGGGATCATGCTCTGACAAACAGGTTCTCACGTCATCCACATAGACAATTCTGAGCTAAAGATACATCTCACAAAAACTTTCCTTAAGATGTAACATACTTTTGCAAACATAAAAAATCTTCTGCAATGTTGTGAATCAATACCTGAGTGAATAAAATTGCAAAAGAATAAATAACATTTAATTTAATTGGAAAGAAAAAGGCCAGAAAAGATTGTATAAATTACCTGTGGAATGGGTAATATGGTCACCGGGGAGGTGAAACCGTGGGCCTTAAGGACACACTCCATCAAAGAATGACATCAGATCTTTGAAAATGTGTGGCAGCACAGTAGAGGGAGCAGCTGTACTCATGGAATTTGGAATCTTTTCTCATAGCTCAGTTTACTTAAAATGGCCCCCTGACCTTGTAAAAAATGGCAGAGGTCCTAATTTAATGAATATTTTACAGACAGATATAAGGAGTGGAAATACTATGCCTGTTAGGATAATACTCTTCACCTCACAAGATTCACAGTAAATATGCCAATTTTCTGGGAAGCAGAAAATGTCAAAGTTTAAAGGGAAATACAGGTATCAGATGGAAAAGGGAAGAAACTAGGAAGGATGGAAGTTATAAAAAATAAATAGATAGAACTTAATATGGGATCAATATACAGACCAAAATAATTGAGGTAAAAAGAGTAGACTTCCGCAAGAAAAGTGAGCCGATGAATGTCAAGAGGGAAAAAGGCAGATAATGCTAAGACATCACCTTGTTTTTAAAGGTTTGGCAATTAAGAATTGTCAGAAATAACTTACGATGATTCTCCTGAAGTTTTTCTGAAAAATAAAAGTGAAATTGTAAATATCATGGGAAACAAATATGAATAAAATTCAATTTCTTCTACAACATGCACCAACATAAAGCCTTTCATGTTGCAGAGGAACACACAAAACACACAGGTAGGAACAGTGGCTGAAAGCTCTCATTGGCTCAGAGATAATTGTTCCAAAATTAAAAGGGAGGAAATATCTGAATATAGTGAATTAAGCAAAAAAAAATCTAGAAATACAGTTCTGTTAGTTACCTTATAAAACATTCCCAATTTAATTTGAAGATTTTATAATTTTTGTGGGGTTGCTCTCTATTAAAAGTTCTTTGGGACTAAATATACAATGGGGGGGCAAAAGTAATTGCATAGTTGTTTGCTAAACAATATAATAATTAATAAATAAAATATATTAAGAGAATATTATTATTGTCTGATTATCTCAACTTTAACCTACTTTTGAACCTGCCTGTTGTTTCTTCTCATATTTACAATAGCCCTGTTGTATCTTACATATAGTTGAAAAATTGATTGCGTTGGACAATATTGAACCAGATTTTCTGGAGGAATTCTGGGTCAGGTTAGTAGGCATACAGGACAATTGCAAAGTAATGAATTGACCAATCAATAAAAAGGCAGGAAATGTTGGACCCATCAGAAAGCAGTCATTTTAAGGTGTTTGGGAGTAAAGAGATATTGGAGAAAATTTATGCAATATCTTCAGAATTTTATCTGAAAAATGGAAAGGAATAACTAATGAGGAAATGGGGGGCAATATGAAGATGAAAGCACATATTTAATGCCATAATGAATAAAAATTATGAAAAGAAAGAAGTAAAATAAAAGAGAGAAAATTAATGCAAATTATATGAGAAACAAAATATTCAATAATATTGAAAGCTACTTATGTAAACTTAAACTTCAGTTGCAGATACAAAACAAATACTAATACATATATAAACAGATTCATGCACACTTGCCTACACGTAGACAGAGACCTCATGCTCACTGTTGTGGTAATTAAACAGGGAAAAATGAATGAATTCTCTGAATTGAGGAAATTATGTGAATGTTAATTCAGGTAATTACCTTAAAAATTTTCATGATCCCTTTTGAGATTATTTAGTATTTATTATTAACATTGTAACTCTATGGTTCTTTTTAAATTTTTGAAAATTAAATTTATTGGGATGATGTTGGTTAATAAATTTATGTGGAACTAACAGTGCAGAGCTTTGATACCTCACCTGTGTATGACATTGTGGGCTTACCACCCAAAGTCAAATCTTGTTCCTTGGCCATATATTTCACCTCCATTATCCTGTGCTATCCACTTCTTTCCTGTGTGTCTATTATTACTGTTTTGTTTTCCTCTTTATTTTTGAGAGTATTACAGATGTCCTTTTTTTGTCCTATTGCCCCCCTAGACCCTTCTTCCACCGCCCCACACCAGGACTTCAAGACACTACTTTCTGGGTCCATGGGCTATGTATATTCGCATTTAAGTTCTTTGGTTAATCTTTGCAGCCCACCTGTTCCCACACACCCACTCGCATGCCTCTGAGAATCCTCAGTCTTTTCCATGCTTTCCTGTCTCTGTGAGGGTTTGTTTGATTGATTTGTGTGCTCATTTTGTGCTTTCAGTTCCATATGCCACGTATAAGTAAAATCATATATTTCTTGGCTTTGTCTGCTCAGCATAATATTCCCAAGATCCATCCCTGTTGTCACAAATGGCAGTATTTCATTGCCCAGGAAGACAGAAATGGCCAGCAGGTATTTGAAAAGTTCCTGAAGTGCACTAGCGATTAGGGAAATGCAAATCAAACCTACCAGGAGATATCACCTCACACCTGTTAGAGTGGCATTTATCAACAAGACTAGTGCCAGAACCGGTTTGGCTCAGTGGATAGAGCGTCGGCCTGCGGACTCAAGGGTCCTGGGTTCGATTCCGGTCAAGGGCATGTACCTTGGTTGGGGGCACACCCCCAGTGGGGGGCCTGCAGGAGGCAGCTGATCAATGTTTTTCTCTTATTGATGTTTCTGGTTCTCTATCCCTCTCCGTTCCTCTCTGTAAAAAAAGAAAATCAATAAAATATATTTAAAAAAAAAACCAAGACTAGTAATAACAAGTGTTGCAGAGGTTGTGGAGGAAAGGGAAGCCTCATTACTGCTGGTGGGAATGTGAATTGGTACAGCCACTGGGGAAAACAGTATGGAGGTTCCTCAAACATGAAGCATAGGGATCCCATATAACCCAGCAACACCTTCTATGGATACCTATGCCCCACAATCTGAAAAATATTTCTTCCCAATGATATATGTACTTGAAAGGACAAAACGGGACTGATAGCTGCATTACTAACCCCTCTTCAAGCAAAAGCCATAGAATGTATCAGTTACTCAGCCTGCCCTTATCTCAGCCAATAGGAATGCAAGGAAACTAGCCCAAGGCCAACAGTTTGCTATCGACCACCTGTCTTTGTGTATCCAGAACCTAGCTGCACCCTACCCCTGAGTCACTAGCCTCCGGCCCTCACTCAACCAACCAGAATTGACCAAATCAGTGGTAGGTGTGAGCTCTCACCTCCCCCCCCCCCCCCCCCCCCCCACCGACCCCGAGCCCTATAAATTCTTTGTTCTTTCAAGACTCCAGGCCCTCTTGCATCCAGTAATGGAGGCAGAGAGACCAAGCTAGCTTGAATAAAAGACTCTATGCTTTTGCATCAGACTTGGCCCTCCCTGGTGTCTCTGTGGGGGGGTCTTGAAATCTGGGCATAACATTTGGGGGCTCGTGCGGGACCCCCAAGACCCACGAAGGACCCCGATCCGGAGAGTCTGACTGACTGCTGTAGGTGTCTGTGTGTTGTGTATTCTGTTCTGTGTGTTATATGTCCTGTCCTGTGTTGTGTGTTCTGTCCTGTGTGAGCTAATTTCTGAGGGATGTGGATCCCCTCATTC
This sequence comes from Myotis yumanensis, assembly GCF_028538775.1. Taxonomy (NCBI): domain Eukaryota; kingdom Metazoa; phylum Chordata; class Mammalia; order Chiroptera; family Vespertilionidae; genus Myotis; species Myotis yumanensis. The sequence goes on along the minus strand of NW_027223757.1, from coordinate 95,872,857 downwards.
TGTAATGCCCGAAGCGATCTAGGTGGACGCACTGCCGAAGGACCACGGGTTGGGAGAGTCGGAAGACGTTCCTCTCTGTCTTCAGGAGGGACGAGGCATCCCCCCACTTCAGGAGGGATGCGAATTCCCATCTCTTCAGGAGGGATGGGGAATTCCCTCACAAGGATCTGAGACAAGGCGGGTTGCTCCTGCCATTCGGTTTTGCTTCCACGGAGTCGGAAGGTTGGCTTTTGAGTCTTTTTGGTTGTCTGTTTTTGTGTTTTTCTGTTTTATTATGATTGATCATTTCAAAGAGTTTAGGGGAGGCTATAGAGCTCCCTCAGGAATTGGGAAATTGTTAGGAATTGGATGGATTGTTTAAACTCTGAATAAATGTCTGGTGAAAGTGTGTGAGTGTGGAGGGATGGGGCCTGCCCTCTCCTCTCCTTTGTGTGGCTCCACGACTTTGGTCAGGAGGGTATCTGAGTGAGGATCTGTGAAAACAGGTCACCCCCTTCCCTTGTCTGTCTCTCGTCACGGATCATCATGGGGTGGGTCAAATTTTGTCTGTGTGGGACTAGCCAATTTACTACAGAGAAGGGGGACTGGAACTGGTCTGTGTAAAGCGAAAGCTACTTTGTGCTGTCTGTTTGTACACATGAGGAAAAACCCTGCTTTAAGGGGAAGACAGTAGAGAACTTTTAATTGCTTTACTCTGAGGTATAATCTTGTTGTATCAGGTTAAAATTTTAAAAATCTAGGATTAATTTAAAGGTATAAGGTTGCAACCCAAAGAAGTTTCACAAAGGCTGGCTAGGTTCCAAGATTGCTTAGTTCTGAGATTGCTTATAAAAAAGCAAGAAAGAAATCTTTTCAAGTTGACTATTTGCTTAGCAAATTAACAAAGTAGCAAATTTCAAAGAACTTGTTATTCATGGTTTTCTTATCTCTTTGGTGGACAGCTCTGCAGGGTGGAGAGATTTACTGCCTGTGACTGTATTTTGTTTAACTTGCTGTTTTCAATTGTTTATTAGAATCCTCATAGAGGACATAACCTGGTCTTTCCCTTCCTCCCTCATCCGGATTCTGAAAGCATCTGTAACTGGATTTCAGATGGTCTCCAGGCTTTCTGTCTGCAAGAAACCTCCCTATGCACCCGTTATCTTTCCAGGCCGACTCTGTGAGGAAAAGCAATGGGCCTGGACTGAGACAAGGCGGGTGGGGGTGTTAGCAGACCCTTAGAAAAGCGGAGGAGGAACAAAGCTAAAATCTGCAGCCGCCCTGGTGATTTAGAACGCTAGGCAGACTCAGCCCCTGAGAGCCAGGCCATCAACGCCACCGTCGCTGCCCAGCTCCTGAACCCCCTGCTTGAGTCCATACCACTGCAAAAGGGCAGCGGCTTCCTGGATTTGCTGGGGGATGCTCTGGCCGGGCCCCTGGGAGACCCTAGGGGGAGCAGCTGGCTCACAGGAGGGGCTGATATCCCCTTCTAGTGCACTCCCTTGAAAGAGGCCTGGTTATTGCTCTGCACGAAGGGAACTGGTAGAAAGGCAAGAAAGCAGGGCCCTAAGAGTTAACAAAAGGGCACTCTCCCTGGACCTGGGAGCCATCAGGACTTTGAAATTCTCCAAGAGAGGAGGAGTCTGACTCAGAGACTGGCCGAAACCTCGTTGGGTTAGGAGAACCCGAGGCTGCATATTGAACTTATAGACTGCAGTTTGCTGGGCAGAGGTCCAAGCCCAGTTATATAGGGGTTAAGCTACCTGTGTACAGGAAAACAACTTTCTCCTGTGACAGAATACATTTTAAGAAAATTAAATGCATGATAGACCAGAAAGCTGGGACTAGTAGAATAGGGAAACTGAGCAGAAATCCTATCTTCCCTAAACCAATGACACTTGGGAGTAAATGCTTTGCATTTGCCTCCCTAAACAAAGGTTAAATCGTTTATGTCAATCTGATTAGTGTCATTTGTTGTCCACACCCAGGGACAAATGAAGGTAGAAAATAAGCCTTATTTTGATTACTTCTTTTATTCAGGAGGAGCCAACCCGGTCCCTCCCTGCAACATGAATGATAAAATGTGTGTTAAAGAATTTTAAAATTCTCAAACCTCGCTGCCTTGGGTCCAGTTCTGCGTGTGTAAGAAGGGACAGAGTAAGGTTTAGTAGCAGGAGTGAAGAGGCAGGCAGGGCAGGGGCAGGCCAGAAGAAGCTGGCAAGGCCATCCAAACCACCCAGCCGCTATTGGCCAGAGCCGCCTGAGGTAGACCTCCTCGGACTGGCAACAGCTGACTCCGACTAGGACAGACTGGGCTTTTTCCTACTGGGCCCCCATGAGCCGATGGTCAAAATGAAGATCGGGGGCCAGACTGTGAACTTTATGGTTGATACAGCGGCAGAGCACTCGGTAGTTACTCAGAAGGTAGCTCCCCTCTCAGGACAGGAAGTCACCATTATTGGAGCTACCGGTACCACAGCTGCAGACTGTTCTGCCACCCCCGCCGATGTCAGTTAGGCGGCCATCAGGTGGTTCATGAATGCCTGTATTTGCCAGTTGACCGGGTCCCTCTAATGGGCAGAGACCTTTTAGCCAAAATGGAAGCAGAAACCACTTTTGCCCCAGATGGCTCAGCACAGCCTTGCCTAGGTGAACAGACCTCTCCAATAATCCTGTCCTTAGCAGTGCCGAGGGAGGAAGAATAGAGACTTTATACCCCCCAGCCAAAGGCCTCCACATCTGTTCTTGTCATGCCCCCATCAGGGGACTTGGGCAGTGTTCCTGTTATCTGCCAAAATTCCCAAGACTGTAAAAGTACTTGTTCACTGAAAAGGTGTAGATGTGGATATTTATTTGATGTTTATATGTCTACTTAGGTATAAATATTTGTTCATGTACATAAGGAAGTCTACAAAAAATATATATTTAATTTAAGGCTGAATGCTCTGACCGATAGCAAAACGCCCCAAGCAACCGCTGGGTTCTTTTTCGAAAGGGTGTTTGCTCCCTGTCAGAGGTGGAATCGGTCCACCCAACAAAATTTCTGTCTGTTTGTTTACTAAAGACTTTGATTTGCTCTGATATTTCTGTGTTGGTTTGAAATTTTGGAATTCTGGGGTAGATATAAAAAAATATTTGTAGATAAATAGAACCCCCGGTTAGTTTCCTGGTGTATTCTGGAGCAGCCTATTCAGAGCCAATGGGACCAGTAACATCTAAGAAGACACCCGTTCTAAGAGCCACTGAACAAACTGCCTTTTTCCTTGGACATCAAAGAAGACTGTGGACCTCAGAAAGAACAGGGTAACTCATTCGTTTCTAGTCATGCCAGAATGCCTGTACCCCTTACTTGGACGTGATCTCTTACAGAAATTACAAGCCACCCATAAGCTTGTTCGAAATGCCCTGCCAGTGCCACCTCGGACTCTGTACATCCTTTCCAGCCTGGGGACTCGGTGTGGGTAAAGAAGTTCACGACCTCAGGACTCACCCTAACTTGAAAAGAAGTATACCTGCAGAAAATTGTATAATCCAAAGAGACAAGGACAATTATACCTTATATAGGAGGGTCAGGAGTAGCCTCCAGTCACCTGGAGAAAAGCATACTGATCTGCTCATGATGTTTGAATAGCCCTGCCATATCTCATGTTTAGTAGCGGAGGATTTGGCTGCCTAAAGTGGCCATGGTGCCAATATTATGTTTCATTGTATTAATATGTTATATTGATCTTTGATTCTCTTGCTGGTTTAAATGTATGTTGACTGTCCTGGAAGGGGACTGAGTGCGGTGAACCCCAAAAAGTAAAGGGTGTCTGGCTGCCAAGAGGGCAGTTGCCCAACTGGGCAGGGAAGAATACCCATCAGGTTTTAGTCTCTATCGAGAGACAGTTGACAGTTGGCAGCCTGTATACTGTCTTGCAGGCCTGTGTGGCCATGCCCATGTCAGAGGTGGCACAAAACCTCAACTGTAGAAAACTGGGAAAGGCCTGTTTGGAATAGAAGGTCTGAGGCATGGTTATGCATTTTTAACGGACATAGAAAGAAGGTTTAAAGGCTAGTTTGAAAGAGTAAAATTTAGAAAGGTTATGCATGTGATAAAAAGGAGAAGAGAAATGTTAAAAGGAAATTATTCAAATAGTACAGACCAGTAAGCCAGAGGGTAAATAGTTATGCCAAAGTACTTAGGGAGGACTGATAAAAGAAATCCAACAGTTACTGTTTTGTTATAACTCTGAAGAGTCCATGGAAAAGGACTGACGAGAAAAATCAGAAGATCTTAGAGCAGATCAGTATGTTTTTCTCCTTATATAATTACTCTAGAATTTGGCAATGCTTAATAAATCATGGCAATACATTTCTTTGCATAAATTCAATAAGAACAATTTCCAAAAGTAATTTTATTAATGAAAAACTTTGACTGGAGTATCATGTTTTAAAGAAACCTGTCTGAGCTCTGAAGACTTGAAGCCAATAAGAGTGCCACGGGAAAAGCCTGATATGCTGCTTGGGAGCCCTGAAGATGGCTGGCGCTGGAGCGTCAGGCCCATGCCCTACCATCACTGGCAGTTGGTCAGAGTAGAAGGGGATCAATAAGGATGCCTCTGCATCCCTGCGGAACTCCCACACACTCTGGGCCGCAACAAGTAGGACGGCTACTGAGATGGGCCTTAAAGCCTAGAGCATGAGCTCAGGTGGAGTTGCTACAGGTGAGGGATTCACCTAACTCAGCAGATGCTGCAGGCAGGCCTGATGGCAGCTGAATGGCTTGGCTTCTTGGCCCTACGGGGCACATTAAGATGAAGTCATGAAATTCCAGCAAAGGTAGTCAGTTACCATTCTTGTTGTGTTTATGCAAACATCAGGCCAAATTGAATACAATAGATAAATTAATCTTGATTTGGCTTTTTAATGGCCATAGAGGAATTTTTAAGAAGAAAAATCCCATTTCAATAGAAGTTGTTAAAGTTAAAATGGTTTCTTTCCCTTCCGCCGGACCATTTGTTATAGTTTGTCTCTGCCAGGTCACAAGCCCAGCTCCTTCTGTGCCCAGGACAGCAGGGAGCCTGAATGGAAGGTGACCTCTAACCAGGCACACCCGCTGCAGATCACCCTCAGGAGGCAGTGGACCTCTCCAGACCCCTTGTAATCCTCCTAATGCTGTTGACTTCCAGCCCTTGCATTATTAACAGACTAGTCTGATTTGTCAAAGAGCGCATAGGGGTAGTCCAGTTGATGGTTTTGCAAGCCCAGTACAGGCCTCTAGCGATGGAAGGTGAAATAAAAATGCATTCCGTCTCATGATTGAGCCGGACGTTCCAAGACAAGGGGGGAATAAAAGGACAAAACGGGACTGATAGCTGTGTTCCTAACACCTCTTCAAGCAATAGCCATAGAATGTATTAGTTATGCAGCCTGCCCTTACCTCAGGCAATAGGAATGCAAGGAAACTAGCCCAAGGCCAAAAGTATGCTAGCCACCTCCTGTCTTTGGGTAACCAGACTCTAGCTGCACCCTACACCTGCATCACTAGCCTCTGGCCCTCACTCAACCAACCAGAATTGGTCAAATCAGTGGTCCAAGTGAGCCCTCGCCCCACCCTCGACCCCAAGCCCTATAAATTCTTTGTTCTTCCAAGACACTGGACTCTCTTGCATCAAGTAATGGAGTCAGAGAGACCAAGCTAGCTTGAATAAAAGACTCTATGCTTTTGCATCGGACTCAGCGCTCCCTGGTGGTTCTGTGGGGGCCTTGAAATCTGGGCATAACACACTCCTATGTTGACTGTAGCATTAGACACAATGGACAAGATGAGGAAGCAAGCCCACTGTCCATCCATACATGTTGGAAAAAGAAGAAGAGGTACCTATATACAATGTGATATTAGCCACAAGAATAAGGTTTTTATATTAATGACATCTCTGGTTGTGGTTAAATGTATATGGTCAGTTCTTCTATTGTGGTAGCTGGCCATATAAAACTGCCACAAAGTATTATTCATAGAATCTTGAACTACTGCTCCTATTGGTTATTCAGATTAGGTTAATGGGTACCTCTACCCTCAGTGTTTTGTCTCATGGTTCATGCATAACTTTATTGTGTGTGAGCCTGATTTTAAGTCATGCCTGAATAAAGTTTACCATAAGCAATTGAGAGGGAAGGGAAGTGAAGTATTAAATTGCAGTAAAGGCTGGGTGGGGATGAGGAAGGGAAGATCTACATTGTATGGCTGCAGACGAGGATGATGGGAGGTCTGCATTGTATGGCCTGCAGCTATATTGGACACAACTTTCAGAGCAGACACTTGAAAAAGAGCCACATTTTGGAGTGAAGTAATTACTAAAATTTTCTTGTCAGAATCGAAATGTTTTCATACATTGCAAGGACAGGACCACCTGAGAAATAATAATAGGGGAATCCCAGTAACAAATGAAGATGATAAAAATATGTTGAAATCGTACCAATACCTGAAAAAAATGATGTAAATGTGTGTGGTGGAGTAAGGAAGATGGTCCTTGAGAGTTGAAAAAGGAACACTTCCTCAGTGATAAACTATATCAATCTTCCACTTTTTCAGACTAAATGGCATAGGTGCACATTCCTGAGGCAGATACTTTAAGTATGATCCAGAAGCCTGTATATCATAAAAGCACCCTGCTATCAACACCTGTATCTATATCAGTCATCACATGAAAGAATCCTGCTCATTAACATAGAACTCTCTTCCCAAATGCCATTGTATCTTTTAACTAAAACATAATTGAAATATAACATTTGAAAAAGAGGACATAAAGCGTTTAATGATTCTATCAGGCCTCCATGAAAAAAAACTCTGGGAATTATGGTATGACAAATAGCTTTTCATATCATCCACTTTCACAATTCTGACCTAAAAATACATCTTCATAAACTTTCCTTAAGATGTAACATACTTTTTCAAACATAAAAAAATCTCTTGCAATGCTGCGAATTAATACCTGAGGGAATAAAAATGCAAAAGAATAAAGAATATTTAATGTAATTGGAAAGAAAAAGGCCTGAAAATATTGTATAAATTATCTGTGCAATGGGTAATATGATCACCAGGGAGGTGAAATAGTGGTCCTTAAAGTCACACGTTGTCATTGAATGACATCAGAGCCTAGAACATGTTTCCAGGACAGTGGAGGGGTCAAATGCAATCATTGCATATGGAATCTTCTCTCATTGCTCAGTTTACTTAAGATGGCCCCCTAAACTTGTAAAAAATGCCAGAGGTCCTACTTTAATGGGTATTTTACCTACAGTATATAAAGAATGGAAATCATGTGCCTGTTAGCACAATCCTCTTCACCTCACAAGATTCACAGTAAATATGACAAGTTTCTGGAAAGCAGAAAATGCCGAAGTTTAAAGGGAAGGTAAAGTATGAGATGGAAAAGGGAAGAAACTATTAAGAATGGAAGTCATGGAAAATAAATAGATGGAACTTTACATGTGAGAAGGATACAGACAGAATATTTGAGGAAAAAAGAGTAGAGTTTCAAAAAATAAGGTGAGCCAATGAATGTCAGGAGGGAAAAGGCAGATAATGCTAAGACATCACATTGTTTTTAAAGGTTTGGCAATTAAGGATTGTCAGAAATAACTTACCAAGTTTTTCCTGAAGTTTTTCTGTAAAATAAAAGTGAAATTGTAAATATCAAGGGAAACAAAAATGAATAAAATTCAATTTCTTCTACAACATGCACGGAACATCAAGCCTTTCATGTTGCAGAGTAACATGCAAAACACACATGTAGGAACATTAGCTGAAAGCTCTCATTTGCTCAGAGATAACTGTTCCAAAATTAAAAGGAAGGAAAGGTCTGAATGTAGGGAATTAAGCAATAAAAAAATTAGAAATACAGTTCTGTAAAGTACCTTATAAAACACTCCTAATTTAATTAGAAGATTCTTTAATTTTGGGGTTGGGTTGCTCTCTATTAAAAGTTCTTTGGGACTAAATATACAATGGGGGAGCAAAAGTAAATGTATAGTTGTTTGCTAAATAATATAATAATTAATAAATAAAAAATATTAAAAGAATATTATTATTCACTGATTATCTCAACTTTAATGTACTTTTGAACCTGCCTGTTGTTATGTCTCATATTTACAATATCCCTGTTGTATCTTATATATAGTTGAAAAATTGATTGAGTTGGATAATATTGAACCAGATTTTCTGGAGGAATTCTGGGTCAGGTTAGTAGGCATTGAGAACAATTGCAAAGTAATGAATTGTCCAATCAATAAAAAGGCAGGAAATGTTGGACACATCAGAAAGCAGTCACTTTAAGGTGTTTGGGAGTAAAGAGATATTGTAGAAAATTTACGCAATAGCTTCAGAATTTTATCTGAAAAATAGAAAGGAATAACTAATGAGGGAATGGGGGGCAAAATGGCGATAAGGGCACATATTTAATACCATAATTAATAAAAATTATGAAAAGAAAGAAATAAAATAACAGAGAAAATAAAAGTCAATGCAAATTATATGAGAAACAAAAAATTTAATAATATTGAAAGCTACTTATGTAAATTTAAACTTCAGTTGCAGATAAAAAACAAATTCCCATACTTTTATACACAGATGCATGCACCCTAGTCAGAAAGTAGAAAGAGACTGAAAGCTCACAATAGAGGTAATTAAACAAGGAAAAATGAAAGAATTCTCTGAATTGAGAAAAATTATGTGAATGTTAATTAAGGTAATTACCTTAAAAATTTTGATGATCCCTTTTGAGATCATTTAGAGTTTATTATTAATATTGTATCTCTATGGTTCTTTTAAAATTTTTAAAAATTAAATTTATTGGGATGATGTTGGTTAATAAAATTATGTGGAACTAACAGTGCAGTGCTATGCTACCTCACCTGCGTATGACATTGTGGGCTTACCACCCAAAGTCAATACTTGTTCTTGGCCATATATTTCACCTCCTTTACCCTGTGCTAACCACCTCTTCCCTGTGTGTCTACTATTACTGTTTTGTTTTACGCTTTATTGTTGAGAGGATTACAGATTTCCTTTTTGTTGTCCTATTTCCCCCTTAGACCCTTCTTCCACCACCCCACACTAGGTCTTCAAGAGACTATTTTCTGTGTCCATGGGCTTTGTATATACGCATTTATGTTCTTTGGTTAATCTTTCCAGATCACCGTTCCCCACAAACCCACCGGCATGCCGCTGAGAATCCTCAGACTGTTCCATGCTTTCCTGTCTCTGTGAGGGTTTGTTTAATTGATTTGTGTGCTCATTTTGTACTTTCAGGTCTTTATTCCACGTAAGAGTAACATCATATGTTTCTTGGCTTTGTCTGCTCAGCATAATATACCCAAGATCCATCACTGTTGTCCCAAAAGGCAGTATTTCATTGCCCAGGCAGACACAGATGGCCAGCAGGTATTTTTAAAGATCCTGAAATGCACTGGAGATTAGGGAAATGCAAATCAAACTGACCAGGAGATACCACCTCACACCTGTTAGAGTGGCAGTTATCAACAAGACTAGTAATAACAAGTGTTGCAGAGGTTGTGGAGGAAAGGGAAGCTTCACTTACTGCTGCTGGGAATGTGAACTGGTACAGCCACTGGGGAAAACAGTACAGAGTTTCCTCAAACATGAATCATAGGGATCCCATATAACCCAGCAAGAACTTCTATGGACACCAATGCTCCACATCTGAAAATATATCTTCCCAATGATATATGCACTCCTATGCTCACTGTAGCATTAGTCACAGTGGACAAGACGTGGAAGCAAGCCCACTGTCCATACATACATGCTTCGATAAATAAGAAGTGGTACCTATATACAATGGGATATTACTCAGACACAAGAATAATATTTTTATTTTAATAAGATCTCTGGTTGTGGTTAAATGTATATGGTCAGTTCTTCTATTGTGGTAGTTGGCCATATAAACCTGCCAATAAGTATGATTCATAGAATCTTGAACTACTGCTCCTATTGGTTATGCAGATTAGGTTAATGGGTACCTCTGTCCTCAATGTTTTGTCTCATGGCTCATGCATAAATTTATTGTGTGTGAGCCTGATTTTAAGTCATGCCTGAATAAAGTTTACCATAAGCAATTGAGAGGGAAGGGAGGTGAAGTATTAAATTGCAATAATGGCTGGGTGGGAATGAGGAAGGGAAGATCTATATTGTTGGGCTGCAGACAAGTACAAGGGGAGGTCTGCGTTGTATGGCCTAGATAGGACATAACTTTCAGAGCAGACACTTTAAAAACAGGTACATTTTGCAGTGAAGCCATTACTAAAATTTTCTTATAAGAAACGAAATATTTTCATACATTGCAAAGAAAGGACCACCTGAGAAATAATAATAGGGGAAACCCAGTAACAAATGAAGATGATAAAAATATGTTGAAATCTTACCAATACCTGAAAAAAATGATGTACGTGTGTGTGGTGGAGTAAGGAATATGGTTCTTGAGAGTTGAAAAAGGAACACTTCCTCTGTGACAAACTATATCTATCTTCCACTTTTTCAGACAAAATGGTATAAGTGCACATTCCTGAGGCAGGTACTTAAAGTGTGATGCAGAAGCCTGTATATAGTAAAAGAATCCTGCTATCAACACCTGTTTCTATATCAGTAATCACATGAATCCTGCTCATGATCATAAGGTTCTCTCTAACCAAATTCCATTGTATGTCTAAACTAAAACATAATTGAAATATAATATTAGAAAAAAGGACATAAAGCGTTTAATGATTCTATCACGCCTCCATGAAAAGACCTTTGGGAATTATGCTATGACAAATAGCTTTTCATATCATCCACTTTCACAATTCTGAGCTAAAGATACATCTCACATAAACTTTCCTTAAGATGTAACATACTTCCCAAAACTGTTTTGGCTAACTGGATAGAGCATTGGCCTGTGGACTGAAAGGTCCCAGGTTTGATTCAGGTCAAGGGCATGTACCTGGGTTGCGGACATATCCCCAGTAGGAGGTTTGCAGGAGGCAGCTGATCGATGTTTCTCTCTCATCGATGTTTCTAACTCTCTATCTCCCTTCCTCTCTGTAAAAAATAAATTAAATATATTTAAATATTTTTTTTTTAAAAAAAGTGGTAACATACATTTTCAAACATAAAAAAATCTCTTGCAATGCTGCGAATTCATACCTAAGCTAATAAAATTCAAAATAATAAAGAACATTTAATTTAATTAGAAAGGAAAAGGCTAGATACTATTGTATAAATTATCTGTGCAATGGGTTATATGATCACCAGGGAGGTGAAATAGTGGTCCTTAAAGTCACACTCTGTCAATAAATGACATCAGAGCCTAGAACATGTTTCCAGGACAGTGGAGGGGTCAAATGCAATCATTGCATATGGAATCTTCTCTCATTGCTCAATTTACTGAAGATGGCCCCCTGACCTTGTAAAAAATGCCAGAGGTCCTACTTTAATGGGTATTTTACCTACAGTATATAAAGAGTGGAAATCATGTGCCTGTTAGCACAATCCTCTTCACCTCACAAGATTCACAGTAAATATGGCAGGATTCTGGAAAGCAGAAAATGCCAAAGTTTAAAGGGAAGGTCAAGTATGAAATGGAAAAGGGAAGAAACTAGGAAGGATGGAAGTCATGGAAAATAAATAGATGGAACTTTACATGTGAGAAGGATACAGACAAAAATAATTGTGGAAAAAAGAGTAGACTTTCAAATAAAAGGTGAGCCAATAGATGTCAAGAGGAAAAAAGGCAGATAATGCTAAACACATCACATTGTTTTTAAAGGTTTGGCAGTTAAGGATTGACAGAAATAACTTACCAATTTCTTCCTGAAGTTTTTCTGAAAAATAAAAGTGAAATTGTAAATATCATGGGAAACAAATATGAATAAAATTCAATTTCTTCTACAACGTGCACGGAACATCAAGCCTTTCATGTTGCAGAGTAACATGCAACACACACATGTAGGAACAGTGGCTGAAAGCTCTCATTTGCTCAGAGATAATTGTTCCAAAAGTAAAAGGGAGGAAAGGTCTGAATATAGTGAATTAAGCAAAAAAAAAAATTAGAAATACAGTTCTGTTAGTTACCTTATAAAGCATTCCCAATTTAATTTGAAGATTTTATAATTTTTGTGGGGTTGATCTCTATTAAAAGTTCTTTGGGACTAAATATATTATGGGGGGCAAAAGTAAATGTATAGTTGTTTGCTAAATAATATAATAATTAATAAATAAAAAATATTAAGAGAATATTATTATTGTCTGATTATCTCAATTTTACCTACTTTTGAACCTGCCTGTTGTTTCGTCTAATATTTAAATAGCCTTATTGTATCTAATATATAGTTGAAAAATTGATTGAGTTGGACAATATTGAACCAGATTTTCTGGAGGAATTCTGGGTCAGGTTAGTAGGCATCAAGGACAATTGCAAAGTAATGAATTGTCCAAACAATAAAAAGGCAGGAAATGTTGTACACATCAGAAAGCAGTCACTTTAAGGTGTTTGGGAGTAAAGAGATATTGGAGAAAATTTACGCAATAGCTTCAGAATTTTATCTGAAAAATGGAAAGGAATAACTAATGAGGGAATGGGGACAAAATGGCGATAAGGGCACATATTTAATACCATAATGAATAAAAATTATGAAAAGAAAGAAATAAAATAACAGAGAATAAATTAATGGGAATTATATGAGAAACAATAAATTCAATAACATTGAAAGCTACTTATGTAAACTTAAACTTCAGTTGCAGATAAAAAACAAATTCTCACACATATATACAAAGATGCATGTACCCTTCTCTGAAAGTAGAGAGACAGAAAGCTCACAATTGAGGTAATTAAACAGGGGAAAATTAAAGAATTCTCTGAATTGAAGAACGAATGTGAATGTTAATTCATGTAATTACCTTAAAAATTTGTATGATCCCTTTTGAGATTATTTAGTGTTTATTATTAATATTGTATCTCTGTTCTTCTTTTAAAATTTTTGAAAATTAAATTTATTGGGATGATGTTGGTTAATAAAATTATGTGGAACTAACGATGCAGTGCTATGCCACATCACCAGTGTATGACATTGTGGGCTTACCACTCAAAGTCAAATCTAGTTCCTTGGCCATATATTTCACCTCCTTTATCCTGTGCTTCCCACCCCTTCCCTGTGTGTCTATTATTACTGTTTTGTTTTCCTCTTTATTTTTGAGAGTATTACAGATGTCCTTTTTTTTGTCCTATTGCCCCCCCTAGACCCTTCTTCCACCGCCCCACACCAGGACCTCAAGACACTACTTTCTGGGTCCATGGGCTATGTATATACGCATTTAACTTCTTTGGTTAAACTTTCCAGCCGACCTGTCCCCACACACCCACCCCCATGCCTCTGAGAATCCTCAGTCTGTTCCATGCTTCCCTGTCTCTGTGAGGGTTTCTTTGATTGAGTTGTGTGCTCATTTTGTGCATTCAGTTCCATATGCCACTTATGAGTAAAATCATACGTTTCTTGGTTTGTCTGCTCAGCATAATATTCCCAAGATCCATCCCTATTGTCACAAATGGCAGAATTTCATCGCCCAGGAAGACAGAAATGGATAGCAGGTATTTGAAAAGATCCTGAACTGCATTAGTGATTAGGGAAATGCAAATCAAACCTACCAGGAGATACCACCTCACTCCTGTAGGGGTGGCAGTTATCAACAAGACTAGTAATAACAAGTGTTGCAGAGGGTGTGGAGGAAAGGGAAGCCTCATTTACTGCTGGTGGGAATGTGAACTGGTAACAGCCACTGGGGAAAACAGTATGGAGGTTCTTCAAACATGAAGCATGGGGATCCCATATAACCCAGCAACACCTTCTATGCACACCTATGCCCCACAATCTGAAAAATATTTCTTCCCAATGATATATGCACTCCTATGCTCACTGTAGCATTAGTCACAGTGGACAAGACTTGGAAGCAAGCCCACTGTCCATCCATACATGCTTGGATAAAGAAGAAGTGGTACCTGTATACAGTGGGATATTACTCAGCCACAAGAAGAAGGTTTTTATTTTAATAAGATCTCTGGTTGCGGTTAAATGTATATGGTCAGTTCTTCTATTGTGGTAGCTGGCCATATAAAACTGCCACAAAGTATGATTCATAGAATCTTGAATGACTGCTCCTATTGGTTATGCAGATTAGGTTAAGGGGTACATCTTTCCTCAATGTTTTATCTAATGGTTCATGCATAACTTTATTGTATTTAAGCCTGATTTTAATTCATGCCTGAATAAAGTTTACCATAAGCAATTGAGAGGGAAGGGAAGTGAAGTATTAAATTGCAGTAATGGCTTAGAGTGGATGAGGAAGGGAAGATCTAAATTTTATGGCTGCAGACTATTACGGGAGGAGGTCTGCATTGTATGGTCTGCAGCTATATTGGACACAAATTGCAGAGCAGAGACTTGAAAAACAGCCACATTTTGGAGTGAAGTAATTACTAAGATTTTCTTGTCACAAACGAAATGTTTTCATATATTGCAAGGACAGGACCACCTGAGAAATAATAATAGGGGAAACCCAGAAACAAATGAAGATGATAAAAATATGTTGAAATCTTACCAATACCTGAAAAAAATGTTGTACGTGTGTGTGGTGGAGTAAGGAAGATGATCCTTGAGAGTTGAAAAAGGAACACTTCCTCTGTGACAAACTATATCTATCTTCCACTTTTTCAGACTCAATGGCATAAGTGCACATGCCTGCGGCAGGCCCTTAAAGTGTGATGCCTGTATATCACAAGTGCACCCTGCGATCAACACCTGTATCTATATCAGTCATCACATGAATCCTGCTCATGATCATAAGGAACTCTCTTCCCAAATTCCATTGTATGTTTAAACTAAAACATAATGTAATATAATATTAGAAAAAAGGACATAAAGCGTTTAATGATTCTATCAGGCCTCCATGAAAAAACCTTTGGAAATTGTGCTATGACAAATAGCTTCTTATGTCATCCAAATACACAATTCTGAGCTAAAGATACATCTCACATGAACATTCCTTAAGATGTAACATACTTCTTCAAACATGAAGAAATCTCTTGCAATCCTGCGAATTAATACCTAAGCTAATAAAACGCAAAAGAATAAAGAACATTTAATGTAATTGGAAAGGAAAAGACTCAAACTATTGTATAAATTATCTGTGCAATGGGTTATATGATCACCAGGGAGGTGATATAGTGGTCCTTCAAGTCACACTTTGTCATTGAATGACATCAGAGCCTAGAACATGTTTCCAGGACAGTGGAGGGGTCAAATGTACTCACTGCATATGGAATCTTCTCTCATTGCTCAGTTTACTTAAAATGGGACCCTCAACTAGTAAAAAATGACAGAAGTCCTTCTTTAATGGGTATTTTACCTACAGTATATAAAGAGTAGAAATCATGTGCCTGTTAGCTAAATCCTCTTCACCTCACAAAATTCACAGTAAATATGGCAGGATTCTGGAGAGCAGAAAATGCAAAAGTTTAAAGGGAAGGTCAAGTATGAAATGGAAAAGGGAAGAAACTAGGAAGGATGGAAGTCATGGAAAATAAATAGATGGAACTTTACATGTGAGAAGGATACAGACAAAAATAATTGTGGAAAAAGAGTAGACTTTAAAATAAAAGGTGAGCAATGAATGTCAGGAGGGAAGAAGCAGATAATGCTAAGACATCACATTGTTTTTAAAGGTTGGGCAATTAAGGATTGTCAGAAACAACTTACGACGATTCTCCTGAAGTATTTCTGTAAAATAAAAGTGAAATTATAAATATCATGGGAAACAAATATGAATAAAATTCAATTTTTTCTACAACATGCACGGAACATCCAGCCTTTCATGTTGCAGAGTAACATGCAACACACACATGTAGACACAGTGGCTGAAAGCTCTCATTTGTTCTGAGATAATTTTTCCAAAATTAAAAGGGAGTAAAGGTATGAATATAGTGAATTAAGCAATAAAAAAATTAGAAGTACAGTTCTGTTCCTTACCTTACGATAGATTACAATTTAATTTGAAGATTTTATAATTTTTGGAGGGTTACTCTGTATTAAAATTTCTTTGGGACTAAATATATTATTGCGGGAAAATAAATGTATAGTTGTTTGCCAAATAATATAATAATTAATAAAACAATTTTAAGAATATATTATAATTCTCTGATTATATCAACCTTTACGTACTTTTGAACGTGGCTGTTGCTATGTCTCATATTTACAATAGCCCTGTTGTATCTTATATATAGTTGAAAAATTGATTGAATTGGACAATACTGAACCAAATTTTCTGGACGAATTCTGGGTCAGGTTAGTAGGCATCTAGGACAATTGCAAAGTAATGAATTGTCCAATCAATAAAAAGGCAGGAAATGTTGTACACATCAGAAAGCAGTCACTTTAAGGTGTTTGGGAGTAAAGAGATATTGGAGAAAATTTAAGCAATATCTACAGAATTTTATCTGAAAAATGGAAAGGAGTAACAAATGAGGGAATGGGGGGCAATATGGTGATAAGGGCACATATTTAATACCATAATGAATAAGAAACATGAAAATAAATTAATAAAATAACAGATAAAAAATTAATGCAAATTATATGAGAAACAAAAAGTTCAATAATATTGAAAGCTACTTATGTAAACTTCATCTTCAGTTGCAGATACAAAACAAATGCTAATACTTATGTACACAGATGCATGCACACTTGTCTACACATAGATTGAGACTGAATGCTCACAATTGAGGTGATTAAACAGGGAAAAATGAATGAATTCTCTGAATTGAAGAAATAATGTGAATGTAAATTCAGGTAATTACCTTAAAGATTTTTATAATCCCTTTTGATATTATAAAGTGTTTATTATTAATATTGTATCTCTATAGTTCTTTTAAAATTTTTGAAAATTAAATTTTTGTATGATGTTGGTTAATAAAATTATGTGGAACTAAGAGTGCATTGCTATGATACATCACCTGCTTATGACATTGTGGGCTTACCACCCAAAGTCAAATCTTGTTCCTTGGCCATATATTTCACCTCCTTTATCCTGGCTTCCCAACCCTTCCCTGTGTGTCTATTATTACTGTTTTGTTTTACTCTTTATTTCTGAGAGTATTTCAGATGTCCTTTTTTTTGTCCTATTGCCCGCCTAGACCCTTCTTCCACCGCCCCACAACAGGTCTTCAAGACTCTATTTTCTGGGTCCAGGGGCTATGAATATACGCATTTATGTTCTTTGGTTAATCTTTCCAGCACACCTGTCCCCACACACCCACCCGCATGCCACTGAGTGTCCCCTGATCCATGCTTTCTTGTCTCTGTGACGTTTGTTTGATTGAGTTGTGTGCTCATTTGTGATCTCAGTTCCATATGCCATGTACTAGTATAATCATATGTTTCTTGGCTTTGTCTCTCAGCACAATATTCCCAAGATCCATCCGTGTTGTCACAAATGGCAGTATTTCATTGCCCAAGTATACATAAGTGGACAGAAGGCATTTTAAAAATCCTCAAAATGACTAGCAAATTGGGAATTGCAAATTAAACCTACCAGGAGATATCACCTCACACCTGTTAGAGTGGCAGTTATCAACAAGACTAGTAATAACAAGTGTTGCAGAGGTTGTGGAGGAAAGGGAAGCCTCATTTACTGCTGGTGGGAATGTGAACTGGTACAGCCCCTGGGGAAAACAGTATGGAGGTTCCTCAAACATGAAGCATAGGGATCCCATATAACCCAGCAACACCTTCTATGGATACCTATGCACCTCAACCTGAAAAAATATATCTTCCCAATGATATATGCACTCCTACATTCACTGTAGAATTAGTCACAGTGGACAGGACATGGAAGCAAGCCGACTGTCCATACATACATGGTTGGATAAAGAAGAAGTGGTACCTGTATACAATGGGATATTAGCCACAAGAAGAAGGTTTTTATTTTAATAAGATCTCTGTTTGTCGTTAAATGTATATGGTCAGTTCTTCTATTGTGGTAGCTGGCCATAAAAAACTGCCACAAATTATGATTCATAGAATCCTGAACTACTGCTCTTATTGGTTATGCAGATCAGATTAATGGGTAACTTTATCCTAAATGTTTTGTCTCATGGTTCATACATAACTTTATTGTATTCAAACCTGGTTTTAACTAATGCCTCAATAAAGTATACCATAAGCAATTCCGAGGAAAGGGCGATGAAGTAGTAAATTGCAGTATTGGCTGGGTGGGAATGAGGAGGGGAAGATCTACATTGTATGGCTGCAGACGAGGATGATGGGAGGTCTGCGTTGTATGGCCTGGAGCTATATCGGACACAACTTTCAGAGCAGACACTTGAAAAACAGCCACATTTTGCAGTGAAGTCATTACTAAAATTTTCATGCCAGAAATGAAATATTTTCATACATTGCAAAGACAGGACCACCTGAGAAATAATAATTGGGGAAACCCAGTAACAAATGAAGATTATCAATATATCTTGAAATCTTACCAATACCTGAAAAAAATGATGTACGTGTGTGTGGTGGAGTAAGGAAGATAGTCCTTGAGAGTTGAAAAGGGAACACTTCCTCTGTGACAAACTATATCTATCTTCCACTTTTTCAGACTAAATGGCATAAGTGCACATATCTGAGGCAGGTACTTAAAGTGTGATGCAGAGGCCTGTATATAGTAAAAGCAGCCTGCTATCTACACCTGTATCCATATCAGTCATCACATGAATCCTGCTCATGATCATTAGGAACTCTCTTTCCAAATTCCATTGTATGTCTAAACTAAAACACAATTGAAATATAATGTTAGAATAAAGGATATAAATCCTTTAATGATTCTTTCAGCCCTCAATGAAAAAACCTTTGGGAATTATGCTATGACAAATAGCTTCTTATGTCATCCAAATACACAATTCTGAGCTAAAGATACATCTCACATAAACTTTCCTTAAGATTTAACATACTATTTCAAACATAAAAAAACTCTTGCAATTTTGCGAATTAATACCTAAGCTAATGAAATGCAATAGAATAAAAAACATTTCATGTAATTGGAAAGGAAAAGGCTAGAAACTATTGTATACATTATCTGTGCAATGGGTAATATGATCACCAGGAAGGTGATATAGTGGTCCTTAAAGTCACACTTTGTCAATGAATGACATCAGAGCCTAGAACATGTTTCCAGGACAGTGGAGGGGTCAAATACACTCATTGCATATGGAATCTTCTCTCATTATATAGTCAGTTCTTCAACTGTGGTAGCTGGCCATATAAAACTGCCACAAACAGCCCTAACTGGTTTGGCTCAGTGGATACGTCAGCCTGCAGACTGAAGGGTCCCAAGGTCAATTCCGGTCAAGAGCATGTAACTTGGTTGTGGGAACATCCCCAGGGGAGGTGTGCAGGAGACAGCTAATTGATGTTTCTCTCTCATTGATGTTTCCAACTCTTGAGCCCTACCCTTTCTTCTCTGTGAAAAATCAATAAAATATATTTAAAAATGAAAAAAAAAAATAAAACCGCTAAAAACAAGGATTTATAGAATCTTGTATTACTGCTCCTATTGATTGTGCAGATAAGGTTAATGGGTACCTCTATCCAAAATGTTTGGTCAACTGATTCATACATAACTTTATAGCATGTGACCCTGATTTTAAATCATGCCTGAACAAAGTTTATCATAAGCAATTCAGAGGGAAGGGAGATGAAGTAATAAATGGCAGTAATGGCTAGGCAGGGATGGAGTACGGTGAGTGGTCTAGTTTGTTTGCCTGGAGTGGGGTGTGTTGGGGGCGGTCTTCATTGTATGGTCTGGTGCTATATTGGACAAAACTTTAAGAACAGACACCGTAAAAATAGCAGTATTTTGCAGTAAAGTAATTGCTAAAATATTCTTTTCAGAAAGGAAATATTTTCATACATTGCAAGGACAGGACCATCAGAGAGATAATAATGGGGGAAACTGAGTAACAAATGAAGAAGGTAAACATATATGGAAATCTTACCAATACCTGAAAAATATGATGTACATGTGTGTGGTGGAGTAAGGAAGATGATCTTTGAGAGTTCAAAACAAATGGAAAATAAAAACATGAAAGGGAGTAAGTGCAAAGTGAAATACCTTTAAGGGACTTGCTTTCTTCCTGGTCACCCTTATCTGAAAGAGTGAAAGAAAGAAACAAACCATTCAAACATGATGCAAGCACAATGTCAGGAAGAGAAGAGGATCCTAATTTGAAACAGTTCTGTTGCTTATTCTTGGATTGAAACTGGCCCACATTCTAAGAAGTGCAGCCAAAGGATCCTAAGGCCATGTAACCAATAAGAACCAGGGTCACGTCCACCTCCATACCCATCAGTGCTAAAGGAATGAGATGGCAAAGGGCAGTATGACAGACCTATCGGATAAATTCCTCTGGGATAAACTATATCAATCTTTGGTCTTGCTTTGGGCCTTCCACTTTTGAAACTAAAGTGTCAAAAGTGCACATTCCTGAGGCAGGTACTGACAGTGTGATGCAGAAGCCTGTATATAGTAAAAGCACCCTGCTATCAACACCTGTGTCCTTATCAGTCATTACATGAATCTTGCTTATGAACATAAGGAGCTCTCTGCCCAAATTCCACTGTGCTTCTAAACTAAAACATAATTGAAATATAACATCAGAAAACGAGGAAATAACACGTTGAATGATTCTATCAGGGCTCCATGAATAAACCTTTGGGGATCATGCTCTGACAAACAGGTTCTCACGTCATCCACATAGACAATTCTGAGCTAAAGATACATCTCACAAAAACTTTCCTTAAGATGTAACATACTTTTGCAAACATAAAAAATCTTCTGCAATGTTGTGAAAGAAAAACTGAGTGAATAAAAATGCAAAAGTATAAAGAACATTTAATGTAATTGGGAAAAAAAGCCAGAAAATATTATATGAATTATCTGTGCAATGTGCCATAGGTCACCGCGGAGGTGAAAGAGTGGGCCTAAAGGTGACACTCCATCAACGAATGACATGAGAACTTAGAAAATGTCTGGTAGCAAAACAGAGGGAGCAGCTGCACTCATCACATTGGGAATCTTCTCTCATTGCTCAGTTTACTTAAGATGGGTCCCTCAACTTTTAAAAAACGGCTGAGCTCCTACTTTAATGGGTATTTTACAGACAGAATATATAGAGTAGACATCCTGTGCCTGTTCGCACCACCCTTTTCACCTCAGAAGATTCACAGTAAATATGGCAAGTTTCTGGAAAGCGCAAAATGCCAATGTTTGTATGGAAGCACAGGTATGACATAGAAAAGGGAAGAAACTGGTAAGGATGGAAGTTATGGAAAATAAATAGATGGAACTTTACATGTGAGAAGGATACAGACAGAATAGTTGAGGAAAAAAGAGCAGACTTTCAAAAAAAAGATGAGTAATGAATGTCAAGACGGGAAAAGGCAGATAAAGCTAAGACATCACATTGTTTTTAAAGATTTGGCAATTGAGGATTGTCAGAAATAACTTACGACGTTTTTCCCGAAGTTTTTCTGAAAAATAAAAGTGAACTTGTAAATATCATGGGAAACAAATATGAATAAAATTCAATTTCTTCTACAACATGCACGGAACATCAAGCCTTTCATGTTGCAGAGTAACATGCAACACACACATGTAGGAACAGTGCCTGAAAGCTCTCATTTGCTCAGAGATAATTGTTCCAAAATTAAAAGGGAAGAAAGGTCTGAATATAGTGAATTAAGCAAAAAAAAAAAAAAATTAGAAATACAGTTCTGTTAGTTACCTTACAAAACATTCCTAATTTCATTAAAAGTTCTTTGGGACTAAATAAATTATAGGAGGGCCAAAGTAAATGTATAGTTGTTTGCTAAATAACATAATAATTAATAAATAAAAAATTAAGAGAATATTATTATTTTCTGATTATCTCAACTTTAACCTACTTTTGAACCTGCCTGTTGTTACGTCTCATATTTACAGTAGCCCTGATGTATCTTTTTTTTTTTAAATATATTTTATTGATTTTTTACAGAGAGGAAGGGAGAGAGATAGAGAGTTAGAAACGTCGATGAGAGAGAAACACCGACCAGCTGCCTCCTGCACATCTCCCACTGGGGATGCGCCCGCAACCCAGGTACATGCCCCCGACCGGAATCGAACCTGGGACCCATCAGTCTGCAGGCCGACGCTCTATCCACTGAGCCAAACCGGTTTCGGCCTGATGTATCTTATATATAGTTGAAAAATAGATTGAGTTGGGCAATATTGAACCAGATTTTCTGGAGGAATTCTGGGTCAGGTTAGTAGGCATCTAGGACAATTGCAAAGTAATGAATTGTTCAATCAATAAAAAGGCAAGAAATGTAGGGCACATCAGAAAGCAGTCACTTTAAGGTGTTTGGGAGTAAAGAGATATTGGAGAAAATTTACACAATATCTTCAGAATTTTATCTGAAAAATGGAAAAGAATAACTAATGAGGGAATGGAATGCAATATGGCAATAAGGGCACATATTAATACCATAATGAAAAAAAATTATGAAAAGAAATAAATAAAATAAAAGAAAAAATTAATGCAAATTACATGAGAAACAAAAAATTCAATAATATTGAAAGCTACTTATATAAACTTAAACTTCCGTTGCAGATATAAAACAAATTCTCATACATATATACACAGATGCATGCACACTTGTCTGAAAGTAGAAAGACACTTAAAGCTCACAATTGAGGTAATTAAACAGGGAAAAATGAAAGAATTCTCTGAATTGAAGAAATTATATGAATGTTAATTCAGGTAATTACCTTAAAAATTTCTATGATCCCTTTTGAGATTATTTAGTGTTTATTATTAATATTGTAACTCTATTGTTCTTTTAAAATTTTTGAAAATTCAATTTATTGGGATGATGTTGGTTAATAAAATTATGTGGAACTAACAGTGCACTGCTATAATACATCACCTGCCTTTGACATTGTGGGCTTACCACCCAAAGTCAAATCTTGTTCCTTGGTCATATATTTCACCTCCTTTATCCTGTGCTTCCCACCTCTTCCCTGTGTGTCTATTATTACTGTTTGGTTTTAGTGTTTATTGTTGAGAGTATTACAGATGTACTTTTTGTTGTCCTACTGCCCCCCTAGACCCTTCTTCCACCGCACCACACCAGGTCTTCAAGACACTATTTTCTGTGTCCATGGGCTATGTATATACGCATTTAAGTTCTTTGATTAATCTTTCCACTCCACCTGTCCCCCCACACCCACCCCAATGCGTTTGAGAATCTGCAGTCTGTTCCATGCTTTCATGTGTCTGCGAGGTTTTTTTTGATTGTGTGCTCATTTTGTGCTTTCAGTTCCACATGGCACGTATGAGTAAATCACATGTTTCTTGGGTTTGTCTGCTCAGCATAATATTCCCAAGATCCATCCCTGTTGTCGGAAATGACAGTATTTCATCACCCAGGAAGACAACAATGGTCAGCAGGTATTTTTAAAGATCCTAAAATGGACTAGCGATTAGGGAAATGCAAATCAAACCTACCAGGAGATACCACCTCACACCTGTTAGAGTGGCAGTTATCAACAAGACTAATAATAACCAGTGTTGCAGAGGTTGTGGAGGAAAGGGAAGCCTCATTTACTGCTGGTGGGAATGTGAACTGGTACAGCCACTGGGGAAAACAGTATGGAGGTTCCACAAACATGAAGCGTAGGGATCCCATATGACCCAGCAACACCTTCTATGGATACCTATGCCCCACAATCTGAAAAATATTTCTTCCCAATAATATATGCACTCCTATGATCACTGTAGCATTAGTCACAGTGGACAAGACCTGGAAGCAAGCCAACAGTCCTTCCATATATGATCAGATAAAGAAGAACTGGTACTTATATACAGTGGGATACTACTCAGCCATTAGAATAAGGTTTTTATTTCAATATGATTTCTGGTTGCGGTTAAATATATAAAGTCAGTTCTTCTATTGTGGTAGCTGGCCATATAAAAGTGCCACAAAGTATGATTCATAAAATCTTGAACTACTGCTCCTATTGATTACGCAGATTAGGTCAATTGGTACCTCTATTTTCAATGTTTTGTCTAATGGTTCAAACATAACTTTTTTGTGTGTGAACCTGATTTTAAACTCATGCCTGAATACAGTTTACCATAAGCAATGCAGAGGCAAGGGAGGTGAAGTATTAAATTGCAGTAATGGCTGAGTGGGGATGGGGAAGGGGACATCTACATTGTATGGATGGAGATGGGTACAAGGGGAGGTCTACATTGTATGGAGCTATACTGAACACAATTTTCAGAGCAGACACTTTAAAAACAGCCACATTTTGCAGTGAAGTAATTACTAAGATATTCTTGTCAGAAATGAAATATTTTCATACAGTGCAAGGACAGGACCATCAGAGAAATAATAATAGGGGAAACCCAGTAACAAATGAAGATGATAAAAATATGTTGAAATCTTACCAATAACTGAAAAAAATGATGTACATGTGTGTGGTGGAGTAAAGAAGATGATCCTTGAGAGTTGAAAAAGGAACACTTCCTCTGTGATAAACTGTATCAATCTTCCACTTTTTTAGACTAAATGGCATAAGTGCACATACCTGAGGCAGGCCCTTAAAGTGTGATGCAGAAGCCTGTATATCATAAAAGCACCCTGCTCTCAACCCCTGTATCTATATCAGTCATCAAATGAATCCTGCTCATGATCATAAAGAACTCTCTTTCCAAATACCATTGTATCTAGAAACTAAAACATAATTGAAATATAATATTAGAAAAAAATACATAATAGCTTCTTATGTCATCCAAATACACAATTCTGAGCTAAAGATACATCTCACATAAACTTTCCTTAAGATGTAACATACTTCTTCAAACATAAAAAAATCTCTTGCAATTTTGCGAATTAATAATTGAGCGAATAAAATTGCAAAAGAATAAAGAACATTTAATGTAATTGGAAACAAGAAAGCCAGAAAATATTCTATAAATTATCTGTGCAATGGGTAATATGAGCACCAGGGAGGAGAAATAGTGGTCCTTAGGTCACCCTTTGTCAGTGAATGACATCAGAGCCTAGAACATGTTTCCAGGACAGTTGCGGATTCCAAGGCACTCATCGCATATGGAATCTTCTCTCATTGCTCAGTTTACTTAAGATGGGCCCCTCAACTTGTAAAAAATGGCCGAGCTCCTACTTTAATGGGTATTTTACAGATAGAATATAGAGAGTAGACATCCTGTGCCTTTTAGCACAACCCTCTTCACCTCAGAAGATTCACACTAAGTATGGCAAGTTTCTAGAAACCAGAAAATGCCAAAGTTTGTATGGAAGGACAGGTATGACATGGAAAAGGAAAAAACTGGTAAGGATGGAAGTTATGGAAAATAAATAGATGGAACTTTTCATGTGAGAAGGATACATACAAAAATAATTAAGGAAAAAAGAGTAGACTTTCAAAAAAAGGTGAGCAATGAATGTCAAGATGGGAAAAGGCAGATAATGCTAAGACATCACATTGTTTTAAAATGTTTGGCAATAAAGGATTGTCAGAAATAACTTACGATGATATTCCTGAAGTTTTTCTGAAAAATAAAAGTGAAATTGTAAATATCATGGGAAACAAATATGAATAAAATTCAATTTCTTCTACAACATGCATGGAACATCAAGCCTTTCATGTTGCAGAGTAACATGCAACACACACATGTAGGAACAGTGGCTGAAAGCTCTCATTTGCTTAGAGAAAATTGTTCCAAAATTAAAAGGGAGGAAAGGTATGAATATAGTGAATTAAGCAATAAAATAATTAGAAATACAGTTGGGACATTTAACACGGAAAGCCACTCTATCAACACAGCGAAGCATAAAAAAATGCCGAGACAAAGAAACAGGCCACAAAGGACAGAACCGGAGGAAAGCAGGCTACTGGATATAGAATTCAAAACCACACTTTTGAGGTCTCTCAAGAGGCTTCTAGAGTCTGTCGATAAACTTGATGAGATGTTTAGGAAATCTAATGAGACCCTCGATGGTGTGATAAAGGACCAACTAGAAAGTAAGCATACACTGACTGAAATAAAGAATATTATACAGACTCCCAACAGCAGACCAGAGGAGCGCAAGAATCAAGTCAAAGATTAGAAATGTGAGGAAGCAAAAAGCACCAAACCGGAAAAGCAAAATGAAAAAAGAATCCGAAAGTGCCAAGATAGTGTAAGGAGCCTCTGGGACAGCTACAAGTGTACCAACATCAGAATTATAGGGGTGCCAGAAGATGAGAGAGAGCAAGATATTGAAAACCTATTTGAAGAAATAATGACAGAAAACTTCCCCTACTTGGTAAAAGAAATAGACTTACAAGTCCAGGAAGCGCAGAGAACCCCAAACAAAAGGAATCCAAAGAGGACCACACCAAGACACATCATAATTAAAATGCCAAGAGCAAAAGACAAAGAGAGATTCTTATAAGCAGCAAGAGAAACACAGTTAGTTACCTACAAGGGAGTACCCATACGACTGTCAGCTGATTTCTCAACAGAAACTTTGCAGGCCAGAAGGGAGTGGCAAGAAATATTCAAAGTGATGAATACCAAGAACCTACAACCAAGATTACTTTATCCAGCAAAGTTATCATTCAGAATTGAAGGCCAGATAAAGAGCTTCACAGATAAGGAAAAGCTAAAGGAGTTCATCACCACCAAACGAAATGCTGAAAGGTATCCTTTAAGAAGAGGAAGAAAAAGAAAAAGGTAAAGATACAAATTATGAACAACAAACATGCATCTATCAACAAGTGAATCTAAAAATCAAGTGAATAAATAATCTGATGAACAGCATGAACTGGTGTTTATAATAGAATCAGGGACATAGAAAGGGAATGGACTGACTATGCTTGGGGGGGAAAGGGGAATGGGAGATGCGGGAAGAGACTGGACAAAAATCATGCACCTATGGATGAGGACAGTGGGTGGGGAGTGAGGGCAGAGGGTGGAGTGGGAACTGGGAGGAGGGGAGTTATGGGGGGAAAAAAGAGGAACAAATGTAATAATCTGAACAATAAAGATTTAATTATTAAAAAAAAAAGAAATACAGTTCTGTTAGTTACCTTATAAAACATTCCTAATTTAATTTAAAGATTTTATAATTTTGGGGGGGTTGCTCTCTATTAAAAGTTCTTTGGGACTAAATATATTATGGGGGGGCAAAAGTAAATGTATAGTTGTTTGCTAAATAATATAATAATTAATAAATAAAAAATATTAAGAGAATATTATTATTCTCTGATTATCTCAACTTTAACCTACTTTTGAGCCGGCCTGTTGTTACATCTCATATTTACAATAGCCCTGTTGTATCTTATATAAAGTTGAAAAATAGATTGAGTTGGACAATATTGAACCAGATTTTCTGGAGGAATTCTGGGTCAGGTTAGTAGGCATCTTGGACAATTGCAAAGTAATGAATTGTCCAATCAATAAAAAGGCAGGAAATGTTGGAGACATCAGAAAGCAGTCACTTTAAGGTGTTTGGGAGTAAAGAGATATTGGAGAAAATTTATGCAATATCTTCAGAATTTTTTCTGAAAAATGGAAAGGAATAACTAATGAGGGAATGGGGGGAAATATGGTGATAAGGGCACATATTTAATACCATAATGAATAAAAGTTATGAAAAGAAATAAATACAATAACAGAGAAAAAATTAATGCAAATTATATGAGAAACAAAAAATTTAATAATATTGAAAGCTACTCATGTAAACTTAAACCTCAGTTGCAGATACAAAACAAATCTCATACATATATACACAGATGCATGCACACTTGTATGAAAGTAGAAAGAGACTGAAAGCTCACAATTGAGGTAATTAAACAGGGAAAAATGAGAGAATTCTCTGAATTGAAGAACTTATGTGAATGTTAATTCAGGTAATTACCTTAAAAATTTGTATGATCCCTTTTGAGATTATTTAGTGTTTATTATTAATATTGTATCTCTACGGTTCTTTTTAAATCTTTGAAAATTAAATTTATTGGGATGAGGTTGGTTAATAAAATTATGTGGCTCTAACAGTGCAGTGCTATGATACATCACCTGCGTATGACATTGTAGGGTTACCACCCAACGTCAAATCTTGTTCATGGCCATATATTTCACCTCTTTTATCCTGTGCTACCCACCCCTTCCCTGTGTGTCTATTATTACTGTTTTGTTTTAGTCTTTATTGTTGAGAGTATTACACATGTCCTTTTTGTTGTCCTATTGCCCCCCGTGACCCTTCTTCCACCGCACCACACCAGGTCTTCAAGACACTATTTTCTGGGTCCATTGGCTATGTATATACGCATTTAAGTTCTTTGGTTAATCTTTCCACCCACCTGTCCCCTCACACCCACCCCCATGCCTCTGAGAATCCTCAGTCTGTTCCATGCTTTCCTGTCTCTCTGAGGGTTTGTGTGATTGACTTGTGTGCTCATTTTGTGCTGTCAATTCCATATGCCACGCATGAGTAAAATCATATATTTCTTGGCTTTGTCTGCTCAGCATAATATTCCCAAGATCCATCCCTGTTGTTGCAAATGGCTGTATTTCATCTCCCAAGAAGACATAAGTGGACAACAGGTATTTTAAAAGATCCTAAAATGGACCTTTGATTAGGTAAATGCAAATCAAACCTACCAGGAGATACCACCTCACACCTGTTAGAGTGGCAGTTATCAACAAGACTAGTAATAACAAGTGTTGCAGAGGTTGTGCAGGAAAGGGAAGCCTCATTTACTGCTGGTGGGAATGTGAACTGGTACAGCTACTGGGGAAAACAGTACAGAGGTTCCTCAAATATGAAGCATAGGGATCCCATATGACCCAGCAACACCTTCTCCGGATACCTATGTCCCACAATCTGAAAATTAGTTCTTCCCAAAGATATATGCACTCCTATGTTCACTAGCATTAGTCAAAGTGGACAATATGTGGAAGCAAGCACACTGTCCATCCATACATGCTTGGGTAAAGAAGAAGTGGTACCTATATACAATGGGATATTACTCAGCCACAAAAATAAGGTCTTTATTTTAATGAGATCTCTGGTTGTGGTCAAATGTATATGGTCAGTTCTTCTATTGTGGTAGCTGGCCATATAAAACTGCCACAAAGTATGATTCATAGAATCTTGAACTACTGCTCCTATTGGTTATGCAGATTAGGTTCATGGGTACCTCCATCCTCAAAGTTTTTTCTAATGGTTCATGCATAACTTTATTGTATGTGAGTCTGATTTTAACTCATGCCTGAATAAAGTTTATCTTAAGCAATTCAGACAGAAGAGAGGTGAATTATTAAATTGCAATAATGGATGGATGGGCATGAGGAAGAAGAGATCTACATTGTATGGCTGCAGACGAGTAAGAGGGGAGGTCTGCATTGTATGGCCTGGAGCTATATTGGACACAACTTTCAGAGCAGACACTTTAAAAACAGCCACATTAAGCAGAGAAGTAATTACTAAAATTTTCTTGTCAGAAACAAAATATTTTCATACATTGCAAGGACAGGACCACCTGAGAAATAATAGTAGAGGAAACCCAGGAAAAAATGAAGATGATAAAATATGTTGAAATCTTACCAATACCTGAAAAAAATGATGTACATGTGTGTGGTGGAGTAAGGAAGATGGTCCTTGAGAGTTGAAAAAGGAACACTTCCTCTGTGATAAACTATATCAATCTTCCACTTTTTCAGACTAAATGGCATAAGTGCACATACCTGAGGCAGGTACTTAAAGTGTGATGCAGAAGCCTGTATATAGTAAAAGCTCCCTGCTATCAACACCTGTATCTATATCAGTCATCACATGAGAGAATCCTGCTCGTGCACATAAGGAACTCTCTTCCCGAATTCCATTGTGCCTTTAAGCAAAAACTTAATTGAAATGTAACATTTTAAAAAAAGGACCTAAAGCATTTAATGATTCTATCAGGCCTCCATGAAAATCCTTTGGGAATTATGCTATGACAAGTAGCTTTTCATATCATCCACTTTCACAATTCTTAGCGAAAGATACGTCTCACATAAACATTCCTTAAGATGTAACATACTTTTTCAAACATGAAAAAGTCTCTTGCAATGCTACGACTTAATACCTGAGCGAATAAAAATGCAAAAGGATAAAGAACATTTAATGTAATTCGAAAAGAAAAGGCCAGAAACTATTGCATAAATTATCTGTGCAATGGGTAGTATGATCACCAGGGAGGTGAA
The DNA here is from genome assembly GCF_028538775.1 of Myotis yumanensis. Taxonomy (NCBI): domain Eukaryota; kingdom Metazoa; phylum Chordata; class Mammalia; order Chiroptera; family Vespertilionidae; genus Myotis; species Myotis yumanensis. The sequence continues at coordinate 95,842,513 of NW_027223757.1, read as the reverse complement.
ATAGTGGTCCTTGAAGTCACACTCTGTCAGTGAATGACATCGGAGCCTAGAACATGTTTCCAGGAGAGTTGAGGGTTCCAAGGCACTCATCGCATATGGAATCTTCTCTCATTGCTCAGTTTACTTAAGATGGGCCGCTCAACTTGCAAAAAATGGCCGAGCTCCTACTTTAATGGGTATTTTACAGACAGAATATAGAGAGTAGACATCCTGTGCTGTTAGCACAACCCTCTTCACCTCAGAAGATTCACACTAAATTTAGCAAGTTTCTGGAAAGCAGAAAATCCAAAGTTTGTATGGAAGCACAGGTATGACATGGAAAAGGAAATGACTGGTAAGGATGGACGTTATGGAAAATAAATAGATGGAACTTAATATGTGAGAAGCATAGAGACAAAAATATTTGAGAAGAAAGGAGTAGACTTTCAAAAAAAAGGTGAACCAATGAATGTCAAGGGGAAATAAGGCAAATAATGCTAAACACTTCACATTGTTTTTAAGGTCTGGCAATTAAGGATTGTCAGAAATAACTTACCAAAGTTTTCCTGAAGTTTTTCTGAAAAATAAAAGTGAATTTGTAAATATCATGGGAAACAAATATGAATAAAATTCAATTTCTTCTACAAAATTCACCAACATCAACACTTACATGTTTCAGATACAAAACAAATTATCATACATATATACACAGGTGCATACACACTTGCCTGAAATTAGAAAGAGACTGAAAGCTCACAATTGAGGTAATTAAACAGGGAAAAATGAGAGAATTCTCTGAATTGAGCAAATTATGTGAATGTTAATTCAGGTAATTACCTTAAAATTTGTATGATCCCTTTTGAGATTATTTAGTGTTTATTATTAATATTGCATCTCTATTTTTCTTTTAAAATTTAAAAATTAAATATATTGGGATGATGTTGGTTAATAAAATTATTTGGAACTAACAGTCAAGTAGTATGATACATCACCTGCGTATGACATTGAGGGCTTACCACTCAAAGTCAAATCTATTTCTTGGCCATATATTTCACCTCCTTTATCCTGTGCTATCCACCCCTTCCCTGTGTGTCTATTATTACTGTTTTGTTTTACTCTTTATTGTTGAGAGTACTACAGATGTCCTTTTTGTTGTCCTATTGCCCCCCTAGACCCTTCTTCCACCGCCCCACACCAGGTCTTCAAGACACTATTTTCTGTGTCCATGGGCTATGTATATATGCATTTAAGTTCTTTGGTTAATCTTTCCAGACCACCTGTCCCCCACACCCACCGCCATGCCTCTGAGAATCCTCAGTCTCTTCCATTCTTTCCTGTCTCTGTGAGATTTATTTTGATTGACTTGTGTGCTCATTTTTTGTTTTCAGTTCCACATGGCACGTATGAGTAAATCATATGTTACTTGGTTTTGTCTGCTCAGCATAGTATTCCCAAGATCCATCCCTGTTGTCCCAAATGGTAGTATTTCATCGCCCAGGAAGACACAAATGGCCAGCAGGTATTTTTAAAGATCCTAAAATGCACTAGCGATTAGGGAAATGCAAATCAAACCTACCAGGAGATACCACCTCACACCTGTTAGAGTGGCAGTTATCAACAAGACTAATAATAACCAGTGTTGCAGAGGTTGTGCAAGAAAGGGAAGCCTCATTTACTGCAGGAGAGAATGTGAACTGCTACAGCCAGCCACTGGGGAGAACAGTCTGGAGGTTCCTCAAACATGAAGCATAGGGATCCCATATGACCCAGCAACACCTTCTCCAGATACCTATGCCCCACAATTTGAAAAATATTTCTTCCCAATGATATATGCACTCCTATGTTCACTGTAGCATTAGTCACAGTGGACAAGACTTGGAAGCAAGCCCACTGTCCATCCATACATGCTTGGATAAAGAAAAGGTGGTACCTATATAAAATGGGATATTACTCAGCCACAAGAATAAGGTTTTTATTTGAATAAGATCTCTGGTTGCGGTTAAATGTATATGGTCAGTTCTTCTATTGTGGTAGCTGGCCATATAAAACTGCCACAAAGTATGATTCTTAGAATCTTGAACTACTGCTCCTATTGGTTATGCAGATTAGGTTCATGGGTACCTCTATCCTTAATGTTTTGTCTCATGGTTCATGCATAACTTTATTGTATGTGAGCCTGATTTTAAGTCATGCCTGAATAAAGTTTACCATAATCAATTCAGAGGGAAGGGAGGTGAAGCATTAAATTGCAGAAATGGTTGGCTGGGAACAGGGAAAGGGAGATCTACATTGTATGGCTGCAGACGAGTAAGAGGGGAGGTCTGCATTATATGGCCTGGAGGTATATTGGATACAACTTTCAGAGCAGACACTTTAAAAACAGCCACATTTTGCAGTGAAGTATTTTCTAAAATTTTCTTGTCAGAAACAAAATATTTTCATGCATTGCAAGGACAGGACCACCTGAGAAATAATAATAGGGGAAACCCAGTAACAAATGAAGATGATAAAAATATGTTGAAATCTTACCAATACCTGAAAAAAATGATGTACATGTGTGTGGTGGAGTAAGGAAGATGATCCTTGAGAGTTGAAAAAGGAACACTTCCTCTGTGACAAACTATATCTATCTTCTACTTTTTCAGACGTAATGGCATAAGTGCACATTCCTGAGGCAGATAATTTAAGTGTGATGCAGAAGCCTGTGTATAGTAAAAGCAGCCTGCTATCAACACCTGTATCTATATCAGTCATCACATGAATCCTGCTCATGATCATAAAGAACTCCCTTTCCAAATTCCATTGTATCTCTAAACTAAAACATAATTGAAATATAATATTAGAATAAAGGACCTAAAGCATTTAATGATTCTATCAGGCCTCCATGAAAAAACCTTTGGGAATTATGCTATGACAAATAGCTTCTTATGTCATCCAAATATACAATTCTGAGCTAAAGATACATCTCACATAAACTTTCCTTAAGATTTAACATACTTTTCAACCATAAAAAAATCTCTTGCAATGCTGCAATTTAATACCTAAGCTAATAAAATGCAAAAGAATAAAGAATATTAAATGAAATTGGAAAGGGAAAGGCTAGAAACTGTTGCATAAATTATCTGTGCAATGGGTAATATGATCACCAGGGAGGAGAAACAGTGGTCCTTAAAGTCACACTTTTTCAGTGAATGACTTTAGTCCCATGTTTAGAGCCTAGAACATGTTTCCAGGACAGTTGAGGGTTCCAAGGCACTCATTGCATATGGCATCTTCTCTCATTGCTCAGTTTACTTAAAATGGGCCCCACAACTTGTAAAAAATGGCTGAGCTCCTACTTTAATGGGTATTTTACAGACAGAATATAGAGAGTAGACATCCTGTGCTGTTAACACAACCCTCTTCACCTCAGAAGATTCACAGTAAATATAGCAAGTTTCTGGAAAGCAGAAAATCCAAAGTTTGCATGGAAACACAGGTATAACATGGAAAAGGAAAAAACTGGTGAGGATGGAAGTTAAGGAAAATAAATTGATAGAACTTTACACGTGAGAAGGATACAGACAAAAATAATTGAGGAAAAAAAGTAGACTTTTGAAAAAAAGGTGAGCAATGAATGTCAAGACGGGAAAAGGCAGATAATGCTAACACATCACATTGTTTTTAAAGGTTTGGCAATAAAGGATTGTCAGAAATAACTTACGACGATTCTCCTGAAGTTTTTCTGAAAAATAAAAGTGAAATTGTAAATATCATGGGAAACAAATATGAATAAAATTCAATTTCTTCTACAACATGCATGGAACATCAAGCCTTTCATGTTGCAGAGTAACATGCAAAACACACATGTAGGAACAGTGGCTGAAAGCTCTTATTTGCTCAGAGATAATTGTTCCAAAATTAAAAGGGAGGAAAGGTATGAATATAGTGAATTAAGCAATAAAGAAATTAGAAATACAGTTCTGTTAGTTACCTTATAAAACATTCCTAATTTAATTTGAAGATTTTATAAGTTTTGGGTGGCTGTTCACTATTAAAAGTTCTCTGGGACTAAATATATTATGGGGGGGGGAAAGTAAATGTATAGTTGTTTGCTAAATAATATAATAATTAATAAAAAAATATTAGGAGAGTATTATTATTCTCTGATTTTCTCAACTTTAACCTACTTTTGAGCCTGCTTGTTTTTATGTCTCATATTTACAATAGCCCTGTTGTACCTTATATATAGTTGAAAAATAGATTGAGTTGGACAATATTGAACCAGATTTTCTGGAGGAATTCTGGGTCAGGTTAGTAGGCATCTAGGACAATTGCAAAGTAATGAATTGTCCAATCAATAAAAAGGCAGGAAATGTTGGACCCATCAGAAAGCAGTCACTTTAAGGTGTTTGGGAGTAAAGAGATATTGGAGAAAATTTGCACAATATCTTCAGAATTTTATCTGAAAAATGGAAAAGAATAACTAATGAGGTAATGGGGGCAATATGGCGATAAGGGCATCTATTTAATACCATAATGAATAAAATTATGAAAATAAATAAATAAAATAAAAGAGAAAAAATTAATGCAAATTATATGAAAAAATTAAATAATATTGAAAGCTACTTATGTAAACTTAAACCTCAGTTGCAGATACAAAACAAATACTAATACATATATACACAGATGCATTCACACTTGTCTAAATGTAGACGGAGACTGAATGTTCACAATTGAGGTAATTAAACAGGGAAAAATGAATGAATTCTCTGAATTGAGGAAATTATGTGAATGTTAATTCAGGTAATTACATTAAAAATTTGTATGATCCCTTTTGAGATTATTTAGTGTTTATTATTAATATTGTATCTCTACGGTTCTTTTTAAATTTTTGAAAATTAAATTTATTGGGATGATGTTGGTTAATAAAATTATGTGGAACTAACAGTGCAGTGCTATGATACATCATCTGCATATGACATTGTGGGCATACTATCCAAAGTCTAATCTTGTTCTTGGCCATATATTTCACCTCCTTTATCCTGTGCTACCCACCCCTTCCCTGTGTGTCTATTATTACTGTTTTGTTTTAGTCTTTATTGTTGAGAGTATTACACATGTCCTTTTTGTTGTCCTATTGCCCCCCATGACCCTTCTTCCACCGCCCCACACCAGGTCTTCAAGACACTATTTTCTGTGTCCAGGGGCTATGTATATACGCATTTAAGTTCTTTGGTTAATCTTTCCACCCACCTGTCCCCACACACCCACCCGCATGTCTATTAGAATCCTCAGTCTGTTCCATGCTTTCCTGACTCTGTGTGGTTTTTTTTGATTGACTTGTGTGCTCATTTTGTGCTTTCAGTCTGAGTAAAATCATATATTTCTTGGCTTTGTCTGCTCAGCATAATATTCCCAAGATCTATCCCTGTTGTCGCAAATGGTAGTATTTCATCGCCCAAGAAGACACACGTGGACTGGAGGTATTTTAAAAGATCCTAAAATGGACCTTTGATTAGGGAAATGCAAATCAAACCTAACAGGAGATACCACCTCACACCTGTTAGAGTGGCAGTTATCAACAAGACTAGTAATAACAAGTGTGTCAGAGGTTGTGGAGGAAAGGGAAGCCTCATTTAATGCTGGTGGGAATGTGAACCTGTACAGCTACTGGGGAAAACCATATGGACGTTCCTCAAATATGAAGCATAGGGGTCCCATATGACCCAGCAACACCTTCAATGCATACCTACGCCCCACAATCTGAAAATTATTTCTTCCCAATGATATATGCACTTCTATGTTCACTAGCATTAGTCAAAGTGGACAATATGTGGAAGTAAGCACACTGTCCATCCATACATGCTTGGGTAAAGAAGAAGTGGTACCTATATACAATGGGATATTACTCAGACACAAGAATAAGGTTTTTATTTGAATAAGATCTCTGGTTGCAGTTAAATGTATATGGTCATTTTTTCTATTGTGTTAGCTGGCCATATAAAACTGCCACAAACTATGATTCTTAGAATCTTGAACTACTGCTCCTATTGGTTATGCAGATTAGGTTAATGGGTACCTCTATCCTCAATGTTTTGCCTCATGGTTCATACATAACTTTATTGTATGTGAGCCTGATTTTAACACATGCCTGAATAAAGTTTATCTTAAGCAATTCAGACGGAAGGGAGGTGAATTATTAAATTGCAGTAATTGCTGGGTGGGGATGAGGAAAGGGAGTTCTATATTGTCTAAATGCAGACGAGTACGAAGGGAGGTCTACATTGTATAGCCTGGAGCTATATTGGACACAACTTTCAGAGCAGACACTGTAAAAACAGCCACATTTTGCAGTGTAGTAATTACCACAATTTTCTTGTCAGAACCGAAATATTTTCATGCATTGCAAGGACAGGACCACCTGAGAAATAATAATAGGGGAAACCCAGTAACAAACGAAGATGATAAAAATATGTTGAAATCTTACGAATACCTGAAAAAAATGATGTACACATGTGTGGTGGAGTAAGGAAGATGATCCTTGAGAGTTGAAAAAGGAACACTTCCTCTGTGATAAACTACATCAATCTTCCACTTTTTCAGACTAAATGGCATAAGTGCACATTCCTGAGGCAGGCACTTAAAGTGTGATGCAGAAGCCTGTATATAGTAAAAGCACCCTGCTATCAACCCCTGGATCTATATCAGTCATCACATGAATGAATCCTACTCATGATCATAAGGAACTCTCTTCCCAAATTCCATTGTGTCTTTAAGCTAAAACTTAATTGAAATGTAACATTTAAAAAAAAGGACATAAAGCATTTAATGATTCTATCAGGCCTCCATGAAAAAACTTTTGGGAATTATGCTATGCCAAATAGCTTTTTATATCATCCAATTTCACAAATTCTGAGCTAAAGATACATCTCACACAAACTTTCCTTAAGATGTAACATACATTTTTAAACGTAAAAAAATCTCTTCTAATTAATACCTGAGCAAATAAAAATGCAAAAGAATAAAGAACATTTAATGTAATTGGAAAGGAAAAGCCAAAAAATATTGTATAAATTATCTGTGCAATGGGTAATATGATCACCAGGGAGGTAAAATAGTGGTCCTTAAAGTCACACTTTGTCAGTGAATGACATCAGAGCCTAGAGCATGTTTCCAGGAGAGTTGAGGGTTCCAAGGCACTCATCGCATATGGAATCTTCTCTCATTGCTCAGTTTACTTAAAATGGGCCCCTTAACTTGTAGAAAATGGCCGAGCTCCTACTTTAATGGGTATTTTACAGACAGAATATAGAGAGTAGACATCCTGTGCTGTTAGCACCACCCTCTTCACCTCAGAAGATTCACAGTAAATTTAGCAAGTTTCTGAAAAGCAGAAAATGCCAAAGTTTGTATGGAAGCAAAGGTATAACATGGAAAAGGGAAAAAACTGGTAAGGATGGAAGTTATGGAAAATAAATAGATGGGACTTAATATGTTAGAAGTATATAGACAAAAATATTTGAGAAGAAAGGCGTAGACTTTCTAAAAAAAGGTGAGCCAATGAATGTCAAGAGGGAAAAAGGCAGATAATGCTAAACACATCATATTGTTTTTAAAGGTCTGGGAATTAAGGATTGCCAGAAATAACTTACCAAAGATTTCATAAAGTTTTTCTGAAAAATAAAAGTGAAATTGTAAATATCATGGGAAACAAATATGAATAAAATTCAATTTCTTCTACAACATGCACGGATCATCAAGCCTTTCATGTTGCAAAGTAACATGCAACACACACATGTAGGAACAGTGGTTGAAAGCTCTCATTTGCTCAGAGATAATTGTTCCAAAATTAAAAGGGAGGAAAGGTATGAATATAGTGAATTAAGCAATAAAAAAATTAGAAATACAGTTCTGTTAGTTACCTTATAAAACATTCCTAATTTAATTTGAAGATTTTATAATTTTTGTGGGGTTGCTCACTATTAAAAGTTCTTTGGGACTAAATATATTATGGTGTGTAAAAGTAAATGTATAGTCGTTTGCTAAATAATATAATAATTAATAAATAAAAAATATTAAGATGCCGAAACCGGTTTGGCTCAGTGGATAGAGCGTCGGCCTGCGGACTGAAAGGTCGCAGGTTCGATTCCGGGCAAAGGCATGTAACTTGGTTGCGGGCACATCCCCAGTGGGGGGGTGTGCAGGAGGCAGCTGGTCGATGTTTCTCTCTCATCGATGTTTCTGGCTCTCTATCTCTCTCCCTTCCTCTCTGTAAAAAATCAATAAAATATATTTAAAAAAAAATATTAAAAGAATAATATTATTCTCTGATTTTCTCAACTTTAACCTACTTTTGAGCCTGCCAGTAGTTACGTCTTATATTTACAGTAGCCCTGTTGAACCTTATATATAGTTGAAAAATTGATTGAGTTGGACAATATTGAACCAGATTTTCTGGAGGAATTCTGGGTCAAGTTAGTAGGCATCTAGGACAATTGCAAAGTAATGAATTGGCCAATCAATAAAAAGGCAGGAAATGTTGGACACATCAGAAAGCAGTCACTTTAAGGTGTTTGGGAGTAAAGAGATATTGGAGAATATTTACGGAATATCTTCAGAATTTTATCTGAAAAATGGAAAGGACTAACTAATGAGCGAATGGGATGCAATAGGGAGATAAGGGCACATATTTAATACCATAATGAATAAAAACTATGAAAAGAAATTAATAAAATAAAAGAGAAAAAATTATTCCAAATTATATGAGAAAAAAAATTCAATAATATTGAAAGCTACTTATGTAAACTTAAACTTCAGTTGCAGATACAAAACAAATACTAGTACATATATACACAGATGCATGCACACTTGTCTACACATAGACAGAGACTGAATGGTCACAGTTGACGTAATTAAACAGGGAAAAATGAATGAATTCTTTGAATTGAAGACATTATATGAATGTGAATTCAGGTAATTACCTTAAAAAATTTTATGATTCCTTTTGAGATTATTTAGTGTTTATTATTAATATTTTATATCTATTGTTCTTTTTAAATTTTTGAATATTAAATATATTGTGATGATGTTGGTTAATAAAATTATATGGAACTAACAGGGCAGTGCTATGATACATCATCTGCGTATGACATTGTGGGCTTACCACTCAAAGTCAAATCTTGTTCCTTGGCCATATATTTCACCTCCTTTATCCTGTTCTACCCACCCATTTCCTTATTGTCTATTATTACTGTTTTGTTTTACGCTTTATTGTTGAGAGTATTACAGATGTCCTTTTTGTTGTCCTGTTGCCCCCCTATACCCTTCTTCCACCACCCCACACCAGGTCTTCAAGACACTATTTTCTGTGTCCATGGGCTATGTATATATGCATTTAAGTTCTTTGGTTAATCTTTCCAGCCCACCCTCCTCACACACCCACATGCTTGCCTCAGAATCCTAAGTCTGTTCCATGTTGTCTTGTCTCTGTGCAGGTTTGTTTGAATGATTTGTGTGCTCATTTTGTGCTTTGTGTTCCATATGCCACGTATGAGTAAAATCATATGTTTCTTGCCTTTCTATGCTCAGCATATTATTCCCAAGATCCATCCCTGTTGTCACAAATGGCAGTATTTCATTGCCAAGAATACAAAAGTGGACAGGAGGTATTTTAAAAGATCCTAAAATGGACTAGCGATTAGGGAAATGCAAATCAAACCTACCTAGAGATATCAGCTCACACCTGTTAGAGTGGCAGTTATCTACAAGACTAGTAGTAACAAGTGTTGCAGAGGTTGTGCAGAAAAGGGAAGCCTCATTTCTTGTTGGTGGGAATGTGAACTGGTACAGTCATGGGAAAAACAGTATGGAGGTTCCTCAAACATAAAACATAGGGATCCCATATAACCCAGCAATACCTTCTATGGATACCAATGCCCCACATTCTGAAAAATATTACTTCCCAATCATATATGCACTCTATGATCACTGTAGCTTTAGTCACAGTGGACAAGATGTGGAAGCAAGGCCACTGTCCCTCCAAACATTCTCAGAAAAAGACGAAGTGGTACCTATATACAATGGGATATTACTCAGCCACAAGAATAAGGGTTTATTTTACTAAGATCTCTGGATGCAGTTAAATGTATATGGTCAGTTCTTCTATTGTGGTAGCTGGCCGTATAAAACTGCCACAAAGTATGATTCATAGAATCTTGAACTACTGCTCCTATTGGTTATCTGATTATGTTAATGGGTACCTCTATCCTCAATGTTTTGTCTCATGTTTCATACATAACTTTATTGTTTGTGAGCCTGATTTTAAGTCATGCCTGAATAAAGTTTACCATAAGCAATTCAGAGGGAAGGGAGGTGAAGTATTAAATTGCAGTAATGGCTTTGTGGGGATGAGGAAGGGAACATCTACATTGTATGGCTGCAGACGATTACGAGAGGAGGTCTGCATTGTATGGCCTGGAGCTATATTGGACGCAACTTTGAGAGCAGACACTTTAAAAACAGCCACATTTTGCAGTGAAGTCATTACTAAAATTTTCTTGTCAGAAACAAAATTTTTCATACGTTGCAAGGACAGGGCCACCTGAGAAATAATAATAGGGTAAATCCAGTAACAAATGAAGATGATAAAAGTATGTTGAAATCTTATCAATACTTGAAAAAAATGATGTACGTGTGTGGTGGAGTAAGGAAGATGATCCTTGAGAGTTGAAAAAGGAACACTTCCTCTGTGATAAACTATATCAATCTTCCACTTTTTCAGACTAAATGGCCTAAGTGCACATTCCTGAGGCAGGTACTTAAAGTGTGATGCAGAAGCCTGTATATAGTAAAAGCACCCTGCTATCAACCCCTGGATCTATATCAGTCATCACATGAATGAATCCCGCTCCTAATTGTAAGGAACTCTCTTCCCAAATTCCATTGTATCTCTAAACTAAAACATAATTGAAATATAATATTAGAATAAAGGGCATAAAGCATTTAATGATTCTATCAGGCCTCCATGAAAAAACCTTTGGGAATTACGCAATGACAAATAGCTTATTATGTCATCCAAATACAAAATTATGAGCTAAAGTTACATCTCACATAAACGTTCCTTAGGATGTAACATACTTTTTCAAACATAAAAAAATCTCTTGCAATGCTGGGAATTAATACCTAAGCTAATAAAATGCAAAAGAATAAAGAACATTTAATGTAATTGGAAAGGAAAAGGCTAGAAACTATTGCATAAATTATCTGTTCAATGGGTAATATGATCACCAGGGAGGTGAAACAGTGGTCCTTAAAGTCACACTTTGTCAATGAATGACATCAGAGCCTAGAACATGTTTCCAGGACAGTGGAGGGGTCAAATGCACTCATTGCATATGGAATCTTCTCTCATTGCTCAGTTTACTTAAGATGGCCCCCTGACTTTGTAAAAAATGCCAGAGGTCCTACTTTAATGGGTATTTTACAAATAGTATATAAAGAGTGGTGATCATGGGCCTGTTAGCATAATCCTCTTCACCTCACAAGATTCACAGTAAATATGGCAGGTTTCTGGAAAGCAGAAAATGCCAAAGTTTAAAGGGAAGGTACAGTATGTGATAGGAAAGAAAAGAACCAGGAAGGATGGAAGTTATGGAAAATAAATAGATGGAACTTTACATGTGAGAAGGATACAGACAAAAATAATTGAGGAAAAAAGAGTAGACTTTCATAAAAAAGGTTAGCGATGAATGTCAAGAGGGAAAAGGCAGATAATGCTAAGACATCACATTGTTTTTAAAGGTTTGGCAATTAAGGATTGTCAGAAATAACTTACGATGATTCTCCTGAAGTTTTTCTGAAAAATAAAAGTGAAATTGTAAATATCATGGGAAACAAATATGAATAAAATTCAATTTCTTCTACAACATGAACGGACCATCACGCCTTTCATGTTGCAGAGTAACATGCAACACACACATGTAGGAACAGTGGCTGAGAGCTCTCATTTGCTCAGAGATAATTGTTCCAAAATTAAAAGGGAGGAAAGATTTGAACATAGTGAATTAAGCAATAAAATAATTAGTAATACAGTTCTCTTAGTTACCTTTGAAACATTCCTAATTTAATTTGATGATTTTATAATTTTTGGGGTGTTGCTCTCTATTAAAAGTTCTTTGGGACTAAATATATTATGAGCGGACAAAAGTAAATGTATAGTCGTTTGCTAAATAATATAATAATTTATAAATAAAACATATTAAGAGAATATTATTATTCTCTGATTATCTCAACTTTAACCTACTTTTGAACCTGCCTGTTGTTACATCTCATATTTACAATAGCCCTGTTGTATTTTATATATAGTTGAAAAATTGATTGCGTTGGACAATATTAGACCATATTTTCTGGAGGAATTCTGGGTCAGGTTAGTAGGCATCTAGGCCAATTGCAAAGTAATGAATTAGGCAATCAATAAAGAGGCAGAAAATGTTGGACACATCAGAAAGCAGTCACTTTCAGGTGTTTGGGAGTAAAGAGATATTGGAGAAAATTTATGCAGTATCTTCAGAATTTTATCTGAAAAATAGAAAGGAATAACTAATGAGGGGATGGGGGGCAATATGGTGATAAGGGCACATATTAATACCATAATGAATAAGAAACATGAAAAGAAATAAATAAAACAAAAGAAAAAAATTAATCTAAATTATATGAGTAACAAAAATTTCAATAATATTGACATCTAGTTAAGTAAACTTAAATTTGGTTGTAGTTACAAAAATATACAGACACATACATATACAGTTGCATGCACATGTGTCTACACATAGATAGTGGCTGAAAGCTTTCTTTTGAGGTAATTAAACGGGGAAAAATGAAATAATTCTCTGAATTGAGGATATTATGTGAATGTTAATTCAGATAATTACCTTAATTTTTTTGATCCCTTTTGATATTATTTAGTTTTTATTATTATCATTGTATCTCTATTCTTCTTTTCAAATTTTTGAAAATTAAACTTATTGGGATGACGTTGGTTAATAAAATTATGTGGAACTAACAGTGCAGTGCTATGATACATCACTTGCGTATGATATTGTGGGCTTACCACCCAAAGTCAAATCTTGTTCCTTGGCCATATATTTCACCTCCTTTATCCTGTGCTACCCACCTCTTCCCTGTGTGTCTTTGAGTTCTGTTTTGTTTTACCCTTTATTGTTGAGAGTATTACAGATGTCCTTTTTGTTGTCCTATTGCCCCCCTACACACTTCTTCCACCGCCTCAACCAGGTCTTCAAGACACTATTCTCTGTGTCCATGGGCTATGAATAACTCATTTAAGTTCTTTGGCTAATCTTTCCACCCGACTTGTCCCCACACACCCACCCCAATGCCTCTGAGAATCCTCAGTCTGTTACATGCTTTCATGTCTCTGTGAGGTTTTGTTTCATTGATTTCTGTGCTCATTTTGTGTTTTCAGTACCAAATGCCACTTATGAGTGAAATCATTTGTTTCTTGGCTTTGTCTGCTCAGCATAATATTCCAAAGATCCATCCCTGTTGTCCCAAATGGCAGTATTTCATTGCCTAAGAAGATACAAATGGCCAGCAGGTATTTGAAAAGATCCTGAGCTGTACTAGCGATTAGGGAAATGCAAATAAAACTGACCAGGAGATACCACCTCACATCTGTTAGAGTGGCAGTTATCAAGAAGACTAGTAATAACAAGTGGTGCAGAGGTTGTGTAGGAAAGGGAAGCCTCATTTACAGCTGGTGGGAATGTGAACTGGTACAGCCACTGGGGAAAACACTACGGAGGTTCCACAAACATGAAGCATAGGGATCCCATATGACCCAGCAACAACTTCTATGGATACCTATGCCCCACAATCTGAAAAATACTTCTTCTCAATGATATATGCACTCCTATGATCACTGTAGCATTAGTCACAGTGGACAAGACCTGGAAGCAAGCCACAGTCCTCCCATATATGCTCGGATAATGAAGAAGTGGTACCTATATACACTGGGATACTACTCAGCCATTAGAATAAGGATTTCATTTTAATATTATTTCTGGTTGTGGTTAAATATATATAGTCAGTTCTTCTATTGTGGTAGCTGGCCATATTAAACTGCCACAAACAATGATTAATAGAATCTTGAACTACTGCTCCTATTAGTTATACAGATTAGGTTAATGGGTACCTCTATCAGCAATTTTTTGTCTCATGGTTCATACATAACTATTTTGTATGTGAACCTGATTTTACCTTATGCCTGAATACAGTTTACCATAAGCAATGCAGAGGCAAGGGAGGTGAAGTATTAAATTGCAGTAATGGCTGCCTAAGTTTGGGGGAGGGGAGATCGACATTGTATGGCTGGAGACAGGTATGAGGGGAGGTCTACATTGTATGGACTGGAGCTATTTTGGACACAACTTTCAGATCAGACACTTTAAAAATAACAAAATTTTGCAGGGAAGTAATTCCTAAAATTTTCTTGTCAAAAACGAAATATATTCATAAATTGCAAGGACAGGACCATCAGAGAAATAATAATGGAGGAAATTGAGTCACAAATGAAGATGGTAAAAATACGTTGAAATCTTAACAATTCCTGAAAAAAAAATGATGTACATGTTTTTGGTGGAATAAGGAAGATGATCCTTGAGAGTTGAAAACAAATGCAAAATAAATACATGACAATGTGTAAGTGGAACGTGAAATCCATTCATGGGACTTGCCTTTATCCAGGTCACCCGTATCTGAAAGAGTGAAAGAAAGAAAGAAACCAATCAAAAATGATGTAGACCCAATGTCAGGAAGAGAAGAGGATGCTAATTTGAAACTCTTCTGTATATTATTCTTTTATGGAATCTGACCCACATTTCTAAGAGGTGAAGCCAAAGTATCCTAAGTCCAAGCAACCCCTGAGAGCCAGTGTCACCTCCATCTCCATGCCCATTGCTTCAAAAGCAATGAGATGGCAGAGGAAAATATGACAGCCCTAAAGGAGCACTTCCTCTGGGATAAACTATATCAATCTTTGGTCTTGCTTCAGATCTCCCACTTTTTCAGACTAAATGGCATAAGTGCACATACCTGAGGCAGGTACTTAAAGTGTGATGCAGAAGCCTGTATATAGTAAAAGCACCCTGCTATCAACACCTATATCTATATCAGTCATCATATGAATCCTGCTCATGATCATAAGGAACTCTCTTCCCAAATTCCATTGTATCTCTCAACTAAAACATACCTGAAATATAACATTAGGAAAAAAGGACAGAAAGCGCTTAATGATTCTATCAGGGCTCCATGAATAAACCTTTGGGGATCATGCTCTGACAAGTAGGTTCTCACGTCATCCACATAGAAGATTCTGAGCTAAAGATACATCTCACATAAACTTTCCTTAAGATGTAACATACTTTTGCAAACATAAAAAATCTTTAGCAATGTTGTGAATCAATACCTGAGTGAACAAAAATGCAAAAGAATAAATAACATTTAATTTAATTTAATTAGAACGAAAAAGGCCAGAAAAGATTGTATAAATTACCTGTGGAATGGGTAATATGGTCACCGGGGAGGTGAAACAGTGGGCCTTAAGGTCACACTCCATCAAAGAATGACATCAGAACTTAGAAAATGTGTGCCAGCTCAGTAGAGGGAGCAGCTGCACTCATCGAATTTGGAATCTTCATTCATAGCTCTGTTTACTTAAAATGGCCGACTGACCTTGTAAAAAGTGGCAGAGGTCCTAATTTAATGAATATTTTACAGACAGTATATAAGGAGTGGAAATACTATGCCTGTTAGGATAATCCTCTTCACCTCATGAGATTCACAGTAAATATGGCAATTTTCTGGGAAGCAGAAGATGCCAAAGTTTAAAGGGAAATACAGGTATCAGATGGAAAAGGGAAGAAACTGGGAAGGATGGAAGTTATGAAAAATAGATAGATAGAACTTAATATGCTATCAATATACAGACCAAAATAATTGAGGTAAAAAAGTAGACTAACGAAAGAAAGGTGAGCCAATGAATGTCAAGAGGGAAAAAGGCTGATAATGCTAAGACATCACCTTGTTTTTAAAGGTTTGGCAATGAAGGATTGTCAGAAATAACTTACAACGATTCTCCTGAAGTTTTTCTGAAAAATAAAAGTGAAATTGTAAATATCATGGGAAACAAATATGAGTAAAATTCAGTTTCTTCTACAACATGCACGAAACATCAAGCCTTTCATGTTGCAGAGTAACATGCAACACACACATGTAGGAACAGTGGCTGAAAGCTCTCATTGCTCAAAGATAATTGTTCCAAAATTAAAAGGAAGGAAAGGTCTGAATATAGTGAATTAAGCAATAAAAAAATTAGAAATACAGTTCTGTTAGTTACCTTATAAAACATTCCCAATTTAATTTGAAGATTTTATAATTTTGGGGGGGTTGTTCTCTATTAAAAGTTCTTTGGGACTAAATATGTTATGGGGGGCAAAAGTAAATGAATAGTTGTTTGCTAAATAATATAATAATTAATAAATAAAAAATATTAAGAGAATATTATTATTCTCTGATTATCTCAACTTTAACCGACTTTTGAACCTGCCTGTTGTTTCATCTCATATTTACAATAGCCCTGATGTATCTTATATAAAGTTGAAAAATTGATTGAGTTGGACAATATTGAACCAGATTTTCTGGAGGAATTCTAGGTCCGGTTAGTAGGCCTTTAGGACAATTGCAAAGTAATGAATTGGCCAATCAATAAAAAGGCAGGAAATGTTGGACACATCAAAAAGCAGTCACTTTAAGGTGTTTGGGAGTAAAGAGATATTGGAGAAAATTTACGTGATATCTTCAGAATTTTTCTGAAAAATTGAAAGGAATAACAATTGAGAAAATGGGAGGCAATATGAAGATGAGGGCACATATTTAATACCATAATGAATAAAAATTATGAAAAGAAATTAATAAAATAAAAGAGAAAAAATTAATGCAAATTATATGAGAAACAAAAAATTCAATAATATTTAAAAGTACTTATGTAAACTTAAACTTCAGTTGCAGATACAAAACAAATTCTAATACATATATACACAGATGCATGCATACTTGTCTACACGTAGACAGAGACCTCATGCTCACAGTTGAGGTAATTAAACAGGGAAAAGTGAATGAATTCTCTGAATTGAGGAAATTATGTGAATGTTAATTCAGGTAATTACCTTAAAAATTTTTATGATCCCTTTGGGCTTTTTTAGTATTTATTATTAATATTGTATCTCTATGGTTCTTTTAAAATTTTTGAAATTTAAATTTATTGGGATGATGTTGGTTAATAAAATTAAGTGGAACTAACAGGGCAGTGCTATGATACATCACCTGCGTATGACATTGTGGGCTTACCACCCAAAGTCAAATCTGGTTCCTTGGCCATATATTTCACCTCCTTTATCCTGTCCTACGCACCCCTTCCCTGTGTGTCTTTTATTACTGTTTTGCTTTACTCTTTATTGTTGAGAGTACTACAGATGTCCTTTTTGTTGTCCTATTGCCCCCCGTGACCCTTCTTCCACTGCCCCACACCAGGTCTTCAAGACACTATTTTTTGTGTCCATGGGCTATGTATATTCGCATTTAAGTTCTTTGGTTAATCTTTCCACCCCTGTCCCCACTGACCCCCCCGCATGCCTCTGAGATTCCTCAATCTGTTCCATGCTTTCCTGTCTCTGTGAGGGTTTGTTTGATTGATTTGTGTGCTCATTTTGTGCTTTCAGTTCCATATGCCACGTATAAGTAAAATCATATGTTTCTTGACTTTGTCTGCTCAGCATAATATTCCCAAGATCCATCCCTGTTGTCCCAAATGGCAGTATTTCATAGCCCAGGAAGACACAAATGGCCAGCAGGTATTTTTAAAGATCCTGAAATGCACTAGCGATTAGGGAAATGCAAATCAAACCTACCAGGAGATATCACCTCACACCTGTTAGAGTGGCAGTTATCAACAAGACTAGTAACAACAAGTGTTGCAGTGGTTGTGGAGGAAAGGGAAGCCTCATTTACTGTTGGTGGGAATGTGAACTGGTACAGACACTGGGGAAAACAGTATGGAGGTTCCTCAAACCTGAAGCATAGGGATCCCATATAACCCAGCAACACCTTCTATGGATACCTATGCCCTACAATCTGAAAAATTTTCGTTCCCAATGATATATGCACTTGAAAGGACAGAACGGGACTGATAGAGGTGTGTTCCTAACACCTCTTCAAGCAAAAGCCATAGAATGTATCAGTTACTCAGCCTGCCCTTATCTCAGCCAATAGAAACGCAAGGAAACTAGCCCAAGGCCAACAATATGCTAGAGACCTCCTGTCTTTGTGTAACCAGATCCTAGCTGCACCCTACCCCTGCATCACTAGCCCCCGGCCCTCACTCAACCAACCAGAATTGGCCAAGTCAGTGGTCTTAGTGAGCTCTCACCCGCCCTTCTGTGAACCGGAGCCCTATAAAATCTTTGTTCTTCCAAGACTCCGGGCCCTCTTGCATCCAGTAATGGAGGCAGAGAGACCAAGCTAACTTGAATAAAAGACTCTATGCTTTTGGATTGGACTCGGCCCTCCCTGGTGGTTCTGTGGAGGTCTTGAAATCTGGGCATAACATTTGGGGGCTCGTGTGGGACCCCCAAGACCCATGAGGGACCCCGATCCAGAGAGTCTGACTGACCACGGTAGGTGTCTGTGTTTTGTGTATTCTGTTCTGTGTGTTATATGTCCTGTCCTGTGTTGTGTGTTCTGTCCTGTGTGAGCTAATTTCTGAGGGACGTGGAATCCCCTCGTTCTGTAATGCCCGAAGCGGTCTAGGTGGACTCACTGCTGAAGGACCACGGGTGGGGGAGTCGGAAGACGTTCCTCTCTCTTTTCAGGAGGGACGCGGAATCCCCTCACTTCAGGAGGGAAGCAGAATCCCCTCACAAGAATCTGAGACAAGTCGGGTCGCTCCTGCTGTTCGGTTTTGTTTCTGCGGAGTCGGAAGGTTTGCTTTTGAGGCTTTTTGGTTGTCTGTTTTTGTGTTTTTCTGTATTATTATGATTGATCATTTCAAAGCGTTTAGGGGAGTCTATAGAGCTTCCTCAGGAATTGGGAAATTGTTAGGAATTGGATGGATTGTTTAAACTCTGAATAACTGTCTGGTGAAAGTGTGTGAGTGTGGAGGGAGGGGGCCTGCCCTCTCCTCTCCTTTATTTGGCTCCTCAACTTCGGTCAGGAGGGCATCTGAGTGAGGATCTGTGAAAACAGGTCACCTCCCCCCCCCCCACCTTGTCTGTCTCTCGTCACAGATCATCATGGGGTTGGGACAAAGTTTGTTTGTGTGGGACTAGCCAATTTACTACAGAGAAGGGGGACTGGAACTGGTCTGTGTAAAGCAAAAGCTACTTTGTGCTGTCTGTTTGTACACATGAGGAAAAACCCTGCTTTAAGGGGAAGACAGTAGAGAACTTTTAATTGCTTTACTCTGAGGTATAATCTTGCTGTATCAGGTTAAAATTTTAAAAATCTAGGATTAATTTAAAGGTATAAGGTTGCAACCCAAAGAAGTTTAACAAAGGCTGGCTAGGTTCCAAGATTGCTTAGTTCTGAGATTGCTTATAAAAAAGCAAGAAAGAAGTCTTTTCAAGTTGACTATTTGCCTAGCAAATTAACAAAGTAGCACATTTCAAAGAACTTGTTATTCATGGTTTTCTTATCTCTTTGTTGGACAGCTCCGCAGGATGGAGAGATTTACTGCCTGTGACTGTATTTTGTTTAACTTGCTGTTTTCAATTGTTTATTAGAATCCTCATAGAGGACATAACCTGGTCTTTCCCTTCCTCCCTCATCCGGATTCTGAAAGCATCTGTAACTGGATTTCAGATGGTCTCCAGGCTTTCTGTCTGCAAGAAACCTCCCTATGCACCCGTTATCTTTCCAGGCCGATTCTGTGAGGAAAAGCAATCAGCCTGGGCTGGGACAAGGGGGATGGGGGTGTTAGCAGACCGCTAGAAAAGCAGAGGAGGAACAAAGCTAAAATCCGCAGCCGCCCTGGTGATTTAGAATGCTAGGCAGACTCAGCCCCTGAGAGCCAGGCCATCAACGCCACAGTCGCTGCCCAGCTCCTGAACCCCCTGCTTGAGTCCATACCACTGCAAAAGGGCAGTGGCTTCCTGGATTTGCTGGAGGACGCTCTGGCCGGGCCCCTGGGAGACCCTAGGCGGAGCAGCTGGCCCACAGGAGGGGCTGATATCCCCTTCTAGTGCACTCCCTTGAAAGAGGCCTGGTTGCTGCTCTGCCACAAAGGGAACCGGTAGAAAGGCAAGAAAGCAGGGCCCTAAGAGTTAACAAAAGGGCACTCTCCCTGGACCTGGGAGCCGTCAGGACTTTGAAATTCCCCAAGAGAGGAGGAGTCTGACACAGAGACTGGCCAAAACCTCTTGGGTTAGGAGAACCCGAGGCTGCATATTGAACTTATAGACTGCAGTTTGCTGGGCAGAGGTCCAAGCCCAGTTATATAGGGGTTAAGCTACCTGTGTACAGCAAAACAACTTTCTCCTGTGACAGAATACATTTTAAGAAAATTAAATGCATGATAGACCAGAAAGCTGGGACAAGTAGAATAGGGAAACTGAGCAGAAATCCTATCTTCCCTAAACCAGTGACACTTGGGAGTAAATGCTTTGCATTTGCCTCCCTAAACAAAGGTTAAATCATTTATGTCAATCTGATTAGTGTCATTTGTTGTCCACACCCAGGGACAAATGAAGTTAGAAAATAAGCCTTATTTTGATTAGTTCTTTCATTCAGGAGGAGCCAACCCGGTCCCTCCCTGCAGCATGAATGATAAAATGTGTGTTAAAGAATTTTAAAATTGCTCAAACCTCGCTGCCTTGGGTCCAGTTCTGCGTGTGTAAGAAGGGACAGACTAAGGTTTAGTAGCAGGATTGGAGAGGCAGGCAGGGCAGGAGCAGGCCAGAAGAAGCTGGTAAGGCCATCCAAACCACCCAGCCGCTATTGGCCAGAGCCGCCTGAGGCAGACCTCCTTTGACTGGCAACAGCTGACTCTGACTAGGACAGACTGGGCTCTTTCCACCTGGGCCCCCATGAGCCGATGGTCAAAATGAAGATCGGGGGCCAGACTGTGAACTTTATGGTTGATACAGCGGCAGAGCACTCGGTAGTTACTCAGAAGGTAGCTCCCCTCTCAGGACAGGAAGTCACCATTATTGGAGCTACCTGGACCACAACTGCAGACTGTTCTGCCACCTCTGCCAATGTCAGTTAGGTGGCCATCAGGTGGTTCATGAATGCCTATATTTGCCAGTTGACCCGGTCCCTCTAATGAGCAGAGACCTTTTAGCCAAAATGGAAGCAGAAACCACTTTTGCCCCAGATGGCTCAGCACAGCCTTGCCTAGGTGAAGAAACCTCTCCAATAATCTGGTCCTTAGCAGTGCCGAGAGAGGAAGAATAGAGACTTTGTACCCCCCAGCCAAAGGCCTCCACATCTGTTCTTGTCATGCCCCCATCAAGGGACTTGGGCAGTATTCCTGTTATCTGCCAAAGTTCCCAAGACTGTAAAAGTCCTTGTTCACTGAAAAGGTGTAGATGTGGATATTTATTTGATGTTTATATGTCTACTTAGGTATAAATATTTGTTCATGTAAATAAGGAAATCTACAAAAAATATATAATTAATTTAAGGCTGAATGCTCTGACCGATAGCAAAACGCCCCAAGCAGCTGCTGGGTTCCTTTCCGAAAGGGTGTTTGCTCCCTGTCAGAGCTGGAATCGACCCACCCAACAAAATTTCTGTCTGTTTGTTTACTAAAGACTTTGATTTGCTCTGATATTTCTGTGTTGGGTTGAAATTTTGGAATTCTGGGGTAGATTTAAAAATATTTGTAGATAAATAGAACCCCTGGTTACTTTCCTGGTGTATTCTGGAGCAGCTTATTCAGTCTTGACAGAGCCAATGGGACCAGTAACATCTAAGAAGACACCAGTTCTAAGAGCCACTGACCAAACTGCCTTTTTCATTGGACATCAAAGAGGACTGTGGACCTCAGAAAGTACACGGTAACTCATTCGTTTCTAGTCATGCCAGAATGCATGTACCCCTTACTTGGACGTGGTCTCTTACAGAAATTACAAGCCACCCATAAGCCTGTTTGAGATGCCCTGCCAGTGCCACCTCGGACTCTGTACATCCTTTCCAGCCTGGGGACATGGTGTGAGTAAAGAAGTTCACTACCCCAGGACTCACCCCAACTTGAAAAGAACTATACTTGCAGAAAATTGTATAATCCAAAGAGACAAGGAAAATTTTACCTTATATAGGAGGGTCGGAGTAGCCTCCAGTCATCTCCCTAAGATGTTTGTATAGCCCTGCCATATCTCATGTTTAGTAGTGGAGGATTTGGCTGCCTAAAGTGGCCATGGTGCCAATATTATGTTTCATTGTATTAATATGTTATATTGACCTTTGATTCTCTTGCTGGTTTAAATGTATGTTGACTGTCTTGGAAGGGGACTGTGTGGGGTGAACCCCATAAAGTAAAGGGTGTCTGGCTGCCAAGAGGGCAGTTGCCCAACTGGGCAGGGAAGAATACCCATCAGGTTTTAGTCTCTATCGAGAGACAGTTGACAGTTGGCAGCATGTATACTGTCTTGCAGGCCTGTGTGGCCATGCCCATGTCAGAGGTGGCACAAAACCTCAACTGTAGAAAACTGGGAAAAGCCTGTTTGGAATAGAAAGTCTGAGGCATGGTTATGCATTTTTAACGGACATAGAAAGAAGGTTTGAAGGGTAATTTGAAAGCGTAAAATTTAGAAAGGTTATGTATGTGATAAAAAGGAGAAGAGAAATGTTAAAAGGAAATTATTCAAATAGAACAGGCCAGTAAGCCAGAGGGTAAATAGTTATGCCAAAGTACTTAGGGAGGACTGATAAAAGAAATCCAACAGTTACTGTTATGTTATAACTCTGAAGAGTCCATGAAAAAGGACTGATGAGAAAATCAGAAGATCTTAGAGCAGATCAGTATGTTTTCCTCCTTATATAATTCCTCTAGAATTTGGCAATGCTTAATAAATCATGGCAATACATTTCTTTGCATAAATTCAATAAGAACAATTTCCAAAAGTAATTTTATTAATGAAAAACTTTGACTGGAGTATCATGTTTTAAAGAAACCTGTCTGAGCTCTGAAGACTTGAAGCCAATAAGAGTGCCACAGGAAAAGCCTAGTATGTTGCTTGGGAGCCCTGAAGATGGCTGTCGCTGGAGCTTCAGGCCCATTCCCTACCATCACTGGCGGTTGGTCAGAGTAGAAGGGGAGCAATAAGGATGCCTCTGCATCCCTGGGGAACCCCCACACACTCTGGACCGCAACAAGTAGGAGGACTACTGAGATGGGCTTAAAGCCTAGAGATGGGCTCAGGTGGAGTTGCTACGGGTGAGGGATTCCCCTAACTCAGCAGATGCTGCAGGCAGCCCTGATGGCGGCTGAATGGCTTGGCTTCTTGGCCCTACAGGGCACATTAAGATTCAGTCATGAAATTCCAGCAAAGGTAGTCAGTTACCATTCTTGTGTTTATGCAAACATCAGGCCAAATTGAATGCAGTAGAAAAACTAATCTTGATTTGGCTTTTTAATAGACATAGAGGAATTTTTAAGAAGAAAAATCCGATTTCAATAGAAGTTGTTAAAGTTAAGATCATTTCTTTCCCTTCCGCCTGACCATTTGTTATAGTTTGTCTCTGCCAGGTCTCAAGCCCAGCTCTTTCTGTGCCCAGAACAGCAGGGAGCCTGAATGGAAGGTGACCTCTAACCAGACACACCCCCTACAGATCACCCTCAAGAAGACAGCGGACCTCGCCAGACCCCTTGTAATCCTCCTAATGCTGTTGACTTTCAGCCCTTGCATTATTAACAGACTAGTCTGATTTGCCAAAGAGTGCATAGGGGTAGTCCAGTTGATGGTTTTGCAATCCCAGTGCAGGGCTCTAGCAATGGAAGGTGAAATAAAAACGCAGTCCCTCTCATGATTGAGCCGGACGTTCCAAGGCAAGGGGGGATAAAATGACAGAACGGGACTGATAGCTGTGTTCCTAACACCTCTTCAAGCAAAAGCCATAGAATGTATCAGTTACTGAGACTGCCCTTCCCTAGGCCAATAGGAATGCAAGGAAACTAGCCCAAGGCCAAAAGTATGCTAGCCACCTCCTGTCTTTGTGAAACCAGACTCTAGCTGCACCCTATCCTTTCATCACTAGCCCCAGGCCCTCACTCAACCAACCAGAATCATCCAAATCAGTGGTCCCAGTGAGCCCTGATCTCCCCTCCCCAACCCCAATCCCTATAAAGTCTTTGTTCTTCCAAGACACCAGGCTCTCTTGCATCCAATAATGGAGGCAGAGAGACCAAGCTAGCTTGAATAAAAAACTCTATGCTTTTGCATCGGACTCGGCGCTCACTGGTGGTTCTGTGGGGGTCATAACACACTCCTATGTTCACTGTACATTAGTCACAATGGACAAGATGTGGAAGCAAGCTCACTGTCCATCAATACAGGCTGGAAAAAGAAGAAGAGGTACCTATATACAATGGGATATTAGCCACAAGAATATTATTTTTATTTTAATGAGAACTCTGGTTGCGGTTAAATGTATATGGTCCATTCTTCTATTGTGGTAGATGGCCGTATAAAACTGCCATAAAGTATGATTCATAGAATCTTGAACTACTGCTCCTATTGGTTATGCAGATTAGGTTCATGGGTACGTCTATCCTCAATGTTTGGTCTTATGGGTCATGCATAACTTTATTGTGTGTGAGCCTGATTGTAAGTCATGCCTGAATAAAGTTTACCATAAGCAATTCAGAGGAAAGGGAGGTGAAGCATTAAATTGCAGTAATGGCTGGGTGGGGTTGAAGAAGGGAAGATCTACATTGTATGGCTGCAGACGAGTATGAGGGGAGGTCTGCATTGTATGGCCTCGAGCTATGTTGGACACAACTTAGAGAACAGACACTTTAAAAACAGCCACATTTTTGCATTGAAGTAATCACTAAAATTTTCTTGTCAGAAATGAAATATTTTCATACATTGCAAGGACAGGACCACCTGAGAAATAATAATAGGGGAAACCCAGTAACAAATGAAGATGATAAAAATATGTTGAAATCTTACATATACCTGAAAAAAATGATGTACATGTGTGTGGTGGAGTAAGGAAGATGATCCTTGAGAGTTGAAAAAGGAACACTTCCTCTGTGATAAACTTCCACTTTTTCAGAATAAATGGCATAAGTGCACATTCCTTCAGGCAGGCACTTAAAGTGTGATGCAGAAGCCTGTATATAGTAAAAGCACCCTGCTATCAACACCTGTATCTATATCAGTCATCACATGAATGAATCCTGCTCATGACCATAAGGAACTCTCTCCCAGATGCCATTGTATCTCTAAACTAAAACATAATTGAAATATAACAATAGAAAAAAAGGACATAAAGCCTTTAATGATTCTGTCAGGCCTCCATGAAGAAACCTTTGGGAATTATGCTAAGACAAATAGCTTTTCATATCATCCACTTTCATAATTCTGACCTAAAAATACATCTCACATAAACTTTCCTTAAGATGTAATATACTTTTTCAAACATAAAAAAATCTCTTGCAATGCTGCGAATTAATACCTGAGTGAATAAAAATGCAAAAGAATAAAGAATATTTAATGTAATTGGAAAGAAAAAGGCCAGAAAATTGTGTATAAATTATCTGTCCAATGGGTAATATGATCACCAGGGAGGTGAAATAGTGGTCCTTAAAGTCACACTTTTTCAATGAATGACATCAGAGCCTAGAACATGTTTCCAGGACAGTGGAGGGGTCAAATGCACTCATTGCATATGGAATCTTTTCTCATTGCCCAGTTTACTTAAGATGGCCCCCTGACCTTGTAAAAAATGCCTAAGGTCCTACTTTAATGGGTATTTTACATACAGTATATAAAGAGTGGAAATCATGTGCCTGTTAGCACAATTCTCTTCACCTCACAAGATTCACAGTAAATATGGCAGGTTTCTGGAAAGCAGAAAATGCCAAAGTTTAAACGGAAGGTACAGTATGAGATGGAAAAGGGAAGAAACTAGGAAGGATGGAAGTTATGGAAAATAAATAGATGGAAATTTACTTGCGAGAAGGATACAGACAAAAATATTTGAGGAAAAATAGTAGAGTTTTGAAAAAAAGGTGAGCAATAAATGTCAAGACGGGAAAAGGCAGATAATGCTAGGACATCACATTGTTTTTAAAGGTTTGGCAATTAAGGATTGTCAGAAATAACTTACCAAGATCTTCCTGAAGTTTTTCTGAAAAATAAAAGTGAAATTTTAAATATCATCGGAAACAAATATGAATAAAATTAATTTTCTTCTACAAAATGCATGGAATATCAAGCCTTTCATGTTGCAGAGTAACATGCAACACACACATGTAGGAACAGTGGCTGAAAGCTCTCATTTGCTCAGAGATAATTGTTCCAAAATTAAAAGGGAGGAAAGGTCTGAATATAGTGAATTAAGCAAAAATAAATTAGAAATACAGTTCTGTTAGTTATCTTACGAAACATTCCTAATTTAATTTGAAGTTTTTATAATTTTGGGGTTGAGTTGCTCTCTATTAAAAGTTCTTTGGTCTAAATATACTATGGGGGGGGGGCAAAAGTAAATGTATAGTTGTTTGCTAAATGATATAATAATTAATAAATAAAAAATGTTAAGAGAATATTATTATTCTCTGATTATCTCAACTTTAACCTACTTTTGAGCATGTCTGTTGTTACATCTTATATTTACAATAGCCCTGTTGTATCTTATATAAAGTTGAAAAATAGATTGAGTTGGACAATATTGAACCAGATTTTCTGGAGGAATTCTGGGTCAGGTTAGTAGGCATCTTGGACAATTGCAAAGTAATGAATTGGCCAATCAATAAAAAGGCAGGAAATGTTAGACACATCAGAAAGCAGTCACTTTAAGGTGTTTGGGAGTAAAGAGATATTGGAGAAAATTTACACAATATCTTCAGAATTTTATCTGAAAAATGGAAAGGAATAAATAATGAGGGAATGGGGGGCAATATAGCGATAAGGGCACATATTTAATACCATAATGAATAAAAGTTATGAAAAGAAATAAATACAATAACAGAGAAAAAATTAATGCAAATTATATGAGAAACAAAAAATTTAATAATATTGAAAGCTACTCATGTAAACTTAAACTTCAGTTGCAGATACAAAACAAATCTCATACATATATACACAGATGCATGCATACTTGTATGAAAGTAGAAAGAGACTGAAAGCTCACAATTGAGGTAATTAAACAGGGAAAAATGAAAGAATTCTCTGAATTGAAGAACATATGTGATTGTTTATTCAGGTAATTACCTTAAAAATTTTTATGATCCCTTTTGAGATTATTTAGTGTTTATTATTGATATTGTATCTCTATTGTTCTTTTAAAATTTTTGAAAATTCAATTTATTGGGATGATGTTGGTTAATAAAATTATGTGGAACTAACAGTGCAGTGATATGATACATCACCTGCGTTTGACATTGTGGGCTTACACCCAAAGTCAAATCTTGTTCTTGGCCAGATATTTCACCTCCTTTATCCTGTGCTTTCCACCTCTTCCCTGATTGTCTATTATTACTGTTTTGTTTTACGCTTTATTGTTGAGAGTTTTAAAGATGTCCTTTTTGTTGTACTATTGATGCCTTGACACTTCTTCCACCGCCCCACACCATGTCTTCAAGACACTATTTGCTGTGTCTATGGGCTATGTATATACGCATTTAAGTTCCTGGGTT
Organism: Myotis yumanensis; assembly: GCF_028538775.1. Lineage (NCBI taxonomy): Eukaryota > Metazoa > Chordata > Mammalia > Chiroptera > Vespertilionidae > Myotis > Myotis yumanensis. The sequence continues at coordinate 95,814,618 of NW_027223757.1, read as the reverse complement.
AAACTTTCCAGGCCACTTTTCCCCACACACCCACCAGCATGCCTCTGAGAATCCTCAGTCAGTTCCATGCTTTCCTGTCTCTGTGAGGGTTTGTTTGATTGATTTGTGTGCTCACTTTGTACTTTCAGGTCCTTATGCCTCGTATGAGTAAAATCATATGTTTCTTCGCTTTGTCTGCTCAGCATAATATTCCCAAGATCCATCCCTATTGTCCCAAATGGCAGTATTTCATCGCCCAGGAAAACACAAATGGCCAGCAGGTATTTTTAAAGATCCTGAAATGCACTAGCGATTAGGGAAATGCAAATCAAACCTAACAGGAGATACCACCTCACACCTGTTAGAGTGGCAGTTATCAACAAGACTAGTAATAACAAGTGTCGCAGAGGTTGTGGAGGAAAGGGAAGCCTCATTTACTGCTGCTGGGAATGTGAACTGGTACAGCTACTGGGGAAAACAGTATGGAGGTTCCTCAACCATGAAGCATAGGGATCCCGAATAACCCAGCAACACCTTCAATGGATACCTATGCCCCACAATCTGAAAAATATTTCTTCCCAATGATATATGCACTCCTATGTTCACTGTAGCATTAGTCACAGTGGACAGGATAAAGAAGAAGTGGTACCTATGTAGAATGGGATATTACTCAGCCACAAGAATAAGGTTTTTATTTGAATAAGATCTCTGGTTGCAGTTAAATGTATATGGTCAGTTCTTCTATTGTGGTAGCTGGCCATATAAAACTGCCACAAAGTATGATTCATAGAATCTTAAACTACAGCTCCTATTGGTTATGCAGATTAGGTTCATGGGTACCTCTATCCTCAGTGTTTTGTCTCATGGTTCATGCATAACTTTATTGTGTGTGAGCCTGATTGTAAGTCATGCCTGAATAACGTTTACCATAAGCAATTGAGTGGGAAGGGAGGTGAAGTATTAAATTGCAGTAATGGCAGGGTGCTAATGAGGAAAGGAAGATCTACATTGTATGGCTGCAGACGAGTATGAGGGGAGGTCTGCATTGTATGGTCTGGAGCTATATTGGACACAAAATTCAGAGCAGACACTTTAAAAACAGTCACATTTTGCAGTGAAGTAATTACTAAAATTTTCTTGTCAGAAACGAAACATTTTCATACATTGCAAGGACAGGAGCACCTGAGAAATAATAATAGGGGAAACCTAGTAACACATGAAGATGATAAAAATATGTTGAAATCTTACCAATACCTGAAAAAAATGATGTACATGTGTGTGGTGGAGTAAGGAAGATGATCCTTGAGAGTTGAAAAAGGAACACTTCCTCTGTGATAAACTATATCAATCTTCCACTTTTTCAGACTAAATGGCATATGTGCACGTACCTGAGGCAGGCACTTAAAGTGTGATGCAGAAGCCTGTATATCATAAAAGCACCCTGCTATCAACACCTGTATCTATATCAGTCATCACATGAATGAATCCTTCTCTCTTCCCAAATTCCATTGTATCTCTAAACTAAAACATAATTGAAATATAATATTAGAAAATAGGACATAAAGCTTTTAATGATTCTATCACGCCTCCATGAAAAAGCTCTGGGAATTATGCTATGACAAATAGCTTTTCATATCCTCCACTTTCACAATTCTGAGCTAAAGGTACATCTCACATAAACTTTCCTTAAGATGTAATATACTTTTTCAACCATAAAGAAATCTCTTGCAATGCTGTGAATTAATACCTAAGCTAATAAAATGCAAAAGAATAAAGAACATTTAAAGTAATTGGAAAGGAAAAGGCTAGAAACTATTGTCTAAATTATCTGTGCAATGGGTAATATGATCACTAGGGAGGTGAAATAGTGGTCCTTGAAGTCACAGATTGTCATTGAATGAAATCAGAGTCTAGAACATGTTTCCAGGACAGTGGAGGGGTCAAATGCACTCACTGCATATGGAATCTTCTCTCATTGCTCAGTTTACTTAAGATGGCCCCCTGACCTTGTAAAAAATGCCAGAGGTCCTACTTTAATGGGTATTTTACATACAGTATATAAAGAGTGGATATCATGTGCCTGTTAGCACAATCCTCTTCACCTCACAAGATTCACAGTAAATATGGCAGGTTTCTGGAAAGCAGAAAATGCCAAAGTTTAAAGGGAAGGTACAGTATGAGATGGAAAAGGGAAGAAACTGGTAAGGATCAAAGTTATGGAAAAAAATAGATGGAAATTTACATGTGAGAAGGATATAGACAAAAATAATTTAGGAAAAAAGAGTAGACTTTCGAAAAAAAGGTGAGCAATGAATGACAAGACGGGAAAAGGCAGATAATGCTAAGACATCACATTGTTTTTAAAGGTTTGGAAATAAAGGATTGTCAGAAATAACTTACGACGCTTTTCCTGAAGTTTTTCTGAAAAATAAAAGTGAAATTTTAAATATCATCGGAAACAAATATGAATAAAATTCAATTTCTTCTACAAAATGCATGGAATATCAAGCCTTTCATGTTGCAAAGTAACATGCAAAACACACATATAGGAACAGTGGCTGAAAGCTCTCATTGGCTCAGAGATAATAGTTCCAAAATTAAAATGGAGGAAAGGTCTAAAAGTTCTTTGGGACTAAATATATTATGGGGGGGGGGGGCTAGAGCAAATATTTAGTTGTTTCCTAAATAATATAATAATTAATATATAAAAAATATTAAGAGAATATTATTATTCTCTAATTATCTCAACTTTAACATACCTTTGAAACTGCTTGTTTTTACGTCTCATATTTACAGTAGCCTTGTTGTATCTTATATATAGTTGAAAAATTGATTGAGTTGGACAATATTGAACCAGATTTTCTGGAGGAATTCTGGGTCAGGTTAGTAGGCATCGAGGACAATTGCAAAGTAATGAATTGGCCAATCAATAAAAAGGCTGGAAATGTTGGACACATCAGAAAGCAGTCATTTTAAGGTGTTTGGGAGTAAAGAGATATTAGAGAAAATTTATGCAATATCTTCAGAATTTTATCTGAAAAATGGAAAGGAATAACTAATGAGGGAATGGGGGGAAATATGGTGATAAGGGCACATATTTAATACCATAATGAATAAAAGTTATGAAAAGAAATAAATACAATAACAGAGAAAAATTAATGCAAATTATATGAGAAACAAAAAATTTAATAATATTGAAAGCTACACATGTAAACTTAAACTTCAGTTGCAGATACAAAACAAATTCTCATACATATATACACAGATGCATGCATACTTGTCTGAAAGTGGAAAGAGACTGAACGCTCACAGTTGAGGTAATTAAACAAGGAAAAATGAAAGAATTTTCTGAATTGAAGAACTTATGTGAATGTTAATTCAGGTAATTACCTTAAAAATTTTTATGATCCCTTTTGAGATTATTTAGTGTTTATTATTGATATTGTATCTGTATTGTTCTTTTAAAATTTTTGAAAATTCAATTTATTGGGATGATGTTGGTTAATAAAATTAAGTGGAACTAACAGTGCAGTGATATGATACATCACCTGCGTATGACATTGTGGGCTTACACCCAAAGTCAAATCTTGTTCTTGGCCAGATATTTCACTTCCTTTATCCTGTGCATTCCACCTCTTCCCTGATTGTCTATTATTACTGTTTTGTTTTACGCTTTATTGTTGAGAGTTTTAAAGATGTCCTTTTTGTTGTCCTATTGCCCCCCTAGACCCTTCTTCCACCGCCTCACACCATGTCTTCAAGACACTATTTGCTGTGTCTATGGGCTATGTATATATGCATTTACGTTCCTGGGTTAAACTTTCCAGGCCACCTTTCCCCACACACCCACCCCCATGCCTCTGTGAATCCTCAGTCTGTTCCATGCTTTCCTGTCTCTGTGAGGGTTTGTTTGATTGATTTGTGTGCTCACTTTGTACTTTCAGGTCCTTATGCCACGTTTGAGTAAAATCATATGTTTCTTGGCTTTGTCTGCTCAGCATAATATCCCAACAACCATCAGTGTTGTCCCAAATGGCAGTATTTCATCGCCATGAAAATACAAATGGCCAGCAGGTATTTGAAAAGATCCTGAAATGCACTAACGATTAGGGAAATGCAAATCAAACCTACCAGGAGATACCACCTCACTCCTGTTAGAGTGGCAGTTATCAACAAGACTAGTAATAACAAGTGTTGCAGAGGTTGTGGAGGAAAGGGAAGCCTCATTTACTGTTGGTGGGAATGTGAACTGGTACAGCCACTAGGGAAAACAGTACAGAGGTTCCTCAAACCTGAAGCATAGGGATCCCATATGACCCAGCAACACCTTCAATGGATACCTATGCCCCACAATCTGAAAAATATTTCTTCCCGATGATATATGCACTCCTATGTTCACTGTAGCATTAGTCTCAGTGGACAGGACGTGGACGCAATCCCACTCTCCATCCATACATGCTTGGATAAAGAAGAAGTGGTACCTATATAAAATGGGATATTACTCAGCCACAAGAATAAAGTTTTTATTTTTTTTAGTTTTTTTATTTATTTTTTTTTAATTTTTCTAAAAGTATTACAAAGGGTATTACATAAGTGTCCGTTTTTCCCCCCTGCCCTTGACAAGCCCCTTCCCTCCCTTACCCCCCAGTGTCTTATGTCCATTAGTTATGGTTATATGGATGCATACAAGTCCTTCGGATGATCTCTTACTCCCCTCCCTCCTGTCCCCCAACCCTCCCTGGCCTTCCCACTGCAGTCCGACAATCAGTTTGAGGCAGCTCTGCCACTGTATTTATTATTGTTCAAAAGTTTGTAATGGTCTTAATTATCCATGAAACAGTGAGATCATGTAGTATTTTTCCTTCATTGACTGGCTTGTTTCACTTAGCATAATGCTCTCCAGTTCCATCCATGCTGTTGCAAATGGTAAGAGTTCTTCTTTTTAACAGCAGCATAGTATTCCATCGTGTAGATATACCACTGTTTTCTAATCCATTCATCTACTGATGGGCACTTAGGCTGTTTCCAGATATTAGCTATGGTGAATTGTGCTGCTATGAACATCTGGGTGCATATATCCTTTCTGATTGGTGTTTCTGGTTTCTTGGGATATATTCCTAGAAGTGGGATCACAGGGTCAAATGGGAGTTCCATTTCCAATTTTTTGAGGAACCTCCATACTGCCTTCCATAGTGGCTGCACCAGTCTGCATTCCCACCAGCAGTGCACAAGTGTTCCTTTTTCTCCACATCCTCTCCAGCACTTGTCGTTTGTTGATTTGTTGATGATGGCCATTCTGACAGGTATGAGATGGTACCTCATTGTTGTTTTGATTTGCATCTCTCGGATGATTAGTGACTTTGAGCATGTTTTCATATGTCTCTTGGCTTTCTGAATGTCCTCTTTTGAAAGGTGTCTATTTAGATCCTTTGCCCATTTTTTGATTGGATTGCTTATCTTCTTTTTGTTAAGTTGTATGAGTTCCCTGTAAATTTTGGAGATTAAGCCCTTATCAGATATGACATTGGCAAATATGTTTTCCCACGAGGTGGGTTTTCTTGTTGTTTTGTTGATGGTTTCTTTTGCTGTGCAGAAGCTTTTTATTTTGATGTAGTCCCATTTGTTCAGTTTCTCTTTAGTTTCAACTGCCCTAGGAGCTGTATCAGTGAAGAAATTATTTTGGCATATGTCTGAGATTTTGTCGCCTTTGTATTCTTCTAGAATTTTTATGGTTTCCTGTCGTACATTTAAGTCCTTTATCCATTTTGAGTTTATTCTTGTGTATGGTGTAAGTTGGTGGTCTAGTTTCATTTTCTTGCATATATCTGTCCAATTTTCCCAACACCATTTGTTGAAGAGACTATCTTGGCTCCATTGTATGTTCATGCCTCCTTTGTCAAAAATTAATTGAGCATATTGGTTCGGGCTAATTTCTGGACTCTCTATTCTATTCCACTGATCTATATGTCTGTTCTTGTGCCAGTACCAGGCAGTTTTGAGAACAGTGGCTTTGTAATACAGCTTGATATCTGGCATTGAGATCCCACCTACTTTGTTCTTTCTCAGGATCATTGCAGCTATTCGGGGTCTTTTTTTATTCCAGATGAATTTTTGGAGAGTTCGTTCTAGATCTTTGAAGAAGGCCATTGGCATTTTAATGGGAAGTGCGTTGAATTTATAGATTGCTTTGGGTAGTATGGACATTTTAATGATGTTGATTCTACCAATCCAAGAACATGGTATGTTCTTCCATCTCTTTATGTCTTCCTCTATCTCTTTTTTCAACGTCCTGTAGTTTTCTGAGTAGAGATCTTTTACCTCTTTAGTTAAGTTTATTCCTAGGTATCTTAATTTTTTTGGTGCAATGGTAAATGGGATTGTTTTTCTAATCTCTCTTTCTGAAAGTTCACTATTGGTGTATAGAAATGCCTCAGATTTCTTGGGGTTAATTTTGTATCCTGCTACATTGCCAAATTCATGTATTAAGTCTAGTAGCTTTTTGATGGAGTCTCTAGGGTTTTGTATGTATAATATCATGTCATCTGCAAATAAGGACAGTTTTACTTCCTCTTTTCCAATTTGGATGCCTTTTATTTCTTCTTCTTGCCTAATTGCAATGGCTAATACTTCCAGTACTATGTTGAACAGGAGTGGTGAGAGTGGGCATCCCTGTCTTGTTCCTGTTCTTAGAGGAAATGGTGTTAGTTTTTGTCCATTGAGTATGATGTTGGCTGTGGGCCTGTCATATATGGCTTTTATTATGTTGAGGTATGATCCTTCTATTCCCACCTTTCTGAGAGTTTTTATCAAAAATGGGTGTTGGATTTTGTCGAATGCTTTTTCTGCATCAATTGATATGACCATGTGGTTTTTTTCTTTCAATTTGTTTATGTGATTTATCACATTTATTGATTTACGGGTGTTGTACCATCCTTGCATCTCTGGGATAAATCCTACTTGGTCACGGTGTATGATCCTTCTGATGTACTGCTGGATCCGATTTGCTAAGATTTTGTTGAGGATTTTGGTATCTATGTTCATGAGGGATATTGGCCTGTAATTCTCTTTCATTGTGATGTCTTTACCTGGTTTTGGTATTAGGGTGATGCTGGCTTCATAGAATGAGCTTGGAAGTGTTCCTTCCTCTTGAATTTTTTGTAGTAGTCTGAGGAGGGTAGGTTTTAGTTCTTCCTTGAATGTTTGGTAAAACTCCCCTGTGAAGCCGTCTGGCCCTGGGCTTTTGTTTGCTGGAAGCTTTCTGATGACTGCTTCAATTTCTTCCATAGTTATTGGCCTATTGAGGTTTTTAGATTCTTCCTGATTGAGTTTTGGAATGTTGTATTTTTCTAGGAATTTGTCCATTTCCTCCAGGTTGTCTAGTTTGTTGGAGTAGAGTTGCCCGTAGTATTGTTTAACAATCATTTGTATTTCTGTGGGGTCTGTTGTTATTTCGCCTCTATCATTTCTGATTTGGTTTATTTGGGACCTCTCTCTTTGCTTCTTGGTGAGCCTGGCTAGGGGTTTGTCAATCTTGTTTATCCTTTCAAAGAACCAGCTCTTGGTTTCATTGATTTTCTGTATTGTTTTTTTTGGTCTCTATTTCATTGATTTCTGCTCTAATCTTTATTATCTCCTTCCTTCTGCTCACTCTGGGGTTTTCTTGTTGTTCTCTTTCTAATTCTTTGAGTTGTAGAGTTAGATGATTAACTACCATTTTTTCTTGTTTTTTGAGATAGGCCTGTAGAGCTATAAACTTCCCTCTCAGGACTGCTTTCATTGTGTCCCAGAGGTTTTGGATTGTTGTGTTTTCATTGTCATTAGTGTCCAGGATGTTTTTAATTTCTTCTTTGATGTCATCGGTAACCCAATCAATATTTAATAACATGCTATTCAGCTTCCAAGTGTTTGAGTATTTTGGGTTGTTTTTATTGTAGTTTATTTCTAACATTATGCCATGGTGGTCTGAGAAGATGCTTTTTATGATTTCAATCTTCTTGAATTTGTGGAGACTTTGCTTGTGACCCAATATGTGGTCTATTTTTGAATAAGTCCCATGAGCACCTGAGAGGAATGTATATTCCGCAGCTGTGGGGTGAAGTGTTCTGAAGGTGTCAATTAAGTCCATCTGATCTAGTGAGTCATTTAGGATTGCTGTTTCTTTGCTGATTGTTTGTCTAGCGGATTTATCCAGTGATGTCAGTGGTGTATTAAAGTCCCCTACTATGATTGTATTGTTGTCAATCTCTCCCCTGATATCTTCCAGAAGTTTTCTTATGTATGTGGGTGCTCCTGCATTGGGTGCATATATGTTTACCAGGGTTATATCTTCTTGTTGTATTGATCCCTTTAGTATTATGAAGTGGCCTTCCTTATCTCTGGTTACGGCCTTCACTTTGAGATGTATTTTGTCAGATATAAGTATTGCTACCCCAGCTTTCTTTTCCTTTCCATTTGCGTGAAAGATATTTTTCCATCCCTTCACTTTCAGTCTGTGTGAGTCCCTTCTAATGAGGTGGGTCTCTTGTAGACAGCAGATGTATGGGTCATGTTTTTTTATCCATTCAGCCACTCGATGTCTTTTATTTGGAGCATTTAGTCCATTTACATTTAAAGTTATTATTGAAAGGTACTTGTTTGTAGCCATTTCTTTTTTTGTGTGTGTGTGGCTGTTTTCTTTCTGAGCTTGATATTTCTTCTTTTTACACCAGTCCCTTTAGCATTTCTTGCATGGCTGGCTTGGTGGTGATAAACTCCCTTAGCCCTTTTTTGTCTGTGAAGCTTCTTATTTCCCCTTCAATTTTGAATGATAGCCTTGCTGGATAGAGTATTCTTGGATTCAGTCCTTTGCTTTCCATCACTTTGTAGATTTCCATCCATTCTTTTCTGGCCTGATGTGTTTCTGTTGAGAAATCATTTGATAATCTAATGGGAGATCCCCTGTATGTTACTTTCCGTCTCTCTCTTGCAGCCTGTAAGATTCTCTCTTTATCCTGAACATTTGCCATGGTAATTATGATGTGTCTTGGTGTGGCTCTTTTCGGGTTCACCTTGTGTGGGACTCTCTGGGCTTGTGTGACTTTTTTCTTCCCCACCTCAGGGAAGTTTTCTGATATTATTTCTTCGAATAGGTTTTCTAATCCATGTTCATCTTTCTGTTGTTCTGGCATCCCTATTATTCTTATGTTGTTTCGTTTCATGTTGTCCCAAAGTTCCCTTAGGCTCTCCTCCTGTCTTTTAATTTTTTTCTCCATTTGCAGTACAGTTTGAGTGTGTTTTGCTTCCTTGTCTTCTAATTCACTAATTCGGTCCTCCGCTTCTCCCAGTCTACTGTTGATACTTTCAATGGTGTTTTTTATTGCAGCTATGTCACTCTTCATTTCTTCTTGGGACTTACTTAAGTTGTTGATTTTTTCATCTGTTTCTTCTAGCTTCTTGCATAAGTAGTTGAGTTTTTCATCTGTTTCTTCTTGCTTCTTGAACATCCGGTGCATGTACTCTAGGAACCTTATTCTGAATTCTTTTTCTGTCATGTTGCATATCTCTGTCTCACTTAGCTGCTTTTCTGGTGAGTCCTCCTTTTCTTTCCTTTGGGGGTTTCTTTGTCTACCCATGTTTGATCTCACTGACATGACTAGTTGTTGAGTCGTTCAGTGGCTGGACCCTGGGTGGCAGTGGCTGCTCCCTGGGTGGCAGTGGCTCCTTGGGCTATGGTTGCTCCTTGGGTGGTTGTGGTAGCAGTGGCTCCTCTGTTGATAGCAGAGCCTCTGGTGTGTCCTGTTCACAGCTGTGGTGGCTCTTCTGGCTGGTGGAGGGAGGCTTCACACACAGCAACTGTTCCCCAGGCAGAGCGTGTGGTGATCAGGAGGCCGCTGTTGCTTGAATCTTTCTGTGGAGGGATGCAGGTCTCCTCTGGGCTCTTGCAGTCACGCTGCTTGCGAGTCGTTGCCTCCGGGTTAGTAGCCGCCGGGTTAGTAGCCGATCTCTGGATGCTGGTAACAGCTACCCAAGATGGCGGGGTCTCGCCGCTGCGCTGGCACCCAGGGGGAGGTTTCAGCCTCAATCTCTAACCATCTGCATTTTTTAGGAGTTCTCTGTCTTTCCTGGCTGCAGACTGTCTCTCAGCTGAACCTCCCCAGCTTGATCGGGCTGATTGTTACCCGTTTCAGCTGCTCGCCCCTATCTGCTCCGGGACAAAGCACCAACACGTCCATCTAAGCCTCCGCCATTTTTTCCTTCTCCAATAAAGTTTTTATTTTAATAAGATCTCTGGTTGCGGTTAAATGTATATGGTCAGTTCTTCTATTGTGGTAGCTGGCCACATAAAACTGCCACAAAGTATGATTCATAGCATCTTGAACTACTGCTCCTATTGGTTATGCAGATTAGGTTCATGGGTACCTCTATCCTCAATGTTTTGTCTCATGGTTCATGCATAACTTTATTGTGTGTGAGCCTGATTTTAAGTCATGCCTGAATAAAGTTTACCATAAGCAATTGAGTGGGAAGGGAGGTGAAGTATTAAATTGCAGTAAAGGCTGGGTGGGGATGAGGAAAGAAGATCTACATTGTATGGCCGCAGACGAGTATGAGGGGAGGACTGCATTGTATGGCCTGGAGCTATATTGGACACAACTTTCAGAGCAGACACTTTAAAAACAGCCACATTTTGCAGTGAAGTAAATCCAAATAATTCTTTTCAGAAACAAAATGTTTTCATACACTGCAAGGACAGGACGACCTAAGAAATAATAATAGGGCAAACCCAGTAACAAATGAAGATGATAAAAATATGTTGAAATCTTACCAATACCTGAAAAAAATGATGTACATGTGTGTGGTGGAGTAAGGAAGATGATCCTTGAGAGTTGAAAAAGGAACACTTCCTCTGTGATTAACTACATGTATCTTCCACTTTTTCAGACTAAATGGCATAAGTGCACATACCTGTTTCAGGCACTTAAAGTGTAATGCAGAAGCCTGTATATCATAAAGCACCCTGTTATCAACACCTGTATCTATATCAGTCATCATATGAATGAATCCTGCTCATGAACATAAGAAATTCTCTTCCCAAATTCCATTGTATCTCTAAACTAAAACATAAATGAAATATAACCTTAGAAAAAAGGATATAAAGCTTTTAATGACTCTATCAGGCCTCCATGAAAAAACCTTTGGGAAATATGCAATGACAAATAGCTTTTCAAATCATCCACTTTCACAATTCTGAGCTAAAGATACATCTCTCATAAACTTTCCTTAAGATGTAACATACTTTTTCAACCATAAAAAAATCTCTTGCAATGCTGCGAATTAATACCTAAGCTAATAAAATGCAAAAGAATAAAGAACATTTAATGTAATTGGAAAGGAAAAGGCTAGAAACTATTCCATAAATTATCTGTGCAATGGGTAATATGATCACCAGGGAGGTAAAATAGGGTCCTTAAAGTCACACTTTGTCATTGAATGACATCAGAGCCTAGAACATGTTTCCGGGACAGTGGAGGGGTCAAATGCACTCATTGCATATGGAATCTTTTCTCATTGCTCAGTTTACTTAAGATGGCCCCCTCAACTTGTAAAAAATGCCTGAGGTCCTACTTTAATGGGTATTTTACATACAGTATATAAAGAGTGGTGATCATGTGCCTGTTAGCAAAACCCTCTTCACCTCACAAGATTCACAGTAAATATGTCAATTTTCTGGAAAGCAGAAAATGCCAAAGTTTAAAGGGAAGGTACAGTATGAGATGAAAAAGGGAAGAAACTGGTAAGGATTGAAGTTATGGAAAATAAATAGATGGAACTTCGCATGTGAGAAGGATACAGACAAAAATAATTTAGGAAAAAAGAGTAGACTATCGAAAAAAAAGGTGAGCAATGAATGTCAAGACAGGAAAAGGCAGATAATGCTAAGACATCACATTGTTTTTAAAGGTTTGGCAATTAAGGATTGTGAGAAATAACTTACGACGATTTTCCTGAAGTTTTTCTGAAAAATAAAAGTGAAATTGTAAATATCATGGGAAACAAATATGAATAAAATTCAATTTCTTCTACAAAATGCATGGACAATCAAGCCTTTCATGTTGCAAAGTAACATGCAAAACACACATGTAGGAACAGTGGCTCAAAGCTATTATTTGCTCAGAGATAATTGTTCCAAAATTAAAAGCGAGGAAAGGTCTGAATATAGCGAATTAAGCAAAAATAAATTAGAAATACAGTTCTGTTAGTTACCTTATAAAACATTCCTAATTTAATTTGAAGATTTTATAATTTTTGGGTGGTTGTTCTCTATTAAAAGTTCTTTGGGACTAAATATATTATGGGGGTGGGAGGCTAGAGCAAATATATGGTTGTTTGCTAAATAATATAATAATTAATATATAAAAAATATTAAGAGAATATTATTATTCTCTGATTATCTCAACTTTAACATACCTTTGAAACTGCTTGTTTTTATGTGTCATATTTCCAATAGCCCTGTTGTATCTTATATATAGTTGAAAAATAGATTGAGTTGGACAATATTGAACCAGATTTTCTGGAGGAATTCTGGGTCAGGTTAGTAGGCATCTAGGACAATTGCAAAGTAATGAATTGGCCAATCAATAAAAAGGCAGGAAATGTAGGGCACATCAGAAAGCAGTCACTTTAAGGTGTTTGGGAGTAAAGAGATATTGGAGAAAATTTACGCAATATCTTCAGAATTTTATCTGAAAAATGGAAAAGAATAACTAATGAGGGAATGGGGGGAAATAGGGCGATAAGGGCACATACTTAATATCATAATGAATAAAAGTTATGAAAAGAAATAAATACAATAACAGAGAAAAAATTAAAGCAAATTATATGAGAAACAAAAAATTCAATAATATTGAAATCTTCTCATGTAAACTTAAACTTCAGTTGCAGATACAAAACAAATCTCATACATATATACACAGATACATGCACCCTTGTCTGAAAGTAGAAAGAGACTGAAAGCTCACAATTGAGGTAATTAAACAGGGAAAAATGAAAAATCCTCTGAATTGAAGAACTTATGTGAATGTTAATTCAGGTAATTACCTTAAACATTTTTATGATCCCTTTTGAGATTATTTAGTGTTTATTATTGATATTGTATCTCTATTGTTCTTTAAAAATTTTTGAAAATTAAATTTATTGGGATGATGTTGGTTAATAAAATTAAGTGGAACTAACAGGGCAGTGCTATGATACATCACCTGCGTATGACATTGTGGGCTTACCACCCAAAGTCAAATCTTGTTCTTGGCCAGATATTTCACCTCCTTTATCCTGTGCTTTCCACCTCTTCCCTGTGTGTCTATTATTACTGTTTTGTTTTACGCTTTATTTTTGAGAGTTTTACAGATGTCCGTTTTGTTGTCCTATCGCCCCCCTCAGACCCTTCTTCCACCGCCTCACACCATGTCTCAAGACACTATTTTCTCTGTCTATGGGCTATGTATATACGCATTTAAGTTTCTGGGTTAAACTTTCCAGGCCACCTTTACCCACACACCCACCGGCATGCCTCAGATAATCCTCAGTCTGTTCCATGCTTTCTTGTCTCTGTGAGGGTTTGTTTGATTGATTTGTGTGCTCACTTTGTACTTTCAGTTCCATATGCTACTTATGAGGAAAATCATGTTTCTTGGCTTTTTCTGCTCAGCATAATATTCCCAACATCCATCCGTATTGTCCCAAATGGCAGTATTTCATCACCCAGGAGGACACAAATGGCCAGCAGGTATTTGAAAAGATCCTGAAATGCACTAGCGATTAGGGAAATGCAAATCAAACCTACCAGGAGATATCACCTCACACCTGTTAGAGTGGCAGTTATCAACAAGACTAGTAATAACAAGTGTTGCAGAGGTTGTGGAGGAAAGGGAAGCCTCATTTACTGCTGGTGGGAATGTGAATTGGTACAGACTCTGGGGAAAACAGTATGGAGGTTCCTCAAACCTGAAGCATAGGGATCCCATATGACCCAGCAACACCTTCAATGGATACCTACGCCCCACAATCTGAAAAATATTTCTTCCCAATGATATATGCACTCTATGATCACTGTAGCATTAATCTCAGTGGAAAGGATGATTGAAGCAATCCCACTGTCCATCCATACATGCTTGGATAAAGAACTAGTGGTACCTATATACAATAGGATATTACTTACCCACAAGAATAAGGTTTTTATTTTAATAAGATCTCTGGTTGCGGTTAAATGTATATGGTCAGTTCTTCTATTGTGGTAGGTGGCCGTATAAAACTGCCACAAAGTATGATTCATAGAATCTTGAACTACTGCTCCTATTGGTTATGCAGATTAGGTTATTGGGTACCTCTATCCTCAATGTTGTGTCTCATGGTTCATACATAACTTTATTGTTTGTGAGCCTGATTTTAAGTCATGCCTGAAATAGGTTTACCATAAGCAGTAAGAGGGAAGGGAGGTGAAGTATTAAATTGCAGTAATGGCTGGGTGGGGATGAGGAAGGGAACATCTACATTGTATGGCTGCAGATGAGTACCAGGGGAGGTCTGCATTGTATGGCCTGGAGCTATATTGGACACAACTTTCAGAACAGACACTTTAAAAACAGCCACATTTTGCAGTGAATTATTTCCTAAAATTTCTTGTCAGAAACGAAATATTTTCATACATTGTAAGGACAGGACCACCTGACAAATAATAATAAGGGAAACCCAGTAAAAAATGAAGATGAGAAAAATATGTTGAAATCTTTCCAATACCTGAAAAAAATAATATACATGTGTTTGGTGGAGTAAGAAAGATGATCCTTGAGAGTTGAAAAAGGAACACTTCCTCTGTGATAAACTATATCAATCTTCCACTTTTTCAGCCTAAATGGCATATGTGCACGTACCTGAGGCAGGCACTTAAAGTGTGATGCAGAAGCCTGTATATAGTAAAAGCACCCTGCTATCAACCCCTGTATCTATATCAGTCATCACATGTGAGAATCCTGCTCATAATTGCAAGGAATTCTCTTCCCAAATTCCATTGTATCTCTAAACTAAAACATAATTGAAATATAAAGGACATAAAGCGTTTAATGACTCTATCAGGCCTTCATGAAAAACCTCTGGGACTTATGCTATGACAAATAGCTTTTCATATCATCCACTTGCACAATTCTGAGCTAAAGGTACATCTCACATAAACTTTCCTTAAGATGTAATATACTTTTTCAACCATAAAAAAATCTCTTGCAATGCTGCGAATTAATTCCTAAGCTAATGAAATGCAAAAGAATAAAGAACATGTAATGTAATTGGAAAGGAAAAGGCTAGAAACTTTTGTATAAATTATCTGTGCAATGGGTAATATGATCACTAGGGAGGTGAAATAGTGGTCCTTGAAGTCACACTTTGTCAATGAATGACATCAGAGCCTAGAACATGTTTCCAGGACAGTGGACGGGTCAAATGCACTCATTGCATATGGAATTTTCTCTCATTGCTCAGTTTACTTAAGATGGCCCCCTGACCTTGTAAAAAATGCCTAAGGTCCTATTTTAATGGGTATTTTACATACAGTATATAAAGAGTGGAAATCATGTGCCTTTTAGCACAATCTCCTTCACCTCACAAGATTCACAGTAAATATGGCAGGTTTCTGGAAAGCAGAAAATGCCAAAGTTTAAAGGGAAGGTACAGTATGAGATGGAAAAGGGAAGAAACTAGGAAGGATGGAAGTTATGGAAAATAAATAGATGGAACTTTACATGTGAGAAGGATACAGACAAAAATATTTGATAAGAAAGTGGTAGATTTTAGAAAAAAAGGTGAGCCATTGAATTTCAAGAGGGAAAAAGGCAGATAATGCTAAACACATTACATTGTTTTTAAAGGTTTGGCAATTAAGGATTGTCAGAAATAACTTACCAAGTTCTTCCTGAATTTTTTCTGAAAAATAAACGTGAAATTTTAAATATCATGGGAAAAAATATGAATAAAATTCAATTTCTTCAACAACATGCATGGAACATCAAGGCTTTCATGTTGCAGAGGAACATGCAAAACACAAATGTAGGAACAGTGGCTGAAAGCTCTCATTTGCTCAGAGATAATTGTTCCAAAATTAAAAGGGAGGAAAGGTATGAATATAGTGAATTAAGCAAAAATAAATTAGAAATACTGTTCTGTTAGTTACCTTATAAAACATTCCTAATTTAATTTGAAGATTTTTGGGAGGTTGCTCTCTAAAGTTCTTGGGGACTAAATATATTATGGTGGGGGCCAAAGATAAATATATAGTTGTTTGCAAAATAATATAATAATTAATAAATAAAAATATTAAGAGAATATTATTATTCTCTGATTATCTCAACTTTAACCTACTTTTGAGCCTGCCAGTTGTTACATCTCATATTTACAGTAGCCCTGTTGTACCTTATATATAGTTGAAAAATAGATTGAGTTGGGCAATATTAAACCAGATGTCCTGGAAGAATTCTGGGTCAGGTGAGTAGGCATCTAGGACAATTGTAAAGTAATGAATTGGGCAATCAAGAAAAAGGCAGGGCATTGCAATTAGGCAAGAAGAAGAAATAAAAGGCATCCAAATTGGAAAAGAGGAAGTAAAACTGTCCTTATTTGCAGATGACATGATATTATACATACAAAACCCAAGAGACTCCATCCAAAAGCTACTAGACTTAATACATGAATTTGGCAATGTAGCAGGATACAAAATTAACCCCAAGAAATCTGAGGCATTTCTATACACCAATAGTGAACTTTCAGAAAGAGAGATTAGAAAAACAATCCCATTTACCATAGCACCAAAAAAATTAAGATACCTAGGATTAAACTTAACTAAAGAGGTTAAAGATCTCTACTCAGAAAACTACAGGACGTTGAAAAAAGAGATAGAGGAAGACATAAAGAGATGGAAGAACATACCATGTTCTTGGATTGGTAGAATCAACATCATTAAAATGTCCATACTACCCAAAGCAATCTATAAATTCAATGCACTTCCCATTAAAATGCCAATGGCCTTCTTCAAAGATCTAGAATGAACTCTCCAAAAATTCATCTGGAATAAAAAAAGACCCCGAATAGCTGCAACGATCCTGAGAAAGAACAAAGTAGGTGGGATCTCAATGCCAGATATCAAGCTGTATTACAAAGCCACTGTTCTCAAAACTGCCTGGTACTGGCACAAGAACAGACATATAGATCAGTGGAATAGAATAGAGAGCCCAGAAATTAGCCCGAACCAATATGCTCAATTAATTTTTGACAAAGGAGGCATGAACATACAATGGAGCCAAGATAGTCTCTTCAACAAATGGTGTTGGGAAAATTGGACAGATATATGCAAGAAAATGAAACTAGACCACCAACTTACACCATACACAAGAATAAACTCAAAATGGATAAAGGACTTAAATGTACGACAGGAAACCATAAAAATTCTAGAAGAATACAAAGGCAACAAAATCTCAGACATATGCCAAAACAATTTCTTCACTGATACAGCTCCTAGGGCAGTTGAAACTAAAGAGAAACTGAACAAATGGGACTACATCAAAATAAAAAGCTTCTGCACAGCAAAAGAAACCATCAACAAAACAACAAGAAAACCCACCTCGTGGGAAAACATATTTGCCAATGTCATATCTGATAAGGGCTTAATCTCCAAAATTTACAGGGAACTCATACAACTTAACAAAAAGAAGATAAGCAATCCAATCAAAAAATGGGCAAAGGATCTAAATAGACACCTTTCAAAAGAGGACATTCAGAAAGCCAAGAGACATATGAAAACATGCTCAAAGTCACTAATCATCCGAGAGATGCAAATCAAAACAACAATGAGGTACCATCTCACACCTGTCAGAATGGCCATCATCAACAAATCAACAAACGACAAGTGCTGGAGAGGATGTGGAGAAAAAGGAACACTTGTGCACTGCTGGTGGGAATGCAGACTGGTGCAGCCACTATGGAAGGCAGTATGGAGGTTCCTCAAAAAATTGGAAATGGAACTCCCATTTGACCCTGTGATCCCACTTCTAGGAATATATCCCAAGAAGCCATAAACACCAATCAGAAAGGATATATGCACCCAGATGTTCATAGCAGCACAATTCACCATAGCTAAGATCTGGAAACAGCCTAAGTGCCCATCAGTAGATGAATGGATTAGAAAACAGTGGTACATCTACAGGATGGAATACTATGCTGCTGTTAAAAAGAAGGAACTCTTACCATTTGCAACAGCATGGATGGAACTGGAGAGCATTATGCTAAGTGAAACAAGCCAGTCAATGAAGGAAAAATACTACATGATCTCACTCATTCATGGATAATAAAGACCATTACAAACTTTTGAACAATAATAGATACAGAGGCAGAGCTGCCTCAAACTGATTGTCAAACTGCAGTGGGAAGGCCAGGGAGGGTTGGGGGGGAGGAGAGAGGGGATTAAGAGATCAACCGAAGGACTTGTATGCACCCATATAACCATAACTAATGGACATAAGACACTGGGGGGTAAGGGAGGGCAGGGGTTGTCAAGGGCGGGGGGGAAAAAAGACACTTATGTAATACCCTTTGTAATACTTTAAGCGAAAAATAAAAAAAATAAATAAAAAAAAATAAAAAAAATAAAAAAAACCAAAAAACAAAAAAGAAAAAAAAAAAGGCAGGAAATTTGGACACTTCAGAAAGCAGTCACTTTAAGGTGTTTGGGAGTAAAAAGATATTAGAGAAAATTTGCGCAATATCTTCAGAATTTTTTCTGAAAAATGGAAAGGAATAACTAATGAGGAAACGGGGGGGAATATGGTGATAAGGGCACATATTTAATGCCATAATGAATAAAAATTATGAAAGGAATTAAATAATATAAAAGAGAAAAAATTAATGTAAATTATATGAGAAACAAAAAATTCAATAATATTGAAAGCTACATATGTAAACTTAAATTTGGTTGTATTTACAAAAAAATACAAACACATACATATACAGTTACCTGCACAGGTGTCTACACATAGATAGTGGCTGAAAGCTCTCCTTTGAGGTAATTAAATAAGGAAAAATGAAGTAATTCTCTGAATTGAAGAAATTATGTGAATGTTAATTCAGATAATTACCGTAAAATTTTTTTCATCCCTTTTGAGATTATTTACTTTTTATTATAAACATTGTATCTCTATTCTTCTTTTAAAATTTTTGAAAATTAAACTTATTGGGATGATGTTGGCTAATAAAATTATGTGGAACTAACAGTGCAGTGCTATGATACATCACCTGTGTATGACATTGTGGGCTTACCACTCAAAGTCAAATCTTGTTCCTTGGCCAGATATTTCACCTCCTTTATCCTGTGCTACCCACCCCTTCCCTGTGTGTCTATTATTACAGTTTTGTTTTACGCTTTATTGTTGAAAGTACTACAGATGTCCTGTTTTTTGTCCTATTGCCCCCCTATACCCTTCTTCAACCACCCCACACCAGGTCTTCAAGACACTATTTTCTGTGTCCATGGTGTTACAGTAATAAGTTTAGTTAGTATAAGATAGTATAATCAAATTTCATTTATTTATTACAGTGAATTTTAAACTTTACTTAGAAGTGAAACTTAACTTGTGTGTGTGTGTGTGAGAGACCCTGATAAGTAACTTGTAATGCCCTGCAAGCTAACTCCTGACCAATAACTCCCAGCATGTTAACTCCTGATAAGAAACTTGCAACCTCCTGCGTGTGCATCCTGATAAGCCCAGAAGGCCACCGGAACACACTGGCAAGAGACACTGAAGAAGCCTGTTATAGTAATAAGTTTAGTTAGCATAAAGTAAACTCCATTTTTGTATTAGCAATAAGTTAGCATAAAGTAGACTCACTTTGTATTAGCATAAGTTAGCATAAGTAGACCCCATTTTATTCTTAAACCAAAACTTGTAAACAACTCCAAAAATAAGATGTATGTATGATTGATAAGCTGTGAACATGGTCACAACTTTCCTGCCTGAGTGTATACCTAGATAACAGGGCGGCACCCGTGTATGGCACCCGATATGAGACACTGAAGACACCCAGCTTCAAGGATTTAAGGAGAGCAAATCTGCTGAGGTTCAGACGCTTGTCTGCCCTCCACAGACAGGACGCTCTCCTCCCCCCTGGAAACTGCCGACTGGGAAACTACCATCCTTGCTCTGCCTGAGCCCAAACTGCCAGAGGCGCCTCTCTTCGAGTCAAGAGACCGAGCTCATTGCTGCAGCGTATTTTTGACGACCTCCGTGTGTCTCCTCTGTCGGCGAGTGTCTCCGGGTGGCCTGCCAAGGACTGAAACCCATCAGCTCTCTGGTAAATAAACCTGTGTGATTCCTTGCATTGTTTATCTCCTGTGTCTCTCTCTCTCTTCTTAGTTTTTGGTTAAGCTCGGCCATATTAATTAATAGTAAGTACCTTCTGACGTTTGTATTGGTATATCCAAATGAAACGAATTGGGTCACCTGTGCTTACGTTCCTATAGATAATTGGAACACATGGGCTATGTATATAACCATTTAAGTCCTTCGGTTAATCTTTCCACCCCCCCTTCCACACACCCACCCCAATGACTCTGAGAATCTTTAGTCTGTTCCATGCTTTCATGTCTCTGTGACGTTTTGTTTCATTGATTTCTTTGCTCATTTTGTGCTTAAGTTCCATATGCTGCATATGAGTGAAAACATATGTTTCTTGCTTGTCTGCTCAGCATAATATTCCCAATATCCATTCCTGTTGTCACAAATAGCAGTATTTCATCGCCTAAGAAGATAAAAATGGCCAGCCGGTATTTGAATAGATCCTGAACTGTACTAGCGATTAGGGAAATGCAAATCAAACCTACCAGGAGATACCACCTCACACCTGTTAGAGTGGCAGTTATCAACAAGACTAGTAATAACAAGTGTTGCAGAGGCTGTGGAGGAAAGGGAAGCCTCATTTACAGCTGGTGGGAATGTGAACTGGTACAGCCACTGGGGAAAACACTGTGGAGGTTCCACAAACATGAAGCATAGGGATCCCATATGACCCAGCAACACTTTCTATGGGTACCTATGCCCCACAATCTGAAAAATACTTCTTCCCAATGATATATGCACTCCTATGATCACTGTAGCATTAGTCATAGTGGACAAGACCTAGAAGCAAGCCACAGTCCTCCCATATATGCTCGGATAATGAAGAAGTGGTACCTATATACACTGGGATACTACTCAGCCATTAGAATAAGGATTTCATTTTAATATTATTTCTGGTTGTGGTTAAATATATATAGTCAGTTCTTCTATTGTGGTAGCTGGCCATATTAAACTGCCACAAACAATGATTAATAGAATCTTGAACTACTGCTCCTATTAGTTATACAGATTAGGATAATGGGTACCTCTATCAGCAATTTTTTGTCTCATGGTTCATACATAACTATTTTGTATGTGAACCTGATTTTAACTCATGCCTGAATACAGTTTACCATAAGCAATGCAGAGGCAAGGGAGGTGAAGTATTAAATTGCAGTAATGGCTGCCTAAGTTTGGGGGAGGGGAGATCGACATTGTATAGCTGGAGACAGGTATGAGGGGAGGTCTACATTGTATGGACTGGAGCTATTTTGGACACAACTTTCAGATCAGACACTTTAAAAATAACAAAATTTTGCAGGGAAGTAATTCCTAAAATTTTCTTGTCAAAAACGAAATATATTCATAAATTGCAAGGACAGGACCATCAGAGAAATAATAATGGAGGAAATTGAGTCACAAATGAAGATGGTAAAAATACGTTGAAATCTTAACAATTCCTGAAAAAAAAAATGATGTACATGTTTTTGGTGGAATAAGGAAGATGATCCTTGAGAGTTGAAAACAAATGCAAAATAAATACATGACAATGTGTAAGTGGAACGTGAAATCCATTCATGGGACTTGCCTTTATCCAGGTCACCCGTATCTGAAAGAGTGAAAGAAAGAAAGAAACCAATCAAAAATGATGTAGACCCAATGTCAGGAAGAGAAGAGGACGCTAATTTGAAACTCTTCTGTATATTATTCTTTTATGGAATCTGACCCACATTTCTAAGAGGTGAAGCCAAAGTATCCTAAGTCCAAGCAACCCCTGAGAGCCAGTGTCACCTCCATCTCCATGCCCATTGCTTCAAAAGCAATGAGATGGCAGAGGAAAATATGACAGCCCTAAAGGAGCACTTCCTCTGGGATAAACTATATCAATCTTTGGTCTTGCTTCAGATCTCCCACTTTTTCAGACTAAATGGCATAAGTGCACATACCTGAGGCAGGTACTTAAAGTGTGATGCAGAAGCCTGTATATAGTAAAAGCACCCTGCTATCAACACCTATATCTATATCAGTCATCATATGAATCCTGCTCATGATCATAAGGAACTCTCTTCCCAAATTCCATTGTATCTCTCAACTAAAACATACCTGAAATATAACATTAGGAAAAAAGGACAGAAAGCGCTTAATGATTCTATCAGGGCTCCATGAATAAACCTTTGGGGATCATGCTCTGACAAGTAGGTTCTCACGTCATCCACATAGAAGATTCTGAGCTAAAGATACATCTCACATAAACTTTCCTTAAGATGTAACATACTTTTGCAAACATAAAAAATCTTTAGCAATGTTGTGAATCAATACCTGAGTGAACAAAAATGCAAAAGAATAAATAACATTTAATTTAATTTAATTAGAACGAAAAAGGCCAGAAAAGATTGTATAAATTACCTGTGGAATGGGTAATATGGTCACCGGGGAGGTGAAACAGTGGGCCTTAAGGTCACACTCCATCAAAGAATGACATCAGAACTTAGAAAATGTGTGCCAGCTCAGTAGAGGGAGCAGCTGCACTCATCGAATTTGGAATCTTCATTCATAGCTCTGTTTACTTAAAATGGCCGACTGACCTTGTAAAAAGTGGCAGAGGTCCTAATTTAATGAATATTTTACAGACAGTATATAAGGAGTGGAAATACTATGCCTGTTAGGATAATCCTCTTCACCTCATGAGATTCACAGTAAATATGGCAATTTTCTGGGAAGCAGAAGATGCCAAAGTTTAAAGGGAAATACAGGTATCAGATGGAAAAGGGAAGAAACTGGGAAGGATGGAAGTTATGAAAAATAGATAGATAGAACTTAATATGCTATCAATATACAGACCAAAATAATTGAGGTAAAAAAGTAGACTAACGAAAGAAAGGTGAGCCAATGAATGTCAAAAGGGAAAAAGGCTGATAATGCTAAGACATCACCTTGTTTTTAAAGGTTTGGCAATGAAGGATTGTCAGAAATAACTTACAACGATTCTCCTGAAGTTTTTCTGAAAAATAAAAGTGAAATTGTAAATATCATGGGAAACAAATATGAATAAAATTCAGTTTCTTCTACAACATGCACGAAACATCAAGCCTTTCATGTTGCAGAGTAACATGCAACACACACATGTAGGAACAGTGGCTGAAAGCTCTCATTGCTCAAAGATAATTGTTCCAAAATTAAAAGGAAGGAAAGGTCTGAATATAGTGAATTAAGCAATAAAAAAATTAGAAATACAGTTCTGTTAGTTACCTTATAAAACATTCCCAATTTAATTTGAAGATTTTATAATTTTGGGGGGGTTGTTCTCTATTAAAAGTTCTTTGGGACTAAATATGTTATGGGGGGCAAAAGTAAATGAATAGTTGTTTGCTAAATAATATAATAATTAATAAATAAAAAATATTAAAAGAATATTATTATTCTCTGATTATCTCAACTTTAACCGACTTTTGAACCTGCCTGTTGTTTCATCTCATATTTACAATAGCCCTGATGTATCTTATATAAAGTTGAAAAATTGATTGAGTTGGACAATATTGAACCAGATTTTCTGGAGGAATTCTGGGTCAGGTTAGTAGGTCTTTAGGACAATTGCAAAGTAATGAATTGGCCAATCAATAAAAAGGCAGGAAATGTAGGACACATCAAAAAGCAGTCACTTTAAGGTGTTTGGGAGTAAAGAGATATTGGAGAAAATTTATGTGATATCTTCAGAATTTTTCTGAAAAATTGAAAGGAATAACTATTGAGAAAATGGGAGGCAATATGAAGATGAGGGCACATATTTAATACCATAATGAATAAAAATTATGAAAAGAAATTAATAAAATAAAAGAGAAAAAATTAATGCAAATTATATGAGAAACAAAAAATTCAATAATATTTAAAAGTACTTATGTAAACTTAAACTTCAGTTGCAGATACAAAACAAATTCTAATACATATATACACAGATGCATGCACACTTGTCTACACTTGGACAGAGACCTCATGCTCACAGTTGAGGTAATTAAACAGGGAAAAGTGAATGAATTCTCTGAATTGAGGAAATTATGTGAATGTTAATTCAGGTAATTACCTTAAAAATTTTTATGATCCCTTTGGGCTTTTTTAGTATTTATTATTAATATTGTATCTCTATGGTTCTTTTAAAATTTTTAAAATTTAAATTTATTGGGATGATGTTGGTTAATAAAATTAAGTGGAACTAACAGGGCAGTGCTATGATACATCACCTGCGTATGACATTGTGGGCTTACCACCCAAAGTCAAATCTGGTTCCTTGGCCATATATTTCACCTCCTTTATCCTGTCCTACGCACCCCTTCCCTGTGTGTCTTTTATTACTGTTTTGCTTTACTCTTTATTGTTGAGAGTACTACAGATGTCCTTTTTGTTGTCCTATTGCCCCCCTAGACCCTTCTTCCACCGCCCCACACCAGGTCTTCAAGACACTATTTTCTGTGTCCATGGGCTATGTATATTCGCATTTAAGTTCTTTGGTTAATCTTTCCACCCCTGTCCCCACTGACCCCCCCGCATGCCTCTGAGATTCCTCAATCTGTTCCATGCTTTCCTGTCTCTGTGAGGGTTTGTTTGATTGATTTGTGTGCTCATTTTGTGCTTTCAGTTCCATATGCCACGTATAAGTAAAATCATATGTTTCTTGACTTTGTCTGCTCAGCATTATATTCCCAAGATCCATCCTTGTTGTCCCAAATGGCAGTATTTCATAGCCCAGGAAGACACAAATGGCCAGCAGGTATTTGAAAAGATCCTGAAATGCACTAGCGATTAGGGAAATGCAAATCAAACCTACCAGGAGACACCACCTCACACCTGTTAGAGTGGCAGTTATCAACAAGACTAGTAATAACAAGTGTTGCAGTGGTTGTGGAGGAAAGGGAAGCCTCATTTACTGTTGGTGGGAATGTGAATTGGTACAGACACTGGGGAAAACAGTATGGAGGTTCCTCAAACCTGAAGCATAGGGATCCCATATGACCCAGCAACACCTTCTATGGATACCTATGCCCCACAATCTGAAAAATTTTCGTTCCCAATGATATATGCACTTGAAAGGACAGAACGGGACTGATAGAGGTGTGTTCCTAACACCTCTTCAAGCAAAAGCCATAGAATGTATCAGTTACTCAGCCTGCCCTTATCTCAGCCAATAGAAACGCAAGGAAACTAGCCCAAGGCCAACAATATGCTAGAGACCTCCTGTCTTTGTGTAACCAGATCCTAGCTGCACCCTACCCCTGCATCACTAGCCCCCGGCCCTCACTCAACCAACCAGAATTGGCCAAGTCAGTGGTCTTAGTGAGCTCTCACCCGCCCTTCTGTGAACCGGAGCCCTATAAAATCTTTGTTCTTCCAAGACTCCGGGCCCTCTTGCATCCAGTAATGGAGTCAGAGAGACCAAGCTAGCTTGAATAAAAGACTTTATGCTTTTGGATTGGACTCGGCCCTCCCTGGTGGTTCTGTGGAGGTCTTGAAATCTGGGCATAACATTTGGGGGCTCGTGCGGACCCCCAAGACCCACGAGGGACCCTGATGCAGAGAGTCTGACTGACCACGGTAGGTGTCTGTGTTTTGTGTATTCTGTTCTGTGTGTTATATGTCCTGTCCTGTGTTGTGTGTTCTGTCCTGTGTGAGCTAATTTCTGAGGGACATGGAATCCCCTCGTTCTGTAATGCCCGAAGCGGTCTAGGTGGACTCACTGCTGAAGGACCACGGGTGGGGGAGTCGGAAGACGTTCCTCTCTCTTTTCAGGAGGGACGCGGAATCCCCTCACTTCAGGAGGGAAGCGGGATCCCCTCACTTCAGGAGGGAAGCAGAATCCCCTCACAAGAATCTGAGACAAGTCGGGTCGCTCCTGCTGTTCGGTTTTGTTTCTGCGGAGTCGGAAGGTTTGCTTTTGAGGCTATTTGGTTGTCTGTTTTTGTGTTTTTCTGTATTATTATGATTGATCATTTCAAAGAGTTTAGGGGAGTCTATAGAGCTCCCTCAGGAATTGGGAAATTGTTAGGAATTGGATGGATTGTTTAAACTCTGAATAAATGTCTGGTGAAAGTGTGTGAGTGTGGAGGGAGGGGGCCTGCCCTCTCCTCTCCTTTATTTGGCTCCTCAACTTCGGTCAGGAGGGCATCTGAGTGAGGATCTGTGAAAACAGGTCACCTCCCCCCCCCACCTTGTCTGTCTCTCGTCACAGATCATCATGGGGTTGGGACAAAGATTGTTTGTGTGGGACTAGCCAATTTACTACAGAGAAGGGGGACTGGAACTGGTCTGTGTAAAGCAAAAGCTACTTTGTGCTGTCTGTTTGTACACATGAGGAAAAACCCTGCTTTAAGGGGAAGACAGTAGAGAACTTTTAATTGCTTTACTCTGAGGTATAATCTTGCTGTATCAGGTTAAAATTTTAAAAATCTAGGATTAATTTAAAGGTATAAGGTTGCAACCCAAAGAAGTTTAACAAAGGCTGGCTAGGTTCCAAGATTGCTTAGTTCTGAGATTGCTTATAAAAAAGCAAGAAAGAAGTCTTTTCAAGTTGACTATTTGCCTAGCAAATTAACAAAGTAGCACATTTCAAAGAACTTGTTATTCATGGTTTTCTTATCTCTTTGTTGGACAGCTCCGCAGGATGGAGAGATTTACTGCCTGTGACTGTATTTTGTTTAACTTGCTGTTTTCAATTGTTTATTAGAATCCTCATAGAGGACATAACCTGGTCTTTCCCTTCCTCCCTCATCAGGATTCTGAAAGCATCTGTAACTGGATTTCAGATGGTCTCCAGGCTTTCTGTCTGCAAGAAACCTCCCTATGCACCCGTTATCTTTCCAGGCCGATTCTGTGAGGAAAAGCAATCAGCTGGGCTGGGACAAGGAGGGTGGGGGTGTTAGCAGACCGCTAGAAAAGCAGAGGAGGAACAAAGCTAAAATCCACAGCCGCCCTGGTGATTTAGAATGCTAGGCAGACTCAGCCCCTGAGAGCCAGGCCATCAACGCCACAGTCGCCACCCAGCTCCTGAACCCCCTGCTTGAGTCCATACCACTGCGAAAGGGCATAGGCTTCTGGGATTTGCTGGAGGACGCTCTGGCCGCGCCCCTGGGAGACCCTAGGCGGAGCAGCTGGCCCACAGGAGGGGCTGATATCCCCTTCTAGTACACTCCCTTGAAAGAGGCCTGGTTGCTGCTCTGCCACAAAGGGAACCGGTAGAAAGGCAAGAAAGCAGGGCCCTAAGAGTTAACAAAAGGGCACTCTCCCTGGACCTGGGAGCCATCAGGACTTTGAAATTCCCCAAGAGAGGAGGAGTCTGACTCAGAGACTGGCCAAAACCTCGTTGGGTTAGGAGAACCGGAGGCTGCATATTGAACTTATAGACTGCAGTTTGCTGGGCAGAGGTCCAAGCCCAGTTATATAGGGGTTAAGCTACCTGTGTACAGCAAAACAACTTTCTCCTGTGCCAGAATACATTTTAAGAAAATTAAATGCATGATAGACCAGAAAGCTGGGACTAGTAGAATAGGGAAACTGAGCAGAAATCCTATCTTCCCTAAACCAATGACACTTGGGAGTAAATGCTTTGCATTTGCCCCCCTAAACAAAGGTTAAATCGTTTATGTCAATCTGATTAGTGTCATTTGTTGTCCACACCCAGGGACAAATGAAGTTAGAAAATAAGCCTTATTTTGATTAGTTCTTTCATTCAGGAGGAGCCAACCCGGTCCCTCCCTGCAACATGAGTGATAAAATGTATGTTAAGGAATTTTAAAGTTGCTCAAAACTCGCTGCCTTGGGTCCAGTTCTGCGTGTGTAAGAAGGGACAGACTAAGGTTTAGTAGCAGGAGTGAAGAGGCAGGCAGGGCAGGGGCAGGCCAGAAGAAGCTGGCAAGGCCATCCAAACCACCCAGCCGCTATTGGCCAGAGCCGCCTGAGGCAGACCTCCTCGGACGGCAACAGCTGACTCCGACTAGGACAGACTGGGCTCTTTCCAACTGGGCCCCCATGAGCCGATGGTCGAAATGAAGATCGGGGGCCAGACTGTGAACTTTATGGTTGATACAGCGGCAGAGCACTCGGTAGTTACTCAGAAGGTAGCTCCCCTCTCAGGACAGGAAGTCACCATTATTGAAGCTACCGGTACCACAGCTGCAAACTGTTCTGCCACCCCCGCCGATGTCAGTTAGGCGGCCATCAGGTGGTTCATGAATGCCTGTATTTGCCAGTTGACCGGGTCCCTCTAATGGGCAGAGACCTTTTAGCCAAAATGGAAGCAGAAACCACTTTTGCCCCAGATGGCTCAGCACAGCCTTGCCTAGGTGAACAGACCTCTCCAATAATCCTGTCCTTAGCAGTGCCGAGGGAGGAAGAATAGAGACTTTATACCCCCCAGCCAAAGGCCTCCACATCTGTTCTTGTCATGCCCCCATCAGGGGACTTGGGCAGTATTCCTGTTATCTGCCAAAATTCCCAAGACTGTAAAAGTACTTGTTCACTGAAAAGGTGTAGATGTGGATATTTATTTGATGTTTATATGTCTACTTAGGTATAAATATTTGTTCATGTACATAAGGAAGTCTACAAAAAATATATATTTAATTTAAGGCTGAATGCTCTGACCGATAGCAAAACGCCCCAAGCAACCGCTGGGTTCTTTTTCGAAAGGGTGTTTGCTCCCTGTCAGAGGTGGAATCGGCCCACCCAACAAAATTTCTGTCTGTTTGTTTACTAAAGACTTTGATTTTCTCTGATATTTCTGTGTTGGGTTGAAATTTTGGAATTCTGGGGTAGATTTAAAAATATTTGTAGATAAATAGAACCCCCGGTTAGTTTCCTGGTGTATTCTGGAGCAGCCTATTCAGAGCCAATGGGACCAGTAATATCTAAGAAGACACCAGTTCTAAGAGCCACTGAACAAACTGCCTTTTTCCTTGGACATCAAAGAGGACTGTGGACCTCAGAAAGAACAGGGTAACTCATTCGTTTCTAGTCATGCCAGAATGCCTGTACCCCTTACTTGGACGTGATCTCTTACAGAAATTACAAGCCACCCATAAGCTTGTTCGAAATGCCCTGCCAGTGCCACCTCGGACTCTGTACATCCTTTCCAGCCTGGGGACTCGGTGTGGGTAAAGAAGTTCACGACCCCAGGACTCACCCTAACTTGAAAAGAAGTATACCTGCAGAAAATTGTATAATCCAAAGAGACAAGGACAATTATACCTTATATAGGAGGGTCAGGAGTAGCCTCCAGTCACCTGGAGAAAAACATACTGATCTGCTCATGATGTTTGAATAGCCCTGCCATATCTCATGTTTAGTAGCGGAGGATTTGGCTGCCTAAAGTGGCCATGGTGCCAATATTATGTTTCATTGTATTAATATGTTATATTGATCTTTGATTCTCTTGCTGGTTTAAATGTATGTTGACTGTCCTGGAAGGGGACTGAGTGGGGTGAACCCCAAAAAGTAAAGGGTATCTGGCTGCCAAGAGGGCAGTTGCCCCACTGGGCCGGGAAGAATACCCATCAGGTTTTAGTCTCTATCGAGAGACAGTTGACAGTTGGCAGCATGTATACTGTCTTGCAGGCCTGTGTGGCCATGCCCATGTCAGAGGTGGCACAAAACCTCAACTGTAGAAAACTGGGAAAAGCCTGTTTGGAATAGAAAGTCTGAGGCATGGTTATGCATTTTTAACGGACATAGAAAGAAGGTTTAAAGGCTAGTTTGAAAGAGTAAAATTTAGAAAGGTTATGTATGTGATCAAAAGGAGAAGAGAAATTTTAAAAGGAAATTATTCAAATAGTACAGGCCAGTAAGCCAGAGGGTAAATAGTTATGCCAAAGTACTTAGGGAGGACTGATAAAAGAAATCCAACAGTTACTGTTTTGTTATAACTCTGAAGAGTCCATGGAAAAGGACTGACGAGAAAAATCAGAAGATCTTAGAGCAGATCAGCATGTTTTTCTCCTTATATAATTACTCTAGAATTTGGCAATGCTTAATAAATCATGGCAATACATTTCTTTGCATAAATTCAATAAGAACAATTTCCAAAAGTAATTTTATTAATGAAAAACTTTGACTGGAGTATCATGTTTTAAAGAAACCTGTCTGAGCTCTGAAGACTTGAAGCCAATAAGAGTGCCACGGGAAAAGCCTGATATCCTGCTTGGGAGCCCTGAAGATGGCTGGCGCTGGAGCGTCAGGCCCATGCCCTACTATCACTGGCGGTTGGTCAGAGTAGAAGGGGATCAATAAGGACACCTCTGCATCCCTGCGGAACTCCCACACACTCTGGGCCGCAACAAGTAGGACGGCTACTGAGATGGGCCTTAAAGCCTAGAGCATGAGCTCAGGTGGAGTTGCTACAGGTGAGGGATTCACCTAACTCAGCAGATGCTGCAGGGAGGCCTGATGGCAGCTGAATGGCTTGGCTTCTTGGCCCTAGGGGGCACATTAAGATTCAGTCATGAAATTCCAGCAAAGGTAGTCAGTTACCATTCTTGTTGTGTTTATGCAAACATCAGGCCAAATTGAATACAATAGATAAATTAATCTTGATTTGGCTTTTTAATGGCCATAGAGGAATTTTTAAGAAGAAAAATCCCATTTCAATAGAAGTTGTTAAAGTTAAAATGGTTTCTTTCCCTTCCGCCGGACCGTTTGTTATAGTTTGTCTCTGCCAGGTCACAAGCCCAGCTCCTTCTGTGCCCAGGACAGCAGGGAGCCTGAATGGAAGGTGACCTCTAACCAGGCACACCCGCTGCAGATCACCCTCAGGAGGCAGTGGACCTCTCCAGACCCCTTGTAATCCTCCTAATGCTGTTGACTTCCAGCCCTTGCATTATTAACAGACTAGTCTGATTTGTCAAAGAGCGCATAGGGGTAGTCCAGTTGATGGTTTTGCAAGCCCAGTACAGGCCTCTAGCGATGGAAGGTGAAATAAAAATGCATTCTGTCTCATGATTGAGCCGGACGTTCCAAGACAAGGGGGGAATAAAAGGACAAAATGGGACTGATAGCTGTGTTCCTAACACCTCTTCAAGCAAAAGCCATAGAATGTATTAGTTATGCAGCCTGCCCTTACCTCAGGCAATAGGAATGCAAGGAAACTAGCCCAAGGCCAAAAGTATGCTAGCCACCTCCTGTCTTTGGGTAACCAGACTCTAGCTGCACCCTACACCTGCATCACTAGCCTCTGGCCCTCACTCAACCAACCAGAATTGCTCAAATCAGTGGTCCAAGTGAGCCCTCGCCCCACCCTCGACCCCAAGCCCTATAAATTCTTTGTTCTTCCAAGACACTGGACTCTCTTGCATCAAGTAATGGAGTCAGAGAGACCAAGCTAGCTTGAATAAAAGACTCTATGCTTTTGCATCGGACTCAGCGCTCACTGGTGGTTCTGTGGGGGTCTTGAAATCTGGGCATAACACACTCCTATGTTCACTGTAGCATTAGACACAATGGACAAGATGAGGAAGCAAGCCCACTGTCCATCCATACATGTTGGAAAAAGAAGAAGAGGTACCTATATACAATGTGATATTAGCCACAAGAATAAGGTTTTTATATTAATGACATCTCTGGTTGTGGTTAAATGTATATGGTCAGTTCTTCTATTGTGGTAGCTGGCCATATAAAACTGCCACAAAGTATGATTCATAGAATCTTGAACTACTGCTCCTATTGGTTATTCAGATTAGGTTAATGGGTACCTCTACCCTCAGTGTTTTGTCTCATGGTTCATGCATAACTTTATTGTGTGTGAGCCTGATTTTAAGTCATGCCTGAATAAAGTTTACCATAAGCAATTGAGAGGGAAGGGAAGTGAAGTATTAAATTGCAGTAAAGGCTGGGTGGGGATGAAAAGGGAAGATCTACATTGTATGGCTGCAGACGAGGATGATGGGAGGTCTGCATTGTATGGCCTGCAGCTATATTGGACACAACTTTCAGAGCAGACACTTGAAAAAGAGCCACATTTTGGAGTGAAGTAATTACTAAAATTTTCTTGTCAGAATCGAAATGTTTTCATACATTGCAAGGACAGGACTACCTGAGAAATAATAATAGGGGAAACCCAGTAACAAATGAAGATGATAAAAATATGTTGAAATCGTACCAATACCTGAAAAAAATGATGTAAATGTGTGTGGTGGAGTAAGGAAGATGGTCCTTGAGAGTTGAAAAAGGAACACTTCCTCAGTGATAAACTATATCAATCTTCCACTTTTTCAGACTAAATGGCATAAGTGCACATTCCTGAGGCAGATACTTTAAGTATGATCCAGAAGCCTGTATATCATAAAAGCACCCTGCTATCAACACCTGTATCTATATCAGTCATCACATGAAAGAATCCTGCTCATGAACATAAAAACTCTCTTCCCAAATGCCATTGTATCTTTTAACTAAAACATAATTGAAATATAACATTTGAAAAAGAGGACATAAAGCGTTTAATGATTCTATCAGGCCTCCATGAAAAAAAACTCTGGGAATTATGCTATGACAAATAGCTTTTCATATCATCCACTTTCACAATTCTGACCTAAAAATACATCTTCATAAACTTTCCTTAAGATGTAACATACTTTTTCAAACATAAAAAAATCTCTTGCAATGCTGCGAATTAATACCTGAGGGAATAAAACTGCAAAAGAATAAAGAATATTTAATGTAATTGGAAAGAAAAAGGCCTGAAAATATTGTATAAATTATCTGTGCAATGGGTAATATGATCACCAGGGAGGTGAAATAGTGGTCCTTAAAGTCACACGTTGTCATTGAATGACATCAGAGCCTAGAACATGTTTCCAGGACAGTGGAGGGGTCAAATGCAATCATTGCATATGGAATGTTCTCTCATTGCTCAGTTTACTTAAGATGGCCCCCTAAACTTGTAAAAAATGCCAGAGGTCCTACTTTAATGGGTATTTTACCTACAGTATATAAAGAATGGAAATCATGTGCCTGTTAGCACAATCCTCTTCACCTCCCAAGATTCACAGTAAATATGGCAGGATTCTGGAGAGCAGAAAATGCCAAAGTTTAAAGGGAAGGTCAAGTATGAAATGGAAAAGGGAAGAAACTAGGAAGGACGGAAGTCATGGAAAATAAATAGATGGAACTTTACATGTGAGAAGGATACAGACAGAATAGTTGAGGAAATAAGAGCAGACTTTCAAAAAAAAGGTGAGTAATGAATGTCAAGACGGGAAAAGGCAGATAAAGCTAAGACATCACATTGTTTTTAAAGATTTGGCAATTGAGGATTGTCAGAAATAACTTACGACGTTTTTCCCGAAGTTTTCCTGAAAAATAAAAGTGAAATTGTAAATATCAAGGGAAACAAAAATGAATAAAATTCAATTTCTTCTACAACATGCACAGAACATCAAGCCTTTCATGTTGCAGAGTAACATGCAAAACACACATGTAAGAACATTAGCTGAAAGCTCTCATTTGCTCAGAGATAATTGTTCCAAAATTAAAAGGAAGGAAAGGTCTGAATGTAGGGAATTAAGCAATAAAAAAATTAGAAATACAGTTCTGTAAAGTACCTTATAAAACACTCCTAATTTAATTAGAAGATTCTTTAATTTTGGGGTTGGGTTGCTCTCTATTAAAAGTTCTTTGGGACTAAATATACAATGGGGGAGCAAAAGTAAATGTATAGTTGTTTGCTAAATAATATAATAATTAATAAATAAAAAATATTAAAAGAATATTATTATTCTCTGATTATATCAACCTTTACGTACTTTTGAACCTGCCTGTTGTTATGTCTCATATTTACAATATCCCTGTTGTATCTTATATATAGTTGAAAAATTGATTGAGTTGGATAATATTGAACCAGATTTTCTGGAGGAATTCTGGGTCAGGTTAGTAGGCATTGAGGACAATTGCAAAGTAATGAATTGTCCAATCAATAAAAAGGCAGGAAATGTTGTACACATGAGAAAGCAGTCACTTTAAGGTGTTTGGGAGTAAAGAGATATTGGAGAAAATTTATGCAATAGTTTCAGAATTTTATCTGAAAAATAGAAAGGAATAACTAATGAGGGAATGGGGGGCAAAATGGCGATAAGGGCACATATTTAATACCATAATGAATAAAAATTATGAAAAGAAAGAAATAAAATAACAGAGAAAATAAAAGTTAATGCAAATTATATGAGAAACAAAAAATTTAATAATATTGAAAGCTACTTATGTAAATTTAAACTTCAGTTGCAGATAAAAAACAAATTCCCATACTTTTATACACAGATGCATGCACCCTAGTCAGAAAGTAGAAAGAGACTGAAAGCTCACAATCGAGGTAATTAAACAAGGAAAAATGAAAGAATTCTCTGAATTGAGAAAAATTATGTGAATGTTAATTAAGGTAATTACCTTAAAAATTTTGATGATCCCTTTTGAGATCATTTAGAGTTTATTATTAATATTGTATCTCTATGGTTCTTTTAAAATTTTTAAAAATTAAATTTATTGGGATGATGTTGGTTAATAAAATTATGTGGAACTAACAGTGCAGTGCTATGCTACCTCACCTGCGTATGACATTGTGGGCTTACCACCCAAAGTCAATACTTGTTCTTGGCCATATATTTCACCTCCTTTACCCTGTGCTAACCACCTCTTCCCTGTGTGTCTACTATTACTGTTTTGTTTTACGCTTTATTGTTGAGAGGATTACAGATTTCCTTTTTGTTGTCCTATTTCCCCCTTAGACCCTTCTTCCACCACCCCACACTAGGTCTTCAAGACACTATTTTCTGTGTCCATGGGCTTTGTATATACGCATTTATGTTCTTTGGTTAATCTTTCCAGATCACCGTTCCCCACAAACCCACCGGCATGCCGCTGAGAATCCTCAGACTGTTCCATGCTTTCCTGTCTCTGTGAGGGTTTGTTTAATTGATTTGTGTGCTCATTTTGTACTTTCAGGTCTTTATTCCACGTAAGAGTAACATCATATGTTTCTTGGCTTTGTCTGCTCAGCATAATATACCCAAGATCCATCACTGTTGTCCCAAAAGGCAGTATTTCATTGCCCAGGCAGACACAGATGGCCAGCAGGTATTTTTAAAGATCCTAAAATGCACTGGAGATTAGGGAAATGCAAATCAAACTGACCAGGAGATACCACCTCACACCTGTTAGAGTGGCAGTTATCAACAAGACTAGTAATAACAAGTGTTGCAGAGGTTGTGGAGGAAAGGGAAGCCTCATTTACTGCTGGTGGGAATGTGAACTGGTACAGCCACTGGGGAAAACAGTATAGAGTTTCCTCAAACATGAATCATAGGGATCCCATATAACCCAGCAAGAACTTCTATGGACACCAATGCTCCACATCTGAAAAATATATCTTCCCAATGATATATGCACTCCTATGTTCACTGTAGCATTATTCACAGTGGACAAGACGTGGAAGCAAGCCCACTGTCCATACATACATGCTTCGATAAATAAGAAGTGGTACCTATATACAATGGGATATTACTCAGACACAAGAATAATATTTTTATTTTAATAAGATCTCTCGTTGCAGTTAAATGTATATGGTCAGTTCTTCTATTGTGGTAGTTGGCCATATAAACCTGCCAATAAGTATGATTCATAGAATCTTGAACTACTGCTCCTATTGGTTATGCAGATTAGGTTAATGGGTACCTCTGTCCTCAATGTTTTGTCTCATGGCTCATGCATAAATTTATTGTGTGTGAGCCTGATTTTAAGTCATGCCTGAATAAAGTTTACCATAAGCAATTGAGAGGGAAGGGAGGTGAAGTATTAAATTGCAATAATGGCTGGGTGGGAATGAGGAAGGGAAGATGTATATTGTTGGGCTGCAGACAAGTACAAGGGGAGGTCTGCATTGTATGGCCTAGATAGGACATAACTTTCAGAGCAGACACTTAAAAAACAGCCACATTTTGCAGTGAAGCCATTACTAAAATTTTCTTGTAAGAAACGAAATATTTTCATACATTGCAAAGAAAGGACCACCTGAGAAATAATAATAGGGGAAACCCAGTAACAAATGAAGATGATAAAAATATGTTGAAATCTTACCAATACCTGAAAAAAATGATGTACGTGTGTGTGGTGGAGTAAGGAATATGGTTCTTGAGAGTTGAAAAAGGAACACTTCCTCTGTGATAAACTATCTCTATCTTCCACTTTTTCAGACAAAATGGTATAAGTGCACATTCCTGAGGCAGGTACTTAAAGTGTGATGCAGAAGCCTGTATATAGTAAAAGAATCCTGCTATCAACCCCTGTTTCTATATCAGTAATCACATGAATCCTGCTCATGATCATAAGGTTCTCTCTACCCAAATTCCATTTTATGTCTAAACTAAAACTTAATTGAAATATAATATTAGAAAAAAGGACATAAAGCGTTTAATGATTCTATCACGCCTCCATGAAAAGACCTTTGGGAATTATGCTATGACAAATAGCTTTTCATATCATCCACTTTCACAATTCTGAGCTAAAGATACATCTCACATAAACTTTCCTTAAGATGTAACATACTTCCCAAAACTGTTTTGGCTAACTGGATAGAGCATCGGCCTGTGGACTGAAAGGTCCCAGGTTTGATTCAGGTCAAGGGCATGTACCTGGGTTGCGGACATATCCCCAGTAGGAGGTTTGCAGGAGGCAGCTGATCGATGTTTCTCTCTCATCCATGTTTCTAACTCTCTATCTCCCTTCCTCTCTGTAAAAAATAAATTAAATATATTTAAATTTTTTTTTTTAAAAAGAAAGTGGTAACATACATTTTCAAACATAAAAAAATCTCTTGCAATGCTGCGAATTCATACCTAAGCTAATAAAATGCAAAATAATAAAGAACATTTAATTTAATTAGAAAGGAAAAGGCTAGATACTATTGTATAAATTATCTGTGCAATGGGTTATATGATCACTAGGGAGGTGAAATAGTGGTCCTTAAAGTCACACTCTGTCAATAAATGACATCAGAGCCTAGAACATGTTTCCAGGACAGTGGAGGGGTCAAATGCAATCATTGCATATGGAATCTTCTCTCATTGCTCAATTTACTGAAGATGGCCCCCTGACCTTGTAAAAAATGCCAGAGGTCCTACTTTAATGGGTATTTTACCTACAGTATATAAAGAGTGGATATCATGTGCCTGTTAGCACAATCCTCTTCACCTCACAAAATTCACAGTAAATATGGCAGGATTCTGGAGAGCAGAAAATGCAAAAGTTTAAAGGGAAGGTCAAGTATGAAATGGAAAAGGGAAGAAACTAGGAAGGATGGAAGTCATGGAAAATAAATAGATGGAACTTTACATGTGAGAAGGATACAGACAAAAATAATTGTGGAAAAAAGAGTAGACTTTCAAATAAAAGGTGAGCCAATAGATGTCAAGAGGAAAAAAGGCAGATAATGCTAAACACATCACATTGTTTGGCAGTTAAGGATTGACAGAAATAACTTACCAATTTCTTCCTGAAGTTTTTCTGAAAAATAAAAGTGAAATTGTAAATATCATGGGAAACAAATATGAATAAAATTCAATTTCTTCTACAACATGCACGGAACATCAAGCCTTTCATGTTGCAGAGTAACATGCAACACACACATGTAGGAACAGTGGCTGAAAGCTCTCATTTGCTCAGAGATAATTGTTCCAAAAGTAAAAGGGAGGAAAGGTCTGAATATAGTGAATTAAGCAAAAAAAAAAATTAGAAATACAGTTCTGTTAGTTACCTTATAAAACATTCCCAATTTAATTTGAAGATTTTATAATTTTTGTGGGGTTGATCTCTATTAAAAGTTCTTTGGGACTAAATATATTATGGGGGGCAAAATAAATGTATAGTTGTTTGCTAAATAATATAATAATTAATAAATAAAAAATATTAAGAGAATATTATTATTGTCTGATTATCTCAATTTTACCTACTTTTGAACCTGCCTGTTGTTTCGTCTAATATTTAAATAGCCTTATTGTATCTAATATATAGTTGAAAAATTGATTGAGTTGGACAATATTGAACCAGATTTTCTGGAGGAATTCTGGGTCAGGTTAGTAGGCATCAAGGACAATTGCAAAGTAATGAATTGTCCAAACAATAAAAAGGCAGGAAATGTTGTACACATCAGAAAGCAGTCACTTTAAGGTGTTTGGGAGTAAAGAGATATTGGAGAAAATTTACGCAATAGCTTCAGAATTTTATCTGAAAAATGGAAAGGAATAACTAATGAGGGAATGGGGGGCAAAATGGCGATAAGGGCACATATTTAATACCATAATGAATAAAAATTATGAAAAGAAAGAAATAAAATAACAGAGAATAAATTAATGGAAATTATATGAGAAACAATAAATTCAATAACATTGAAAGCTACTTATGTAAACTTAAACTTCAGTTGCAGATAAAAAACAAATTCTCACACATATATACAAAGATGCATGTACCCTTCTCTGAAAGTAGAGAGACAGAAAGCTCACAATTGAGGTAATTAAACAGGGGAAAATTAAAGAATTCTCTGAATTGAAGAACGAATGTGAATGTTAATTCATGTAATTACCTTAAAAATTTGTATGATCCCTTTTGAGATTATTTAGTGTTTATTATTAATATTGTATCTCTGTTCTTCTTTTAAAATTTTTGAAAATTAAATTTATTGGGATGATGTTGGTTAATAAAATTATGTGGAACTAACGATGCAGTGCTATGCCACATCACCAGTGTATGACATTGTGGGCTTACCACTCAAAGTCAAATCTAGTTCCTTGGCCATATATTTCACCTCCTTTATCCTGTGCTTCCCACCCCTTCCCTGTGTGTCTATTATTACTGTTTTGTTTTCCTCTTTATTTTTGAGAGTATTACAGATGTCCTTTTTTTTGTCCTATTGCCCCCCCTAGACCCTTCTTCCACCGCCCCACACCAGGACCTCAAGACACTACTTTCTGGGTCCATGGGCTATGTATATACTCATTTAACTTCTTTGGTTAAACTTTCCAGCCCACCTGTCCCCACACACCCACCCCCATGCCTCTGAGAATCCTCAGTCTGTTCCATGCTTCCCTGTCTCTGTGAGGGTTTCTTTGATTGAGTTGTGTGCTCATTTTGTGCATTCAGTTCCATATGCCACTTATGAGTAAAATCATACGTTTCTTGGTTTGTCTGCTCAGCATAATATTCCCAAGATCCATCCCTATTGTCACAAATGGCAGAATTTCATCGCCCAGGAAGACAGAAATGGATAGCAGGTATTTGAAAAGATCCTGAACTGCACTAGTGATTAGGGAAATGCAAATCAAACCTACCAGGAGATATCACCTCACTCCTGTTAGAGTGGCAGTTATCCACAAGACTAGTAATAACAAGTGTTGCAGAGGGTGTGGAGGAAAGGGAAGCCTCATTTACTGCTGGTGGGAATGTGAACTGGTAACAGCCACTGGGGAAAACAGTATGGAGGTTCTTCAAACATGAAGCATGGGGATCCCATATAACCCAGCAACACCTTCTATGCACACCTATGCCCCACAATCTGAAAAATATATCTTCCCAATGATATATGCACTCCTATGCTCACTGTAGCATTAGTCACAGTGGACAAGACTTGGAAGCAAGCCCACTGTCCATCCATACATGCTTGGATAAAGAAGAAGTGGTACCTGTATACAGTGGGATATTACTCAGCCACAAGAAGAAGGTTTTTATTTTAATAAGATCTCTGGTTGCGGTTAAATGTATATGGTCAGTTCTTCTATTGTGGTAGCTGGCCATATAAACTGCCAAAAAGTATGATTCATAGAATCTTGAACTACTGCTCCTATTGGTTATGCAGATTAGGTTAAGGGGTACATCTTTCCTCAATGTTTTATCTAATGGTTCATGCATAACTTTATTGTGTGTAAGCCTGATTTTAATTCATGCCTGAATAAAGTTTACCATAAGCAATTGAGAGGGAAGGGAAGTGAAGTATTAAATTGCAGTAATGGCTTAGAGTGGATGAGGAAGGGAAGATCTAAATTTTATGGCTGCAGACTATTACGGGAGGAGGTCTGCATTGTATGGTCTGCAGCTATATTGGACACAAATTGCAGAGCAGAGACTTGAAAAACAGCCACATTTTGGAGTGAAGTAATTACTAAGATTTTCTTGTCACAAACGAAATGTTTTCATATATTGCAAGGACAGGACCACCTGAGAAATAATAATAGGGGAAACCCAGAAACAAATGAAGATGATAAAAATATGTTGAAATCTTACCAATACCTGAAAAAAATGTTGTACGTGTGTGTGGTGGAGTAAGGAAGATGATCCTTGAGAGTTGAAAAAGGAACACTTCCTCTGTGACAAACTATATCTATCTTCCACTTTTTCAGACTCAATGGCATAAGTGCACATGCCTGCGGCAGGCCCTTAAAGTGTGATGCCTGTATATCACAAGTGCACCCTGCGATCAACACCTGTATCTATATCAGTCATCACATGAATCCTGCTCATGATCATAAGGAACTCTCTTCCCAAATTCCATTGTATGTTTAAACTAAAACATAATTTAATATAATATTAGAAAAAAGGACATAAAGCGTTTAATGATTCTATCAGGCC
Organism: Myotis yumanensis; assembly: GCF_028538775.1. Lineage (NCBI taxonomy): Eukaryota > Metazoa > Chordata > Mammalia > Chiroptera > Vespertilionidae > Myotis > Myotis yumanensis. The sequence continues at coordinate 95,773,618 of NW_027223757.1, read as the reverse complement.
TCCATGAAAAAACCTTTGGAAATTGTGCTATGACAAATAGCTTCTTATGTCATCCAAATACACAATTCTGAGCTAAAGATACATCTCACATGAACTTTCCTTAAGATGTAACATACTTTTTCAAACATGAAGAAATCTCTTGCAATGCTGGGAATTAATACCTAAGGTAATAAAATGCAAAAGAATAAAGAACATTTAATGTAATTGGAAAGGAAAAGGCTACAAACTATTTTATAAATTATCTGTGCAATGGTTAATATGATCACCAGGGAGGTGATATAGTGGTCCTTAAAGTCACACTTTGTCATTGGATGACATCAGAGCCTAGAACATGTTTCCAGGACAGTGGATGGGTCAAATGTACTCACTGCATATGGAATCTTCTCTCATTGCTCAGTTTACTTAAAATGGGACCCTCAACTAGTAAAAAATGCCAGAAGTCCTTCTTTAATGGGTATTTTACCTACAGTATATAAAGAGTAGAAATCATGTGCCTGTTAGCTAAATCCTCTTCACCTCACAAAATTCACAGTAAATATGGCAGGATTCTGGAGAGCAGAAAATGCAAAAGTTTAAAGGGAAGATCAAGTATGAAATGGAAAAGGGAAGAAACTAGGAAGGACGGAAGTCATGGAAAATAAATAGATAGAACTTTACATGTGAGAAGGATACAGACAAAAATAATTGAGGAAAAAAGAGTAGACTTTAAAATAAAAGGTGAGCAATGAATGTCAGGAGGGAAGAAGCAGATAATGCTAAGACATCACATTGTTTTTAAAGATTGGGCAATTAAGGATTGTCAGAAACAACTTACGACGATTCTCCTGAAGTATTTCTGTAAAATAAAAGTGAAATTGTAAATATCATGGGAAACAAATATGAATAAAATTCAATTTCTCCTGCAACATGCACGGAACATCCAGCCTTTCATGTTGCAGAGTAACATGCAACACACACATGTAGGAACAGTGGCTGAAAGCTCTCATTTGCTCTGAGATAACTGTTCAAAATTAAAAGGGAGGAAAGGTCTGAATATAGTGAATTAAGCAATAAAAAATTAGAAGTACGGTTCTGTTAGTTACCTTACGAAACATTCCTAATTTAATTTGAAGATTTTATAATTTTTGGTGGGTTGCTCTCTATTAAAATTTCTTTGGGACTAAATATATTATGGCAGAAAAATAAATGTATAGTTGTTTGCTAAATAATATAATAATTAATAAAACAATTTTAAGAGTATGTTATAATTCTCTGATTATATCAAAATTTACGTACTTTTGAATGTGCCTGTTGCTATGTCTCATATTTACAATAGCCATGTTGTATCTTATATATAGTTGAAAAATTGATTGAGTTGGACAATATTGAACCAAATTTTCTGGACGAATTCTGGGTCAGGTTAGTAGGCATCTAGGACAATTGCAAAGTAATGAATTGTCCAAACAATAAAAAGGCAGGAAATGTTGTACACATCAGAAAGCAGTCACTTTAAGGTGTTTGGGAGTAAAGAGATATTGGAGAAAATTTACGCAATACCTACAGAATTTTATCTGAAAAATGGAAAGGAATAACTAATTGGGGAATGGGGGGCAATATGGCGATAAGGGCACATATTTAATACCATAATGAATAAGAAACATGAAAATAAATTAATAAAATAACAGATAAAAAATTAATGCAAATTATATGAGAAACAAAAAGTTCAATAATATTGAAAGCTACTTATGTAAACTTCAGCTTCAGTTGCAGATACAAAACAAATGCTAATACTTATGTACACCGATGCATGGACACATGTCTACACATAGATTGAGACTGAATGCTCACAATTGAGGTAATTAAACAGGGAAAAATGAATGAATTCTCTGAATTGAAGAAATTATGTGCATGTAAATTCAGATAATTACCTTAAAGATTTTTATAATCCCTTTTGATATAATAAAGTGTTTATTATTAATATTGTATCTCTATAGTTCTTTTAAAATTTTTGAAAATTAAATTTTGGTATGATGTTGGTTAATAAAATTATGTGGAACTAACAGTGCAGTGCTATGATACATCACCTGCTTATGACATTGTGGGCTTACCACCCAAAGTCAAATCTTGTTCCTTGGCCATATATTTCACCTCCTTTATCATGTGCTACCCACCTCTTCCCTGTGTGTCTATTATTACTGTTTTGCTTTACTCTTTATTTCTGAGAGTATTTCAGATGTCCTTTTTTTTGTCCTATTGCCCGCCTAGACCCTTCTTCCACCGCCCCACAACAGGCCTTCAAGACACTATTTTCTGGGTCCAGGGGCTATGAATATACGCATTTATGTTCCTTGGTTAATCTTTCCAGCACACCTGTCCCCACACACCCACCCGCATGCCACTGAGTATCCTCTGCTCCATGCTTTCCTGTCTCTGTGAGGTTTGTTTGATTGAGTTGTGTGCTCATTTTGTGATCTCAGTTCCATATGCCATGTACGAGTATAATCATATGTTTCTTGGCTTTGTCTGCTCAGCACAATTTTCCCAAGATCCATTCCTGTTGTCGCAAATGGCAGTATTTTATTGCCCAAGTATACACAAGTGGACTGGAGGTATTTTAGAAATCCTCAAATTGACTAGCAAATTGGGAATTGGAAATTAAACCTACCAGGAGATATCACCTCACACCTGTTAGAGTGGCAGTTATCAACAAGACTAGTAATAACAAGTGTTGCAGAGGTTGTGGAGGAAAGGGAAGCCTCATTTACAGCTGGTGGGAATGTGAACTGGTACAGCCCCTGGGGAAAAGAGTATGAGGTTCCTCAAACATGAAGCATGTGGATCCCATATAACCCAGCAACACCTTCTATGGATACCTATGCCCCACAAACTGAAAAAATATATCTTCCCAATGATATATGCACTCCTACGTTCACTGTAGAATTAGTCACAGTGGACAGGACGTGAAAGCAAGCCCACTGTCCATCCATACATGGTTGGATAAAGAAAAAGTTGTACCTATATACAATGGGATATTAGCCACAAGAAGAAGGTTTTTATTTTAATAAGATCTCTGTTTGTGGTTAAATGTATACGGTCAGTTCTTCTATTGTGGTAGCTGCCCATATAAAACTGCCACAAAGTATGATTCATAGAATCCTGAACTACTGTTCCTATTGGTTATGCAGATTAGGTTAATGGGTACCTTTATCCTCAATGTTTTGTCTCATGGTTCATACATATCCTTATTGTATATAAACCTGATTTTAACTAATGCCTGAATAAAGTATACCATAAGCAATTCCGAGGAAAGGGCGATGAAGTAGTAAATTGCAGTATTGGCTGGGTGGGAATGAGGAGGGGAAGATCTACATTGTATGGCTGCAGACGAAGATGATGGGAGGTCTGCGTTGTATGGCCTGGAGCTATATCAGACAGAACTTTCAGAGCAGACACTTGAAAAACAGCCACATTTTGCAGTGAAGTCATTACTAAAATTTTCATGCCAGAAACGAAATATTTTCATACATTGCAAAGACAGGACCACCTGAGAAATAATAATTGGGGAAACCCAGTAACAAATGTAGATGATCAATATATGTTGAAATCTTACCAATACCTGAAAAAATGATGTACATGTTTGTGGTGGAGTAAGGAAGATGGTCCTTGAGAGTTGAAAAGGGAACACTTCCTCTGTGACAAACTATATCTATCTTCCACTTTTTCAGACTAAATGGCATAAGTGCACATATCTGAGGCAGGTACTTAAAGTGTGATGCAGAGGCCTGTATACAGTAAAAGCAGCCTGCTATCTACACCTGTATCCATATCAGTCATCACATGAATCCTGCTCATGATCATAAGGAACTCTCTTCCCAAATTCCATTGTATGTCTAAACTAAAACACAATTGAAATATAATATTAGAATAAATGATATAAATCCTTTAATGATTCTTTCAGGCCTCCATGAAAAAACCTTTGGGAATTATGCTATGACAAATAGCTTCTTATGTCATCCAAATACACAATTCTGAGCTAAAGATACATCTCACATAAACTTTCCTTAAGATTTAACATACTATTTCAAACATAAATAATCTCTTGCAATTTTGCGAATTAATACCTAAGCTAAGGAAATGCAAAAGAATAAAGAACATTTAATTTAATTGGAAAGGAAAAGGCTAGAAACTATTGTATAAATTATCTGTGCAATCGGTTATATGATCACCAGGGAGGTGAAATAGCGGTCCTTAAAGTCACACTTTGTTGCCGAAACCGGTTTGGCTCAGTGGATAGAGCATCGGCCTGCGGACTGACAGGTCCCGGGTTTGATTCCGGTCAAGGGCATGTACCTGGGTTGTGGGAACATCCCCCGTGGGAAGTGTGCAGGAGGCAGCTGATCGATGTTTCTCTCTCCTCGATGTTTCAAACTCTCTATCTCTCTCCCTTCCTCTCTGTAAAAAATTAATAATATATAATAAAAAAATTTTTTTAAGTCACACTTTGTCAAGAAATGACATCAGAGCCTAGAACATGTTTCCAGGACAGTGGAGGGGTCAAATGCAATCATTGCATATGGAATCTTCTCTCATTGCTCAATTTACTGAAGATGGCCCCCTGACCTTGTAAAAAATGCCAGATGTCCTACTTTAATGGGTATTTTACATACAGTATATAAAGAGTGGAAATCATGTGCCTGTTAGCACAATCCTCTTCACCTCACAAAATTCACAGTAAATATGGCAGGATTCTGGAGAGCAGAAAATGCCAAAGTTTAAAGGGAAGGTCAAGTATGAGATGAAAAAGGGAAGAAACTAGGAAGGATGGAAGTCATGGAAAATAAATAGATGGAACTTTACATGTGAGAAGGATACAGACAAAAATATTTGAGAACAAAGTAGTAGACTTTCAAAAAAAAGTTGAGCCAATAGATGTCAAGAGGAAAAAAGGCAGATAATGCTAAACACATGACATTGTTTTTAAAGGTTTGGAAGTTAAGGATTGACAGAAACAACTTACCAATTTCTTCCTGAAGTTTTTCTGAAAAATAAAAGTGAAATTGTAAATATCATGGGAAACAAATATGAATAAAATTCAATTTCTTCTACAACATGCACAGAACATCCAGCCTTTCATGTTGCAGAGTAACATGCAACACACACATGTAGGAACAGTGGCTGAAAGCTCTCATTTCCTCAGAGATAATTGTTCCAAAAGTAAAAGGGAGGAAAGGTCTGAATATAGTGAATTAAGCAAAAAAAAATATTAGAAATACAGTTCTGTTAGTTACCTTATAAAACATTCCCAATTTAATTTGAAGATTTTATAATTTTTGTGGGGTTGATCTCTATTAAAAGTTCTTTGGGACTAAATATATTATGGGGGGCAAAAGTAAATGTATAGTTGTTTGCTAAATAATATAATAATTAATAAATAAAAAATATTAAGAGAATATTATTATTGTCTGATTATCTCAACTTTAACCTACTTTTGAACCTGCCTGCTGTTTCATCTCATATTTAAATAACCTTGTTGTATCTAATATATAGTTGAAAAATTGATTGAGTTGGACAATATTGAACCAGATTTTCTGGAGGAATTCTGGGTCAGGTTAGTAGGCATCAAGGACAATTGCAAAGTAATGAATTGTCCAATCAATAAAAAGGCAGGAAATGTTGTACACATCAGAAAGCAGTCACTTTAAGGTGTTTGGGAGTAAAGAGATATTGGAGAAAATTTATGCAATAGCTTCAGAATTTTATCTGAAATATGGAAAGGAATAACTAATGAGGGAATGGGGGGCAAAATGGCGATAAGGGCACATATTTAATACCATAATGAATAAAAATTATGAAAAGAAAGAAATAAAATAACAGAGAATAAATTAATGGAAATTATATGAGAAACAATAAATTCAATAACATTGAAAGCTACTTATGTAAACTTAAACTTCAGTTGCAGATAAAAAACAAATACTAATACATATATACAAAGATGCATGCACCCTTCTCTGAAAGTAGAGAGACAGAAAGCTCACAATTGAGGTAATTAAACAGGGGAAAATTAAAGAATTCTCTGAATTGAAGAACGAATGTGAATGTTAATTCATGTAATTACCTTAAAAATTTGTATGATCCCTTTTGAGATTATTTAGTGTTTATTATTAATATTGTATCTCTGTACTCATTTTAAAATTTTTGAAAATTAAATTTATTGGGATAATGTTGGTTAATAAAATTATGTGGAACTAACAGTGCAGTGCTATGCTACCTCACCTGCGTATGACATTGTGGGCTTACCACTCAAAGTCAATACTTGTTCTTGGCCATATATTTCACCTCCATTATCCTGTGCTATCCACTTCCTCCCTGTGTGCCTATTATTACTGTTTTGTTTTCCTCTTTATTTTTGAGAGTATTACAGATGTCCTTTTTTTTGTCCTATTGCCCCCCCTAGACCCTTCTTCCACCGCCCCACACCAGGACTTCAAGACACTACTTTATGGGTCCATGGGCTATGTATATTCGCATTTAAGTTCTTTGGTTAATCTTTCCAGCCCACCTGTCCCCACACACCCACTGGCATGCCTCTGAGAATCCTTCGTCTGTTCCATGCTTCCCTGTCTCTGTGAGGGTTTGTTTGATTGATTTGTGTGCTCATTTTGTGCATTCAGTTCCATATGCCACTTATGAGTAAAATCATACGTTTCTTGGTTTGTCTGCTCAGCATAATATTCCCAAGATCCATCCCTATTCTCCCAAATGGCAGAATTTTACTGCCGAGGAAGACAGAAATGGATAGCAGGTATTTGAAAAGATCCTGAACTGCAATAGTGATTAGGGAAATGCAAATCAAACCTACCAGGAGATACCACCTCACACCTGTTGGGGTGGCAGTTATCCACAAGACTAGTAATGACAAGTGTGTCAGAGGTTGTGTAGGAAAGGGAAGCCTCATTTACTGTTGGTGGGAATGTGAACTGGTAACAGCCACTGGGGAAAACAGTATGGAGGTTCTTCAAACATGAAGCATAGGGATCCCATATAACCCAGCAACACCTTCTAAGGATACCTATGCCCCACAATCTGAAAAATATTTCTTCCCAATGATATATGCACTCCTATGCTCACTGTAGCATTAGTCACAGTGGACAAGACTTGGAAGAAAGCCCACTGTCAATCCATACATGCTTGGATAAAGAAGAAGTGGTACCTGTATACAGTGGGATATTACTCAGCCACAAGAAGAAGGTCTTTATTTTAATAAGATCTCTGGTTGCGGTTATATATATATATATGGTCATTAATTCTTTTGTGGTAGCTGGCCATATAAACTGCCAAAAAGTAGTTCATAGGATCTTGAACTACTGCTCCTATTGGTTATGCAGATTAGGTTAAGGGGTACATCTTTCCTCAATGTTTTATCTAATGGTTCATGCATAACTTTATTGTGTGTGAGCCTGATTTTAATTCATGCCTGAATAAAGTTTACCATAAGCAATTGAGTAGGAAGGGAAGTGAAGTATTAAATTGAAGTAATGGCTTGGAGGGGATGAGGAAGGGAAGATCTATATTTTATGGCTGCAGACTATTACGAGAGGAGGTCTGCATTGTATGGCCTGCAGGTATATTGGACACAATTTTCAGAGCAGACACTTGAAAAACAGACACATTTTGGAGGGAAGAAATTACTAATATTTTCTTGTCAAAAACGAAATGTTTTCATACATTGCAAGGACAGGACCACCTGAGAAATAATAATAGGGGAAACCCAGAAACAAATGAAGATGATAAAAATATGTTGAAATCTTACCAATACCTGAAAAAAATGATGTACATGTGTGTGGTGGAGTAAGGAAGATGATCCTTGAGAGTTGAAAAAGGAACACTTCTTCTGTGATAAACTATATCTATCTTCCACTTCTTCAGACTCAATGGCATAAGTGGACATACATGAGGCAGGTACATAAGTGTGATGCAGAAGCCTGTATATAGTAAAAGCACCCTGCGATCCACACCTGTATCTATATCAGACATCCCATGAATCCTGCTCATGATCATAAGGAACTCTCTTCCCAAATTCCATTGTTGTCTAAACTAAAACATAATTGAAATATAATATTAGAAAAAAGGACATAAAGCGTTGAATGTTTCTATCAAGTCTCCAAGAAAAAACCTTTTGGAATTGTGCTATGACAAATAGCTTCTTATGTCATCCAAATACACAATTCTGAGCTAAAGATACATCTCACATAAACTTTCCTTAAGATTTAACATACTTTTCCAAACATGAAGAAATCTCTTGCAATGCTGGGAATTAATACCTAAGCTAATAAAATGCAAAAGAATAAAGAACATTTAATGTAATTGGAAAGGAAAAGGATACAAACTATTGTATAAATTATCTGTGCAATGGGTAATATGATCACCATGGAGGTGATATAGTGGTCCTTAAAGTCACACTTTGTCATTGAATGACATCAGAGCCTAGAACATGTTTCCAGGACAGTGGACGGGTCAAATGTACTCACTGCATATGGAATCTTCTCTCATTGCTCAGTTTACTTAAAATGGGACCCTCAACTAGTAAAAAATGCCAGAGTTCCTTCTTTAATTGGTATTTTAGCTACAGTATATAAAGAGTGGAATCATGTGCCTGTTAGCACAATCCTCTTCACCTCACAAAATTCACAGTAAATATGGCAGGATTCTGGAGAGCAGAAAATGCAAAAGTTTAAAGGGAAGGTCAAGTATGAAATGGAAAAGGGAAGAAACTAGGAAGGACGGAAGTCATGGAAAATAAATAGATGGAACTTTACATGTGAGAAGGATACAGACAAAAATAATTGTGGAAAAAAGAGTAGACTTTCAAATAAAAGGTGAGCAATGAATGTCAGGAGGGAATAAGCAGATAATGCTAAGACATCACATTGTTTTTAAAGTTTGGGCAATTAAGGATTGTCAGAAACAACTTACGACGATTCTCCTGAAGTATTTCTGTAAAATAAAAGTGAATTTGTAAATATCATGGGAAACAAATATGAATAAAATTAAATTTCATCTACAACATGCACGGAACATCCAGCCTTTCATGTTGCAGAGTAACATGCAACACACACATGTAGACACAGTGGCTGAAAGCTCTCATTTGTTCTGAGATAATTTTTCCAAAATTAAAAGGGCATAAAGGTTTGAATATAGTGAATTAAGCAATAAAAAATTTAGAAGTACAGTTCTGTTCCTTACCTTACGATAGATTACAATTTAATTTGAAGATTTTATAATTTTTGGAGGGTTACTCTGTATTAAAATTGCTTTCGGCCTAAATATATTATTGCGGGAAAATAAATGTATAGTTGTTTGCCAAATAATATAATAATTAATAAAACAATTTTAAGAGCATATTATAATTCTCTGATTATATCAACCTTTACGTACTTTTGAACGTGCCTGTTGCTATGTCTCATATTTACAATAGCCCTGTTGTATCTTATATATAGTTGAAAAATTGATTGAGTTGGACAATATTGAACCAAAATTTCTGGACGAATTCTGGGTCCGGTTAGTAGGCATCTAGGACAATTGCAAAGTAATGAATTGTCCAATCCATAAAAAGGCAGGAAATGTTGTACACATCAGAAAGCAGTCACTTTAAGGTGTTTGGGAGTAAAGAGATAGTGGAGAAAATTTACGCAATATCTACAGAATTTTATCTGAAAAATGGAAAGGAATAACAAATGAGGGAATGGGGGGCAATATGGCGATAAGGGCACATATTTAATACCATAATGAATAAGAAACATGAAAATAAAGTAATAAAATAACAGATAAAAAATTAATGCAAATTATATGAGAAACAAAAAGTTCAATAATATTGAAAGCTACTTATGTAAACTTCATCTTCAGGTGCAGATACAAAACAAATGCTAATACTTATGTACACAGATGCATGCATACTTGTCTACACATAGATTGAGAATGAATGCTCACAATTGAGGTAATTAAACAGGGAAAAATGAATGAATTCTCTGAATTGAAGAAATTATGTGAATGTAAATTCAGGTAATTACCTTAAAGATTTTTATAATCCCTTTTGATATAATAAAGTGTTTATTATTAATATTGTATCTCTATAGTTCTTTTAAAATTTTTGAAAATTAAATTTTGGTATGATGTTGGTTAATAAAATTATGTGGAACTAAGAGTGCAGTGCTATGATACATCACCTGCTTATGACAATGTGGGCTTACCACCCAAAGTCAAATCTTGTTCCTTGGCCATATATTTCACCTCCTTTATCCTGTGCTACCCACCCCTTCCCTATGTGTCTATTATGACTGTTTTGTTTTACTCTTTATTTCTGAGAGTATTTCAGATGTCCTTTTTTTTGTCCTATTGCCCGCCTAGACCCTTCTTCCACCGCCCCACAACAGGTCTTCAAGACTCTATTTTCTGGGTCCAGGGGCTATGAATATACGCATTTATGTTCTTTGGTTAATCTTTCCAGCACACCTGTCCCCACACACTCACCCGCATGCCACTGAGTATCCTCTGATCCATGCTTTCCTGTCTCTGTGACGTTTGTTTGATTGAGTTGTGTGCTCATTTTGTGATCTCAGTTCCATATGCCATGTACGAGTATAATCATATGTTTCTTGGCTTTGTCTGCTCAGCACAATATTCCCAAGATCCATCCGTGTTGTCACAATAGTCAGCATTTCATTGACCAAGTGTACACAAGTGGACAGGAGGTATTTTAAAAATCCTCAAAATGACTAGCAAATTGGGAATTGCAAATTAAACCTACCAGGAGATACCACCTCACACCTGTTAGAGTGGCAGTTATCAACAAGACTAGTAATAACAAGTGTTGCAGAGGTTGTGGAGCAAAGGGAAGCCTCATTTACTGCTGGTGGGAATGTGAACTGGTACAGCCCCTGGGGAAAACAGTATGGAGGGTCCTCAAACATGAAGCATAGGGATCCCATATAACCCAGCAACACCTTCTATGGATACCTATGCACCTCAACCTGAAAAAATATATCTTCCCAATGATATATGCACTCCTACGTTCACTGTAGAATTAATCACAGTGGACAGGACATGGAAGCAAGCCGACTGTCCATCCATACATGGTTGGATAAAGAAGAAGTGGTACCTATATACAATGGGATATTACTCAGCCACAAAAAGAAGGTTTTTATTTTAATAAGATCTCTGGTTGTGGTTAAATGTATATGGTCAGTTCTTCTATTGTGGTAGCTGGCCATAAAAAACTGCCACAAATTATGATTCATAGAATCCTGAACTACTGCTCTTATTGGTTATGCAGATCAGATTAATGGGTAACTTTATCCTAAATGTTTTGTCTCATGATTTATACATAACTTTATTGTATTCGAACCTGGTTTAAACTAATGCTTGAATAAAGTATACCATAAGCAATTCCGAGGAAAGGGCGATGAAGTAGTAAATTGCAGTATTGGCTGGGTGGGAATGAGGAAGGGAAGATCTACATTGTATGGCTGCAGACCAGGATGATGGGAGGTCTGCGTTGTATGGCCTGGAGCTATATCGGACACAACTTTCAGAGCAGACACTTGAAAAACAGCCACATTTTGCAGTGAAGTCATTACTAAAATTTTCATGCCAGAAACGAAATATTTTCATACATTGCAAAGACAGGACCACCTGAGAAATAATAATTGGGGAAACCCAGTAACAAATGAAGATGATCAATATATGTTGAAATCTTACCAATACCTGAAAAAAATGATGTACGTGTGTGTGGTGGAGTAAGGAAGATGGTCCTTGAGAGTTGAAAAGGGAACACTTCCTCTGTGACAAACTATATCTATCTTCCACTTTTTCAGACTAAATGGCATAAGTGCACATATCTGAGGCAGGTACTTAAAGTGTGATGCAGAAGCCTGTATATAGTAAAAGCAGCCTGCTATCATCACCTGTATCCATATCAGTCATCACATGAATCCTGCTCATGATCATTAGGAACTCTCTTCCCAAATTCCATTGTATGTCTAAACTAAAACACAATTGAAATATAATGTTAGAATAAAGGATATAAATCCTTTAATGATTCTTTCAGGCCTCCATGAAAAAACCTTTGGATATTATGCTATGACAAATAGCTTCTTATGTCATCCAAATACACAATTCTGAGCTAAAGATACATCTCACATAAACTTTCCTTAAGATTTAACATACTATTTCAAACATAAAAAAATCTCTTGCAATGTTGCGAATTAATACCCAAGCTAATGAAATGCAATAGAATAAAAAACATTTCATGTAATTGGAAAGGAAAAGGCTAGAAACTATTGTATACATTATCTGTGCAATGGGTAATATGATCACCAGGGAGGTGATATAGTGGTCCTTAAAGTCACACTTTGTCAATGAATGACATCAGAGCCTAGAACATGTTTCCAGGACAGTGGAGGGGTCAATTACACTCATTGCATATGGAATCTTCTCTCATTATATAGTCAGTTCTTCAACTGTGGTAGCTGGCCATATAAAACTGCCACAAACAGCCCTAACTGGTTTGGCTCAGTGGATACGTCAGCCTGCAGACTGAAGGGTCCCAAGGTCAATTCCGGTCAAGAGCATGTAACTTGGTTGTGGGAACATCCCCAGGGGAGGTGTGCAGGAGACAGCTAATTGATGTTTCTCCTCATTGATGTTTCCAACTCTTGAGCCCTACAATTTCTTCTCTGTGAAAAATCAATAAAATATATTTAAAATGAAAAAAAAAATAAAACCGCTAAAAACAAGGATTTATAGAATCTTGTATTACTGCTCCTATTGATTGTGCAGATAAGGTTAATGGGTACCTCTATCCAAAATGTTTGGTCAACTGATTCATACATAACTTTATAGCATGTGACCCTGATTTTAAATCATGCCTGAACAAAGTTTATCATAAGCAATTCAGAGGGAAGGGAGATGAAGTAATAAATGGCAGTAATGGCTAGGCAGGGATGAAGTACGGTGAGTGGTCTACTTTGTTTGCCTGGAGTGGGGTGTGTTGGGGGCGGTCTTCATTGTATGGTCTGGTGCTATATTGGACAAAACTTTAAGAACAGACACCGTAAAAATAGCAGTATTTTGCAGTAAAGTAATTGCTAAAATATTCTTTTCAGAAAGGAAATATTTTCATACATTGCAAGGACAGGACCATCAGAGAGATAATAATGGGGGAAACTGAGTAACAAATGAAGAAGGTAAACATATATGGAAATCTTACCAATACCTGAAAAATATGATGTACATGTGTGTGGTGGAGTAAGGAAGATGATCTTTGAGAGTTCAAAACAAATGCAAAATAAAAACATGAAAGGGAGTAAGTGCAAAGTGACATACCTGTAAGGGACTTGCTTTCTTCCTGGTCACCCTTATCTGAAAGAGTGAAAGAAAGAAACAAACCATTCAAACATGATGCAAGCACAATGTCAGGAAGAGAAGAGGATCCTAATTTGAAACAGTTCTGTTGCTTATTCTTGGATTGAAACTGGCCCACATTCTAAGAAGTGCAGCCAAAGGATCCTAAGGCCATGTAACCAATAAGAACCAGTGTCACGTCCACCTCCATACCCATCAGTGCTAAAGGAATGAGATGGCAAAGGGAAGTATGACAGACCTATCGGATAAATTCCTCTGGGATAAACTATATCAATCTTTGGTCTTGCTTTGGGCCTTCCACTCTTTGAAACTAAAGTGTCAAAAGTGCACATTCCTGAGGCAGGTACTGACAGTGTGATGCAGAAGCCTGTATATAGTAAAAGCACCCTGCTATCAACACCTGTGTCCTTATCAGTCATTACATGAATCTTGCTTATGAACATAAGGAGCTCTCTGCCCAAATTCCACTGTGCTTCTAATCTAAAACATAATTGAAATATAACATCAGAAAACGAGGAAATAACACGTTGAATGATTCTATCAGGGCTCCATGAATAAACCTTAGGGGATCATGCTCTGACAAACAGGTTCTCACATCATCCACATAGACAATTCTGAGCTAAAGATACATCTCACAAAAACTTTCCTTAAGATGTAACATCCTTTTGCGAAAATAAAAAATCTTCTGCAATGTTGTGAATCAATACCTGAGTGAATAAAATTGCAAAAGTATAAAGAACATTTAATGTAATTGGGAAAAAAAGCCAGAAAATATTATATGAATTATCTGTGCAATGTGCCATAGGTCACCGCGGAGGTGAAAGAGTGGGCCTTAAGGTGATACTCCATCAATGAATGACATGAGAACTTAGCAAATGTCTGGTAGCAAAACAGAGGGAGCAGCTGCACTCATCACATTGGGAATCTTCTCTCATTGCTCAGTTTACTTAAGATGGGCCCCTCAACTTGTAAAAAACGGCTGAGCTCCTACTTTAATGGGTATTTTACAGACAGAATATATAGAGTAGACATCCTGTGCCTGTTCGCACCACCCTTTTCACCTCAGAAGATTCACAGTAAATATGGCAAGTTTCTGGAAAGCGCAAAATGCCAATGTTTGTATGGAAGCACAGGTATGACATAGAAAAGGGAAGAAACTGGTAAGGATGGAAGTTAAGGAAAATAAATAGATGGAACTTTACATGTGAGAAGGATACAGACAGAATAGTTGAGGAAAAAAGAGCAGACTTTCAAAAAAAAGGTGAGTAATGAATGTCAAGACGGGAAAAGGCAGATAAAGCTAAGACATCACATTGTTTTTAAAGATTTGGCAATTGAGGATTGTCAGAAATAACTTACGACGTTTTTCCCGAAGTTTTCCTGAAAAATAAAAGTGAAATTGTAAATATCATGGAAAACAAATATGAATAAAATTCAATTTCTTCTACAACATGCACAGAACATCCAGCCTTTCATGTTGCAGAGTAAGATGCAACACACATATGTAGGATCAGTGGCTGAAAGCTCTCATTTGCTCAGAGGTAATTGTTCCAAAATTAAAAAGAAGGAAAGGTCTGAATATAGTGAATTAAGGAAAAAAACAAAAATTAGAAATAGAGTTCTGTTAGTTACCTAATAAAACTTTCCTAATTTAATTTGAAGATTTTATAATTTTGGGGGGGTTGCTCTCTATTAAAAGTTCTTTGGGACTAAATATATTATGGTGGGGGACAAAAGTAAATGTAAAGTTGTTTGGTAAATGATATAATTAATAAATAAAAATATTAAGAGAATATTATTATTGTCTGATTATCTCAACCTTAACGTATTTTGAACCTGCCTGTTGTTATGTCGCATATTTACAATAGCCCTGTTGTAGCTTACATATAGTTGAAAAATTGATTGAGTTGGACAATATTGAGCCAGATTTTCTGGAGGAATTCTGGGTCCGGTTAGTAGGCATCTAGGACAGTTGTAAAGTAATGAATTGTCCAATCCATAAAAAGGCAGGAAATGTTGGACCAATCAGAAAGCAGTCACTTTAAGGTGTTTGGAAGTAAAGAGATATTGGAGAAAATTTACACAATATCTTCAGAATTTTATCTGAAAAATGGAAAGGAATAACTAATGAGGGAATGGGGGGCAATATGGCGATAAGGACACATATTTAATAACATAATGAATAAAAATTATGAAAAGAAATGAAAAAAATTAAAGAGAAAAAATTAATACAAATTATATGAGAAACAAAAAATTCAAAAATATTAAAAGCTACTTATGTAAACTTAAACTTCAGTTGCAGATACAAAACAAATTCTCATACATATATACATAGATGCATGCACACTTGTCTGAAAGTAGAAAGAGACTGAAAGCTCACAATTGAGGTGACTAAACAGGGAAAAATGAAAGAATTCTCTGAATTGAGGAAATTATGTGAATGTTAATTCAGGTAATTACCTTAAAATTTTTATGATCCCCTTTGAGGTTATTTAGTGTTTATTATTAATATTGTATCTCTATGATTCTTTTTAAATTTTTGAAAATTAAATTTATTGGGATGATGTTGGTTAATAAAATTATGTGGAACTAACAGTGCAGTGCTATGACACATCACCTGCGTAGGACCTTGTGGGCTTACCACCCAAAGTCAAATCTTGTTCCTTGGCCTTATATTTCACCTCCTTTATCCTGTCCTACCCACCATTTCCCTGTGTGTCTATTATTACTGTTTTATTTTACGCTTTAATTTTGAGAGTATTACAGATGTCCTTTTTGTTGTCCTATTGCCCCTCTAGTCCATTCTTCCACCGCCCCACAACAGGTCTTCAAGACACTATTTTCTGGGTCCATTGGCTATGTATATATGCATTTAAGTTCTTTGGTTAATCTTTCCAGCCCACCTGTCCCCACATACCCACCCGCATGCCTGTGAGAATCCTCAGACTGTTCCATGCTTTCCTGTCTCTGTGAGGGTTTTTTTTGATTGATTTGTGTGCTCATTTTGTGCCTTCAGTTCCACGGATGAGTAAAATCATATGTTTCTTGGCTTTGTCTGCTCAGTATAATATTCCCAAGATCCATCCCTGTTGTCCCAAAAGGCAGTATTTCATTGCTCAGGATGACACAGATGGCCAGCAGGTATTTGAAAAGATCCTGAAATGCATTGACGATTAGGGAAATGCAAATCAAACCTAACAGGAGATACCACCTCACACCTGTTAGAGTGGCAGTTATCAACAAGACTAGTAATAACAAGTGTTGCAGAGGTTGTGGAGGAAAGGGAAGCCTCATTTACTGCTGGTGGGAATGTGGTGGGGTACAGCCACTGGGGAAAACAGTATGGAGGTTCCTCAAACATGAAGCATAGGGATCCCATATAACCCAGCAACACCTTCTATGGATACCTATGCCACACAACCTGAAAAAAATATATCTTCCCAATGATATATGCACTCCTATGTTCACTGTAGCAGTAGTCACAGTGGACAGGACATGGAAGCAAGCCCACTGTCCATCCATACACGCTCGGATATAGGAGAAGTGGTACCTATATACAATGGGATATTACTCAGCCACAAGAATAAGGTTTTTATTTCAATAAGATCTCTGGTTGCGGTTTAATGTATATGGTCAGTACTTCTATTGTGGGAGCTGGCCATATAAAACTGCCACAAAGTATGATTCATAGAATCTTGAACTACTGCTCCTATTGGTTATGCAGATTAGGTGAATGGGTTCCTCTATCCTCAATGTTTGGTCTCATGGTTCATACATAACTTTATTGTATGTGAGCCTGATTTTAACTCATGCATGAATAAACTTTACCATAAGCTATTGAGAGGGAAGGGAGGGGAAGTATTAAATTGCAGTAAAGGCTGGGTGGGGATGAAGAAGGGAAGTTCTACATTGTATGGCTGCAGACCAGTAGGAGGAGAGGTCTGCATTGTATGGCCTGGAGCTATATTGAACACAACTTTCAGAGCAGACACTTTAAAAACAGCCACATTTTGCAGTGAAGTCATTACTAATATTTTCATGTCAGAAACGAAATATTTTCATACATTGCAAGGAAAGCACCTCCTGAGAAATAATAATAGGGGAAACCCAGTAACAAATGAAGATGATGAAAATATGTTGAAATCTTACCAATACCTGAAAAAAATGTTGTACGTGTGTGTGGTGGAGTAAGGAAGATGATCCTTGAGAGTTGAAAAAGGAACACTTCCTCTGTGACAAACTATATCTATCTTCCACTTTTTCAGACTCAATGGCATAAGTGCACATGCCTGCGGCAGGCCCTTAAAGTGTGATGCCTGTATATCACAAGTGCACCCTGCGATCAACACCTGTATCTATATCAGTCATCACATGAATCCTGCTCATGATCATAAGGAACTCTCTTCCCAAATTCCATTGTATGTTTAAACTAAAACATAATGTAATATAATATTAGAAAAAAGGACATAAAGCGTTTAATGATTCTATCAGGCCTCCATGAAAAAACCTTTGGAAATTGTGCTATGACAAATAGCTTCTTATGTCATCCAAATACACAATTCTGAGCTAAAGATACATCTCACATGAACTTTCCTTAAGATGTAACATACTTTTTCAAACAGGAAGAAATCTCTTGCAATGCTGGGAATTAATACCTAAGCTAATAAAATGCAAAAGAATAAAGAACATTTAATGTAATTGGAAAGGAAAAGGCTACAAACTATCGTATAAATTATCTGTGCAATGGGTCATATGATCACCAGGGAGGTGATATAGTGGTCCTTAAATCACACTTTGTCATTGAATGACATCAGAGCCTAGAACATGTTTCCAGGACAGTGGAGGGGTCAAATGTACTCACTGCATATGGAATCTTCTCTCATTGCTCAGTTTACTTAAAATAGGACCCTCAACTAGTAAAAAATGCCAGAGGTCCTTCTTTAATGGGTATTTTACCTACAGTATATAAAGAGTGGAAATCATGTGCCTGTTAGCACAATCCTCTTCACCTCACAAAATTCACAGTAAATATGGCAGGATTCTGGAGAGCAGAAAATGCAAAAGCTTAAAGGGAAGGTCAAGTATGAAATGGAAAAGGGAAGAAACTAGGAAGGACGGAAGTCATGGAAAATAAATAGATGGAACTTTACATGTGAGAAGGATACAGACAAAAATAATTGTGGAAAAAAGAGTAGACTTTCAAATAAAAGGTGAGCAATGAATGTCAGGAGGGAAGAAGCAGATAATGCTAAGACATCACATTGTTTTTAAAGGTTGGGCAATTAAGGATTGTCAGAAACAACTTACGACGATTCTCCTGAAGTATTTCTGTAAAATAAAAGTGAAATTGTAAATATCATGGGAAACAAATATGAATAAAATTCAATTTCTTCTACAACATGCACAGAACATCCAGCCTTTCATGTTGCAGAGTAACATGCAAAACACACATGTAGACACAGTGGCTGAAAGCTCTCATTTGCTCTGAGATAATTGTTCCAAAATTAAAAGGGAGGAAAGGTCTGAATATCGTGAATTAAGCAATAAAAAATTTAGAAGTACAGTTCTGTTAGTTATCTTACGAAACATTCCTAATTTAATTTGAAGATTTTGTAATATTTGGTGGGTTGCTCTCTATTAAAATTTCTTTGGGACTAAATATATTATGGCGGAAAAATAAATGTATAGTTGTTTGCTAAATAATATCATAATTAATAAAACAATTTTAAGAGTATATTATAATTCTCTGATTATATCAACCTTTACGTACTTTTGAACGTGTCTGTTGATATGTCTCATATTTACAATAGCCCTGTTGTATCTTATATATAGTTGAAAAATTGATTGAGTTGGACAATATTGAACCAAAATTTCTGGACGAATTCTGGGTCCGGTTAGTAGGCATCTAGGACAATTGCAAAGTAATGAATTGTCCAATCAATAAAAAGGCAGGAAATGTTGTACACATCAGAAAGCAGTCACTTTAAGGTGTTTGGGAGTAAAGAGATAGTGGAGAAAATTTACGCAATATCTACAGAATTTTATCTGAAAAAAGGAAAGGAATAACAAATGAGGGAATGGGGGGCAATATGGCGATAAGGGCACATATTTAATACCATAATGAATAAGAAACATGAAAATAAATTAATAAAATAACAGAGAAAAAATTAATGCAAATTATATGAGAAACAAAAAGTTCAATAATATTGAAAGCTACTTATGTAAACTTCATCTTCATTTGCAGATACAAAACAAATGCTAATACTTATGTACACAGATGCATGCACACTTGTCTACACATAGATTGAGACTGAATGCTCACAATTGAGGTGATTAAACAGGGAAAAATGAATGAATTCTCTGAATTGAAGAAATTATGTGAATGTAAATTCAGGTAATTACCTTAAAGATTTTTATAATCCCTTTTGATATTATAAAGTGTTTATTATTTATATTGTCTCTCTATAGTTCTTTTAAAATTTTTGAAAATTAAATTTTGGTATGATGTTGGTTAATAAAATTATGTGGAACTAACAGTGCAGTGCTATGATACATCACCTGCTTATGACATTGTGGGCTTACCACCCAAAGTCAAATCTTGTTCCTTGGCCATATATTTCACCTCCTTTATCCTGTGCTACCCACCCCTTCCCTATGTGTCTATTATGACTGTTTTGTTTTACTCTTTATTTCTGAGAGTATTTCAGATGTCCTTTTTTTGTCCTATTGCCCGCCTAGACCCTTCTTCCACCGCCCCACAACAGGCCTTCAAGACACTATTTTCTGGGTCCAGGGGCTATGAATATACGCATTTATGTTCTTTGGTTAATCTTTCCAGCACACCTGTCCCCACACACCCACCCGCATGCCACTGAGTATCCTCTGTCTGCTCCATGCTTTCCTGTCTCTGTGAGGTTCGTTTGATTGAGTTGTGTGCTCATTTTGTGATTTCAGTTCCATATGCCTTGTACGAGTATAATCGTATGTTTCTTGGCTTTGTCTGCTCAGCACAATTTTCCCAAGATCCATCCCTGTTGTCGCAAATGGCAGTATTTCATTGCCCAAGTATATACAAGCGGACAGGAGCTATTTTAAAAATCCTCAATATGACTAGCAAATTGGGAATTGGAAATTAAACCTACCAGGAGATATCACCTCACACCTGTTAGAGTGGCAGTTATCAACAAGACTAGTAATAACAAGTGTTGCAGAGGTTGTGGAGGAAAGGGAAGCCTCATTTACTGCTGGTGGGAATGTGAACTGGTACAGCCCCTCGGGAAAACAGTATGGAGGTTCCTCAAACATGAAGCATAGGGATTCCATATAACCTAGCAACACCTTCGATGGATACCTATGCCCCACAACCTGAAAAAATATATCTTCCCAATGATATATGCACTCCTATGTTCACTGTAGCATTAGTCACAGTGGACAGGACGTGGAAGCAAGCCCACTGTCCATCCATACGTGGTTGGATAAAGGAGAAGTGGTACCTATATACAATGGGATATTAGCCACAAGAAGAAGGTTTTTATTTTAATAAGACCTCTGTTTGTGGTTAAATGTATATGGTCAGTTCTTCTATTGTGGTAGCTGGCCATATAAAACTGCCACAAATTAGAATCCTGAACTACTGCTCCTATTGGTTATGCAGATCAGATTAATGGGTACCTTTATCCTCAATGTTTTGTCTCATGGTTCAGTCATAACTTTATTGTATATGAACCTGATTTTAACTAATGCCTGAATAAAGTATACCATAAGCAATTCCGAGGAAAGGGCGATGAAGTAGTAAATTGCAGTATTGGCTGGGTGGGAATGAGGAGGGCTAAGATCTACATTGTTTGGCTGCAGAAGAGGATGATGGGAGGTCTGCGTTGTATGGCCTGGAGCTATATCAGACAGAACTTTCAGAGCAGACACTTGAAAAACAGCCACATTTTGCAGTGAAGTCATTACTAAAATTTTCATGCCAGAAACGAAATATTTTCATACATTGCAAAGACAGGACCACCTGAGAAATAATAATTGGGGAAACCCAGTAACAAATGAAGATGATCAATATATGTTGAAATCTTACCAATACCTGAAAAAAATGATGTACGTGTGTGTGGTGGATTAAGGAAGATGGTCCTTGAGAGTTGAAAAGGGAACACTTCCTCTGTGACAAACTATATCTATCTTCCACTTTTTCAGACTAAATGGCATAAGTGCACATATCTGAGGCAGGTACTTAAAGTGTGATGCAGAAGCCTGTATATAGTAAAAGCAGCCTGCTATCAACACCTGTATCCATATCAGTCATCACATGAATCCTGCTCATGATCATTAGGAACTCTCTTCCCAAATTCCATTGTATGTCTAAACCAAAACACAATTGAAATATAATGTTAGAATAAAGGATATAAATGATTTATATCCTTTAATGATTCTTTCAGGCCTCCATGAAAAAACCTTTGGGAATTATGCTATGACAAATAGCTTTTTATGTCATCCAAATACACAATTCTGAGCTAAAGATACATCTCACATAAACTTTCCTTAAGATTTAACATACTATTTCAAACATAAAAAAATCTCTTGCAATGTTGCGAATTAATACCGAAGCTAAAGAAATGCAATAGAATAAAAAAACATTTCATGTAATTGGAAAGGAAAAGGCTAGAAACTATTGTATACATTATCTGTGCAATGGGTAATATGATCACCAGGGAGGTGATATAGTGGTCCTTAAAGTCACACTTTGTCAATGAATGACATCAGAGCCTAGAACATGTTTCCAGGACAGTGGAGGGGTCAAATACACTCATTGCATATGGAATCTTCTCTCATTATATAGTCAGTTCTTCAACTGTGGTAGCTGGCCATATAAAACTGCCACAAACAGCCCTAACTGGTTTGGCTCAGTGGATACGTCAGCCTGCAGACTGAAGGGTCCCAAGGTCAATTCCGGTCAAGAGCATGTAACTTGGTTGTGGGAACATCCCCAGGGGAGGTGTGCAGGAGACAGCTAATTGATGTTTCTCTCTCATTGATGTTTCCAACTCTTGAGCCCTACCCTTTCTTCTCTGTGAAAAATCAATAAAATATATTTAAAATGAAAAAAAAAATAAAACCGCTAAAAACAAGGATTTATAGAATCTTGTATTACTGCTCCTATTGATTATGCAGATAAGGTTAATGGGTACCTCTATCCAAAATGTTTGGTCAACTGATTCATACATAACTTTATAGCATGTGACCCTGATTTTAAATCATGCCTGAACAAAGTTTATCATAAGCAATTCAGAGGGAAGGGAGATGAAGTAATAAATGGCAGTAATGGCTAGGCAGGGATGAAGTACGGTGAGTGGTCTACTTTGTTTGCCTGGAGTGGGGTGTGTTGGGGGCGGTCTTCATTGTATGGTCTGGTGCTATATTGGACAAAACTTTAAGAACAGACACCGTAAAAATAGCAGTATTTTGCAGTAAAGTAATTGCTAAAATATTCTTTTCAGAAAGGAAATATTTTCATACATTGCAAGGACAGGACCATCAGAGAGATAATAATGGGGGAAACTGAGTAACAAATGAAGAAGGTAAACATATATGGAAATCTTACCAATACCTGAAAAATATGATGTACATGTGTGTGGTGGAGTAAGGAAGATGATCTTTGAGAGTTCAAAACAAATGGAAAATAAAAACATGAAAGGGAGTAAGTGCAAAGTGAAATACCTGTAAGGGACTTGCTTTCTTCCTGGTCACCCTTTTCTGAAAGAGTGAAAGAAAGAAACAAACCATTCAAACATGATGCAAGCACAATGTCAGGAAGAGAAGAGGATCCTAATTTGAAACAGTTCTGTTGCTTATTCTTGGATTGAAACTGGCCCACATTCTAAGAAGTGCAGCCAAAGGATCCTAAGGCCATGTAACCAATAAGAACCAGTGTCACGTCCACCTCCATACCCATCAGTGCTAAAGGAATGAGATGGCAAAGGGAAGTATGACAGACCTATCGGATAAATTCCTCTGGGATAAACTATATCAATCTTTGGTCTTGCTTTGGGCCTTCCACTCTTTGAAACTAAAGTGTCAAAAGTGCACATTCCTGAGGCAGGTACTGACAGTGTGATGCAGAAGCCTGTATATAGTAAAAGCACCCTGCTATCAACACCTGTGTCCTTATCAGTCATTACATGAATCTTGCTTATGAACATAAGGAGCTCTCTGCCCAAATTCCACTGTGCTTCTAAACTAAAACATAATTGAAATATAACATCAGAAAACGAGGAAATAACACGTTGAATGATTCTATCAGGGCTCCATGAATAAACCTTAGGGGATCATGCTCTGACAAACAGGTTCTCACGTCATCCACATAGACAATTCTGAGCTAAAGATACATCTCACAAAAACTTTCCTTAAGATGTAACATCCTTTTGCGAAAATAAAAAATCTTCTGCAATGTTGTGAATCAATACCTGAGTGAATAAACATGCAAAAGTATAAAGAACATTTAATGTAATTGGGAAAAAAAGCCAGAAAATATTATATGAATTATCTGTGCAATGTGCCATAGGTCACCGCGGAGGTGAAAGAGTGGGCCTTAAGGTGACACTCCATCAACGAATGACATGAGAACTTAGAAAATGTCTGGTAGCAAAACAGAGGGAGCAGCTGCACTCATCACATTGGGAATCTTCTCTCATTGCTCAGTTTACTTAAGATGGGTCCCTCAACTTGTAAAAGACGGCTGAGCTCCTACTTTAATGAGTATTTTACAGACAGAATATATAGAGTAGACATCCTGTGCCTGTTCGCACCACCCTTTTCACCTCAGAAGATTCACAGTAAATATGGCAAGTTTCTGGAAAGCGCAAAATGCCAATGTTTGTATGGAAGCACAGGTATGACATAGAAAAGGGAAGAAACTGGTAAGGATGGAAGTTATGGAAAATAAAAAGATGGAACTTTACATGTGAGAAGGATACAGACAGAATAGTTGAGGAAAAAAGAGCAGACTTTCAAAAAAAAGGTGAGTAATGAATGTCAAGACGGGAAAAGGCAGATAAAGCTAAGACATCACATTGTTTTTAAAGATTTGGCAATTGAGGATTGTCAGAAATAACTTACGACGTTTTTCCCGAAGTTTTCCTGAAAAATAAAAGTGAAATTGTAAATATCATGGAAAACAAATATGAATAAAATTCAATTTCTTCTACAACATGCACAGAACATCCAGCCTTTCATGTTGCAGAGTAAGATGCAACACACACATGTAGGAACAGTGGCTGAAAGCTCTCATTTGCTCAGAGGTAATTGTTCCAAAATTAAAAAGAAGGAAAGGTCTGAATATAGTGAATTAAGCAAAAAAAAAAATTAGAAATAGAGTTCTGTTAGTTACCTAATAAAACTTTCCTAATTTAATTTGAAGATTTTATAATTTTGGGGGGGTTGCTCTCTATTAAAAGTTCTTTGGGACTAAATATATTATGGTGGGGGACAAAAGTAAATGTAAAGTTGTTTGGTAAATGATATAATTAATAAATAAAAATATTAAGAGAATATTATTATTGTCTGATTATCTCAACCTTAACGTATTTTGAACCTGCCTGTTGTTATGTCGCATATTTACAATAGCCCTGTTGTATCTTACATATAGTTGAAAAATTGATTGAGTTGGACAATATTGAACCAGATTTTCTGGACGAATTCTGGGTCCGGTTAGTAGGCATCTAGGACAGTTGTAAAGTAATGAATTGTCCAATCCATAAAAAGGCAGGAAATGTTGGACCCATCAGAAAGCAGTCACTTTAAGGTGTTTGGAAGTAAAGAGATATTGGAGAAAATTTACGCAATATCTTCAGAATTTTATCTGAAAAATGGAAAGGAATAACTAATGAGGGAATGGGGGGCAATATGGCGATAAGGGCACATATTTAATAACATAATGAATAAAAATTATGAAAAGAAATGAAATAAATTAAAGAGAAAAAATTAATGCAAATTATATGAGAAACAAAAAATTCAAAAATATTAAAAGCTACTTATGTAAACTTAAACTTCAGTTGCAGATACAAAACAAATTCTCATACATATATACATAGATGCATGCACACTTGTCTGAAAGTAGAAAGAGACTGAAAGCTCACAATTGAGGTGACTAAACAGGGAAAAATGAAAGAATTCTCTGAATTGAGGAAATTATGTGAATGTTAATTCAGGTAATTACCTTAAAATTTTTATGATCCCCTTTGAGGTTATTTAGTGTTTATTATTATTATTGTATCTCTATGATTCTTTTTAAATTTTTGAAAATTAAATTTATTGGGATGATGTTGGTTAATAAAATTATGTGGAACTAACAGTGCAGTGCTATGACACATCACCTGCGTAGGACCTTGTGGGCTTACCACCCAAAATCAAATGTTGTTCCTTGGCCTTATATTTCACCTCCTTTATCCTGTCCTACCCACTATATCCCTGTGTGTCTATTATTACTGTTTTATTTTACGCTTTAATTTTGAGAGTATTACAGATGTCCTTTTTGTTGTAATGTTGCCCCTCTAGTCCATTCTTCCACCACCCCACAACAGGTCTTCCAGACACTATTTCCTGGGTCCATTGGCTATGTATATATGCATTTAAGTTCTTTGGTTAATCTTTCCAGGCCACCTGTCCCCACACACCCACCCGCATGCCTGTGAGAATCCTCAGACTGTTCCATGCTTTCCTGTCTATGTGAGGATTTTTTTTGATTGACTTGTGTGCTCCTTTTGTGCTTTCAGTTCCACGGATGAGTAAAAACATATGTTTCTTGGCTTTGTCTGCTCAGTATAATATTCCCAAGATCCATCCCTGTTGTCCCAAAAGGCAGTATTTCATTGCCCAGGATGACACAGATGGCCAGCAGGTATTTGAAAAGATCCTGAAATGCATTGACGATTAGGGAAATGCAAATCAAACCTACCAGGAGATACCACCTCACACCTGTTAGAGTGGCAGTTATCAACAAGACTAGTAATAACAAGTGTTGCAGAGGTTGTGGAGGAAAGGGAAGCCTCATTTACTGCTGGTGGGAATGTGGTGGGGTACAGCCACTGGGGAAAACAGTATGGAGGTTCCTCAAACATGAAGCATAGGGATCCCATATAACCCAGCAACACCTTCTATGGATACCTATGCCCCACAACCTGAAAAAAATATATCTTCCCAATGATATATGCACTCTTATGTTCACTGTAGCATTAGTCACAGTGGACAGGACATGGAAGCAAGCCCAGTGTCCATCCATACACGCTCGGATATAGGAGAAGTGGTACCTATATACAATGGGATATTACTCAGCCACAAGAATAAGGTTTTTATTTCAATAAGATCTCTGGTTGCGGTTAAATGTATATGGTCAGTTCTTCTATTGTGGGAGCTGGCCATATAAAACTGCCACAAAGTATGATTCATAGAATCTTGAACTACTGCTCCTATTGGTTATGCAGATTAGGTGAATGGGTTCCTCTATCCTCAATGTTTGGTCTCATGGTTCATACATAACTTTATTGTATGTGAGCCTGATTTTAACTCATGCATGAATAAACTTTACCATAAGCTATTGAGAGGGAAGGGAGGGGAAGTATTAAATTGCAGTAAAGGCTGGGTGGGGATGAAGAAGGGAAGTTCTACATTGTATGGCTGCAGACCAGTAGGAGGAGAGGTCTGCATTGTATGGCCTGGAGCTATATTGAACACAACTTTCAGAGCAGACACTTTAAAAACAGCCACATTTTGCAGTGAAGTCATTACTAATATTTTCATGTCAGAAACGAAATATTTTCATACATTGCAAGGAAAGCACCTCCTGAGAAATAATAATAGGGGAAACCCAGTAACAAATGAAGATGATGAAAATATGTTGAAATCTTACCAATACCTGAAAAAAGTGATGTACGTGTGTGTGGTGGAGTAAGGAAGATGATCCTTGAGAGTTGAAAAAGGAACACTTCCTCTGTGACAAACTATATCTATCTTCCACTTTTTCAGACTCAATGGCATAAGTGCACATGCCTGCGGCAGGCCCTTAAAGTGTGATGCCTGTATATCACAAGTGCACCCTGCGATCAACACCTGTATCTATATCAGTCATCACATGAATCCTGCTCATGATCATAAGGAACTCTCTTCCCAAATTCCATTGTATGTTTAAACTAAAACATAATGTAATATAATATTAGAAAAAAGGACATAAAGCGTTTAATGATTCTATCAGGCCTCCATGAAAAAACCTTTGGAAATTGTGCTATGACAAATAGCTTCTTATGTCATCCAAATACACAATTCTGAGCTAAAGATACATCTCACATGAACTTTCCTTAAGATGTAACATACTTTTTCAAACAGGAAGAAATCTCTTGCAATGCTGGGAATTAATACCTAAGCTAATAAAATGCAAAAGAATAAAGAACATTTAATGTAATTGGAAAGGAAAAGGCTACAAACTATCGTATAAATTATCTGTGCAATGGGTCATATGATCACCAGGGAGGTGATATAGTGGTCCTTAAATCACACTTTGTCATTGAATGACATCAGAGCCTAGAACATGTTTCCAGGACAGTGGAGGGGTCAAATGTACTCACTGCATATGGAATCTTCTCTCATTGCTCAGTTTACTTAAAATAGGACCCTCAACTAGTAAAAAATGCCAGAGGTCCTTCTTTAATGGGTATTTTACCTACAGTATATAAAGAGTGGAAATCATGTGCCTGTTAGCACAATCCTCTTCACCTCACAAAATTCACAGTAAATATGGCAGGATTCTGGAGAGCAGAAAATGCAAAAGCTTAAAGGGAAGGTCAAGTATGAAATGGAAAAGGGAAGAAACTAGGAAGGACGGAAGTCATGGAAAATAAATAGATGGAACTTTACATGTGAGAAGGATACAGACAAAAATAATTGTGGAAAAAAGAGTAGACTTTCAAATAAAAGGTGAGCAATGAATGTCAGGAGGGAAGAAGCAGATAATGCTAAGACATCACATTGTTTTTAAAGGTTGGGCAATTAAGGATTGTCAGAAACAACTTACGACGATTCTCCTGAAGTATTTCTGTAAAATAAAAGTGAAATTGTAAATATCATGGGAAACAAATATGAATAAAATTCAATTTCTTCTACAACATGCACAGAACATCCAGCCTTTCATGTTGCAGAGTAACATGCAAAACACACATGTAGACACAGTGGCTGAAAGCTCTCATTTGCTCTGAGATAATTGTTCCAAAATTAAAAGGGAGGAAAGGTCTGAATATCGTGAATTAAGCAATAAAAAATTTAGAAGTACAGTTCTGTTAGTTATCTTACGAAACATTCCTAATTTAATTTGAAGATTTTGTAATATTTGGTGGGTTGCTCTCTATTAAAATTTCTTTGGGACTAAATATATTATGGCGGAAAAATAAATGTATAGTTGTTTGCTAAATAATATCATAATTAATAAAACAATTTTAAGAGTATATTATAATTCTCTGATTATATCAACCTTTACGTACTTTTGAACGTGTCTGTTGATATGTCTCATATTTACAATAGCCCTGTTGTATCTTATATATAGTTGAAAAATTGATTGAGTTGGACAATATTGAACCAAAATTTCTGGACGAATTCTGGGTCCGGTTAGTAGGCATCTAGGACAATTGCAAAGTAATGAATTGTCCAATCAATAAAAAGGCAGGAAATGTTGTACACATCAGAAAGCAGTCACTTTAAGGTGTTTGGGAGTAAAGAGATAGTGGAGAAAATTTACGCAATATCTACAGAATTTTATCTGAAAAAAGGAAAGGAATAACAAATGAGGGAATGGGGGGCAATATGGCGATAAGGGCACATATTTAATACCATAATGAATAAGAAACATGAAAATAAATTAATAAAATAACAGAGAAAAAATTAATGCAAATTATATGAGAAACAAAAAGTTCAATAATATTGAAAGCTACTTATGTAAACTTCATCTTCATTTGCAGATACAAAACAAATGCTAATACTTATGTACACAGATGCATGCACACTTGTCTACACATAGATTGAGACTGAATGCTCACAATTGAGGTGATTAAACAGGGAAAAATGAATGAATTCTCTGAATTGAAGAAATTATGTGAATGTAAATTCAGGTAATTACCTTAAAGATTTTTATAATCCCTTTTGATATTATAAAGTGTTTATTATTTATATTGTCTCTCTATAGTTCTTTTAAAATTTTTGAAAATTAAATTTTGGTATGATGTTGGTTAATAAAATTATGTGGAACTAACAGTGCAGTGCTATGATACATCACCTGCTTATGACATTGTGG
Source organism: Myotis yumanensis (assembly GCF_028538775.1). Classification (NCBI taxonomy): domain Eukaryota; kingdom Metazoa; phylum Chordata; class Mammalia; order Chiroptera; family Vespertilionidae; genus Myotis; species Myotis yumanensis. The sequence goes on along the minus strand of NW_027223757.1, from coordinate 95,743,890 downwards.
GCTTACCACCCAAAGTCAAATCTTGTTCCTTGGCCATATATTTCACCTCCTTTATCCTGTGCTACCCACCCCTTCCCTATGTGTCTATTATGACTGTTTTGTTTTACTCTTTATTTCTGAGAGTATTTCAGATGTCCTTTTTTTGTCCTATTGCCCGCCTAGACCCTTCTTCCACCGCCCCACAACAGGCCTTCAAGACACTATTTTCTGGGTCCAGGGGCTATGAATATACGCATTTATGTTCTTTGGTTAATCTTTCCAGCACACCTGTCCCCACACACCCACCCGCATGCCACTGAGTATCCTCTGTCTGCTCCATGCTTTCCTGTCTCTGTGAGGTTCGTTTGATTGAGTTGTGTGCTCATTTTGTGATTTCAGTTCCATATGCCTTGTACGAGTATAATCGTATGTTTCTTGGCTTTGTCTGCTCAGCACAATTTTCCCAAGATCCATCCCTGTTGTCGCAAATGGCAGTATTTCATTGCCCAAGTATATACAAGCGGACAGGAGCTATTTTAAAAATCCTCAATATGACTAGCAAATTGGGAATTGGAAATTAAACCTACCAGGAGATATCACCTCACACCTGTTAGAGTGGCAGTTATCAACAAGACTAGTAATAACAAGTGTTGCAGAGGTTGTGGAGGAAAGGGAAGCCTCATTTACTGCTGGTGGGAATGTGAACTGGTACAGCCCCTCGGGAAAACAGTATGGAGGTTCCTCAAACATGAAGCATAGGGATTCCATATAACCTAGCAACACCTTCGATGGATACCTATGCCCCACAACCTGAAAAAATATATCTTCCCAATGATATATGCACTCCTATGTTCACTGTAGCATTAGTCACAGTGGACAGGACGTGGAAGCAAGCCCACTGTCCATCCATACGTGGTTGGATAAAGGAGAAGTGGTACCTATATACAATGGGATATTAGCCACAAGAAGAAGGTTTTTATTTTAATAAGACCTCTGTTTGTGGTTAAATGTATATGGTCAGTTCTTCTATTGTGGTAGCTGGCCATATAAAACTGCCACAAATTAGAATCCTGAACTACTGCTCCTATTGGTTATGCAGATCAGATTAATGGGTACCTTTATCCTCAATGTTTTGTCTCATGGTTCAGTCATAACTTTATTGTATATGAACCTGATTTTAACTAATGCCTGAATAAAGTATACCATAAGCAATTCCGAGGAAAGGGCGATGAAGTAGTAAATTGCAGTATTGGCTGGGTGGGAATGAGGAGGGCTAAGATCTACATTGTTTGGCTGCAGAAGAGGATGATGGGAGGTCTGCGTTGTATGGCCTGGAGCTATATCAGACAGAACTTTCAGAGCAGACACTTGAAAAACAGCCACATTTTGCAGTGAAGTCATTACTAAAATTTTCATGCCAGAAACGAAATATTTTCATACATTGCAAAGACAGGACCACCTGAGAAATAATAATTGGGGAAACCCAGTAACAAATGAAGATGATCAATATATGTTGAAATCTTACCAATACCTGAAAAAAATGATGTACGTGTGTGTGGTGGATTAAGGAAGATGGTCCTTGAGAGTTGAAAAGGGAACACTTCCTCTGTGACAAACTATATCTATCTTCCACTTTTTCAGACTAAATGGCATAAGTGCACATATCTGAGGCAGGTACTTAAAGTGTGATGCAGAAGCCTGTATATAGTAAAAGCAGCCTGCTATCAACACCTGTATCCATATCAGTCATCACATGAATCCTGCTCATGATCATTAGGAACTCTCTTCCCAAATTCCATTGTATGTCTAAACCAAAACACAATTGAAATATAATGTTAGAATAAAGGATATAAATGATTTATATCCTTTAATGATTCTTTCAGGCCTCCATGAAAAAACCTTTGGGAATTATGCTATGACAAATAGCTTTTTATGTCATCCAAATACACAATTCTGAGCTAAAGATACATCTCACATAAACTTTCCTTAAGATTTAACATACTATTTCAAACATAAAAAAATCTCTTGCAATGTTGCGAATTAATACCGAAGCTAAAGAAATGCAATAGAATAAAAAAACATTTCATGTAATTGGAAAGGAAAAGGCTAGAAACTATTGTATACATTATCTGTGCAATGGGTAATATGATCACCAGGGAGGTGATATAGTGGTCCTTAAAGTCACACTTTGTCAATGAATGACATCAGAGCCTAGAACATGTTTCCAGGACAGTGGAGGGGTCAAATACACTCATTGCATATGGAATCTTCTCTCATTATATAGTCAGTTCTTCAACTGTGGTAGCTGGCCATATAAAACTGCCACAAACAGCCCTAACTGGTTTGGCTCAGTGGATACGTCAGCCTGCAGACTGAAGGGTCCCAAGGTCAATTCCGGTCAAGAGCATGTAACTTGGTTGTGGGAACATCCCCAGGGGAGGTGTGCAGGAGACAGCTAATTGATGTTTCTCTCTCATTGATGTTTCCAACTCTTGAGCCCTACCCTTTCTTCTCTGTGAAAAATCAATAAAATATATTTAAAATGAAAAAAAAAATAAAACCGCTAAAAACAAGGATTTATAGAATCTTGTATTACTGCTCCTATTGATTATGCAGATAAGGTTAATGGGTACCTCTATCCAAAATGTTTGGTCAACTGATTCATACATAACTTTATAGCATGTGACCCTGATTTTAAATCATGCCTGAACAAAGTTTATCATAAGCAATTCAGAGGGAAGGGAGATGAAGTAATAAATGGCAGTAATGGCTAGGCAGGGATGAAGTACGGTGAGTGGTCTACTTTGTTTGCCTGGAGTGGGGTGTGTTGGGGGCGGTCTTCATTGTATGGTCTGGTGCTATATTGGACAAAACTTTAAGAACAGACACCGTAAAAATAGCAGTATTTTGCAGTAAAGTAATTGCTAAAATATTCTTTTCAGAAAGGAAATATTTTCATACATTGCAAGGACAGGACCATCAGAGAGATAATAATGGGGGAAACTGAGTAACAAATGAAGAAGGTAAACATATATGGAAATCTTACCAATACCTGAAAAATATGATGTACATGTGTGTGGTGGAGTAAGGAAGATGATCTTTGAGAGTTCAAAACAAATGGAAAATAAAAACATGAAAGGGAGTAAGTGCAAAGTGAAATACCTGTAAGGGACTTGCTTTCTTCCTGGTCACCCTTTTCTGAAAGAGTGAAAGAAAGAAACAAACCATTCAAACATGATGCAAGCACAATGTCAGGAAGAGAAGAGGATCCTAATTTGAAACAGTTCTGTTGCTTATTCTTGGATTGAAACTGGCCCACATTCTAAGAAGTGCAGCCAAAGGATCCTAAGGCCATGTAACCAATAAGAACCAGTGTCACGTCCACCTCCATACCCATCAGTGCTAAAGGAATGAGATGGCAAAGGGAAGTATGACAGACCTATCGGATAAATTCCTCTGGGATAAACTATATCAATCTTTGGTCTTGCTTTGGGCCTTCCACTCTTTGAAACTAAAGTGTCAAAAGTGCACATTCCTGAGGCAGGTACTGACAGTGTGATGCAGAAGCCTGTATATAGTAAAAGCACCCTGCTATCAACACCTGTGTCCTTATCAGTCATTACATGAATCTTGCTTATGAACATAAGGAGCTCTCTGCCCAAATTCCACTGTGCTTCTAAACTAAAACATAATTGAAATATAACATCAGAAAACGAGGAAATAACACGTTGAATGATTCTATCAGGGCTCCATGAATAAACCTTAGGGGATCATGCTCTGACAAACAGGTTCTCACGTCATCCACATAGACAATTCT